>NC_087350.1:48346479-49013354 GCF_030014295.1 Loxodonta africana
CCTCCCCACTCCGCCCCCTTTTCCAGCCCCCACATCCTGTTACATTCACAGTGATGGCCGAACAAGGATGTGACAGCCCTGAGAACAACTAATTCCCTGCCCTTGCCTCCTCTCTGACCCTCCACCAGGGCTGTGACAGGCGCTCTTGTTTGGGGAAGTAGAATCTCAGCGGCCTGGGGAACCCACTCTTGTCTCCAGGGAAGCACACGGAGTAAGGAAACATGAAGTTGAACACCTGCTTCACTGGGTGAACCTGGTAATAAACCTCATCCCTCTGAGCCTCATCTCTCATTTGTTCCGACCTCATACGTCCATTCAGGGCATGAAATAAGATAACGTACGCAAACTGACAGAGTGTCTGGTACACAGCAGGTTTATTCATTTGTTCATTCAGTCAATCAGTCATGCACTCATTTGTTCATTTACCAAATAGTTGCTGAGCACTCTTTCTGCCAGACACTGTGCTAAGCTCTGGGGATATGACGGTGAGAAAAATCAGACGTGCTCCCTGCCTGCCCTTGGACCTGATGATCAAGCACTGAACAAATGCCTATGTCCTTCCTCTCCTCCATGGGGGCCTTGCATCCAGCAGGAAGCTGGCTACTACCTGGGTGTGCAGGTTGATTACCAGGTCGGCACTCCACAGTTAGGGAGTCCTACTACACATGGGGGTGGCAGCCTGAGAGTGCTGCTGATGTTCCAGGCAACCATAACTTCTCACTTGCCAAACCTGCATGTGCTTATTGCCTCCCATGAAATGTGTTCTATTTTTAAGATGTGTGCTTGAAAAAGTATAATTTTATGTCACTAGTGACACTGTTCCAGGTGTATGAAGGGAGTCAGTGTTGTGTGCCTACTAAGGAGGAATTTAGGGCAGTGGATAGGTTATGGACTTTGCTGTCAATAGTTCTATGGGACTTGGGTAAGTTATTTAATCTGAGTCTCAATTTCCATTTTTGCAAGATGAGCGTAATTACAATCTTACAAAGCTGTTCTGAGAAACAGAGATATTGTATGAAAGCCTTTAATACAGCACCTGGCACAATAATAATAACACTAACAATGACAACCAACATCTATTAGCTTTTACTACGTGCCAAAAACTGTGCTGCTTTTCAGCCATTAATTTTTTAAAAAATTTTATTATGCTTTAGGTGAAGGTTTAGAAAGCAAATTAGTTTCTCATTAAACAATTAATACACATATTGTTTTGTGACATTGGTTGCCAACCCTGTGACAAGTCAACACTTTCCCCTTCTCGATCTTGGGTTCCCCATTTCCATTCGTCCAGCTTTCCTGTCCACGCCTGCCTTCTTGTCCTTGCCCCTGGGCTGATATGCCCATTTAGTCTTCTATACATGGTTGAGCTATGTGTATTATTGTTTGTTTTATGAGCCTGTCTAATCTTTGGCTGAAGAGTGAACCTCAGGAGTGACTTCAGTACTGAGTTAAAAGATGTCCATGGGGCATCCTCTCAGGGTTTCTCCAGTGTCTGTTAGGCCAGTAAGTCTGGTCTTTGTGAGTTTGAATTTTGTTCTGTATTTTTGTCCAGCTCTGTCCAGGACCCTCTATTGTGACCCCTGTCAGAGCAGTCAGTGGTAGTAGCTGGGTACCATCTATTCGTACTGGACTCAGCCTGATGGAGGCTATGGTAGTTGTATTCCATTAGTCCCGTAGACTAATCTTTCCCTTGTGCCTTTGGTTTTCTTCATTCTCCCTTGCTCCAGATGGGGTGGGATCAGTATAATTCATCTTTTTATTCAGCATATATTTATCGATATGTGCTAGGTACTAGGAATACCGCAGGGGAAAAGACCAATACAGCATCTGCTTTTATGGCGTTGACCACCTAGTGGAGGGGTCACACAGTAAACAAATAATTGCACAAACAATTATTTAATTAAAACTGTAATGATGATCTTTTTTTGTAATGACAAAAGCAGTGAAGAAGTACAGTCTCCCATTTGAGTAAATACCATTATATACATTTCCTAGATGAGGAAACTAAGGGTCAGATAGGATAGGTAATGCGTCTGAGGTCACATGCCTGGTAAGTGGCAGAGCTAGGTCCCAAATCTTATTAAAGGGGAACTATTATTTTATTATGATTATAATAGCAGTAAAAAGATCATTCAAGCATTCAAGATCATCTATAGAGAGCCCCACGTGTCCTGGAGTTACACCTCTAGTTTGAGCCACTGCTCAGGGCAAAGGCAGGACCAGAAGGCTGCCTAAAGTGAAAGACTTGTTCCTCCACACATCATTGTTTCTGTAGCTCTCCTCACCTGAGTCAGAAAGCTGAAGGGCTTTGTCCTGGGGGGTCATTTCACCCGAATGAGGTGAAAGGGAGGAGGAAATCTCAGAGTGTTGAATAGTTGATAAATGAGTTTCAGGAAAGTAATTGCCCCATTTTTGAAAATGAAGGGCAGCAGGTATCACTAGTGGGTGACAACCCAACCGGGATGCTTCAGAGGAACCCTAGGTGAAAAGATACAGTTTGCCACCCAACTGGCTCTGCCACGACCAGCAATGTGGTCCAGGTTCCTTGTCTGTAAAATGGGGAGAATAAGAGCACCCCCTTGAGGGCTGTTGTGAGGCTGCGAGACAATACAGACAAAGCACTTTACGTGGTGCCAGGCACACAGTAGCTGCCCTATGTAGAAACTGAAGATCACGCTGTTCCTCCCTCTAGAAAAGCAGATTCTAATAATGGAACAGAATCCATCTGGAACGTGAGGCCCACAGCTCTACTTCTTATCTTGCTTTATTTACTGTAATGTTACCTGAACTTTACCCATCTATGTATCATCTTCATGGTTTTTGCCAACATGGCATCTATATTATTATTATTTATTGTGGTAAAATACATTTAACATAAAATTTACCACTAATGACGTTTAGTATATTCATGATGTTGTGCAACCATTGCTATCTAGTTCCAGAATATTTTCATCGCTCGGAAAGGGAACTCTGTACCCATTCAGCAGTTATTCCCTACTCCCTGCTCCCACCAACCCCTGGTGACCACAAATCTTCCTTCTGTCTCTATAAGTATTTCACATAAATGGTCGCATACAGTATGTGGCCTTTCGTGTCTGACTTCTTTCACTTAGCCCAATGTTTTCAAGGTTCATCCAAGTTGTAGCCTGTATCAGTACTTCATTCCTTTTTATGGCTGAATAATATTCCATTGTATGGATATACCACATTTTGTTTATCTAGTCATTATTTGATGGACTTGTGGGTTGTTTTCACCTTTTGGTTATTATGAATAGTGCTAATATGAACATTTACGTACAAGTTTTTATTTGTACACCCATTTTCAATTCCTCTGGGTATATACCCAGGGGTGGAAGTGCTGGGTCACTATTATTTTTTATTTTTATTATTTTAGTGAAATCATGGATTAAACATGCTAATCACATTAAGAGAGACACTTAGCTGTTAAAGGAAGTTATTTACTTGCCATCTAAAATCAAGTAGTACGTGCCTGTACTCTGAGAAACTTGGATTTTGTGTATTCCTGGCCTAACGGTCCATAAGGGGTGCCAATGTAGGCCACTGCGTGGGTAGGGTTCCAGGATATAGGACTAGGTTGAGGTGCAGGGGTTACCCGAGAAGTTAAAAGCACTGTTGAAGAGGCAAGCCAAGGCTCAGCGCCAGAGAGGCAGCATACGCTGTTGGGCCTCAGGGATAAGCTGAAAGCCCATGCAGTCCTGGGAGCATGGGGCAAGTAGAGAGAAGGCAGCATGGAGGGTATGAAGGAAGGCCCACAGATTTGGCCACCAACAGAGATGACTTCAGGGCAGAGGCCCCAGGAAGGGGTCTGGGGTTAGTCTCTCAGGCTGACCCTCTCCCAGCCCCAACCCATCCTTGAGGCTAGCTCTCCAGGTGCCCAGGAGGTAGAGGGCATGGTAAGAGCAAAGGGACTCACTTCAAACTTCCTTCAGTCTCCAACGCGGAATCTTGACCCTATTTGGAGGCCTCTGCCTTGGTAATTACGGGACACTTAGCAAGAAGGGGGTTGTTTTTGATGGGGAGTCTTTCATCTCTGACTTAAATTATACACCATACACTAACGTTAACTCTCATGTCTTCTAGAATTTAAAGGAGACATAAACATACTCCCAGAAGCATACAGTCTGCATTCATTACTGGGACCACCTTGACCAAATAAGAGATGTCCCCAAATCTATTTATAGTTTAAACATTTCAACTGTCTTTCTCTTAAAATCCATTGAGGTAGTTTCCACACAAACAAGGAAGTATGTCCAACCCCCACAATCATTCATTCATTCAGGTTTCAAGTTAGGGCTGGGAGTAGGCAAATCATGGCATGGGGTGATGAAGAAAAAGTATAGGAGCTCTGAGTGCTTATGTACACTGAGAAAGAATGGGCAGAGAAATGTAAATTAATAAATAAAAGCCACCGTTTAAAATCCATTACATCATTTCAATTTAAAAGAAGATCAAGGATGAAAGCTAGCAAGGCTGTGGCGAAACAGGGAAACTCAAACATACATTGCTGGCAGCTGGGTAAGTTGGTATAACCTTTTTGGAAAGCATTAAGGGTTCCACAGCCAGAAAAATAGCGGTATCCTTTGACTCAGTAATCCTACTTCTGGGAACTTATTCTGAGGAAATAATTTTAAAAGAAAGGAAAACATATGCACAATTCATTGCAGGAAAACGTATAATGGTTAAAAACAAAACAAAACAGAAACTGGAAATATTTAATGTCAAACAATAGGAAAATGGCTAAGAAAATGAACTACCTGATGAAAATATGGTAACATTATGTGCTGGGGTAGTGGTACGTTAAGTGGTTTCAAAAAATTTACAGCCTTGTTATACAGTTGTTTGTGTAGTTTCAGAAAAGACTCTATATATTAATTTTCAATTCAAATAAAGCTTTCTTTTAATCACTGAAATTTACTGCATAAAGTATAATTCTGACCAAAGTAGCAGCAAATAAATTAATAATAATATGAATATAGTCTCTCCTCTTCTGAGGTTATTTAACTGGCTGACCATCGTGTGCTCTGATATTGGGGGCACACGAAATGCCAATCCTACAGTGACTCCTGGGGTCTTATTTACAACCAGGAGAACTGAGATTGGAGCCTCTCCCCCCGCTGAGGAGGGAGTCACGCTGGCCTGCTGACCTTACTTGACCAACTAGGACTACTCCATGGTCCTTCTCTGATAGTCAACCTGACCTTGACTCCTGCTTCTTTCAGAGCCCTCCCACTCCCCACTGCCCAAGCCTCCATTGCTACCAGAGTCATTGCCTCACCCCTCCTCACCCACACAATTAGGTTGGACCACTGACACTGGCATTCAAGGCCCTGTGGTTTGGCCCATCGCACACATCACTCACAGTGTGGCGCTCACCAATGAATGCACCACACACTGGGACCGTCGTCTCCCCTTCCTAGTATTAGACTATTGGAGCCTGAGACACCTGCAGTCTGGGGCCAGTCTGTAAGGATGGACTTCTCTGCTCCCTGTGAGGTGACCAGGCCTCTAGTGTGCAGCCCTGAGAGTGTGATCTCACCCAGCAGGAGCACTTGCAGCCCTTGCTAGCCAGAAACCTGGCCTGCCACCCCAACTCACCTTCCCAGCACCTGAGGAGAAGGCATGGAAAGAGGCGTGCAGTCTGTGTTCTCCCAGGATGTTCCAAATGGAGCAATCGGCATTTACAGCGTTGCTCCCGTTTTCATCAACGGACATACGTGAGGCTGCATTTTCACAAATAACTGTGAAAAACACCCAGTACTAGAATAAGCTGTTGAATATACACTCCAAATTGACAGACTCATTTCAAAGATGCATTTATATATGAGGTAAGAACATACAACAAAGTCTTATGTTGCAATCTTCTATATTCAAAATATTTTAAATAAAGGATACATTTTAAAAACTTTAAAAAAAAATGTGTTAGCAAAAGGCTGCCAATTGTTCTTAAAAATAATAATAAATAAATAAACTTGGGGAAAATTATTCTTTATTCTGAGATTATGTATGATGAAAGTTTCTTTTTTCTTTGCTCAGCATTTAAAAAAAAAAAAAAAGGTGACAGTCTTATGAGAGTCTCCAAATGTTCTTTCTGAAGCTTCACTTGCCCATGAAATCTGAAGTCTGGGACCCACTGGCCTTAGATCACACTTAGTCCTCTGGCAGCTGGCCAGACTATTGGTTGGCACGGAGCACGCAAAGCTGGAAGGAAACCCCAAAGGATGGCTTCTGAGCAACAAAAGGGAGACGGCTAGGGAAGGAGTGAGCTTTGTATTGCTGCAGGCTGCAGGATTACGCTCAAGGCATTAAACATTCTTTAAAACATAAAAAATATTTGAGTAAGCTGAAATTTCAGTTTGAGTTTGAGCTTCAGTTCACCCATTCTCCATTTTTTTTCTGTCCAAGTTTAAGTATTACTGCAGGGTTGTCACCTGAACCCCCATCTTCTGAGCACCTTAAGCCCCTGGCAGCTCTCCTTCACCACGTGCCAGCCAGCAAAGCCCCATTTCTGCATCAACCCCAGGAGGTATCTCTCAGTCACTGCACAGGCTGCCAAGTGCTGCTGGAGAGAAATTGCCCAATGTTGCAGAATAGCCATCCCTCGAATCCACAATTTCTAAACTCAGAGGGCCCTCACCCTTCACAGTCCTGCCTCTCCTTGGACCCTTTCCTATTCCCCTTGATGGCTGATCCCAACAGCTGCCTACCACCCCATTCCCAGCTATCACTCTCTGTGGGCACCCAGCCTCCTCAGTGAATGACCTCAGCTTCTGGCCCCTGCCCCTTATCTATCTGTACCCGTTCTCCAGCCACATTCCCTCCAGGGTCTGCCTCTGGAACAAGGCTAGCCCTTCTGTTCTTCCTAACATCCCTCTGCCTCCACCTCCTCCAGCATGGACTCAACCCTTGCTTATCCATCTATCTTTAATGTCTCCAGTCTGCTTATTAGTTATCTACTTATTTTTTAAAAAGATTTTAAAAAGTACTCCTTTTCTGAATAAAAAGGAAATTTGTGTTCATTCTATAAAATACAAAAAAGCATAATGAAAAAATAACTGTCATCATTGTGAAACAACCATTCTCAGGATTTAGGTGTGTCCTTCATATACACAACTATACATGCTGCCGTATGGTTCTGCTGGAATGTTCTGTATGTGAAAGGCCCCAGGGGATTTAGGCTTTAGTGGAAGTGGAGGGTGTCAACCCAGGTAGGCACTGAAGCATTGTCTTAAGTGCTGGATGCCCCCAGATGTCTTCAGTGAGAGCCCAAGGAGAAGGATAGGGGATGTTGCAGACCCTGCTGACAACCTGGGGTGCGTCTGCCCAGGCCCTTCTTGACTGCACATAACCAGAGAGCTATTGCTCTACATAAGTGCCCAGATGGCTCTGGGCCTGGGAGTGGACAGCCACAGCCTGTACATCTGACCTCATCAGTCAGGCACTACCCTGCTTCACGGGCCTCCATGGTCCTCCAAAGCCAACTCATAAGGTGGGAGGAAAAAAGAGAGGAAAATAATGGGCTTCCTGGGGCAAAGAAGAGGAGCAGTGGAAAGTAAGCCAAAGCTCCCACCTCTGTTCAGCCTACATGCCCTTTACCATGATCATGGAGATAATAATAATACATAAAAGCTAATGCATGTTCAGAGCTCACTATGTGCCAAGCATCATGACAAGCCACCAGCACGTCAGCTCTGCATTCCCTAACGTGGGATACACTCTACTGCGAGTATCGTGATGGTGAGGGATGGACATCTGTACTATTTTAATGTGTATTAAACAAACTATAGCACATCAAACCCTTGATATCACAGATATGAATAAATTAGATTTAAAAAGAAATGTGTGAGATAATTGGTAGACATAGTGAAGAGGGTCGCAAATGTGTGAAGTCTGAGAAAACACCGTATTGCCTTACTGGATCCTCACAGCAGCCACAAGAGGGAAAATATCATTATTCCCCTTCTTGACGTTGACTCAACGGCAACTAACAGCAGTAACAACATACAAGGTGGCTGAGGCCTGGAGGTGATAACTGGGATTAGGACCCATGCCTGTTCAGTGCTAGAGCCAGGGCCTTCACTCACCCTGGTGCCTGCTGAACAAGGTTCTGCCTTTCCTCCCCTTTGCCTTTGCTCTGCCAACTCACCTATTCCCCCACACCCGCCTGCTACTCACACGTGGCCCTGGGCAGGTTCTCTGAGCTCTGCCCCCAGATGGATCATGCCACTGGCTATTTGGCATCAATTTTCCCATAAGTATTACTGGCCCTCTTCTCTGGGCATCTGCGACCAGTGTAGGGCGAGCTCAGACAACACATTGTTGCCTCTGAGGTCTCGACTTGTCTCTCAGGGAAGGATCATCCTCCATCCCTTTTAAGGACAGAGGGCTGTGATGCAGGGGCCAAACCACAGGAGCAAATTGCAGGGAGAGAGCAGAGGGATTCTGTGGAGATTCAGTAAACTCCAAACTAGGGATATCACCTCTGCCAGGACCAGAACAAGACTGTGAAGGATTCAAGTTAGGTTTGGGCTAGAACTTACAGCCAGTGAATGTGCTATTCACCCACCAGTAACTGTAACCCTAGTGTATAAGCTAGGAGTATAACTACTATTAGCTAGTGAAGCACACAATGGATGTCAGATACTGGGTTTTCCCTGCATTAATGATCTCCCTGGTATCTTCATACAAGCCTCCAAGGTATCACTTTTATGCCCACTTCATAGATATGGACACTGAGATGCTGAGACACCCGAGGGCACACCTAGAGAGGTGCATGTGGAGATGTGGACCTTGATGCTCTGTCTCTCAGTGGCTGACTGCCATGGGACACTAGGTTGGCAGGGCTGACATTTGGCATGAAGAGCTCTTTCTTCCCAGGGGCTTCTTCTGTAATCAGAATATATATAGCAAGTTGAGAGCTTGTCCATCACTCACTCCTTGGAGTAACTGTGCCCAGGATGGTTCTAGTTTATGCCTGTTGCACTAGCATTGCTAGTACCCATTGGCCCTCTTTCTTCTGGACTCCTGGCTCATTGAGCATACTTTTCATTCTTGATGGCAGCTTGGTAGACCATGGGGCTCAATAAGCACTTACTAAGCTGAGCAGGATTCAAGGTTCTGAGTTCTTGATTCAGCTCTGTCCCTTACTAGCAATGCAACCACACATAAATAACTTCCCTTCTCTATGGCTGGTTTCCTCATCAGTAAACAAGGGGATTGGAAATTCTGGCTCTAACGTTCAAGATCATTTTTATTCTAGAGATTAGAATCTAAAGTATAAGTCTATAGAAACAAGCACACATTTGCGGTTCTGGATGCCCCCACTGCCTGGGCCTACTCATTCTTCAGCTCACGGCTCACACAGCACTCCCTGCAGAGGCTTTTCTGGCCCTGCTGACCAGGTTAGCCCTGCCATGTGAGGCTTCCATGTCATCCTGGGCTTCCCCTTTGTAACAATCAGTTGCTTTGTAATTAAAGGATTCAAATTGCAATGATTTAGTGGCTTCCATTCTCTGAGTGGAAACCCTGGTGGTGTAGTGGTTAAGTGCTACAGCTGCTAACTAAAAGGTCAGCAGTTCAAATCCACCAGATGCTCCTTGGAAACTCTATGGGGCAGTTCTACTCTGCCCTATAGGGTTGCTATGAGTTGGAACCGACTCGACGGCAGTGGAGCGGGAGTGGGATTCTCTGAGTGCTCTGTATGCCTATCTCTGAACCCTCAGACTGGCCCCATTTGTAGATGAGGAGTCTGGGCTAAGAAAAATTAAACCTGCACAAGACAACTTGGCTAGCAAGTATCAGAACAGGATTCAAAGCCACATCTGCCTGACCCCACCATGTATCCTTAACCTCTATGTGTTGCTTACTCAATACCTGCACCCACTAGGCTTTGAGCTCTGTGAGGGCAGAGACCATGTCTGCCCTGCTCTCAGCAGTCTCCCCAGTGCCCAGCACAGTACCTAGTATACCCATAGGCTTTTGGTAAATACATACTAAATGCAAGAATGTAAAAAATAAAACACGGTGTGTAAGTCAGTACTCTTTGATTGCAAGTAACAGAAATCCATCTGAAACCAGCTTAAGTCAAAAGGGGGAAGGTCTGGAAGAATCCTAGAGTGGCTCATAGGGCCAGAGGCTGCACCACAAAAACAAGGGAAGCCCCAGGACAGCATCAGGAACTCTCTCCCCCTGGCTTCAGAAGAACAAAACAAAATCATCAAGGCAAGGGCTTCAACTAGCCCAGAGTGGGCCATCAGCCTGTGGCCAGAGAATGTGTGCCATTCTGAATCAGGTGTCCACCCCTATGGTCAGGCAGTGGCTGAGAGGTGAATGCTGGGCATACAAAGAGAAAAGCTGCCCCAGTAGGTAACCTTATCACACAGGCAGTTATCTCAGTTATGCAGGGGCAATTTAAGACTTTTTGTAAAACCTAATCACTATTAATTACTGGGTAATCACTATTAATTACTACTTAATTACAGGAAATTGGAAATAGAACTTGTTCCCAAAGCTGAGGTAAAAATCTCCTCAACCATGGGCCATTCCTGTGATCACCTGTTTCCACATCCAACTGCTGAGATTGTGTCTACAGGTTTCAATTTCTACAGGTTTCAATTCCTAAAGTTCCTGTTTCTTCTCTTCTGGGAGGACAATAAGGAGGGCAGAAGACCCGTGGTGGTGAGAGCCCAGTGTTGACACCCACTGGCTCCAGTTTGCAAGCTGCAGGAAAGAACTGGGGTTTGGAGTGAGCCTGAATCCAAACCCTGACCCTTAAATCACAAGGAATTTCATCCTTCTGAGCCTCTGATATCTGTTAAAATGAGAATAAGCACACCTTCCTCTGGGCCAGGTCCTATAGTCAATCACAATTAACGAGATGACAAGGGTGATGATGGTAAGAGCTCACATTTTATATGTATCACAGAGTTCCTGGCAACAGCCCTGTTGTAAAGAAACTAGTTTGATCCTTATTCCACAGACGAGGACAGTGAGGCTCAGAGAGGTTGAACAGCTCCCCCAAGGCACACACCTTTTATGTAGTGAACTAGAACTTGAACTCTGAATTCTTCTGGACACTTAGGTCAGGTCTCTTACTCTGCAGTTTGCTGAATGAGTGGTGAAGAAGGAGACATATGAAAGCACTTAGCAGAGTACCTGGAAGACGGCAGGTGCTCGATAATGTTCCCAAGGCTTGCCGCTCCTACTTCCTTCTTTCCTTTCCTCTCCTACTTCACCAAATCACCTCTACCATTATTGGCTTCATAGATGGCAGTGCCAAAGGGTCTAATTCACTTAAATACTCCACTTTTGGCCTCGGTCAGCTGGACCTCAGGGTCTGCTTCTGCCGCAACTCCCCCACACAGTGAGCAGAGGCTCTGTGGGCAACCCCTGGGCCTTCTGGGCATCTGTGGGAAGTTCAGGTGGCCAGACCAGGAGCTCCCAACCGGGAGCTGTTGGATGAAGACCGTTACTTGTCTACTGAGGAATCTGAGTCTATGGGGGATACAAATATTAAATACTTTATTCTCTCCAATACTCACCCCTCAACTGTGCTGAGTTGACATCCCTTTCCAATTTTGGACACCAGGTCCCTAAATGAAATCTGGGCCAGATTCCATAGCTTTACAGTCACTTTCCATTCTTAGAATAGTCTCCTTTCAAGATTTAAGACTTGGTTCTGTTTATTTGAAAGCTTGACTCAAATTCACTTTGAAGCTCATCAGTGTTCTCCTTCTCCCTCCCTTCTCTGTATGCTCCCTCTCCCCACTGCCTCCCCCCACCCCCCACAAATTTGTGGCACCAGAGGCTTGGAGGAGGTAGAATGGAAAGTGTTCTGCTCTTTACCAAGTCCCTCTTTCTTCGTCTTTTTAAACTTCCTTTCCTAACTCCTTTCAGACTCTAGGAGACCCTCCCTGGACCCACACTCTCAGGTGGAACCAAGATCTGCTCACTGAGGCGGTGCCTGTCAGTGGTGGGGAGGGTCCTTGGTCTGGTCTGGCTCCTGCTGATGCAAGTAGCCTCTGTTGAACTGGTGGTCTCCATTCAGGTAGTGATCTGGGTCTCCTAGGGACATGTTCAGCTTTGGCCTGGCCCCTTGCATCATTGAAGGGCAGCCCCGTCTTCTTTTCTCCCATGAGAGTCCATGCTCCCAACCCGTTCTCTACTCTGAGTGTGTCATTTATTGATGCAGTGGACACCTGGCTAGCCCCACAGCTCCTGATCCTCTGCCAGCCTCAGTGCTCCTTCACATGGAGCCACAGGAACTTTGCGGGTCATTTTTGGCAGCCTGCAAGGGCCACATGGCAATGGGAGGGTAGAACCCACCTCTTCCCAGATACCTGAGTCCTTTCATGTCCTGGTGACTTCACATAGTCTGCCTTCAGAAATCCGTGAACCAGAAACAGGCATATGTCCAATATGACCCAAACTTTAGGTGCGACCTGTCAATCACCCTCCTGTCTTTCCCCAGAGAGTGGAGGGGGACTGAAAAGGACACTGCTCCTCTATTCTCAGGTGCCCAGAAGGTTCTCTCATGCTCGACACTGGGCTCTACAGTTCATCACATTCCCAGTCCCTCTCCTACAGGAGGCACCTGGATCTTTGCAGATGACTCTCTAGTAGCCTCCTCGCTTGGCTTTGGAGAGGAGAAAGCATCTGTCTCAAAACTACACTTGTTCCAAGTTCAGGACCCTCTCCTCCTCACGTTGCTTGCCTTAGATTAATTCAGCAGGAGTGGGGGTGGGGAAGGAGTTGGTCATGGTAGGGGGCAGGAAACTATCACCTCTGTTTTGTTCTGACAAACACTCTATAGTTAATCTCAGCTGTTCAGAAGCTCTGGCTAGCTGAGTTAATAATAAAGGGGCAAGACACTCATTTTTACTTAATAAATGCAGCATGTTTCACAGGGACTGTATTCAACAGGAAAGAAAGGAAGATCTGAGTTAGTTCTGGGAGCAAGACCTTGCTTTAAGTGACCCTGGGCAAGGCTTTTGATTTTTCTAGGCCTTGGTTTTCTCACTTTTATAATGGGGTCTAGAGTCATACCCACATCAAGGAGCCATGGGCAGAATGAGACAAGAAAGAGCATCACATTGTACCTGGCACAGAGTAACCATAAAATTCACAGTAGGACTCGGCTGCTATTATTACTTACGGGTATTTTCAAAACCCAGACTAAGCAGAGGTAACAACAGGGGTCTTGGGTGGGGACAGGATCGCAGGCCTGGCTCAGAGCGTGCTCAAGACTGCTCCCAGCTCTGGTACAGGAGCCTAGCATAGTGCCAGGTACACGGTAGACCCGTAACACGTATTTGTTGAATGGTGGTAATTTCTTAATTCCAGGAGTCTATTTATCTGCCCGAGCCATGGTGGCACCAGTGGTTAAGCATTTGGCTGTTAACCAAAAGGTCGGCAGTTCAGATTCACCAGCCACTCCTCGGAAACCCTATGAGACAGTTCTATTCGGTCCTACAGGGTTGCTGTGAGTCCAACTCAACTTGACACCAACTGGTTTGGTTGGGTTTTTATTTATCTGCTGGAGGAGCCCTGGTGGTGCTGTGGTTAAATGCTCAGCTGATAACCAAAATGTTGGCAGTCTGAACCCACCAGCTGCTTGGTGGAATAACGATGTGGCTTTATGTCTGCTTCCATAAAGATCACAGCCTTGGAAACCCTATGGGGCAATTCTACTCAGTCCTATAAGGTCAGTATGAGCTGCAATCGACCCAACAGCAATGACTATTTATCTGCTACTTATTAATGAGGTGTTCTGAAAACAGATTTAAAATGCATTCAGCCCAGCAACCAAAACAGACTTCAGTTCTTAACAAAAAAAAAAAGAGGAGAGACCCCTCTGTGTGGCAGGGGTGGGCGGTACCTCAATCTCAGCCTGGCCAGGCAGGAGCCAGCAGCTGTCTCCCGGCGCCTGCCTGAGGTGGATGGCAGCCGTGGTGAATACTTTCTTTCTTAAGTGAAGCTCCTCTCTGTGTGTGCTGAATCACAGCATTCACGGGGGGGAGGGGGGGCAGTGAGGACAAAAGCATTTACTAAGTGGATACCAGGCATTAGCAGGAGCAGCCTAGGGGCAGGGGCAAAGACCTGGATGGGCCAAAGGCTCGAGCTGGAAAGGAACGTGAAACCATCCCTCCTTCCAATGGTGGGTGCTTGGCGGGGGGGGGGGGGGGGGGGCAGGCGGCACATGAACACTCTGACCACAGACCTTGGTGGGGGAGAGACCAGGACCAAAATAGGCTGAGCGTCTGGGGTGTCAGCTGGGATTCGTCCCTTCCAGCAAGTCACAGCTCAAGCATTCTGTTTACCAAACGCCTTTGCACACATAGAAACCAAGACGGTCTGGGTTCCATGTTAAAGTGGATGGGAAGGGTCCCCTAGGGTGGATTTTGAGGTGTTGGAAGCTTCTCTGACAATGCTGAGGAGGAGGGCCAAGGCCTGGGGCTGCCCAGAGTGAGCCTGGCAGAGGAAGAAAGGGCAAGGCAAGCCAGCAGGCTCTTCTCTGCTGGATCAACCCCGCCTAACACAGCCCCAGTCTGGCAGGTAGCTGAAGGGATGACGTTTGCAGGCAAAGGCGGAGGGGGACGCAACCTCGGCACGCTCTCGAGCTCGTGAGTGTAATCAAAACCAGCTGAGTCCATCAACTCGCAGCTGAAAACCAGGCTGCTCTTCCAAGGGCTGCCAGGAAGAGGGTTTTCCAGTGGCAGAAGCCTGGAATGTTTTTTTTACCCAGGAACAACTCCCTTGCCAGGCTGCTCTTCCCTCCCCTGGGGTGGCAGGGCTAAGGGTGGGGACCAGGGAGAAGGGCAGCTTCCCTGGGGCTGTGCTATGCCTTCTCCTCTCGTCCTCCTTCTCTCACGTCCTCCTCATGGGGCCAAACTGCTCTCACCACAAGCGCCTTCCCTGCCCCTCTGCACATGTGGAATGGAATAAAATCAGTGCTTCCCCATGGGTTGGCCACGCAGCTAAGCACCTGACATGCATTATGTCCTTAACAGTCACAAGAACTCTATGAGGTTGCTTTTTTTTTTTTTTCAATCCCTGTTTTAGAGATGAGGACGCTAAGGTGCAGAGAGGCGACATGAATTGTTCAAGGTCGCAGTTAATAAGTGGTGGAACCAGAATTTGAACCCAAAAGTCTGATTCCAGAGCCCACACTCTACCAGTACATCAGACTGCAGTAGAATGATGATGATGATAAAAGAATAAAACATTTACTGTGTAGATGGCGCTCTGGATATCCTATGCCACTTAATTCTCATCACAACCCTATGAAATAAAGGTATTATTTTTATCATCCCCAATTTAAAAAGGGAAACAAAAACAAAGTGTAAGTTACCTCCCCAAGGCCATTCAGCTGGGAATGGCAGGCCCAGGTTCCAACCTAGGTCCCTTTGACTCTACAGCCCACCCACTGTGCACCAGGCCATTCATTCACTTATCCATCCAACAGCAAAATCAGCTAAGCACCTACTGCTGTGCGTCAGGCACTGTGCTGGGCACTGGAGACCCATAGGTGACAAAATGACCTGCGCCTTGCTCTTACAGCCTGCCTGGTAAGGGAAGAAGCCAATTACAACATCACGTGAATAAACGCAGAACTCCAGTTGTGAAGCAAAAGTACACCTAGTCTGAGTGATGCTTTAGGGGGTTTTTTGTTTGTTTTTGGTGGGTAATTTCTGCAAGATGATTTACTTATCTTTTTCATGTATCTTTTATTCCATTCTGTACAAGGAAAGTAACTGAAAATCAAGGATGTATTAATGAAATCACTTGAATGAAACTTTTCACTGTCCAGACATCACAACGCTGCTTTAATACTGCATTTTACCGGGTTTTTTTTTTTTTTTTTTTATGACACTCAGGTGCTTCTGTATAGTAAGTAGAGGGAAAGGCTGAGACTAAAAACATCAGGCCAGCTCCCAGGGAGTAACCGGAAAAAGCCAAATCACTCTTTTCCTGTTTGCTAGCATAACTAGCATTTTAACACAAGGAATAGCCATCAGAAGTAGGTTATGGTCACTACCGGGCCACCCCAGACTCACCTATAAGGCAAACTCATCTATCTGGAGCAGTGGTTCCCAAAGCATGATCTCTGGACCAGTGCCCTCAGCATCACAGAGGGCTTGTTAGAAATGCATATTCTTAGACCCAATCCCACGCTTCCTGAATCAGAGACTCTGGGAGTGGGACCCAACAACTTGTGATTTAGCCAGAGTTCCAGATGATTCTGATGCAGGCTAAGGCTTGAGAGCCATTGATCTAGGACAGGCACTGAAAGGAAGGGAACCAACACTGATTGTCCACTGTGTGCTATGCTCACAACATCTCGATTAACCTTCACAATAACCCCAGAAATATACAATTTTATTCTACAGATGAAGAAAAGAGGGTTGGGGAGCTTATCTACATTGCCCAATATCATACTGCTGAGAAGCTGCAGAGATGAGCTTTAAATCAAAGTCTGTTAAGAGTGTGGACTTTGGATTCAAAACAGGGCTAGATTCAAATCCTGGCTTTGCCACTTACTGGTTATTTGGACTTGGGTAGACAACTTAACCTCTCTGAGCCTGAGCTACCTCATCACTTAAAATGGAAGTCAGTGAATAGAAGGTTCTGTTTTCGAGGACTCAATGAAATAAGCCATGTAAAAGGCCTACCACGATGTCTGGCACACCATGAGTATACAACATAGAAAAAAACAAAACCCGTTGCTGTTAGTCGACTTCGACTCAAGTGATCCTATAGGACAGAGTAGAACTGCCCCATAGGGTTGCCAAAGTGCAGCTGGAGGATTCAAACTGCCAACCGTTTGGTTGGCAGCTGAATTCTTAACCACTACGCCACCAGGATTTCCATGTAACAGATGGCTGTTATTATGTAAGAGGACAGACAGAACCTGTAGGTCCCAAAGGCCTTTGAGCACCCAAAATTGACATGATGAACTTCAGGCACTAAAATTCAAATACTTTACTCACAGGTGAGCCCTTCAGACTAGTTTACTGCCCAGCCAGTCTAATCTACAAATAATTCTATCTGGTGAAAAGCAATAACTCAGGAGAAGGATGAGGGGCCAGGAAGGGAAGATGACTGCTGTCATGGAAGAAAAGTAACAAGCTCAGCTGCCTCACCAAGGAGAGGTCAATAGCGTTATTAGCCAAGGCTTAAGGAAACCAGCACACACACATGCATGTGTGTGTCTATGTAAAAACTTAACCAGAGTGGATGAAAAGTTAGAAACATCGCATGTTTAAAGAAATATCCTTGCAGCTTTCCAGCCAAGCTGGCTATCTAAAATGACTTGGTCCCAGAGGCCTAGATAGCTGAGGTTTCTTCCTCCACAGAGACAGATTATCGCAGTGGTTGAGAGAGCAGCCTCCTGGTGCCAGGCTACCCAAGTTCTAAACTGGCCTGCTATTTATTAATTGCGTGACCCTGGACAAGTCAATTAACTTCTTAAGCCTCAGTTTCCTCATAATAACAAAAAAACCTACCTCACAGCGTTGTGAGGATCAATAGGCGCTCAATAAATGTCACAAATTATTTTTGGGCGAATACACGTGTACTGTCTTTCCCTAGGCCTGCTTTCTACCATGATAAAAGGGTTGTTTTCCTTGGTCAAACAGACAATATACAGGCTTCAGACAAAGGAAGGGGCAGAGAAGTACTTCTAGGGCTAAAGGACTGTTAGCAGTGAGGCTCTGTGGGAGTGGTTCTGGGGATAGTGACAGATACACAATCCCAGATAGGAAAACTAAAGGAAGGCTGTCTGGTGAGGTTAAAAAGTGACTGATGATCTTCAGAGGACCCAAGTGTATTGAAAACACAAGATAATGGGGCTCCAAATTACTAAAGGAAGGGAGCCAGCATCTACTGAGCACCTACTGTGGTAGGGAATTTGCACTCACATTGATTCGCTTATTCCTCCTAGCCATCCTGGGCAGTTGGTATTAATATCCCCAGTTCTTAAATGAGGAAACCGAGACTCAGAGGGCATAGGTTAAGTTGATAAGTCACACAGTTAATAAGTGGTAGAGGTGGAATTCAAGCCCAGGCCTGGTTGACTCCCATTATACCACACAGATAGCCATGGTCTAGTACGAAGGGAGCGGGACACACCTGTGTCACTCTCTTCCCACCCTCTCATCTCCTGCCAGCGCTTGCCACTAGCCAAACATAATCTGAAGCCAGAAGGCAAGGGAGCCCACTGAGGCAATCCATACAGGTCAGCCTTGGACACAGAGCAGGATGCCAAAGAGCAGATCTGGGACAGCAGATGGAGAATATACAGCACAGTGGGAAAACCAGGTTCCTGCCCTCCAGGGTTTCAGGGTTCAGAGCTAGGATTTATCTAGCCCAGTCCAGGAAGGACAGGAGGTAATACAGTGGAGTGGTTTGGAGGCTAGCAAGACAGAAGCAAGCACTGTGCTCTTACTCCCAGGGCCTGTGTGGGTGTCCCCTTATCCCTTTCAGACCAGCAGTTGAAGAGTTTAGGGCAGTTTTTTAAGAGTCTTAAACTGGGGAAGAGGTAGAATCTACTCTGATTTTCAAGAGCCACAGCTACAAATTCCTTTCCTCTCCCCAACACCTGGGTAAAGCAGGCTCCTTCCTGCCCATCCCCTACCCATCTTTCTCTATTCCATTAACTGGTTTCATCAGTCTTTGAGATGACATTATCTCTATTGCTGTAAAACAGGAATAGTAGTAATCGAGTCATCAGAACTTGTCTAACTTCATTGGGGTTAATGAGAATCACCAGCAGCACAAAGCTGATTCCCATGACATGAAGGTCAGACATACCTCCACTTTCCAACCTTTTTACCAATTCTGATACCAGCTGTCCCTTCCATGACACTCTCTACTTCTCTTCTGAGTTTGATAATCCATTGTAATGGCCACACAGAACTCATAGATTATACTTACAGTTAAGGGTTTTTTTTAAGGAAGTAACAGGGTACAACTCAGAAACAGGAAGCATGAAGGCAGTCTCTCCTCTTCAGTGCAGGACAGTTCTCACAGCTCCTCGTGGCAGTTCAAGCCTCTTCTCAGCCCCCTTAGGACAGGCCTCCTCTCTGCCCTCTGAGGACAGACTCCTCTCGGCCCCTCATGACAGGCTCCTCTTGGCCCTGCTGTCTGTCACCACCAACTTTGCTGCCGGGCCCCTTCTAGGCCTCTTGCTGTGTTTAGTGTTATAGCCCTTGACCCCATGCTAGCTCTTTTAGGAGGTTCCTTGCCTCTTCTCTCTTCTTTCTTCCTTGTGTTTCTTCCTGCTGCTTCTCTTTCTGTCTGAAAAACCTCTGTGGGGTTTGATGCACATATACACAATTTGTCAATTTCAAGGCATGGCCCTCCCAGCAGGGGGCCAAAAACTGACCAATCCTCCCTCTGTAGGCCACAGAAACTTCACTGACATAGTAAGCTACAGTCACCTCATTTGCATAGTCTATTGACCAATCCCTATAAGGTACATACCAATCACAGGGTAAGCTGCAGCCCAGTACCAGACAAAAAGTATCAAACCACAAATTTACCCAGGAAATGTTAATCAACCTGGACATAAGTAACAAACCTTCGGGGACAGAAAACTAAGGCAAAGATAACTCCTCAGGACTTAAGGGGAAAATATGTCAAGCTGTTTTTCCAAATAACCAAGGCAAAAGGCCACATAAACAAACTCATTTCACCCTCACTGCCTGCCTCCCTGAAGAGAGCACACACTTCAAAAGAGCAGGGGCTCATCTGTCTCGTTCTCTGCTGTTGTTCACTGCTGTGTCCCTAGCACCTATACATGGCCTGGCACTGAGCAGGTACTCAATAAATGTTTGGTGAGTAACTAAATGGATATTCCCCACAGAATGGTGGGTAGGCCTCACGCTTTACTCCGTGATACTTTATCATCTTGGCTCCAAGGTCTCCCAGCAGGCTGGCACTGCTTGAGCTCCAAGTTTCACCACAAGTGTCATGAAAGCAGCTCCTCCTGCCTTTGCTTTGAGCCCTTGCTGTCCTAAGGCTCAGAGCTGCTCCCTGGGAATCAGGCTGGATTCAGGTGCCATCCTAATGGCATCATGGGTAAGATTATAGGCCCTGAAGTCCGCAAGCCTGGATATGAGACTCTGCTCCATCACTTCTAACTCTGTGTCCTTGGGCAAGCTACTTAACACCTCTCTAAACCTCACTTTCCTCATCTCTAAAAGGATGAGACTGATGGTTCTTATTGCATGGAGTTAAATAATTCATGTTAATGCTTAACAAGGTGCCTGGTACCCAGTCTAAGTGCTCAATCAATGTTCTCTCTATTCTTATTATCTCCCATGAATCTGTCTCCCATCTCTGCCTCCAGGAACCCAAGTTCTAACTTCCTTCTTATATCTGTTTAAGGAAAGCAACTCTGGAGACCCTTCAGGCACCAGCTGATCGCAATCACACTTGGTTTGGGTCCCAGCTACAGAAAAATACATTTGTGAATAGCAGCTCCCTGTGGGTTCATCAAGGAAAGGGAAATGACAGATTTAAAAAGAAATAATTAGTATCTGTATCCACAGAGATTAACAAAACATGGCTCTGTCCTCAAGGAACTCACAGGCCAGGAGAGAACAGACCTACAAGCAAACAAGTCCAACAAAGTATTAGAGATATGGGAATCAGGGAGAGAGAAATGCCAGCATCGATGATGTGGTGCAGAGACCACGTATTCTCCAACCCACCAGTGGAGTCAAGGGCATCCCCCTAAAACATCAGTACCTCTGCAGTGAATCACATGAATGTTGACATTAAGTGGGATAAAGACTATATGTAGCCTCAGATCTGTTCAAGTCAGATTTTGTCACCAAAGGAGTTTGTGCCAAACTTTTGAAAAACAGACTTGCTGTTTTTGAGAAATTTTTGGGTTTTAGAATTGTGGATAAGGGATTGTGGATTTGTAGTCATGGTGGGGTTATCCACTGGCAAATGTTTTAATTTCTTTAAGATCTGAAGGAAAAGTTCTAGGTTGAAGAAAACATTTTAATATGCAATATTAAATTTTAATCTATATCTTCATATCAATGCCGGGGGCAGTGGTGGCGTAGTGGTAAAGTCGTCACCTTCCATGTGTGAGCCCGGCTTTGATTTCCAGCCAATTAACCTCCAGCGCAGCCACCGGTTGTCTGTCAGTAGAGGGTTGTGTGTTGCTACGACGCTGAAGGTTTCAGCAGAGTTCCAGACTAAGACAGACTAGGAAGAAAGGCCTGTGGCTTTACTTCTGAAAATCAGCCAGTGAAAACCCTATGGATCACAATGGTCCAATTCCACCGTGCATGGGGTCACCATGACTCTGGGGCTGACGTGATGGCAGTTAACAGCAATAACATACCAATGCAATTGTAAAAGACAGTTTAAATATATATTTTTTCTGGAGGAAGGAGCACAGAAAGCAAAAGTGCCTAGGGTCCACAAAAGTCATCACGTGGTCCTGCTTGTAGTACCATCCTCATAAAAACACTGAGAAGGTTCAGTGAGATAATGCAAATACAAGAACCAGCACAATGTATGGCACATAATAAGTACTCAATAAATGGTGACAATAATATTTTCATAGCCTCATTTTCCTCATCTCTAAAATGGAATAGTCACTGTCCTCCCACCTCCCATGCCTGCTGTGAGGCTCAAGGGAGATAACAAACGCCAAAGCGCTTTGGGAAATGAACCTGCAGTGCAGAGAGGAGCTATACGAGGAAGACGATGCATCATCATCCTCCTGTGCTTTTCAGGAATACAAGTGGACGTTCTTCTGCTGCCCACGTCCACACTCTGCCTACACGCGCCAGGACAGCCACCAATGGCTCATCGTCTGTGCTGCCTTCCTTCCTGCACCTGCTGGGCAGATGGAGCAGCAAGGAAGGAGGGGAAGGCAGGGCCAGGGGGGGAACACCTGGAAGCCAGATCAGTGGAGCAGGGGGTTACACGGGGACACCCAGAGTCAGCTTAGGAAGAAAGCCTAGGGTAGCCCCTCAGTGGTCTCTGGATGCTGAAATAATTAATATCCGTATCCACAGAGATTATTAACAAAACACAGTTCTGTCTTCAAGGAACTCACAGTCCAGGGGAGGACAGATCTACAAGCAAACAAGTCCAATGAAGTATTAGAGATATGGGGATGGGGGTGAGAGAAATGCCAGCATTGTGATAATGTGGTGCACAGACCACGTATTCTCCAACCCCCATCAGTACTTCTGCAGTGAATCATGTGAACGTGGACATTAAGGAGCATAAAGACTCTGGACCCCTTTTCCACCCCTAGCCAGCCTCCCAAATGACATTCCTTGCTACCCTTGCCCTGAGGCCTTATTAGTCTCTTCAGAGGAATGCTATTTGGCTGAACTGCTACAGTTGAGGGCTAGGGACCCACAAGACCTGGAGCAAAGGTCTGGCCCTGACTTTTCCTCTGAGGCCCTCCCATCCAGCCTCTCTGGCTCTGAACAGACTCTGTTTGATTTTCCTCTGTCCTCTTACATTCTCCATCTCAGCTGCTTAAGCCAGAAACAGATGATCATCCCTGACTCCTCACTTTCCTTATTCTCTCCCTCTTCCCTGATCATCTGTTATCACTCCAGAGTCATGCCTACTGCCCAGCTCTGGTTCAGCCACACCAACTCTCCTACTGGCCTTCCTGCCTCCAGCCTTTCCCATTCATTTCATTCCCCATACTAGTCATGGATGACTCTGGCCATGTCACTTCCCAGTTTGATCCCTTCTGTGGTCTCTAAGACTCTACAAGCTGGTCCCTGATGAGGTCTATGACCTTGCATGCGCCCTCTACACTCTAAGCCCCAGCCACCATGTGCTCTCTCTTATCCAGGCCCATCCCCTGCCTTCTACTGGAAAACTCCATCTCACACCTGCCTTACCTAGCTATCTGCTATGCAACCTCCAGAAAGTCCTTCCTGCCTGCCCAGGCTGGCCAGATGGTCCCTCAGTGTTCACAGACGGAGCTTCATTGCCTATTGACTCACCTGTATCCCCCACTAAAGTGGAGGAGTCTCTAAGGTCAGACATGGGCCTGATTTCCCCCATGTTCCAGACCATGCACAGGCCTGGTCTGGAGAGGTTCTTGTCTGAATTTATGAGAGAAATGATGAGTCAGAACCCCTGGACATACCACATACAGAGAGAACTTTGTGAAGGCTAGCATTTCCATTTAGTTGCTCAACAAACATTTATTATGTGTTTTTATGTGCTAGGTCCTGAGTTAGAGGCTCAGGACAGAGCCCAGAACAAGATAGCCCAGACATTGCCCTCGGACCTCCCTGATGATACTGCCCACCTCTCTGCTGGCAGCTCCTGCTGGCCAGAAACGGTGTCTCTGCCTGGTGACCTCACCCTTGTCTCATGCCTGAAAAAGCTCACTTCATCTATCTCTTGCCAGAAGTCCTGCTTTCTCTGCTCAGTTGCCTCCTTGGGCCCCAGGAAAGGTAAGTAAGGTCAGTGACACTCAGCTGCTTCTTGGGATGAGAATTTCAACAGGCATCTGTGTAAGGGGGTTGAGATCCTCCCTCACTGGCCATAAAACTACCCTCAACTCATCTCTTGTTTGGGGCAAAGGTCCTGTCTGGCACAGACAATATTCCAGAAGGCTACAATTAAATACACACACATTTAAATATACAATTAAATATATATACACTTTTACATATGTACATAATACATACACACACACTTATATATATACTTTTACATTTGTACATAATATATACATATATACACACACACATATATACAAGACAAAATGGAAACTAGAAAACTAAAATTAAATCTCTAATCTCTCTGCTCCTCAGTCTCCCCTCTTGGAGATGGGTCCCAGCATCAGCTGCAGTATGAGAAAGCAGGGACAGAGATCAAAAGAACATTCCTTTAAAATATTGTTAGGAAGACAAAATGAAAACCAGTCAACAAACTTTTCAGCAAATTGGCTTTGGGCAAACTGACCTAAAGCCCAAACTCTGGTGCTTTTTGCTGTTAGTTGCCATCAAGCACCGAACTGCTTCACAGGGTTTTCTAGGCTGTGACCTTTCGGAAGCAGATTGTCAGGCCTGTCTTCTGAGGCACCTCTGGGTGAGTTCAAAACACCAGCCTTTTGGCTAGCAGTTGAGCGTGTAACCATTTGCACCACCCAGGGACTGCCCCTGGTGCTTAAAAAATATTTGTTAACTGAATAATGAATGTGTTTGACTGTTAGGTACCATCCAGACTTTGGCAGGTAGGTCGAGAAGTCCTTTGGCAGGTAGGTTGAGAAGTCCACAATGAAATGGGTCATACACGAGCTAACAACAGGCTCTCAAAGCTGCTTTGTAATTGAGCATGCGCTCTGTTCTGACGTTTGAGTAGACTTGTATAGCAAGCTTTCAACAGACATAATATCCTCAAAGGGCTTTCCTGGATATGCTCTGTGACACTGGGAAGTACAGGACACCAATGGCACTGCCTTAGAATCTTCCCATAAATGTAGGGCTTCTAACTTCTTGCCAGAGCCAGAGAACACACTGCTCTCCTGCCCGAGTCACAGGATCTGACCACAATGCCTCTAGGAGAGGAGGGGACTAGGTAGCTCACTCTCAGCTGAGAGGCAGCTGTTTTACTAAAGTTGGATGGACAAAGGTTTTTGGCAGTTCTACAGGCTTCCTGATGCTCAGACACTCCCCCAGGCCTTTCCAAGTCCAGCTGACCAGGCGAGCAGGGGCTTTGCCTTTTTGTTGCTCAACCATGGGCCAACCTCACTGGAGCCCTAATTACTAAAACGGTCATACTTTCCTGAATCTGAGAAGTCATGAACTGTAAAATGCATCATGTTCCAGTAAAAAAAATAAAAATGCTGCTCATTAAACTATGGCATGCCACCGATTGTAAGATCCATCATGATTTGAGAGATCTTAAAACAAGAAAAGTATGTTAAAATCAATGAAATGCACTTTGTTTTCCGAACAACTGTGTTCTTGCTAGCTTTGATTTGGGTCTTAATCTCAGTCCTATTACTTCCTAGCTCTGTGGCCTGGTGCAAGGAACTTCACTTTGCTAAACCTCTATCTTCTCGTTTATAGAAGAGAATAATACGCCCCCATAGGGTTTTGAGAGAAGAAAATGAAATGATGCCTCCAAAATATTGAGCCTAATGCATAGCACATCACAGGTAGCCACAAAAGGTACTGCTCTAACAATGCCTGTGGGACTGCACGTTTCTTTCATTTTCCAGTTTTATGTGGATACACTAAGTTGAACCAAACAACGAATTCATGGGGTTGATATTTCCCAACAGACTGTGACAAAAGGCAGGGAGGGCAGACAACTGAATTAAGAACCACCAACTGACCGACACCAACAGCAGCAGAAGTACAGGAGGTTTGGGCAAGAAGACAAATTCAATTAGGATGTAGGGATTTTCAGTTCCTGAAATGAAGGAGTAGACTGCACTAAACCTCTGGCCAATAATAAATATAAACTTTGGACAATATATAAAAAAACAACTGCTTGAAAGCACTTAAGAACAGTCAAAAGCAATAGAAACTGGAGGAGATATGATCCCTGAAAGAAGAGAAGCATATTAGGGCACTTCCCAGTTCATTGTGATATATGAGAGAATAGAACTAAAACAGAAAGAAGCAGTCTTATTGGCTGGGCAGAAGAAAAAGAAGTTGAAGTTTGACGTTGGAAACTGAAGGGGAAAATGCCAGACAGAAGAGAGCCACAGAAGGGGAAGCCCCAAAATTAGTGCAAAAATTTCCCTCATATAGTTAGTTAACCCCTTAATTGTGTATCTGCAGAGAGATGCTCTAAGGATCCCAATAGGAAGCAGGGAGGCAGACATTTCAGCAGATATAATTAGGAAATAAAATTTGGAGCTCAAGTCCTGCCAAGTTACAGGGGGCTTAGCAAATACCTAAGGCTTTCAATTTAATCCCAGGAGGCCATGCCTTAAAGTGAACCCAGGACTAAGGGTTATGCCCTGGGACTGTGGGAAGAACCAAATTAACCTACTTGGACAAAGTTTAGAAACCAAGCCTCCACAGGATCAAAAGGATAGGCCAGTAATTTTAGCTGTCTGCTGGAGTAAAACATAACACTCTTTAGGGCAAGAAAACAAAATCCAGAGTTTCTTCAATATATCATCCACAATGTCCAGTACACAATAAAAATTATAAAAATGTGGAAGAAGCAGGACACTGGGGACCATAAGCAAAAGAAAAAAGAGTCAATAAACTCAGACCCACTGATCCCCCAGAATTGGTAGACAAGGGCTTTAAAACGGGTATTATAAATGTGCACAGGATTTTCAGGAAATGAAGGCTAGAACGCATGAATGAGTAGGGAGTCTCAGAAGAGATACAGAAACTATAAATGTAAACCAAGTGGAAAAACTAAAACTGAAAAATACAATACCTAACATAAAAAATACTTTGGATAAATTTAACAGCAGATTGGATATTACAGAAGAAAGGATGAGGAAATTTGAAGACAGGTCGGCAGAAATTATCTAAACTTTTAAAGCACATAGAGAAAAAAATGATATAAATAAATAAACAAGGCAAGCTTCAATGACTTGTGGAACAACACCAAGTGTGTAAATGGAGTTCCAAGAAAAGCAGGGAATGGGGAAACTGGGAAGACAAACAATATTTGAAGAAAAAACCAATTTCTCCCACATACCCAAATTTGGTGAAAAACATCGACCTACAACCCAAGAAGTCCAGTGAACACCAAGCTGAATAAATACAATTACATCTATTCATATCATGGTCCAACTGCTGAAAACCAAAGACAAGAGAAAATCTTAAAAGTAGTCAGAGGGGGAAAAATACCCCTTGTGGACAGAGGACCAACAATAAGGAAGACGGCTGACTTCTCATCAGAACAATGTAGGCCAGAAACAATAGAAAGACATTTAAAAAGCACAGGAAGAAAAAAAAAAGTAAATTCGAAATATATAAATCTTTACATGCTGGTGGGACTCTGAGATTGCAAGATGTAGCAAATTCCCTTCATCCCAAGCACATCCCTCTAAAATATACATTACACACTCCCCCTCACACAAACACTCTCTCCTACCACATACATCTCAGTAGAATACCCCAATGTTTCAGACAGAAAAAAAAATTGACTCTCAAGAGGTGGTAAGACATGAAAATACATGAAGTCATTTATACAAATGTGGGACATATGTTAAGATTCTTTGTGTTCTGCCCATGTAAACATTACACATTTTTCATCCTGACAGAAACAACAAAAACAGTGATTCCCCTCTCTAAAAAAAAAAAAAACTGTAGTCACGTGATGCTTCTGTCCAATAGGCTGGTGAAAATGGTGCTTCTGGAGAAGGTTAGGGTGAGGGGATTTCAAGATCCGTCAGTCACCAAGTTAGAAGCTTGATGAAGCTGCTCTGGGTGAGAGTGGGTAGAAGGCTGGGGTTGGGAACAGTAATGGCAGCAGCAGCAGCAGCAGCAACAGCCACCATTTCCTGAGAAGTTGCTGAATGCCATGTATTGTGCTAAGTGCTTTAGGTACATTATGTTTTTCAGTCCTTACACCAACTCCAAGGGGTATTACCCCTTTTTCCAAACGAGGAAACCAAGTTTCTGAGAGAATAATAAAGTCGTTCAAGGTCACATAGTGGGTTAGTGACAGGGTTAGGATTTGAGCCCAGGTCCCTCAGACTTCAAGCCACAGCTCTTCACCCTCCCTTACTTAGCCATTCACTTGTTCACTCCACGGTAATGTATTATAGAAAAGAAGAACTCTACATGGTCCATATATGCCCTTGTTCCCAGGAAACTCATAGCCCAGTGAAGGAGACAATAAAAATTACTATAGCCAACATTTACCGAGTACTTACTATGCACTAGCCAATCAATGGGTGTTACACTTAATGTGTAACATCTCATTTAATTCTCACAACAGCCCGATGACATAGATCCTTTGCTGGTCCCACTTAACAAATGAGGAGAATGAGGCTCAACCACTGAGTGGTAGGACTAGAATCTGACCACAGAGCTCAAGCTCCCAGCTACACATTTGACTGCCCAAGGCCACCAAAGGGGCAGGACCATGGAAAGACAGGCACAGCAAGGCCATCCTGATCACCCCATCTCCGCCACACCTGATGGGACCCCAGGAACCTTGAATTTTGAAAATGAATTTGTTTTAGTAACGGAATCTTGGGCTGCACCTGCACCCACAGGGTGGAAAAGTCCTGGAAATTCCTTCCTGACCCAGTGATAAGAGCTGGAGGGTTGGACTTATCAATTGCCACTGTCACCCCCAACTGCTGCTCTCACCAGGATGGCTGCAACCATTTCCCATCAGCTCCAGAAGCCTTGTCTCTAGCTCCTATCAATTCGGTCTTCAAGGAATAAAATCTTACCTCCTTAACATGACCTCGTCTTCTACCATACTCCTCTCCTCAGCCAAATGGTACGTCTCTCAGCTCCTCTAAAGAACTCCCTATAATTGCCCTTGCCTCAGGGTCTGTTCCAGTTATTGCTGCTATGTAACAAATTACCACCAAAACTTAGCAGCCTACACAACCATTTTATTATATGCATGGATTCTGTGGGTCAGGAATTCATATATAGAACAGCAGATTGTCTTGACCCTGCTCTATCTATGATGTCTGGGGCCTCAAAGAAAACTCTACAGCTGCGAGTGACTCATCACCTGGGGGTGACTTGATGGCTAGATGCTGGAATCATCTAGAGGCATCTTTCTTCATATATCTGGGGGTTGACAATGGCTGTTAGCTGAAGCCTCCACCTACACATGGCCTCTGCGTGGACAGTTCAGGACAGCTGGACTTTTTAGCTCTAGCTTGGCTCAGGGGTCCAAAAGTAAGTGCCCCAGGGAACAAGGCAGAAGCTACATTGCCTTTTCTAGAAGTCATGCAGTGTCACTTCCACTGCATCCTACTGGTTACAAGCAAGTCACAAACCTACTCAGATTCAAGAGAAGAAGGCACAGGTTCCACCTCTCAATGGGAGGAGAATCAAGGTCACACTGTGGGCTGGGGGTATATTGTTGGGGCCATCTTTGAAAAAGCAATCTGCTACAGGGTTTCTATAATGAGCCCTGGTGGTACAACTGTTAACTGCTCAGCTGCTAACTGAAAGGCTGGCAGTTCCAACCTACCCAGTGGCTCCACGGGAGAAAGTCCTGGCAATCTGCTCCTGTAAAGATTACAGCCTAGAAAACCCTACGGGGCAGTTCGACTCTATCACATGGGGTAGCTATGAGTCGAAGTCAACTCGATGGCATCCAGCAACAACAGGGTCTTTATACACTATTCTCTCTGCCCAAACCATCCTCTCTCCAAGCTTGTCACTTGGCTAATTCTTAACCATGCTTCAGGTTTTAGCTTAAGTACCACTTCCTCAGAGAGTCTTCGCTGACTGCCTCGCCCAGGCTTAATCATGTCATCCCTTAGTGCCCAGCATTTCTCATGTACCACACTAGGTCTATCTCCTATCTAGGCTCTGAGCTCTCTAAGGACAGGGACTTTGGCTTCCTGGAACTAACTCAAGCAGGTTCCCAATAAACATTTCCTGAAAGGAAAGGAGAAAGGAAGGGAGGGAGGGAGGAGGGAAGGGAGAGAAGAGAGGAGAGGATGAACACAGTGGATCTGTTTACCCAGAGACAAGGAACACGATGCACTGTGCCTAGGGGTAGGGAGAATACCGCTCAAATTTTTCTCCCAATTTGTACCCAAACGTCATCACCACGACCAACCATCATCACTGAAAAATTTTTTTTTCAAAAGGAAATAAGAGTCACTACCATATTTTCACACAGCTGTTGTCCAAGCAGAGGGACAAACCTGTGCCTGCTGCTCCCTTCCCATGTTTGTCCTCTTCCACGTCTCTGCTTCCTGCCTGGGTGTCAGGGAGCAGGCCTGGCCCTTCCTCCTCTGTGCCTTCTCCCCAGCCTGATGATACCAATGATGTCTGTATGATGTTTACTTTGTAGGGTCTAACGTCAGCCATCTGTCTTGCTTTGCTTCTATAAATGTTTACTGAGCTCCACCTATATGGCAGGCTCTGTGCTGAGGACGCTGATGGAGTGACATCATTTGTTCCTAGAAGTGCCAATAAGAGGTCATATTCTGATGAAAACACTGACGCTGAGCAGGAACACAGAGCAGAAGCTCTGGGACTGTGGCCCCAGGCCCGCTAACTACAGAGTCTTGAGTTCAGCTCACTAATGGCACCCTTGGACCTGTGCCAAGCACTTTCCCGAGTGATCTCACAGAATCCTTGCTACAGCCCTTGGAGGCAGATTACTAATATTAGCCCATTTACAGATGCATGAAAGGGATATCCAAAGAGATGAAGTGACTTAATCAAGGCAACTCAGGTGGGAATGCAAATGCTGCCCCCACCCCCTGCCTGTGATATTTCCACTGTCCTAAGCCACCGCCTTCTGCTAACTTAAGCACAGACGCTGCCCAGCTTCTGTGGTGACACCTCGGGCTCCCTCCCCAGGATTTAAAGATGAGAGTGAGGCCTCCAAGACCGCAGTTGATGGGGAGAGGCACTCTGGGCTGAGCTGTTCCACCTGCCCACCTAGGGCTCTTGGGGGCAGTGCATAGGTGAGGGAACTATCCAGGGGGGAACCCCACTCCCAACTGCCTGCACAGCTGGAGTGGATCTAAACCCATTACCTGCATCAAAGGGGAAGCTCTCTGTCTCCGCAGAGCGCACCAGGAGCTGCTGGGGCTTTTGGGAGCGGGCTGGCCATGGAGCAGAGGTGGCCAGGCAATCCGTGCCAAGGAAGGAGGGGGCCGGAGAGTCGGCCGCCAAGCCAGGCTGGGGCGGGAGGGGCCGGGCCAGCTGGGGCCGGAGCTAGTGTGACATCACCGGGCGGCCCGCCTCTGTCTGGGCTGAGGGGAGGCCCGGAGCCTTTCTGGGGCCTGGGGGATCCTCTTGCACTGGTGGGTGGAGAGAAGTGCCTGCAGCCAACCAGGGTCAGGCTGCGCTCACAGTTTCCTCCGGCAGCATGTAAAGGCTCCACAAAGGAGTTGGGAGTTCAAATGAGGCTGCTGCAGACTGCCTGAGGATGAAGCCCCAGCCCTGAGTGGCACTGCCTGAGCCCCAGGACCTGCAGAGCAAGGCACTGAGGCAGTCGCTGGCCCCCACCGTGAGAGAAGGCAGGCTGTGAGCGACCCCAGCAGGACACCAGCCAGCCCCCGCCCCATCCCTGGCCGGAGCTCTGCTGTGGAGGCAAAGTGAGCAGAGGCCAGAGAGGCAGGGCTGCTTGGCGGCCAGTCTGGCCTGTGACTTGGGGACCCCCTCCTGGAGGCCATGGAAAGGCTGCCCCACTGACGGCCAAGGGGAAGCATGTGAGGAGCTGCTCTGGGAGCCAACCAGGAAGGAAGAGGTAAGGGGGCAGCGCTGTGGGCACACAGGGGCAGGGAGTGAGAGGCAGCAGCTGGCCCCATGGCCCAAGGTTCCAGAGCCCTGACCCCTCCATCTGGCGGGGGTGGGGGTGTGTACAGCTAAACCCCAGAGGGGGTCACTCCTGCTTTCACTTGGAAGCAAACAAGAAATCTGCCAGGGGCAGAGCCTGTGGACACTTGGGTAGGGGGGTGGCCTTTGGGGGTGTGAGGTCATGTGCTGGAATTGCAAGGATTTCATCAGGAAGTTCCATTCTCTTTCCTCAGACAAAGAACTTCTGGGGTAAAGACAGGTAGGTTTCTGGGTACAGCTTGGCAGCAGGGGTGTGTATGTGTGTGTGGGTTTGTGTGTGTGGGTATGTGTGCTGATGTGAAGGCAGGGTAGCTAGAGGACTTAAGAAGTCCGTTTGTGAACTTTGCGTTCCTATGCACCCGGGCTAGAGATTATGCCAAGGCAAAAGCAAAAGCATGCGCTGATCCTAAGAGAGCCGGGAGCCCTTGTTGGGAAAGCTCCCTGGAGCTGAGCGCTTCTGCTCACCTCCCTCCAGCTGGTGAGGAGACAGGCAGAGGCATCCAGCACTGGAAGGGACATGTCACCCAGAGGTTTCTGCCTGTGACTTGGGGCAAAGTGCTGCCTCAACTTCCTCTCCATGCCAGAGAATGCTTGATTCCTCCTAGGACTGGACAGGACCCCAGCTCTCCAACTGGCTAGACGTGGCCTGGAAATGGGGGAGGATGTGGCTTCTCTGGCACCCCAGTAGAGCTCCACATACCAAGTCCCTTGAAAGCACCCAGCGTTAGATAACATTTCCAAACAAATTCTTCACTGATCCCTCCCTTCTCCTTCTGTGATATGTGTGTCACGGGTCAGCTATTGCCTCTGCTGTGGGATTATGAGAGCTCCCAGAGGCCAGTTCGGTTACTCGAAAAAGGATCTCCTTTCACTGGGGCTCTGAGGAAAGTTGAGAATGCCACTTCTGAAGCTGGCCAAATGCATCCCACGTGTATTTTGTCCAAATCAAGGCAGAGTAGGGTAGTGCCCACGAGCTGGGTTCTAATCTTGGCTCTTTTAATTACGAGCCAAGTGACTCTGGCAGAACACTTAGCCTCTCTAAGCCTCAGTATCTTTATCTGTGAAATGGGATGATAATAGTGCCCATCTCATAGTAACAGCTAACACATATATTACATTTACCCTTGGCCAGACACTTATCAACTCATAGAATTCTCACAACCACCCTATGACACAGGTACTATCATTCATCCCTATCTTACAAGTGAGGAAACTGAGGCACAGAGGTTCAGTGATGTGCCCACGGCCACACAGCTAATAAGCGCTAGCACTGGGGTTTGAACCTGGCCATGTGGCTTCAGAGTGGGCACTCTGAACCACACTCTGCTGCTTTCTAGGAGGAGCACACGTGATGAGGCCTTAGCACAATGCCTGGTGTGCAATAAACTCTCGGAAAATGTTATTACTGATATTGTAAACCATAACAATCAGAATACAGAGAGGGAAAACCAGAGACCCAATTTTTTCCCCTGTCCTGAATGTATCCTGCTAGGGTTTTCGGCATATGCCACAGGGCAGAGCCAATGCTGTGGCCATTACCACCACCTACACTGGGGGTCCTTCCAGGAGTGTGAAGGGGCTTTATGTTTGGGATGTGGGGCTAAGACCACCTGCAGAATGCTTGGATCCTAAAAGTCCACTCTAGGAAAAGTGTGGATGCACTGACAAAGGGACCTTGGGTGCACCTGATGCCAACCTTACAGGGAGAGCATCGTACCACCAAACGGCACCACTTGTCTGCTGGTCTCCCCACCAGAACTTCAGTGGATGAGAAAAGTGAGTTACCTCATTGCTGCAGGAGGTCTACAAAGCAGAAGGACCAATGGCCATGCCTGTCCTGGGGTTGCAGAGGGAGGGACAAGGACCGTTCCCCGACACCACACCCCTCACCAAGTCTGGCCACAATGTGAGCTCTTGGAAGCATTTTGAAAAGCTGACGTTGAATATTTGCTTCTCTAGTACAAGGCCTCTGGGGTTGCTGAAGCCACAGGTTTCCCTGCACCAGCCAGAATGATCGTGGCTCACTGTGCTCTCTGGGAAGCTCAGGCTGAGCAGAGATGCTGACTGACTTCATGTGTCTGCCTAGCAAAAATGGCACTAATTACTACTCAGTAAAGGCAGTCTTGGTGGAACAGAGAAAAACATATGAAGTACATGATCCAAGAGGAGACTGCACAGTATCACTGCAAGCTCTTGGGCAGAGCAACTAAGCCAGTTCACATCCATTCTTCCACCCCACAGTGATTTATTAAGTACCCACTGGGCTTCCTAAGGCACATGCATTATCTCATTTTATCCTCACCACAATCCTAGAAGGTAGGTCCTAGAAGGCTCGGAGAGGTTAAGTAACTTGCCCAAGGTCACACAGTTAATGATTACATGAGACTCAACCCAGGTCTGTCTGGTTCCAAAGCCCATGCCTTCCCCCACCTCACACTACTGCCCTGTTCGAGGTACCTTGACTTGTCTTATCCTAACCACCACCCCCCGGCCCCCAGCTGCCAAGTCTGTTTTGGTTGCTGTCCTACAGAATCTTAAATCCATGAGCTTCCCTGATTTTGATGTATCATTTACTCTACACAAAAGCCTACCTCTGAGATAGAACAGGCATTATTATTATCCCTCTTTCAGATGAGTGGAGCCCTGGTGGCATAGTGGTTAACAGCTATAGCTGCTAACCAAAAATTTGGCAGTTTGAGTTGACCAGCTGCTCCTTGGAAACTCTATGGGGCAGTTCTACTCTGTGCTATAGGGTTACCATGAGTCGGAATAGACTCGATGGCAATGGGTCTTGGTTTGGTTCAAACGAATGGTGGTAAGGTCAGTGAGAGGTGGAACAGGGATTGCAAGCTAGGCTGACTTCAAAACCTGTGCACTTTGATACCCTGTGATGCTGCCTCCCACGGCAGTACCACAGAACTCTGGCACCAGTCTGGTGGAGATAGAGCCTTGGGGAAACATTTGTTTATGCATTTTCTACATCCCTACTTGGAGACTCCTTTAGGGTTTCAGAATCGGAACTCATGTCCTCACAGTCTACACTAGGCCACACTTGAGAAATTCCTGAGAAAACATCAGGGAGAAAGGAACCAGTAGCTATCTTAGAACAAACGTAACAGACATCAGCCCCACCCAAGGCAGGTACGTTCAGCAACTGGCCTTTCGCTGAATCACAATCCGTTTAATCTGAAATGGCCTCAACTGACAGCAGTCGGATGAGGGAGGAGATGGGTGGAAGAGGGGTGGAGGTGGAACGAAAACAAGTATTGAGTGTCTACCATGGGTCAGACATACACGGTGGAGAGCAAACACAAACCCCGATCTTCCTTCCTAGAGCCTGTAGCCCAGCAGGAGGAGGTGGACAGTGGATCCAACAATCACACAAACACAGCTCTGAGAAAGCTGTAAAGAGGAGGCATGTGACATCCACTAAAATGAATAGTGCTGTCCCCATTTCACAGAGGCAGAAACTGAGGCACAGAGGGTATAGCACATCTCCCAAGGCCTTGCCACTAGACCTGTCTGACAAAGGCCGTGCTCATTCTATTCCAGCTTGCTGCCATCCTGGACAAACACACTGCGGAAATCTCAAGAATGAATCAATTCATTGAACAGTGTTTCTTTCCTATGAATTTATATAAAACACCCCAAATAGAAGGGTTATTCAGCCACAGGCAGCATGAGTTTGTGGTGATAGATAGGTTACGTCAGAAATATCATTCTGCAGGTCGTTTCTATGACAAATACCGCATTCCCTCACTTCAATGTGCATCAACTGCAAGCCATATGACTGATTAATAACAGCTTGGAGGGGGGTTAAATGATACAATGTCCCGTTACATGTACATATCAATTGCAAGACACATTCTGGTCACAGAAATGTTAAACTGTTGGGTGGGGGGAACCATGCCTCTTACAATCAAGCTATTATGTTAGGTCTGCTCTCTGGTAAAATCAGACTATCTTGGGGCCAGCAGCCCCAAGCCTCAGCCTCCCCCTCATCCTCCAGAAAGGCAGGGACAAAACTACTGCGCAGAAGCCCAGGATGAACTCTTATTTCCAAGGGATGCCTTAAGACCCACCCGGCTCCAGTCCTGTCCAAGAAGGTCCTACTCCAATCTCCCAGAGTGAAAGGCTGTGTCTGTCTTAGTTACTGCTGAACCTCCAACACCCACTCAGGGTGAGGTGAAGAAGATACCTGTGGAATGAATACTTGAATGAAGGACGCAGGCAAGCAAGTAAACCCAGGACCTCTAGCGAACAAACCCCTCAAACCCAGGATGCCACACCATTCCCCTCTGGTTGTCTACCAAGATCTACTCGGGGACACCTTCCCTCCCACCTCATCCCCTTCCCACCCCATGGCCCTGCCCAACCCCCACCCCAGCTAGATTAGGTGCCCCTATAGCCCTGAGGGAAACCCTGGTGGCACAGTGGTTAACAGCTACAGCTGCTAACCTAAAAGTCAACAGTTTGAATCCACCAGGCGCTCCTTGCAAACTGTATGGGGCAGTTCTACTCTGTCCTATAGGGTCGCTACGAGTCAGAATCGACCTGACGGCAACAGGGGCTTTTTTTTTATATAACCCCGAGAGCCACCCTTCTATCAGGACATTGACCACTGCTCTCTCTCTCTCCTACTACTGTGAGATCCTTGAGAGCAGGGACCTTGCCTGCCTTGGTTTTTTTTGAATGTTTGTTTTAATTTTTATTGAGCTTCAAGTGAACGTTTACAAATCAAGTCAGTCTGTCACATATAAGTTTATATACACCTTACTCCATACTCCCACTTGCTCTCCCCCTAATGAGTTAGCCCTTCCAGACTCTCCTTTCGTGACAATTTTGCCAGCTTCCAACTCTCTCTACCCTCCCATTCCCCCTCCAGACAGGAGATGCCAACACAGTCTCAAGTGTCCACTGATACAAGTAGCTCACTCTTCATCAGCATCTCTCTCCTACCCATTGTCCAGTCCCTTCCATGTCTGATGAGTTGTCTTCGGGAATGGTTCCTGTCCTGGGCCAACAGAAGGTTTGGGGACCATGACCGCCGGGATTCCTCTAGTCTCAGTCAGACCATTAAGTATGGTCTTTTTGTGAGAATTTGGGGTCTGCATCCCACTGATCTCCTGCTCCCTCTGGGGTTCTCTGTTGTGCTCCCTGTCAGGGCAGTCATCGTTTGTGGCCAGGCACCAACTAGTTCTTCTGGTCTCAGGATGATGTAAGTCTCTGGTTCATGTGGCCCTTTCTGTCTCTTGGGCTCATAGTTATCGTGTGACCTTGGTGTTCTTCATTCTCCTTTGCTCCAGGTGGGCTGAGACCAATTGATGCATCTTAGATGGCCGCTTGTTAGCATTTAAGACCCCAGACGCCACATTTCAAAGTGGGATGCAGAATGTTTTCATAATAGAATTTATTTTGCCAATTGACTTAGAAGTCCCCTTGAACCATAGTCCCCAAACCTTCGCCCTTGCTCCGCTGACCTTTGAAGCATTCAGTTTATCCCGGAAACTTCTTTGCTTTTGGTTCAGTCTAGTTGAGCTGACCGTCCATGTATTGAGTATTGTCCTTCCCTTCACCTAAAGTAGTTCTTATCTACTAACTAATCATTAAAAACCCTCTCCCACCCTTCCTCCCTCCCCTCCCTGTAACCACAAAAGTATGTGTTCTTCTCAGTTTATACTATTTCTCAAGATCTTATAATAGTGGTCTTATACAATATTTGTCCTTTTGCCTCTGACTAATTTCACTCAGCATAATGCCTTCCAGGTTCCTCCATGTTATGAAATGTTTCACAGATTCGTCACTGTTCTTTATCAATGCGTAGTATTCCATTGTGTGAATATACCACAATTTATTTAACCATTCATCCATTGATGGACACCTTGGTTGCTTCCAGCTTTTTGCTATTGTAAACAGAGCCACAATAAACATGGGTGTGCATATATCTGTTCGTGTGAAGGCTCTTATTTCTCTAGGGTATACTCTGAGGAGTGGGATGTCTGGGTTGTATGGTAGTTCTATTTCTAACTGTTTAAGATAACGCCAGATAGATTTCCAAAGTGGTTGTACCATTTTACAATCCCACCAGCAGTGTATAAGAGTTCCAATCTCTCCGCAGCCTCTCCAACATTTATTATTTTGTGTTTTTTGGATTAATGCCAGCCTTGTTGGAGTGAGATAGAATCTCATCGTAGTTTTAATTTGCATTTCTCTAATGGCTAATGATCAAGAGCATTTTGTCATGTATCTCTTAGCTGCCTGAATATCTTCTTTAGTGAAGTGCGTGTTCATATCCTTTGCCCACTTCTTGATTGGGTTGTTTGTCTTTTTGTGGTTGAGTTTTGACAGAATCATGTAGATTTTAGAGATCAGGTGCTGGTCGGAGATGTCATAGCTGAAAATTCTTTCCCAGTCTGTAGGTGGTCTTTTTACTCTTTTGGTGAAGTCTTTAGATGAGCATAGGTGTTTGATTTTTAGGCACTCCCAGTTATCTGGTTTCTCTTCGTCATTTTTGGTAATGTTTTGTATTCTGTTTATGCCTTGTATTAGGGCTCCTAACGTTGTCCCTATTTTTTCTTCCATGATCTTTATCGTTTTAGTCTTTATGTTCAGGTCTTTGATCCACTTGGAGTTAGTTTTTGTGCTTGGTGTGAGGTATGGGTCCTGTTTCATTTTTTTGCAAATGGATATCCAGTTATGCCAGCACCATTTGTTAAGAAGACTATCTTTTCCCCAATTAACTGACACTGGGCCTTTGTCAAGTATCAGCTGCTCATATATGGATGGATTTATATCTGGATTCTCAATTCTGTTCCATCGGTCTATGTGCCTGTTGTTGTACCAGTACCAGCCTGCCTTGTTTTTGCTCTATTGCCAGCCCCTGGCACAATGGCTGGTACAAGAGAAATGCTCAGGAAATACGCTTAATAAATGAAATCCTTGAATTCCTATTTAGTAACCCAGGTGCCATCCTGGGTACTAGATATTCAGAGGGGGAAACAGTCCTGATCCTGCTTTTAAGAAGCTCATAGTCTGGGAGGAGACAACTAACTAGATGAGTACAATCTGTATCTCGGGTGCTGTGATGGAGGCACCCACACTCACGCTACAGGAGCTGGAGAACGGAGTGGGAACCTCACTACAAATGTATGGCTTTAGAGAGAAGTGGACTCATGAGATAAACCTAGAGAGGAAGCCATGATTCATTAGGCGGAACTATGGGGGAAGGTGAGGCAAGAGCAACAGCATGTGCCAAGGCAGGGAGGCATGAAAACACAGGCTCTGATTTTAAGCAGGACACTGACATGATAAGATATGAGGTCTACAAAGACAGCCCTGGAGCCACGTGCAATGTGGACTCCCAAAGGCAGGGAGGCCAGTTAAGATTGTGTGGGGAAGAAACCTGGCTCTGGATTAGACAAACCTGGTTCCAAGCCCAGCTCCACCTCTTTGTTGCTCTGTGTCCCTGGGCAAGTGACTTCATTTCTTGCCTCTGTTTCCTCTCTGAGAAATGGAGATAACCACAGCCCCTGCCTCACAAAGTTGCTGGGATTAGTGAGACAGGCAAAGAAAGTGCTTGTCCCAGTGCTCAACGGATGAGCTCATCCCAACTAGTCAAGGTGGTCCTGGTGCCAGTGGCCCTGCCTGCCCCAGAGAAGCAGCTCCAAGCAAAGCCTGGATTTCCCAAGAAGCCACCCTAGAGCAGCACTGCCCACTCAGCTCCTAGCTGCTCCCTCTCGTCTGAGACTCCGCCAGTTCCAGGGCTCTGGAGCACACCAAGCACTGCTGGAAATGCAGCGGCCAACTCAGAAGCTGGGCTCCAAAATGGCTTCTGCAGACTCTGCTCTGTTGGCAGAGGCTCTTGGCACTGAGGGCAAAGTGTGCGGGCTTTGGGGGAATCTCAAAATGGTTCCCAAATAATGTAGCATGAAAAAGTAACAGCCATATCCTTGTCCCTCTGGCAAAGACCACCAGCTCCCCACTGCCTAACCACATCCCCTCTTGCCCTAAGATCTCACAGTGGGACCACGACCCACCTCCTCGTGAACTCAGCCCTTCCCAGGAGTCAGCAACTCAGAAGTGGCTGCAGCACATGGGCCTAGGGCATCAGGAGGATTCAACCCCCTCCCCCCTCCCCCACGCTACTCTTCCAGGCAAATTTGCTCCTAGATTATATGCTTTTCTGGTTCATGCCTGCGGGGTGGCAGGGGAGTGGGGGAAGGTTGGCTAAAATAACAAAATATCCCGTTGCATGTACACATCAATTTTAAGACACATTCTGATCACAGAAATGTTGAAATGCCGGCTGGGGGTTCAGAACCATGTCTCTTGTAATCAAGCTATAAGGGCCAGGCCCAGGTTACAGCAATACAAATGGCTGGCTGGCTGGCTGGCTGGGAAGGCTAAATTAATAAGTAGATGGAAGATTGGATGGATGGGAGAATGGTTTATTTGAAGATCTTACGAGAGCCGAGCTAAGATCTGGGATTTGGCTGAAGACTCCTTGGGTGCCCACACAGTCTTTTGGTGGGGAATGATTCACAAGATCCTAGGTTGGGAGGGGATGGCAGTTGGAGATCTGGATACTCCCTCCCTGGCCTCCAGGCTGGTAGTGAATCACCCAGGACAAATGATGCACAGTCCCTTCTCCAGGTTTTCTAAGGCGAGGATGCCACTGTTCACCTTAGATGCCCATTTTGGGGTCTTACCACCTGGATGATCAAAAGACTCTTTCTAACATCCAACAAAGCTCTCTCCTGTGCTGACCTGAAACCGTTTTGACTTATTCAGTCAATAGTGACTAAGAAGTGATCTGTATCCCTGTCATTAAACAAGCGAGCAAGCATGTTTTATTCACAGTGGTTGGAGAGGCATCATTGCTCAATGTGAGGGCACAGACACTGGAGTCGGACAACGAAACCCCAGTCCCAATATTTACTGCCAAGTGGCCTTGGGAAAGTGACCTAACCTTTCTGGACCTGAGTTTCCTCTACTGCAAAATGCAGCTAATAATTCTTTCCTCCTAAGTAAGGGAACCATATCATTTATTGCCAAAGAGAACACTTTTGAGAGTGAAAGGAGGTGTTATTGATACTTATTTAAGACAACAGGCCTCAACTGGGGCAAACCAGGGTACATGGTCCCCTACTTATGAGGTTGTATCAATCAGTGAGACAGAACAAAGAGAGCACAGCTGGGCATACAGAAAGTTTACAACAAGCAAATGACAGCTGTTATTATCAATACTATTGGTCATGCGGTCAGTTGGGCCCTTTAGTGCCTTTCCTTCTGGGCTTTTCCTTCGCTTGGACTCCTTCCCCATTCTAGATTACCAATTTACTGGAGTCCAACCCCGCTGGCATGCCTACATTTCAACCAGTTTTAGTAGAAACAACTGTGTCAACATTGAAACTTTGATTTGTCTCTTCGGTCCTGTTTTGTTTTAACAATCTTGATTCATGCTCATGTCCATCAGACTCACTCAAGCTCAGCTCAAGTTCCTCGCTGCCCAGAACCCAGACGTCAGGGGCCAGCTGGACATACTGGGGACAAGGTAGCAGTTACAGATTTCCTCACTGCCTCTTACAGTGCTGGGGTGCCTCCTCTGGCCTGGACTTATGCTCGACCATCTGTGAACACAGAACAACATGGCAGGGCTGCTGGGGTAAGGAAGGGTAGATTCTATGAGTCCTCCAGGCAGGACTACAACCTGGACTGATGATGAAATACCATTCTGAGAGCTGGATTTAATTCAGAGATTTTCCTGGGATCAGTAGTCGTGGGGATCTCATGAGCTCTCCTGTCTTCCTCCTTCCTGGGAGGTCAGAGAACAATCTCTTTCATTTTGGCACTTCTTTAACGGGTATATTTTGAAGTATATTTTGGGGTTCTGTTACCAGCTTTGTGACCAAGTAATGTTTCCTCACCTGCAAATGGGGATAATTGCCAGCTCTGCTGTTAAACTAAAAAGGATCTTTGTCGAGAACTACAAAATTGTTGTAATATAAGTATACAAAGATTACGAGTGTGATTTGTGCCCCCTAGAGTTGCATAGTACTAAACTCAGCCTCCCTCTGAGGGCTGTTGGGAGAATTAAGTGAGATACTGTATATAAAATGCTTGGGTCACAGTAATAATCAGCTGTAATTATTATTTTCATTATTTGAATTTTTTTGTTCCTAACCTTGGGAGTGAGAACTCAAAAGAGTGCCCAAGTCAGCTGCTTCTGCCAGAGCACAGGATGTACAGGTCTGTTTTTGAAAACGATTTCTCCCACATAGTGGTCTCTCATCCGGGCTGCAGTGCCGTGGTGTGAGAGGGATGTGGACACATGGTGTGTGGCCCCACCACACCAGGCCAAGTGGGGACACTACAAAGCAGTCCACTGGAGGCTGGGTGGGACCCAAGCTCTGGAGAGGCTGCCTCTCAGTGTGCAAAGGCAGTCACGTGGAGTGGTCACGCTGGCTTCACTTGTGGAGAGGGAAAACCCATGCATAATGGAAACTCCTCACAATACAGTGTGGAAAAGCAATTTTAAGAATCATTTTTATTTTAATTTCTAAGCCAAGGAAAACAGTTGGATTTGCTTTTCTTTGTTGGTCATAGGAAGAAACCAAGGAGTATCGCTTTGATTGGAGTTGAGTTCTTCTCCAAGCCTAAGATGGCTAGAATGTTGGGGGGTTATTTCTCTTGGGATGTAATTAGTTGAATAAATATCAAGAGAGCAAGAGTAAACAAATTCATTACTGCTCATCAAGAACTGCCAAGTTAGCAAATACCTTGGGGTGGGGGGGAAGGTGGGTGTGTAGTTGGAATCTTTAAGGAAAATAAATAACTCCAAGGCCAAGGGTGGCACAAAGAGCATGGCCCTTGGTATCAGGCAGACCTGAGTTCTAGACCCAGCTCTGCCTCTTACCTGCTGTGAGTTCCTAGGTAAGTCACTTGGACTTGTTTAGGTTTCAGAGTCTTCATTTATAAAATGAGGGGAATAATAACCTTGCTAGACTACCTGGGACCCTGCATGCCAGGTACCCAGCACGGTGCCCTGTTCCTCCCTGTTTATAACCCAATCTGCTCTAAATCACTCCTGCTAAGCCCAGACCCCATAGAAACAAAACAGTAGGACCCAGAATCTTACAGCTTCAAGACTGGACCCACTACTTGCAATGTGACCAATAAGCAAGTTACCTGACACTCTTTGAGCTTCAGTTTCCTCACTCTCAAAATGGGCATAATAACTAAATGAGATAATGTATATCTAAAGGGCCATGTGAACCCAAAAACCTATGTGTTAGTTGTCAAGTCTGGTTTATTTTTTAATCTAACAATCACAAGAAATGCTCCTTAAAGACATCACAGTCTGTAATGATGTCTGCATGTCTCTTGCCTTTCCACCCTGTGCCTGGCACTGTGCGAGACGCTAGGGACACCAACACAGCCAGGGCCCAGTCTAACCAGTGGACTGCTTCAGGGCCTGGGCAGTGAGGCCAGACAGACCTCCTGGGTTAGAGCCCAGCTCTGTAACTGGATCAAGGGACTCCAAGTCCTTCTCTGTAAAATGGGAATAATGTGACATCTCCTCATAGGGTTAATGTAAGGATTCGAAGAGACGATAAAACTGCTCAACATACCACCTGCTATATTCAGCACTCCTTAATGTGAGTTTTTATCATTACCGTTGTTGTTGCTGTCCTTGTTATCATATTCCAATTACATTATTCCAATCTCTAGTTTCCGAAGTGCTTCCATGTTCCTTACCTAGTGTATGAAGCAGGGTTGATCACCTCCATTTCACAGAAGAGGCTTACTTAGCCTTTGGGATCTCAAGTCCAAGTGCACAGAGCTTTTCCCAGGAAGCTGTGACAGCCCACACTTGGGAGAGGAAGAACTCAACTATTAATTACAGCCCTCCTGGATCGTCAGGCCTGGGAAGGTTTGGAAACAACCCTTACCTGGAGCCAAGTTGCCTCCCTGGGCCTCTCTGGCAGCTTGTTGGCCAAGGTGGAGGCCACAGCAGCACAGAGAAGTGTTTGTCACCAGCTGCCGCAGGTGAGTAGCCTGCAGAAGGCAACAGCCCCAACAGGCCCACCCTAGCCAGGAGGGCAGGTCCTCCCCATTGTTCTCTGGCAGGCGCTGCCGCCAGCACAGGAGCAGCCAAAGTGCCGTTGGAAACCAGGCAAACACTGACAAACTCAGCCTGGTTTCCACTGACGTCACTGCAGCACTGCTTCGTAGGAGAATCCAAACCAGAGGCATGAACACATCTTTCTCTGCCTGGGCTGGAAAAGCCTGAGCCAGCCATTGAACCACTCTTGGGCTTTGTCATTAAGTGAAAAACAGCTGAGCATGGCCTTGGGGAGCACAGGGTCTGTTTTGTAACTGCTCAGTGGCTGGCACAAGGTGGAGCCAGGGCCCAGGCTGCTTACCTGAAAAGCCCCCAAAATGGCCTGGGAAGACAAAACCTTCAGGTCCTATGCTCTGGTTTTTAGGTCCCTGGGGTGGCACAAACAGTCTGCGCTCGACTACTAACCTAAAGATCGACGGGTCATTAATGTGAAATCATAAAGTGGTGATACTAATGCTTTTTTACTACTGAAAACCAGACAAAGCACATTTCTGTGTAGTCATTAAGCATCTGAAGGTTTAAGTCCATCAGACCAGGACTGATCTTGGGGAAGTCGTTTAGCCTCTATGAATCTCAGTTTCTCATCTGTAAAATGGAAATAACCATAGTATCTACCTTAAAAGGACATTGTAAGCCTTCAATAAAACAAGAAAACATTTGTACAATCCTTGATGCAGGGTCAGGTACATAGTGGGTACTTTACATTGCTAATAAATATCATAAATGACCCCTCTTCTGTGCAGCAACGATGCTCTCTTAGGCAGTCACTTCCCCATGAGATCCTCCGGCCCTGGTGTATCCCTTGTCACAGCAGCAACAGTTAGTGGACGTGTCTTTTCATTCAGGCAACAAATATTTATTGAGCTCCTACGCATTCCCGGCCATGTGCTAGGCACTGCGAATGAAGCAGTGACCAAAACAGAGAAAACCCCTAGCCTCATGGAGCTTACATTCAGGGAGAGGGGTGGTAGGGAGGCAGGCAGTATATGTCTGATGATGACAAGGAAGGACTCTGGAGAGGGTGGGTGGCAAGGTCACAATTTTATATAAGCAGAGAGGGCCGAACTGAGGAAGAGATAATGCAACAAAGACCTGAAAGAGGTAAGGGAACAAGACCTGAGGAAATAGGGAAATGTTTCCAGACAGAGAACAGCAAGTGCAAAGGCCCTGAGTCATGAGCGAACTTGATGAGCTTAAGGAACATCCAAGAGGGCAGTGTAGCTGGAGTGAGGTGAGCTAGGAGGAGGAAAGCAAGAGATGAGGTCAGCAAGGTAGCAGGGACCAGATCATGGAGGGCCTTAAAGACTGACTGACATTTTTCTCCAAGATGGGGAGCCACTGGAGCATTCTGAATAGAAGAGTGATCTGATCTGACTACTGATATGACCACACTGGCTCCCGGATTGAGAATATTCTGTAGGGTGGGCAAGAGCAGGAGCAGGGAGCCCAGTTAGGAAACTACTGCAGTAGTCCAGGCAAGAGGTGAAGGTGGTTGCACCAGGGTAGTGGCAGGAAGGTAGGGGGAAACAATAGGATTCTGGAAATACTTCTCGGATATTGCTATTCTAATTTTGTGGTGAATTAGCTATGGGAATCAAAAGAGAGAAAGGAGTCAAGGATGACTCCAAGGTTTTTGGCCTGAGCACTAAAAGAACAGAGCTGTCATTCACTAACACAGGAAAAACTATGGGATGAACAGGTTGGGATAGGGGTGTGGGGAAAACCAGGAGTACATTTTTGGATAAGTTAAGTCTGAGATGCCTAGTAAATATTTGAGTGGTAGTGTCACAGAGGCTGTTGCATGTATGAGTCAAGGGGAGCAGTCTGGGCTGGAGAAATAATGTGGGAGTCATCAGTGCTTGAAGGTCATCAAAGCCACAAGACTGGAGGAGATCATTAAGGTAAATAAGAGGTCTGAGGGCTGAGCTCTGGGCCCTCAGAGGATAGGAATAGGAGAATGAATGAGCAATGGAGAATGAAAGAGCAGCCAGTTAAGATAGCAGGAAAGGGTGGTGTCTTAAAAAGGAAGTTCAAGAAGGAAATGATCATTTATGCCCCACATTGCTGACAGGCAAAGTAATAATAAGATGAGGACTGAGAACAAGACCATTGGATCTGGAAAATGGGGGCCACTGGTGATATTGTCTAGAACACTTGCAGTGGAGGGGAGGGGGCAAAGGCCTGCTGGGAGTAGGATCAAGGGAAAAACAGAAGAGAGGAACTGGAAACAGTGAGCAAAGGCAACTCTTTGGAGGGTTCTGCTAAAACAGGAGCAGAGAAACGAAACAACAGTAGCTGGAGAGGCGATGTGAGGTCAAGAGAGGATTTTCTTTAAGTTGAGAGAAAAAACTGCATGATTGTAGGAAACATGTGATTATGTAGGAGAGATGGGGAGAAGTGCTGGAGCAATGACCTTTAGTAGGCAAGAGGAGGGATCTAGTACACGTTCCCTCCCTCTTGGCCTGGCTAACTCCTACTCATCCCTCAAGGGTCAGTGTAAAGGTCACTTTCTCAGGGAAGCTTCCCTGACCCCTCCGATTATGCTACTTCAACTGTCATTCCCTTTCACAGCACATGATACTTCTGCTTCACAGCACTTATAAATTGTGTAACAATGCGTAAGCCCTGTGAGGGCAGGGGCTGGGTTTGTCTTGTTTGCAGCAGTAGCTCCAACAGCTAGCATACTGCCTGGAACACAGTAGATGTTCATTGGATAGCTGGTGAAGGAAGAAACAGTCCAAGAACAGAACTGAAACAAATCCTGAGACACGTGTCTGTTTTTTGCTCCCGTTCTGATTTCATCACATTGCAATGATCAGGACCATGCAGTTACTGGCTGTTGCAAATACTTGGATTTAGAAGAGCTCAGTTGTTTGTTCCTGTTTGGGCTCTGTAGCTTGGCTAACACACAGACTAAAACCACGTGACCGGACATATCCTTCCACTGATATTGCCCACTACAAAGAGAACACATTCAATACCGTGTCTAGCAACTCACTCATTTAACAAATGTTTGCCAAAAGTCTCCTTAGCACAACATCGTAGGGATACAGGATTGATTCAGACATAGCAGCTGGTCTCATGGAGCTTAGAGTCCAGCAGAAGATACCAATATCAAAAAGAACTACCATTGTTCACAACTGTGGTAGGTGCTACAAAGGGAAAGTCCAGGGGGTTATGCAAGTGTAGAATGGAGAGACAACAGTCTGAGGAGTCTGAGGCACAGGGAGAAGGGAGATTGGACATCTCTAGCTCTCCTCCCCAGCTTCAAGCTGCCCCAATGTCGTTCTCAGGCTCCAGGCTAGGAGCACAGCAAGAAGACTATGGGCATGGAGCTGGCTTCAGAAGCAGCAGGGCTGTAGCCTCCTGCCTTCAGATGCTCCATTCCCCTTTCTTTTACTTTCTATCTCTGCTGGGAGCTGTCTGTCTCCTTCTGTGACTTCCAGAAGGGCTGCCCTCCTCTCTGACTCCAGGAGAGTAGAACATGGCCTCCCGAAGCTGCACTTTTTAGAAAGATCTACCTGGCGAGAACGATGAACTCATTTATGGCACAGGCCACCAGCAGCGTTGGGAACATCACTGATTTTGCCATTCTGTTTACTTTCAGGTTTTCATAGACTTTATTCACAAAGAATAACCATTTTGCAAGGACCATGAGGCCGCTGTGTGTGGCGTGCTGGTGGATGGGACTATTGGCCACCGTAGGAGCTGCTGCAGGCCAGGAGGATGGTTTTGAGGGCACTGAGGAAGGCACACAAAGTGAGTTCATTTACCTGAACAGGTACAAGCGGGCTGGTGAATCCTCAGACAAGTGCACCTACACCTTCATTGTGCCCCAGCAGCGGGTCACAGGCGCCATCTGTGTCAACTCCAAGGAGCCTGAGGTGCTCCTGGAGAACCGAGTGCATAAGCAGGAGCTGGAGCTGCTCAACAACGAGCTGCTCAAGCAGAAGCGGCAGATTGAAACGCTGCAGCAGCTCGTGGAAGTGGACGGCGGCATCGTGAGTGAGGTGAAGCTGCTACGCAAAGAGAGCCGCAACATGAACTCGCGGGTCACGCAGCTGTACATGCAGCTCCTGCATGAGATCATCCGAAAGCGGGACAACGCGCTGGAACTCTCCCAGCTGGAGAACAGGATCCTCAACCAGACGGCCGACATGCTGCAGCTGGCCAACAAGTACAAGGACCTGGAGCACAAGTACCAGCACCTGGCCACGCTGGCCCACAACCAGTCAGAGATCATCGCACAGCTCGAGGAGCACTGCCAGCGGGTACCCACAGCCAGACCTGTCCCCCAACCACCACCTGCCACACCACCCCGCGTCTACCAGCCACCCACCTACAACCGTATCATCAATCAGATCTCCACCAATGAGATCCAGAGTGACCAGAATTTGAAAGTGCTTCCACCTCCTCTGCCTACCATGCCTGTTCTCACCAGCCTCCCATCCTCCACAGACAAGCCATCAGGTAAGTCCTTCTGGCAACCTTTTCCATCTGGGCCTTAAAGTCAGGTGCCAGACTTCCCTTGGCTGTGACCACATTGGGAGAAAAGCCACAGCAAATTGAAGCTGGGCCAACAGACTTGTGCAATCCCCCAGCAATCCCTTGGGCCAAGCCCTTGGGGTCACAGGGGGACCACATTCCTTAGATGGATGCTTAAAGGTAGAACCAGGAAGCAGGAAGAATCTCAGAAGAGAGCAAACGTTACCTGGGATCTGCGGAATGAGCCCAAGGCCTGTAGTTTTCTAGGCTCTGCACTATTTGTTAGCAAATAGGATGTCTCTCCTGCAAGCTTGTGTACTCCAGGCTCCAGCCGCTACGCCTGGCAGAGTGTTGTCATTCAGTTAAGTACTCACTGAATAAACAATAGGCCAAAAAAAAAATTCTAGCACTTTAAAAGTATGATAAGCATATTTTAGGGACTAGGGGATAGGAGGGAGTGTTTCCTAAAGTCTACCCATTTCCTAGAGTCTGCTGTTATCTAGAATTTTCAATGATGAGTCAATATATTCTTAAATACATGTTTCATCTTAAAATATGGTAATTCTCAGAATACCATTTTGGGGGACCACTGGGGTTGCTGATGGAGAGGAAGTGGCTACAGTAGATTGTGAAGCTTGACCAAAATACTGCACTGGCCATTTTCACGTCTATGACACCATTAACCCCTGCAGCTCCAATTTATGGACAAGTTAACTGAAACTATGAGAGGTTAAGTGACTTGCTCATAGGCTTAGGATCCTCAAGCTGGATTTAATTCATGCCTTTTCACTTGAAGCTTGGCTCCTCTGTGCTCTAGGACCCTGAGAATCCTCTCTGCTGGGGGGAGCAAGTACCCCTGCCAGAAAGTCAGCATGAGCTCAGTCAGCCCCTGAAGCTCAGCCCTCATTCACCCAGGACCCTGTTAGCCTTCCAAATTCACTGTCACATGAGAACTAACCTAACCATACATCTGCTCCAAGTCAGTGATTTTGGTACCGTTCTGTTGTATAAACACAAAGACATTTTTACTGAAAACATCCTGTTTTACACTTGCTTCACACTTTTGGAAATAATCACCAGTACTGGGAAGAGCAGCTTCTTGGTAACTCCAGAGAGAGGCTGCACCTGAGTGCAGGAGGGTGGCCAGCGCAAAGGACAAGGGTGGCACCGTTTGTAGGTCAGTGGTAAGATGGGGTGGGGAAGCCAGATGCAGGGCCCACAGCAGCTCAAAGGAAAGACCTCGACTAGGTGTGGGATTGAGAACATGCGCTTTCAAGCAGATTTGACTTAGGTTGAAATCTTGGTTCTCCATTGATTAGCTCAGTGAATTAGACAAGTCGTTTTGTCCCTCTGAGCCTCAGTTTTCTCGTCTGGCAACTGGGGATTAAAATAATGCCTATCTGAAGATCCAGTGAAATACTGCAAAAAAAAAAAAAAATGTGTTTAGCACAGTGTTGGCTGACAGTAAGTTTCAATACACGGTAGCTATTAGTCTCCTTTGGTCTTGATCTCTTCATCTTAAAACAAGGAGAGTAAGATAAACAAACAGTCCCTTTCCAGCTCTGGTGTTCCACATCTGTACATGCTCTGTTTTAAATCAGAAGCTCTGAAAGAGAAGGCAGGGTGTGCTAATACATCTTGGTAGAATATCCAGAAGGTAAAACGTGCCCTTGAGCACCAAATGAAGGCTCAACTGAATGTCAGTTATAATCCTAACATGAGTCAGTCTGGTCTTAATGGTTACCCAATCAATCTTCTCTCTCCTAAGCATCTCTGGTTTTTGACTTGACAATTTCAGGACACTCCTGAGCTTGAACTGAGGTGGTTGACATACAGCGTACGATTGAAGACCTGGGTTTATATCTAGGCTCCACCCCTTGTCAGCTGTTTGCTCATGAGCAAGTTCTTTACTTCTTTGAGCATCAATTTTCTCCTCTGTAAAATGGGGGCAAAAGTCATAACATCACAGGGTTGTTGTGGAAACTCAGTGCAATCAAGTATGTAATGTTACGTCATATGGTACAGCTACTCTGTGCCTGTCACAGTGCTAGATAAGGGGGAGCAGGTAAAAATCTGGTCCCTGACCTCCAGAAACTCAGTCTGGTGGAGGTGGTGGATACGTGAATGTATCTGGGATCCATACAATGCCCATTACTTCTATCATCTAAAATCAGCACCTTTGGTCTAACAAAAGATCTCTCTGGGAGGTAGCCCAGAAGGAGCGCGGTTGGAGGGGGCCCTCCTTTTTCCTGGTGTTGGATTAAGCTGGAAGAAAAAAACAGATGGTCTCCCTCTATCCAGCTCCAAAGGCCTGGCATGGGCCTTACCAGGTCCAAGACAGCCAGTAAGTAAAGAGCTCTTATCGGGCCTGTTCTGAGAGCTTGCAAGGCAGGCTCTGGTCCTGGAAGACAAAACTCTCTTCTGCGCTCTCACCCAACAGATTCTTTGTCCCTGGGGATGCTGCTCAGCTAGAAACACCTCTGCAGTTAAACACCTTTGCACCCAAGCCTTGGCAGCTTAAAAATCTTCCTTCATTCAGAAACCTCAGAGCCATCTGCCCTTCCTCATTGTCTGGGCTGCTCAGCCCATAGCACGTATTTCCCAGGGGACTGAAGGAGCCATGGCTGGCTTATCCGAAGCTGCACTCAACAGGCATGTTCCTGACCAGACACAAGAACGAGCTGGCCCCAGGCCGGCCCCCGCCTGCTGACAGCCTGAGTGAGGGAGACCCAGGCAGCGGCTCAGCTTCCCTGGTCTCTCACCTGTGTTTTGTCCTGTCTCTCTCCAGTCTGACCAGACCAGTTAGAATGCTGCTTATGGTGAGGCTTGAGCCATAATGGGTCCTGCTGCTGCTGCTCACCCTTCCACCCCCCTCCTTACTTTCTGCTCTTTCTCACAGTCACATATCTCTCCATCTCCTCCTCCTCTACACACACACACACACACAGTTGTCAATCAGGTGTCTTCAAGAGGAAAGGTGCAGGGATCATTCTTTAAAACAAAGGAAATGGACAAGACAGGTGCCTCAGTTCTGGAAGGCCTGGGACATTCACCCCAGGCAGAGCCATGTATACACAAATCTCCTGCCGTAGCCCCATCCTAGAGGCCGATTAGGGAAGAAACGGCAGTTACCACAGCAAGGCTTGTCTGAAATGAATCTTACTTCATATTGTAGCTGTTTTCTTTCCTGGGAAAGAGAACACAACCAGCTCAGTTTGTTTCTCAATGGATGAGGAAGGATCATAAAATTAGAAAAATATTAAAACTATTAGGGGCCTCTCATATTTAAAGACTTTGGACTGGTATACCTTGAAATATTGAGTAGAAGTAACCCCAGAGATATATTCAGATTTGATTAAAATTAGTCAGGTACATAGTATGTTTTCTATCTGAGAGCTCAACTGGTTCCTCCTAGGCCTGGGTGAGGGAATGGTATTGACAGAGCCACAATCAATCCCTAAACTTGTAAATTCCAGGATATTGAGGATCAGAAAGGTTAAGTAACTTCCCTAAGATTACACAGCTAGTAAATGGCTCAGTCAGGCTCAAACCTAAGTCTGCCTTTAACCACTCTTGGAGCCTCCCCCTAGAAAGGCTGGAGGGAAACTGGCATGAAAATCACTCTATGAAGGCTTGACTTGGCCTCGGCTGGGACTTGACCCTCTTATCACTGTTTCATGGTACCAAGCTCCAAGCAGGTCCCTGAAAAAGAGCTCTGAGAACAGGGCTGGTAAACCTGTTATTAGAATGCTCTTGGTTCCAGTAACAAAAAGCACTCACTGAGGACCTACCCATATCATACCACTCCCTTACCCAGGCCTAGGAGGAACGAGTTGAGCTCTCAAGACAGAAAACATGCATCTAATTTTTAACAAATCTGAATACATTCTCTAGGGTTACTTCTACTCAATGTTTCAAGGTATAATGCAGTCTGAAGTCCTGAATTCTTTACATATGTTAGCTCTTAATATATAAAAATCAGGAGATATGATCTGTTTTGGGGGCCATATTTGGTAGCAACCAGGCTGCTTTATGTTGATGAAGAAGCTAGCAAAGAATGTTCTTTGAAATGTCTCTGGATTATACAGTTTGTAATGAATTTGGGAATTTTATTTTGATCTTTTGTATAACAATAAAATGGGAAGAAAAAAAAAAGGATACTGTAGCACAGTGAAAACAACATAAGCTCTGGAGGCAGGAAATCTAGGTGTGAGGTTTCCCTCAGCCTCACCACAGATGGCCTATGGCCAGGAAGGCATGGATAACTTGAATAAGAATGTTTTCCTAGATAGTTTCTGCTCCCCCCACCCCCTCCCCCACCATATATTTTATATCCCCTATTTTTTTTATAAGCTAAAAAAAAAAAAAAATTTTTTTTTTTTTTATAAGCTAAGAGGAGACCTGGTGGCACTGTGGTTAAGCGTTCGGCTGCTAACCGCAGTTGGAATCTACCAGCCGCTCGCTCCTTAGAAACCCTATGGGGCAATTCTACTCTGTCCTATAGGGCTGCTATGAGTTAGAATCAACTCGATGGCAACAGGTTTGGTTTATAAGGTATAAGGTGGCATAATGGGCAGTGGTTAAGAGCCTGGCTGCTAATCAAAAGGCTGGCAGTTTGAATCCACCAGCCACTCCTTGGAAACCTTATGGGGCAGTTCTACTCTGTCCTGAGGGTTGCTATGAGTCAAAATCAACTCGATGGCAACAGGTTTGAGTTTTTTTGGTATAAGGCAGGAAATATGTGCATTAGAGGGTAGTTCCCTAGCACAATGGTATGTTTTAAAATAGAAAATTAAATATATCACACTGTGGTTTCCATTCTTTCTGGAGGTCAAGCAATCATCAATCCAGGTAGAAAGGTATTGGTCTCCTGTGTGGATCAGCTCCAGCGGACTAGGCTTCCAAGTCTGAAGCACTGCAGAGAGCTGGAGAAGCAGCAGGGTATTCTGATGATGGTGAGGTTAACTGCAGCCACCACTGCTTCAGCCTTTACGTCACCGAGGCTGAGGGAAACCTCACACCTAGATTTCCTGCCTCCAGAGCTTATGTTGTTTTCACTGTGCTACAGTGTCCTTTTTTTTTCTTACCATTTTATTGTTATACAAAAGATCAAAATAAAATTCCCAAATTCATTACAAACTATATAATCCAGAGACATTTCAAAGAACATTCTTTGCTAGCTTCTTCATCAACAAAAGCCACTGAAGTTCAAGGAGGATCATCTTCCTTCTTGCTTTGCTTTCTCTTTTCCGCCTCCACTGGTACCTTGGGGAACTTATCACAAAGAGCCTTTTGAGTGTGATGGAAAGCTATCCCTCTATTCCTCAGGCAGTTTTCCAAGGAAGACAAATGGCTAAACGCTCAGCCCCAGGAGATAAACTATCAGCTTGTTACTGTAAAGGTCTGATGATCTGGCATCTTGTGGCCTGGAAATCCCAGCAGTTTGGCACTTAGCAAACTGAAAGTCATCTAGAAAATCCTGGACATCAGGCATCTGTGGCCACCTCGCTAGTCACACAAATGGACTGCTGTGGGGAATTTGTGTAGTAGACTATCATAATCCTAAAATGCCACAAAAAAAAGAAACAAAGTAGAGTTAAGTTAGCATCATACTACAGAGTGTCTAAAACAAATCTGGTTGAATTTGCTGAGCCCAATGGTTAACACACTATTGTAAAAGTAATGAAGTATGCTTCCCAGTGGTTTCTATCAGCATCAGTGAAGCACTCAGGCAGCAGAGACCTGCTTAGAGGAACACTAGAGGCAGTCCCTCCTGCAATCCCTGCATCAATACTGCCTCAACTTCAGCTCTCCCTGTGATGAAGCTGGAAGAAGGTCATGTTGAAAAAAACCCTGATGATCCTGGCCCTGTATCTCAAGATGAGCCAATGGAGCTAGACGACCTGGAGTAGTTTATGTTAACCTTTTTAAAAACGAAGAAGTGACTTTCTCAGATTCTTTTTTAACATAATAACTTATGCTAAAATTATTGTACATATAGAGAAAAATTTTGCTAAGACCATTTTTGTTTAAATGACAAATACTATTAGTTTTAAAATTGTTTTGAACGGTGAAGTTAAGATACCTCTAGGGTAACATCCAAAAGAAAAGAAAACCCGATCATCTGGCACTATCTCAGACACTATGTGCAGACCACCAGATTTACCCACAATACAGGGTCCATTTTCCAGGGTTCGGTCTGGATGCTGATTATCCTCTGTTGTGGGGTCCTTGTTTCCACATGAATATACTATTACTGGTTCTCAAACTGGAACGAACAGAACGAAGAAGATGAAGGGAATGCAGCTCATGAGATGGTGGAAGGCATGAGAAGTGCTAAGTGACTCTCAACACTGGACTGGGAAGATCAACACACACTCACTGTCCCTGAGATGCCTCCAGTCCCCCAGGAGCCTGCAATATAATGGAGGGGGGCAGACCCCTAACAATTCTAATATGGTATGATGACCACAGCATGGTACAGTACAAAGAACCAGAGCTTGGAAGAAAGACCTGAGTTCTAATCCCAGATACTCCATTTTTCAGTTGTGTGATTTCTCTGAGCCTTAGATTCCTCATCAGTAAAACAAAGACAATAATACCTACATTGATTAAATGAAATCACATGTAAAGCACCTGGCAGGCAGAAGGCACTAAATGTATGTTAGTTATCATTATTATTATATTCCAATACAGATAAATATATAAGACATAATGGGAACCCCAAGGAGGATTAAGTAGCTCTTCTGGGGTTGGAGAAGACTCCCTGGAGGAGGTGATGAGAAGGGCCGAGGGCCTTGCAGATATGCTCTCAGAGCCACTACCAGTGATCGTCAAAGATCATGAAGACTGGGTTTGATGCATATGTCCCATTTTCCAAAAGAAAAAAAGGACATAATACCAGAAATTACATACCAACTGCTGTGGTCAAGCTCAGGTAAAGTTACAGAAAAGATTATGAAGAGAGATTTGTAAGCATTTGGAAAATAAAATGATGATCAATAAAAGTCAACACAGGTCCTCTGAGAACAAGCCAAACTAAGCTGATTCCCTTTCTTGGAAAGGGCTAATCATTTGGCAGACCGCAGGCACATCTGTGGATTGCAATCAGGGGACTGACTAAGTTCTTCTGTGATGTGCCTGCAGAAGAGTGCCGCTAGTCTCTGGCCTGAGTGAGTCCTGGTCAGTCTCGTTACTGCACCCAAGGAGCTCGGGTGCACTGCCTACCTCTATGCCCGATGAGCTCCCCCATCCAGGAAGCCTCCAAGCATCAACCACTACACTCAGGGGGTCTCCAGGCCTCACTCCCACCAGTCCTAGAGAGCCACAGTGAGTTGCTCACCTCTGAACACAGTGAGCCCACCACACCCCTGATAATCTAACCTCTTTTTTTATTATTGTTTGAAGTTCCTGTTTCTCCTCCTGAACAACTGCTCTGATGGAAACCTAGGAGTGGGCGCAATGCTTCTGAAAGTACCCTTTGGGAAATAATACTGCAAGTGTCTGAGGTCAAGCAGTCAGGAACAGGATCCCTTTAAACCCTTCATGGGCTCTAAGGTCTCTTATATGGGAGGTCTCAGAATGTATCAAGTACACTGAAATATATACCAACCTCACACATCTCATATAATTTTTACTGTAAAAAATTTTAAAGGATTTTAATAATTTTTCTTTTGAAGTTATTTGGCTAAGAGTAACTCATATAATTTATGGTTGGCTCTGACTTCTCAGCAAATATCAGGCATGCTCAGGAATTCTTGAGAAGTGAGAAAAATCTAACCTACAAATTGTTTTCAAAATAACATTTTTATGAAGACTAAATTTAACAATTAATGAACTTGACAAGATGTTTCACTTTGCAGACATGTAATTTTACCCTTGTAAATTTTAATTTTGTAATTTTCTTTTCATAATTTAGAGCCCATAAATTTTTTTAGGCCTCAAAAATTTTCTTAAACTCTTGAGAAGCTTGTCAGCCCTGGCACCGTGCCTGTGGTGCCTGAAGACGAAAGCAGCCTGAGCAGCAGGCATGAGCGTTTGGACCTTCTCCCCAGAAGGACCACAAATGACATCATAAGGCCAACTCTGAGGCCTTGAAGGAACCTGAGGTACTTCTGGAAACATCCAAGATGTTTCTATGTTTAGGTGATTATTTGTGCTCTGGTTCATTGAAAAGTGGTGACTGACACAAAATACATATGTCCATAATAAAAATATTATTTCCCCAAGCCTTCTGGATAAATGAGACAAAGTAGCACATATAATTGCTCTCCTCCCCCCCTCCCCTCCCCCCCCCCCCCACCCCCGTGCCTGCCCTCCTGCCGTCACATGGGACACCCAGCAAGTCATGATGCTGGCCAGGGTGGGGACTCACACCTAAGTAGTCCATAAGCCTTGGCATTCAGATGTATTGATTTGAGTAGGAATTTCCAGATCCAATTTCAACAACCAGTCATTTCTCCTGTTAGAAAAAATGTTTTAGGGAGTGGTGAAAAGTCTTTCTGGAGACAGACCATGAGTGAGAATAGTAACTGAAAACAGCATACAGCTCTCATGCAAAAGCAGAAAGTATCTTAGTGCCCATGTGTGGATTAAAACTTTCAGAGAAGCAGCTCGTCACAACATCTCCCACCCTGCCCGGAACACACTATGTGGCCCAGGGTGGTCAAGTCCTAAGATTCGGGGCTGGGTATAGGGGCTAAAGAGGCCTGTCGGACTACTAGCTAGCCATGTGGTCTAGTCTAGCTCTTAGCCAAGAAGGGCTTTGCTCCTTTCCTCATGCCTCAGGCATCACTGTTGCCCATTGTAAGACTCCACTTAATAACAACTTCTCAGTCTCAAGGGGAGCTGTCAGTCTGCTTGGTCAGATATTCACAGGGCCACTGTTTCCCTTCACTGCAATGAAACTTGACATGGCTCATGAGCCCCTTCCTCTGCTGGGGCCTGAGTAGGTAAGTTAGGCTAAAGCTGGGTCTGCACATCTGAACATCCCAGATACACTGACAGGAAACTTAGGCCTGGCCTAGCTGGAAGCTCCAATTCAGCTTTACCAGAAAGGAACTGCATTGAGGGAAGCAAGCACTGAATCAGACACCAATAAAGTGGTTCCTGGTATCCCAGGAAGCTGTATTGCCTGTGTGTTTGATCCCTACGTCAAGAACCTCAGAGAGGAGAAAAGAAGTAGGGTGGGGATTTAGGCACCCAAACCTGATCACTTGCAACACTTAACCAGGATTCCACATTGGGGCCTGGGAGCCCAAGACCTGTTTACTTAGTGTTCCCATTTGCAAATATTCCTTCTCCCTCAGGCCTCCTGATTCCAAATCCTATGTATTCCCCACACCCTATGTTGCTTCTCTAGGGAACCACACCAGTTCAACTCAGCCATGACGGCTACACTTCCCTTCACGTGGAACATTCTTGCCGCAGCTCTGCTGAGAGTGTAAATATAGTCTTTATAGAGATGATGTTGGGGCACTCATTCCACTCTGAGCCTAGGTGCTGCTGAGTTAGTGTTGGCCTGGTGCACTGGGCAGAGCTGCCCTTTCAGAAGGGGAGCCAAGCAAAATACCTCCTGGGCACTTCGCACTGTGCCAAAGGGAGAGCTTTGCCCACTGCACATTGAAAATTCAGTTTCATTGACAAAAAAGATTTCCATTCTTTATTTCAATATATCTTTGTGGCCTTCTCTACTGAAGTTCTGACTTTTAAAATATGCCTTTGTGGGGAAATGTCTATTAGTAAATAATCTTACATTTAATCTCTTGGAAATTCAAAAGCAAATAATAGCTTCAGCAAATATATTGACTTGGGGGGTGTGTGTGTGTATGTGTACGACTTCAAAACTGTTGGCTTTCATCTATCAGAGGAAGGAAAAAGAAATCTTCACTGAGCACCTGGTCCGGCCGGCCTCCATGCTGGGTGCTCTCATCTGTGTGAGAGCCTCATAATAGGTGAGATTTCCCTCCTGTTTTAGAGAAGAAATCGAGGCTTATTTGGTAACCTGCCCAAAGTCACACTGTGAGTAGTTGATGCCACCAAGATTTGAACCAAGAGCTTCTGACCCCAAGTTTGGGTTCTATCCCTAGCCCCACATTTTCCTGGACCATAGATTCTCTAATCAAAGTCAGACACATCATATAGCCCTCCATGATGGTATTATTTATATGTAACAGCTACAGGTTTCTCATCAAAGTAGGGTATTTTGACTCAGCCACATTAATCGTACCACATGGTAATTTTACTGCTATCAATTTTTCAATGCCAACTGTTCTTCTGACAAACTTTCATCCATCATTTAAGTTTCTGACCTTTGCCACTGATGCTTTTAATGTGAGAAAGGGGAATATGTTTGAATGCAGGAGGTTTGGTAGAGCTCTACTAAAGGTTTTTGAGGTAAAAAATGTGTGTGTCAACTTGGTTGGGCCATGATTCTCAGTGTTTTGGCAGTTGTATAATGCTGTGATCACTTCCCTGTTGAAATATGATGTGATCACTGCCATGATGGAATCTACTGAGTGGTACTGGCAGGGGCTGGGCCTGTGGTGACTCACCGCCCCCTCAGCCTTCATCTCTCTGCTCCACCACCTACTTCCTTTCTGCTCACCTTGCCAAGGCTTTTGGCTTGTTCTGGATCCAGCAGCTGCCTCTCGTCTGACCTTCGGGTCTTGGGGCTTGAGCTAGCAACTTACCTGTCGATCCTGGGATTCATCAATCTTCACAGCCTGTGAGCAAGAGTCCTGCTCCCCTACTTGCCGATCTTGGGTTCGCCAGCCCCTGCAGCTAGGTGAACCAGGAGAAACCTTGCAGTCTTGCCTGCCGACCTTGGGATTCCTCAACTTTCATAGCCTTTGAGCGGGAGCCCTGCTCTCCGAACTGCTGATCTTGGATTCACCAGCTTCTGTGGCTCCGTGAATTGGGAGAGGCCGCTATCTTGATCCACCGACTTGGGGTGTTCCAACCTCTACAACTGCGTGAGCTGTTTCCTTGATATAAATCTCTATATATATCTAAACACTTTATTTGTTTTGCTTCTCTAGAGAACCCAGCCTAAGACAATGTGTTTGATAATATGGGCCCTTGATGAAGGTTAATGGGTCCTAAGTGTCATGTGAAGCACAGGGTACAAGGGATATAATGGAGATTTGTTTGTAACAACAGAAAATACTTAACAATTCTACAATATCTTACATCTGCTTCATGACTCAGGAAAACATGTCATGCCCAAAAACCTTAAAGGAAAAGAATTGTCAGATTTGCCTTAAAAGAAAAACTTCTTCTACATCACAAAGACATAAAAATAGTAGAAAAATAGCAAAAGACACAAAAGGTAAAAATAAAAGAAAAATAAAGCATCAACAAAAAATTTTGAAGTATAAAATCTTGATAAAGAAGAACTCTAAATTTTTTTAACCTGGATGACTGGCAAAGACTAAAAATAGTCCTAGAGACAGAGAGATATGTCAGCCTGGGCCCCCCATCCTTGAGTTCACTCTGGTTGGGGAAAAAGAAGAGAGCTTTGGAGTATGGGCTGGACCACCCAGACCATCAGGGTTCATATACTAAATCTGACCCTTACTAACCATGTCACCTCGGGGGCATCGCCTAATATCTCCGTGATGCAGTTACCAATCCCTTTGAAAAGTTACAGAAAGCTCTAGACCCTCTATAAGAAAAATGCACAGACTCATAAAATTTTGCATAGTTTCAGAAGGCAAATGGTTAAGAACGCATAGCTCTAAGATTAGAGTTCTGCCTGAAGTAGTAGTTGTTGTTGTGTGCTGTCAAGTTGATTCTGACTCATAGCAACCCTAAAGGACAGAGGAGAACTGCCCCATAGGGCAGTTCTGTAAGATGGGAATACTACTACCTGCAGTGTCAGAGGGTTGGGGTGATCAAGCTTGTTATTACACAGATAGGGCTTGGAAAAGGGCCTGGCACATAGTAAGTGTTCAGTACACACTGGCTATTGTTATCATTTTTAGTATTACTACTACTTTAAGGAGCCCTGGTAGTACAACGGTTAAGTGCTCAGCTGCTAACTGAAAGGTCAAAGATTTGAACCCACCAGAAAAGACCTGGTGATCTGCTCACATAAAGATTTCAGCCTAGGAAACTCTATGGGGCAGTTCTACTCTGTCCTTCAGGGTTCCTGTGAGTCAGAATCAACTTGACAGCACACAACAACAACTACTGCTTCAGGCAGAACCCTAATCTTAGAGCTATGCGTTCCTAATCATTTGCCTTCTGAAACAGTATGCAAAATTTTATGCGTCTGTGCATTTTTCTTATAGACGGTCTAGAGCTTTCTGTGACTTTTCAAAGGATTGGTAACCACAAAACATTTCAAAATGCCTGCCTTTTCAAAAGAGCCCTTTGTAGGAATGTCAAAGGTAAAGTTGAAACCATCGGCTGCACTCACAAAAGTAGCTCAGGCTGGGAGCCAAGAGGCCGACCTGTCACTCTCTCAGTGGCCTCCAAAGCTTCTCCCTACATGACTCCTTCTTCAAAGACGGGCTGTACCTCTGACATTCCACTAGGAGCCCCTCAATGGCTCTGGAGTTGGAGGTCTGGCGGCTTGTTTCCCGTGGGTGTTATTTTGCAGGCTTCTGCCAGATCTTCTGTCACCAGCATCTACATCAAGTGGCCTCTCCTGTCCTCTGACTTGGTAAAGAGCTGGGAGGCCTCCCACGCCTACTGGTGTGCTCTGCATCAGTTGTCAGGGACAGACTCCCATTCTCTGCCTTGGTCCCTGGGGCTCTGGGCCAAACATAACTAAAACCTTTTTCTCCTTCATGAATGTTCCTTCTGGAGGTCTGGCCCTCCCTTAACCAGGACAGATACTGAAGGGGGCTGAGAAAAGGAAGTGGCACCAGGCAAAGAAGAGAGCAGCTGCTGTGCCACATCTGCTACCCAGGGTGGTGCTTGGGGTCCTGCCCCATCCATTGGGACCTGAGGGCCACGGAAGTGGTAAATGAGTGGACAGGTAAATGAATGAGAAGCATCTTGCTGCAGGATGAAGGGAAGAGCCCTCCTGGGCTGTCAGTGGTAAGGACCCAAACCAACATTTCTTCTTGATGCCATATTGGGCACTAGGGACAGAGAGATGAGCAAGACAGCTCACCCTCCCATCAGGTTCTAGGCGGGGATGACCAAACATAGCTGTAAGGCCCCAGAAAAAGCCCACCCGAGATATCTAAGACAAACCCAAACCTTTCTGGTTTAACCGTCACAGGTAGAGCCCAACCACCAGCCAGGAAGGAATTTGAGAAGTCTGATCTAAAACAGGAAAAGCTGAGTACATCCACCAGAATGCCAAACCCCCCACCCACCCCATCCCACATACACAGAAGGGGCAGTAACAAGATTCCATAGCAAATTCAATGTAGTAGAAGGCAGGTGAGTTCAGCTTCTTCTTTGCTCGGTATCAGAGCAGCCCCCAATGCCCTGGGCTTCCACTGCCCAGAACAGTGCCCACCAGGGGTGCAGACTCAATAAATAGTTGTTAAATAAGCATACAGTTAATACAAAGAACAAAATAGGATTTTCTTAGCATTTTTTATCTTAACCATTCTCAGTTTGGGAATATTTTGAAGAGAAGCTGAAACAAAGTGTGTCGATTTTATTCATTTTAATGCAGTTGAATGGCTAGGTCTTGAAAACCTGAAGGTTCCTTAGACCAAGGACTTTTAAAATTTGAGGGAGAACCCAGCTTTGGACTTTGGTAACTGAAGTTTGTACCTTCTTGCTGACATGACTGACATATGAACACAGAATATGAAGCCATTGGGAGAGGGACTTGAAGGGGGAAAACCTGCCAGATGTTGTGCCCACTTGGAGTGCAGCTGGGGTGAGGGGTGAAGGAGAATGTGACTCAGGGGCCAGGCAGTGGGCAACAGAGAGGTCTGATGTGTGCATGTCTGTGTCCCCAGGCCCATGGAGAGACTGCTTGCAGGCCCTGGAGGATGGTCACGACACCAGCTCCATCTACCTAGTGAAGCCAGAGAACACCAACCGTCTCATGCAGGTGTGGTGTGACCAGAGACACGACCCCGGAGGCTGGACTGTCATCCAGAGGCGCCTGGATGGCTCTGTCAACTTCTTCAGGAACTGGGAGACATACAAGGTGAGAACCAGTAGGGCCTGTCTATGCTGCCCACAGAACAACCGGCCTACCCCCAAGAGAGGCCTGACTGACCAGCAAAAGACCCACTAGGAGGGAAGGCCTGTTCAGGGCCTGTGAAGCCCCAAATGGTAAATACCTGAGGAGAGAAGGATGTTGACAGGGCTATTTTTACAAATTCAGGATTTGTAAGGATGGTGAGGACCAGATCTACCCCTGCCTGCTGCTAGCAGCCTGCAAGATGACGAGAGTTAGGAGTTGAGACCACAAAAGCCCCACAGGACAAGCAGAAGTTTAGAAATGCCTAGTGTGGAGTGGCCCCTCACTCCAGTGTGGGTATGGGGAGCACTTACTCAAAAAGCTGGGGTTTCTATGTGGGAAAATCTGTTCTTGAAGCCCAGAAGGTCCTGGGAGAACTACCCAGTTGGCCCATGCAGAGAACTGCAGTAATACTCAGGTCCTAATTCCAGGGCTCATCCTCTGGGCACCCTGATTCCCAGGGAATTGAAATGCTCATTCTTTTAGTAGGAAAGATGGTTGCGGCTCAGCCAGACATCTTTCTCCTTCCTCTAAACAAAGAGGTAGTACTAAAGATACTGAAAATGGTAGGAAGTGGCAAAGTGGTGACTGGAACCCAGGCCTCTGACACCAAGGCCCACAAAGTACCTTTAGCCATGATGCATCCAGCACATGGCTCTATCAGGCGTTTTTCCTGGGTCTCCTTCTAGCCTGACTGCCCTCCAACCCACCTCATGACCAGCCTGTGTCCTTTACTTTCTTTTCTTTCTCCTCTGCCTAATTCAGAGGTTTCTGAAGGCTCAGTTCTTGACCATTTCTTCTTCCCTTCCCACATTCTCTTTCTTAGAGGCAGCGCAGCACAGTGGTTAAGACTGGGTTCTTGGTTCAAATTCTGGCTCACTACTCACACTCTAACCCTGGGCCTGTGACTCAGTGTACCCATTATAGGGAGGATAATAATACTGCCTTGCTCTTAGAGTTGGGGTGAAGATTAATAAAATAATGTATGTAAAGTTTATGAAACGATGCCAGTACACTGTAAGAACTCAGTAACTAGCAGACATTATTAATGAATTTGTTCAAGACCTGAATGGTCAGCACTGGACTGACAACCCCCAAAACTATACATAACAGGAATAACAAAGCCACTGCATTTTAGACCTAGAAGGGAGCCCAGGCAGATGCAGCACACCTTTGTCAAAGCTCACACCTCTCCGGTGCTTTAGAGTTTACACAGAACCCTCAAACACACTCCTGTTCGGTGGGTGCTGGCCCCAATTCCCAGAGAAGGAAACTGAAGCTCAGAGAAAGTAAGGGATTTGCCCAAGGAACACTTGTTTCATGCCTACTGTGTGCTAGGCTCTAAATTTACTGTATCTCGGGTGGTTCCCACAGCAATCCTGCAGGGAAAGTAATATAGCATCCCCGCGTTACAGTAAAGAATCTGGGGTTCACACAATGCCTAGCACAGAGTAAACATCTAAAGATTTTTGAATGAATGCATGAAAGCAAAAAGCTGAAGTGATTCATCAAGTTACAGAGCTAGTAAGCAGAGGAGTAGGGATTTGAACCCAGGCCTGTCTAATAAGCCTTATTGCTCTGCTTGTTTCCATGGCCCTCTGCCCAGAGTCAAGCGGCCAAGAGCTGGGCCACGCTGGTTTTGGGTACTGCATGTTCAACACTAATGCTCTCCGGGTTTTCCCTAGCAAGGGTTTGGGAACATTGACGGCGAATACTGGCTGGGCCTGGAGAACATTTACTGGCTGACGAACCAAGGCAACTACAAACTGCTGGTGACCATGGAGGACTGGTCTGGCCGAAAGGTCTTTGCAGAATATGCCAGCTTCCGCCTGGAGCCTGAGAGCGAGTATTACAAGCTGCGGCTGGGGCGTTACAATGGCAATGCTGGTGACTCCTTCACTTGGCACAATGGCAAACAGTTCACCACCCTGGACAGAGACCATGATGTCTACACAGGTAGGACCAGTGGGCTCAAACCAAAATGTGGGGCAGGGAAAAAAGGTCAACCAAAGCCAGAACTCCCTGACTTCAGGGCTTGGGAACAGGAGGGTCCCAGGGTAGTGAACAGTTGAACCAAGCTGTCCCAGCCCTCTTCCCAACCCCTGGGGGACTCTTCTTGTGCCCTCTGGCACCACCACACTGGACTCTGGGGACACAGATCCCTTTTGTACAGCTGGGCCAGGGTGGCATTTACAAAAAGGAAAAGGAAAGAAAATGTACAAATAACACACACAAGGGCTGCTCTGGGCCAAGCCAAATGTTGTGTTGGCTGGTGCATTCACATTACCTCTCTGTCTAAGGCCCCTGGATCAGCCTACACATGCCCACGGGCTTTAGGCCATATAGCCTAGGCACCAATGCTGGCCGCACCTCCCACAGTATGCATTCTTGGGCATGCTGCTTAATCTCTCTGGGCCTCAGTTTCCTCACCTGGAAATGAGGACAATACCTACCTTGCAGGGCAGTGAAATGGTTAGAGATAATGTGTCTAAAGTACTTAGTCTGGGACTTGGCACACAGTAAGGGCTTGATACAGGTGGGCTCTCTTTATGGGTTAGTTATTAGCATTTAATGCTAATACAGTGCTCTAAGGAAGCTATTAACAGTAAACTGACTTAGAAAGATGAAATAATTTGTCCCAGATCATATGCCTCAAAGCCAAGTCTTCACTAAGAAAGCCATATTAAACAGAAAACAAACAAGAAACAAAATTATAAGCAGCACAGATACAGTCTGGCCCTGAGTTCAGGCATCAGCTCTTCAACAGGTGATGCCTCCCAAGTCCCCACACTCAATTTCTTCAGATGAGGGTCTCTGGGCTCTAACAGGTTGGCAAAGTCTGTCAAGCCCAGACTCTTCCTTGAGGCTCCCACCATCTGACTGGTGACTCCACCTCCTGGCCAAGACGGTGAGAAGTGAATTCCTTGTTCCTAGAGGGGTGTGGCCAGAGGCCATCTCACAGTGCCCCACAAGTTTGCATGGGGCTTCCACTGGCTGGCTGTGCATGGTGAAGGCTCTCCCTGCGCTCCAGCTCCAACATTGCCATTGGTCCTTCATGGCCTCAAGTTGTGGCCCAGAAGGAGTCCCAGAAAAGCTCTGGGAAAAGCAAGGATGCTGGATGCTTGGGCCTGAGTTTCCCTTCCAGCTTTCTGCCTCAGCCTGCCTGCTCCCTCCTTACCTCATCCCAAGGACTCGGCCAGAGCAGGGCCACCAGCAGGGTCATCCGCTCCTTGAGGCCAATTTACCACTGGGCCCTCCAACTGACAAATCTGATCAGGGCAGCCCTTCCCCTGGGCAGAAAGTTCCCTCTCTAGGCCTAGTAAGGAAACTGGGGGCTCCCCACCCTTAAATAAGAGCAGCCCATGCCAACGGTGGCTCCTCTCCTTCCTGTGAGGTACAATGCCCCTACATGCCTGCTTGCGCCTTGCCCACACTTTTTACTGTTTTTCTGAACTACTTGTCCTTGGCAGCAAAACTCAGCATGATAGGATAGTGCCAAGAGTTTTATGGAAATACCTTTCTTTTGTGAAATTAAAAAAAGAAAAGATTATTTGAATAGCATACAAGCTGGGGAGGAATAGAGGAGCATTTCATCTAAAACACATCCTTTGTCATTCTACAAAGAAAGACTCTTAATGCAACAGTTTCAACTCTTTAAAAGTTCCCAAGAAGCTTCCCCCCACCCCCACGCCCACCTCAAGTCGTTGCCATTTTCCATTAAAGCCTTTGGTATGGAGTGCTTCTCGGGTGCTCCCTATGTACCAGGCGCTGGGCTCTGCACTTAAATATGCACCCTTGTTTAGTTCTCACAGCAGATGTAGGTAGTAGGTATCATTTTTATCTTTATTTCACTGATGAGAATACACTGGTTCGGAGAGGCTAAGTCATTTGCCCAAGATCACAAAGCTAGTTAGTTACAGAGCTGAGACTCAAAGGCAGGTCTGAGCTGGTCCCTATCCAGGGCTGGCCCACCCTTCAACCTTTCTTGCTCCAAATACCTCCTAAAGGGGTTCCTGCTGTATTCCCTGAGCAAACAGTAGACATGGGTAAAATCGCCTCCTCCCAGAGAGCCGCTCACTCCCTTCTCTCCTACAGGAAATTGTGCCCACTACCAGAAGGGAGGCTGGTGGTATAATGCCTGTGCCCACTCCAACCTCAACGGGGTCTGGTACCGTGGTGGCCATTACCGGAGCCGATACCAGGACGGAGTCTACTGGGCTGAGTTCCGAGGAGGCTCCTACTCACTCAAGAAAGTGGTGATGATGATCCGGCCCAACCCCAACACCTTCCACTAAGCCAGCTCCTCCTCCTGACCTCTCGTGGCCGTCGCCAGGAGCCAATCCCGGCCGTACTGGCCCCAGCACAAAGAGCAACTCCTCGCTAGTTCCATCTTGGGGCTAGGAGAACTGGGATGCTGGATTCTGTTTTCCAAAGTCACTGAGGCAGATAACGGAATGAAATTATACAGTATTCTCTATCCCTACTACTTTTCTTCACACCAGACAGCCCCTCAAATTTCCAGGACAGGACAGGACTGCAGGCAAGTTGTTTTTTTTTTTTTTTTCAGTAAAGTCCCCTCCTCTACAATAAAATCACAACTGCAAAATACCTTTATAATATATGTGTGTATGAACCTGCCTTGTGCACTTATGTGTATACACATAAGTAGGCACATACCTAAATATATATGCATTTAGATATATATATCACATAATATATCTAGATACATATATAGATTTACCATATATACCCAAATATACATATATTCAATTCTCAAATGTCAGAGCTGTTACCAACAGCTTTGCTTTTAGGAGAAAAACATTTCATTCACATGGTGTTACTGCAGTCTGAGTAGATCACAAACCGTGTAGCTCAATTCAAAGACTAACCTTGGCGTCTGTATACCTGGATTCTTTTAGGAATGTCTACAATGCTATTCTCTCACATACAGGTTCCACAGGAGGGTACCCCTCAGGGTACCCCTAATCAAATTTCAAAATCTACTTTTCCCCATTTTCAGGTCTTTTTATCCATCCATCCACCCACTTACCCATTCATTCAACAGCCATTCATTAAGTGCCTTCTCTGTATCAGTCTCTAGCCACTCACTCTTCTTCAATCACTTTTTCTGCTCCCCTCTACTTCTTGCCTACCCATTCCTTACCTCTTCAGTTGCAATGTCCTTTCTTCCTGGTAAGATTCCTTAGCCTGTAAGTAGGAAACAGCCAGGGCTCCAGGTTTCTGGTCAGGAAAGGGAAGGCCAGGCTCAAAAGCTAACCACTGTCCATATAGATAATGTATTCGCAGGTTTGTATTTTCCATTCACACTTTAGCCTACTAGTCATTTTAACCTTCACAGAAGTAATAACCTACCTTGCCCAGGAAATACTCAATTTAAGAGAAGTCATCATCTGATCTCTGTGGCCCCCAAACAGCTACAGGGCAAAGGTCCTATGCTCTCAGGCTGACTTGAAAGTCAGCATCTCCTCCCTAAACTATACTTCCCTGGAAAACAGGTGCCACCAAAAATGAGAACTGGCCACTTCTCATGAGTTACTGATCAGGGGCCACTAGGCCCCTCAGTTGGTACCTTGTACTGTGGCGGCTTTCTGAGTCCTGTCAGTCATGAAGTATTAGACTCAGCACTACCGGAACTGTTGCCAAGCAGGGAGCATGGGGATGAGTCAAGAAGGTGAGACCCTCCCCAGTGGGCACATGGGTCGGGTGTGCGAGATGTTGGACAACTTGGTACTGTCCATGTCTGGGTGTGTGCCTATTACCTCAGCATTTCTCAAAAAGTGTACCATGTAGCATGTTTTGTGTATATAAAAGGGAGGGTTTGTTTTTTTTTTAATATATTCCCAGATTATCTTTGTAATGACACAAATCTGCAATAAAAGCCATCAGTGCTACTGGATGTATCTACACTGTGCATTATTGTTTAAGAATGCCTTCCTGGGCCTTCCCATATCAGGGCCTCTTTAAGTAAAACGAGGAAGAGACTCAGTTCCTGGGACACCCACCAAAATCCTTTAAATCACATTTTCTCTATCTCTGATTTCCACCTAAGCCCTCAGGAGTCCCATGATGGTAACATAGGCCAATATGGCTCTCTGGAGCTCCATATGCTATACCCAGCTGTGTTTTGCACGTCTCCACTGGATACCCTGGGAACACCTTAGAGGCAATGCAGACAACACCTGAAACACCTTCCCTGGGTCTAGTCCTAAACTTCCCATTTCACCAAAAGCCACAATCTACTCAAATCTACAGGTCAAAAACAAAGACTTCTTCCCTCTCCTCACCAACGCCAAGCCATTCCTCCATTCTAGGTCCTCTTCTCTGCCTTAGTGTATGCCTTCATATTCTCTCCCCTCAAGTACTGCAGCAGGCTCCCAACCAGGTGCTCTGTGCTTCCATCCCACTCCTTCCAATCCAACATCCACACTAACCACCACAACTGCACTAACCACCATAACTGTCTTTCTGTAAAACAAATCTGTGGTTCAGACACATGTTTCTAGGCATGACGGGAAACCCCAAAACCATAAAGAAAAGACTAAAGGATGTAACTAAAGAAAACCCCAGATTTTCTGCCGTCCAAAAAACAACACAAAATAAGACATGACCAAGACCGAAAGTTAAATACCAAGCTAGAGGAAAATATTTGCAATATAGATGGCAAATATAGGATTAATATTCATGTTATTCCAAAAACTTTTTTCAAATTAAGAAGAAAGATGCAAACACTGTGATAGAAAACTTGGCCACTTCAACCAGGATGGCTAAGATAAAAAAAAATGGAAAATAACAAATGTTACAGAGGACATGGGGAAATTGGAACTTTCATCTGTTGCTGCTGGGAAGGCAAAACGGCACAGCCACTGTAGAAAACAGTCCAGTGATTCCTCAAAACACTAGAAAGAGAACTACCATATGACCATGCAATTCCACTTGTAGATATATACCCTAGGTATCTAAGAGAAGTGACATGAACAGACATATGCACACCTATGTTCACTGCAGCACTATTCACAATAGCAAAAAGATGGAAACAACCTCACTGCCCATCAACAGAGGAATGGATAAGAAAAATGTGGTACATATGTACAATGGAATACTACTTAGCCATTAAGAAAAATGAGTTCCCAAAACATCCTGCAATGTGGATAAACCTGGAGGACATTATATTGACCAAAATTAAGTCAATGACAAAAAGACAAATATTGTATGTTCTCACTTTTATGAAAGGACAATAACAGGTAAATATAAAGAGACTAATGTTCACTGGTGGTTACCAAGGGAGAAGGAGTAGGGGAGAGGCGGAACTATTCCCTAGGTAGTAGTCACATTTTGTTTATGGTGATCGGAAAAATGGCACCGAATGTGGGTGAAGCTTGCACAGCTTTACTAATGTAACTGATGTTAGTAAGCCATACGATAAGAAAAAAGGATGAACTGGCAAATATTAGGTTACATATAATTTTGCAACAATAACAACAACCGAAAAGCACGGGGGCTACTAATTAGACACAGCCAATCACCTCGTGAAATTAGTTCTCTTGGTTTGAAGGCTTAGGGTCATGGTTTCAGGGGACAATCCGGTCATTTGGCACAATATATCGTTCTTAAAAGTTTACGTTCTACCTCCCAGTATGGTGATTAGTACCTGGCATCTTAACATCTTATGAACAGCCTTGTCGTGGATTGGATTTTGTCCCCAAAAATATGTGTCAACTTGGTTAGGCCATGATCTCCAGTATTGTGTGGTTGTCCTCCATTCTGTGAGTTTCCTATGTGTTATAAATCATAATCTCTACCTGTAATTAAAGAGAACTAGCTAGAGTGGGACGTAACACCCTTGCTCAGGTCACATCCCTGATCCAACGTAAAGGGAGTTTCTCTGGGGTGTGGCCCGTACTACCTTTTATCTTTCAAGAGATAAAAGGAAACGGAAGCAAGCACAGCGTGGGAATCTCATCCCACCGAGAAAGTAGTGCCGGGAGCAGAGCGCGTCCTTCGGACCTGGGGGTTCCTGCACAGAGACGCTCCTAGTCTAAGGGAAGACTGATGACAAGGACCTTCCTCCAGAGCCAACAGTCAGAGAAAGACTCACTCCGGAGCTAATGCCCTGAATTTGGACTTCTAGCCTACTAGACTGAGAGAAAATAAATTTCTCTTTGTTAAAGCCATCCACTTGTGCTATTTGTTATAGTAGCACTAGATGACTAAGACAAGCCTCTAAGATGCAACTATTGGTCTCTATTCGTCTGGAACAAACGAGAAAGAAGGAAACCCAAGAATGAAAGAAGGAACCAGACTACAGGAATAATTACCTCCATGAACCTCTGCCTCCTCTACCTTGAGACCAGAAGACCTAGATGACGTCTGGCTACCACTATCAAACATTCTGATCAGGGTGACAATAGATGGATTCTGATAGAAAGTGAGAAAAATGTGAACCAGATCTTCAAATTCTTAAAGAATCCAGACTTACCAGAACTATTAAGGCTGAAGGAGTCCCTGAGACTACTGTCCTGGGTTGCTCTTCAAACCCTGAACTGAAACTATCTCCCGAAGTCACCTTTAAACTAAGTAACAGTTTAGCTCATAAAGTACAGATTGTCACCCTTGAGTACTGCGTTCTTTTAAAAAAGTTATCTATATAAAACCAAATGGACAAAGCTGTTTTAAAGCATAGACAAGAAGGTTGGAGAGCAAGGATTCATTGGGAGTGAAACAACTAGAACAGAAATAATGAGAATGTTGTCACAATGTGAAGAATGTAACCAGTGTCACCGATCATTAAGTCTAGAAACTGCTGAATGGGAGCAGGTTTTGCTGTGTATATTTTCATCAAAAAAAAAAAAATTAATTAAAAAAAATGGGCAAACTACATGAACACATTAGAAGATTCAAGAATGGCCAGTAAACAAGATGCCCAACCTCAGTAATAACGACTGAGATGCATTAAATCAAGGATAAACCATCGTGTGTTGTCTATGAGATTAGCAAGAATGAAGAAAATGCCAGTCTTCATGTTCACAAGGGAATGGATATATATATACTACCATGCACTGTCGGTGAAAGTATAAATTGATTTAGTGTTTTTCAGTTTGGCAACGTGTATATCAAAATTTTAAATGTATGTATACCCTTGGGTACCGCAACCCCTCTTCTTAATGACCAAGCAGTACTTCCATATGAGAGTTCTTTCTAGTAAAGTTGTGGCTAGGGAAAGACTGTTTATTGAAGCCTACTACACACCTAGAAATGGATTTACATTTTCCCTGACAGCAGCCCTATGAGGGAGGAATGATTATTTTCACTTTACAGAATAAGAGAAAATGAAGCTCACAGACTGCTGGTAAAAGTGCCATGACAGCACTTAATCCAGAAGGTGCTGGATATTAAACATTAAATACTAAGTAAAAACTCTCAACTTCCTTCTCCCAAGCCCCTGGTCAGTTGTTGGGGTCACAGTGGAATTTGGATGCTATTTAATGGGAATATTTTGACCTTGGCTCAGACCACAGACTTCCCTTCTCACACATCTGGAGTAGAGTGTGTGGGATATAGGGACAATGGCAAAGGTAAACAAGGTACAACCTTACTGGTCACTGGTCTTGGGTTCAAATCCCAAAGCAGGAGCTCTGGCAAGCCATGCTGGACAATGTGAAACACCGCTTTTCCTAAACTAGTTAGGATCCAGATGACAGTAGACCACGACACCAGTTGTTTCTCCCAACTCCCACCCCAAACCTGAGTTTTGATCAAGCCACACCCTGGCTTCATGGAAGGAAAATAAGGAACAAGCCTGACAGAGATGTGGGGACCAATCCAGCCCAACATTCCTTCTCCTCTTCCCACCCCAGCCTGTGGCCCCTTAAGACCTACAGTTAGGAGTCCTACTGTTATTTATGGCCTCCATGGTAGGTGCATCTACAGACCCAGAAAGAAGTCAGTAAAGCCGGGATTTCTCCTGTCCCAGATAAACCCCCATGTCCCAGTTTTGGCAAATACCTAGTCATTGGAGGACACCTACTTAATGGGATTGTGTGGGAAACATGGCAAGAACACCAGGATGTTCTCCAGGCAGGTAAAAATGAACAAGACCTCTTCCCCAAATCTTGCCAATTTGAGCAAGATTGAAATCAAACCTTCAAATTACTGAAAATAATAGTAATGTGACTCTAGGATGCTCATAACCCACAGATGCTCTTGGGAACTCAGGGGTCCTCCGTGATCTCCCAAGACCACCCCATCGGTTTCTAACAGCCTTGGTTAAGACTCTATGGTTACAATAAAAGAAACCCAGATAAGTGGCCTGAACAAAAAAAGGGAGGCATTTTAAGTGTATTGTAACAAGGTGTTTAAAAGGGACTCCTTTTGTCTCAGTTTTATTTCAGACTCTGAAGGCTAAGGACAAAATAATAGCTGCCAAGTATCCCACATTCTACAGCAAGGTGTAAGACCATCCACGCAAAACAGATGGCCTCAAACTGGGTCTACACCACTGTCGCAGGGAACTATTCAATAAATGTAGCTATTATCATTATTATTATTATTTAAGTATATTTTCCCAAATCCTCCAGCCCAAGAATTCTTGATTTAAATTCCATGAAGCCCTTGCAATTGCATGCAACATTTTATATATATGTGCACGTGAACATTCTTCTGGGAGAAGGTCCATACCAAAACCAAACCCACGGCCGTCAAGTTGATGCCAACTCATAGTGACCCTATACCTTCATCAAAATCTAGAAACAGTAAAAACAAGGGCTTCAATGTAACCCTTACAATGTGATACCCAGCATGGAACATAACACTCCAGAAATTGACCTACTGTGGGCATTAAAAAAAAAAAAAAAATTGGGTCTACAGCATCAATTGATTGCCCACCTGTAGCCTGTGTAAGAAGTGCAGAAGAGAGACTGAGTGGCGGGATTAGCTGTCCCTACAATACATGCTCCCACCACCACCATAGGGAGGATGGATGTTCCCACTCCCCTTAAATCAAGTGAGAGGGACTTAAAGGTACTATTCCAAGAGCCTGGCATGGGCGAGCATCAGCACTACTGACTGAGTTTTATATCTCAAGTCTATGGCTGGTGGCAAAGAGCACTGAGAAATGGGACTGCACTGGAAACAAATGGCACGCCCAATGATGATGGGGGTGGGGGTGGGTAGTAGCGGGGAAAGGACACAGGTTTCCCAGGGGCCAAAGGGCTGCCTGGTGTGGCCTTGGGCCCTCTTACAGTCGTGGTGGGGAGGATGGGGGGAATTGTGCAGGAAGTCCAGAAGCCAAGAAGAGCGTCATAAGTGGTCAGCTGGAGAATAAGCATTATGCCATCAACAGAACTGAGTCACTGATGCCAGGAAGGGAAATTCTGGAGAAGCAGGAAAGAGAGAAAGAGACAGTGCACGTGCTTTGGACTTCTGTCACACCCACAGGGCACAAGTTCTAGATTACGACTGAACCAGCCACATAAGAGTGGCCTTCTACCCCTACTTCTCTCTCTTCCCTGTTCTAAGCCCAAGGGCCAGAAACCTCAGTGGACAAGTGGGGGAGGCAGTGAAACTGGCCAGGACCTAGTGAAAAAGCTGACCATGTGCCCTCCCCAACTCCAAGCTCCCAAGTTTGCAGGCTTTACATGGATGAGTTCAGACTTCTGATTACCACACTGGGCTGGTCTAGATTGTTAGAATGGACTATGCTTTTTAATTCCTAAGAACAGAAAGACTAATAGACCTGCTAAGTTTTCAGTCTTGATTAGGAAAAGAACTTGCTCATAGAGTAGACTTGAAAGGACACTGGGGGAAAAATGGAGTTGGTTCCTTCTTAACACCTGATTGAGTCCAGCTCATTTAATAATCTGACTACATTAGGAGACGAGGTATCTCCTAGAGTCCATGGGCAGGGATGTGACTGGGCCTCTGGAAAGCCAACAGGAAGCAAAGCAGCAACTTTCTCAGCTTCTCTCCCATTTCCATTCTTCTTCTTCCCTTTCCTGCAGGGTCTTTCTCTGTTTCTCATCATGCGTCCATCTGCAGATTGTTCTCTCTGCTTCTCCAGGCACACAGTGGTCCACAGTTTCTGAGCTTACATGTCCTCCTGGTTTGAGTGCCAGCAAAGATTTACAAGCATCTTTACATTCCAATTACAACTCCTTGGACAGGGGATCTGACCAGTGTGGGCCACTGTCTACCCCAATCCTATCAGCTATGGCCTTAGAGCAGAGCTAAGCAGCATAAATGCTGCTGCTGGGGTACAACATTGTGCACAAAGTGGGCGAGTGGGGGGGTTTCATGTTCCAAAAGGGGTCATGGGCTGGGCCTACATCCAAAAAGTGTCTAGATTGTAGTCGAACTGTTGGTGGTCCCCTATCTTTTCAGGGACCATATTTTGCCAGCTAGATAGATACTGTCTCATTACTCATTAGATTGGGTCCTATTCTCCAGCCTCTCCCTGCTGACCCTTATCCTAAACCAAAAAAGCATATCCAACTCTTCCAGGCCCAGTTGGGCCACTAAACATGCCATTTGGCCATAGTCAGATGGGCCTCTTTCTGGGTACACTTTGTTTCTCAACAGTCTCTTGATACAGGGAGCACAAGGTCTCCACTGCCTCAATAGACTCTTGATACAGGGAGCACAGGTCTCTACTGCTGGAGCCTGGAACTCTGACTCATTCTTCTTGGATGTATTTTGCTCCAGTTAATACTAATACCATCTACCACCTAGGGGTACTTCCCATATGCCAGGCACCATGCTAAAAACTTCACATGCATGTCTCTTTAAGTTCTCACAAAAACCGTATATGGAAAGGGCCACATAAACCAGAGACTACATCAGCCTCAGACCAGAAGAATTAGATGGTGCCCGGCTACAACAAACGACTGCTCTGACAGGGAACACAACAGAGAACCCCTGAGGGAGCAGGAGAACAGTGGGATGCAGACCCCAAATACTCATAAAAAGACCAGACTTAATGGTCTGACTGAGATTAGAAGGACCCCGGTGGTCATGGTCTCCAGACCTTCCGTTAGTGCAAGACAGGACCATTCCCAAAGCCAACTCTTCAGACAGGGATTGGACTTGACAACTGCATAGACAATGATACTGGTGAAGAGTGAGCTTCTTAGATCGAGTAGACACAAGAGGCTATGTTGACATCTCCTGTCTGGAGGGGACATGGGAGAGCAGCGCGGGTCAGAAGCTGGCCAAATGGACTAGAAAAGAGAGAGTGGAGGGAATCAGTGTACTGTCTCATTGCGGGGAGAGCAATTAGGAGTACATAGCAAGGTATGTATAAATTTTTGTATGAGAGACTGACTTGATTTGTAAACTTTTACTTAAAGCACAATAAAAATTAAAAAAAAAAAAACCGTATGTAGCAGGTTCTATAGTTACCCTCTCTTTCACATAATAGAAAACTGAGGCACAGAGATATGACTTGCCTGAGAGCATGCAGCTTGGGACACTCAGAATTTGAACTCAAGTCTACCTGATTCCCGAGCTCCTGCCACTAGAGTATTAATTGCTATACCCATGATGAAATAAAACCACTAAGCCTCCTATTTTACCCCATCATCACTCAGTAATACACTGAGAATCATGGTGGTATGGAGCCTCCTGCCCACAGGAAGCGGGTATGTCAGGAAACCAAGGCTGTTTGCTCGGTTTGTCTCAGAGCAGTGACCACAGAATAACAAGGGGCAGTGACGGAGAATACTTCATAGCTTCTTGGGGCTTCCCACCTTTTGCTAGGTCTGAAGTTCCAGGCCCTGACCCTTTCTCCTCTTCCCAAAGGTAGAGTTACTTGTCCTACAACCTACAGACTCAGCCCTACCTTTGGCCCTCAGAATATTCTGCTTGTGGCTGTCTAGCTGTCACCTTGTGCACCAGTTCTACCAGGTCCAAGCCCTGGAATGTATCATCTGGTAACCAAATCCCTGTAGTGGTGGCTCATTTTCCATCTCCAAGCCTTCATCCTCGGGCCAACTTACAGTAATCTCTCTCAGAACCCAGAGCCAGGCTCTGAAACAGCCGTAGTCTGGAATCTCACCCCTTGTGGACACAGTGCCTTCGTACCAACCATCATAGAGACATTCAAGAACCTTTGTTTCTCCTGATCTGAGGCATCCTGGGCCAGCACAGCCCAGACGTGGGGACCCAGACACAGATAATTCCTCCCATCTGTGCAGCCTTCCCAAAGTAGTTCCACATGTGCCACCTCCCGGGGAGGCAGACCATCTGCCTGTCCCATCCCCGGCCCACTGATGGCCACGATAGATCTGGCTCCGTGGGCTGATCAGGGGGTGCCCCTTCTTCCCTGCTGCACCGTGAGTATTTTCCTGAAGCTGAGGATGTCTCACAAAAGGAGGAGAGGGCTCTTTGGACAAAGGTGGGCAGCCCACATATCCCTTGACCCTTGGCAGAGCTGGGAGTGGCCCAGAGCCTGGAAGCGTAGCTAACATAGAGGGAATGGAATTAGAATTCCCATCTGAAACCAGGTGATGACAGAGGACCATGCCCTAGTCATCTCAAAGACGGCAAGGACTAAAAGCAGCATGTAGTCTCCTCAGCGCCTGGAAAGCCGACCAAGCCACAAGCAAGTGTGCCCAGGCATGAATTTAGGTCATCCACCTCTTCACAGGAACCCAACATCCAGGTAGCCTTTCCTCATCTCTCAGAGCAGCTCAGGATTGTGCCTGGGACACACAGAGAGGGTTTCAGGACAGATATTTAGGAAACCCTGCTGGGGTAGCGGTTAAGGTCAGCAGTTCAAATCCACCAGATGCTCCTGGGAAACTCTATGGGTCAGTCCTACTCTGTCCTATAGGGTCGCTGTGAGTCGGAATCGACTCAACAGCAACAGGTTTTTTTTTTTTTTTTTTGGTTATTTAGCAACCAGGCTGGGACAAAGAGCAGCTAAGCCGTGGGGTGAGAGGCATAGAAGCCTGGCTGACTACCCCAAGGCCTAGGAAAGCCCAAGGAACAAGTGCTTAAAGTAGAAAATCAGTTTCTTTGTCAAGAACACAAAAGCTGATGGGTAGAGAAACGTATATTTTTAAAGCAAGATACCATTTTTCACCTATCAGTTTAGAATAAATAAAAACTGGTTGGTAATATCCAGTATTGGTAAGAGTGGAGAAAGCAGGCACCCTCACACCCTGTTGGTGGAAGAGTAACTGCAACCTTTACAGAGGGCATTCTAGCAATGTCTATCAAAAACAAAGGTGCAAATCGTCTTTTGGCAATTCCACTTCTAGCAATCATGTTTCCCAAATACTCTCACAGAATGGCATCTGGGGTCTTAAACGCTAGTAAGCGGCCATCTAAGATGCATCAATTGGTCTCAACCCGCCTGGAGTAAAGGAGAATGAAGAACACCAAAGACACAAGGTAATTATCAGCCCAAGAGACAGAAAAGGCCACATAAATCAGAGACTACATCAGCCTCAGACCAGAAGAACTAGATGGTGCCTGGCTATAATCGATAAGTGTCCTGACAGGGAACACAACAGAGAACCCCTGCAGGAGGACAGCAGTGGGATGCAGACCTCAAATTCTTGTAAAAAAAAAAAACAACAGACTTAATGGTCTGACTGAGACTAGAAAGACCCCGGAGGTCATGGTCCCCAGACCTTCTGTTAGTCCAAGACAGGCACCATTCCCTAAGCCAACTCTTCAGACAGGGATTAGACTGGACTATAAGACAGAAAATGATAATGGTGAGGAGTGAGCTTCTTGGTTCAAGTAGACACATAAAACTGTGTGTGCAGCTCCTGTCTGGAGGGGAGATGAGAAGGCAGAGGGGGACAGAGGCTGACTGAATGGTCATGGAAATGGTGGAGAGGAGTGAGCTGTCTCATTAAGGGGAGAGCAACTAGGAGTATATATAGCAAGACGTATATAAATTTTTGCATGAGAGGCTGACTTGATTTGTAATCTTTCACTTAAAGCACAATAAAAATTAAAAAAAAAATACTCTCATAGGTGAGTGAAGATATATGTACAAGGATGCCCCCACTACACTATCTGTAAAAGTGAAAAGGTAGAAACAGCCTAAGTGTTCATCAGTTAGGGCATGGCCAAACTAACCTGCACACGTTCAGGCAACAGGGTGCTACAGAGCCGCTGGAAAAAATGAAGCAGCTCTACTGACTAAAATCTATGGCACTTTAAATGAAAAAAAAAAAAAAAAAACAAAAACGGTGCAAAACAATATGTATAAAATGTCCCCAATTTGGTTAATAAGTCCAATATGCTATATACACATACCCACATGCACATATATTTGTAAAACAAACCTGTTGCCGTCAAGTTGATTCCAACTCATAGCAACCCTATAGGACAGAGTAGAACTGCTCCACAGAGTTTCCAAGGAACGCCTGGTAGAGCTAACTGCCGACCTTTTGGTTAGCAGCCGTAGCACTTAATCACTACGCCACCAAGGTTTCCTATATTTGTACATGTAGATAAAAATATCCGGACACATACATATCAACGGTTAACCGTGGTTGCCTCTGAGGAACAGCAGAGGAAGAGTGGGATTTTCAGTTTGATACTTTATGTATCTCTTTTTAGTGTGAATCATTTCTACAAGCAATGTGTTACCTCTGTAATTTAAAAAAGTTTTTAGAAGAATGAGTGTGTGCTGAATGCCTCTCCTAAGCCCAGCCTTCTTGGGCGGCCACACAGAGATTTCCTCATTTCCCCTGTGCAGACATTTCTTGGACCTTTGAAGGCCTGGACACACTATACTCTAGAGCCCAATGTATACTCATCAGGAAACTGCAGCCTTTCCAAAGGCTTCTCAGACCCTAGTCAGCTTGTTCCCAGGCCCTTTCATCCTCACAAAGCTGCAAGGATTTATATCACCTTTCAAAGCTGCAACCATTCAGTCTATCCTATAGGATTTCTTCCCCTCAGAATTAGCTTCTAAGAGGTGCCCAGCACTTCCTGCTGACCTAGAGATCAATCTCAGTCTTCTGTGCATTGAGTTTCACAGCTGGTTTTACCTTAATACAGATTGGGCCACAAAGTAATAAGTGTGAGGTAGTGATAAAGGTTGTCAATTGTATTAGGTATCCATTACTGTGTGACCAATTACCCCAAAACTTAGCAGCTTACGACAACATTTATTATTTTGTAGTTTCTATGGATCACGAAATTTGGGTATGCCTTAGTTTGGTGCCTCTGGCTCCAAGTTTCTCAATGAAACTACTGTCAAGCTGTTGGCTGGGGCTGTGGTCTCATCTGAAGGTTCAACTTGGATAAAATTTGTTTCCAAACTCACATGGTTGTTGGCAGGTCTCTGCCCCTCACCATGTAGGACTGCCACACAATATGACAACTGGATTCCCCCAAGACAAGTGATCCAAGACAGCGAGAGACAGCAAGCACCCAACATTAGAAGCCACAGTCTATTTATAGTCTAATCCTGGAAATGACATCTCATAATTTCTTTTGTATTCTCTTTGTTAGAAATAAGTCAAAATGTCCTACCCATGCTCAAGCAGAAGGAATTACATAGGCCATGAATACCGGGGGTGGGAATCCTTGGGGGCCATCTTAGAGTCTATCTACCAGAGGAAATCTTTCAGATTCTCAGGGCCATTCCATTGTCATCCTAATTCCCTCCCCCTGAAATGGTACAAGAAAATGTCCCAATGGCCCCATGTTAGTCCTGAGAACTGAGGAATGCACAAGTCCTTACTCTACTCCTAACCCTTTTCTTCTTTGGGTCAGCTGACCCACAGGATAAAAACCTGTCAGAGGGGACATATGGCATTTTCTGAGGTTAATGATTGCAGCCCTGGGGTCAGGGTTTGAACAACAGTCTCACCACTTGTGTGTGACCTTTAATGTGAGTCTTGCTCAGCTTCTGCAGCTGTAAAACAAGTTAAAAATTCTGCAGCTGTAAAATAAGTTACAAAATGGTGCCTCCCTCAGAGGAAGGAGTGTTGGGGAGACTGAATGAGATAATGTGTACAAAGTGTTCAGTACAGTGTCTATCACATGGTAAAAGAATAAACGTGAGTTGTAATTATCATCACCGTTAGTTTCTAAGTAGAACTCTAAAGACAAAAGAAGTCACAGAGGAACAGTCGTCCTCAAGAGCATACAGATCCCTGCTATGAAAAAAAACACTTTTCTTGTACAAAATGGGCTTGCACTCTTACCTTCTTTTTTTTTGCGGTGGGTGGGGGGGAGAGATAAAACTCAATTCAGAGAAAAGCTGACTACAGGTCCTCCCTGTGCCCCAGAAGAGACAAACAGAGCAAGGCGCTCCAGCTCTAAGCAGCAAGCATGCAAGAAGCAAAATTTTCCCCCAAGTGCTCCTTTCTTGACCTCTATGTGTTTTTCTCCTACACTGTTTGTCTCCATGGAGACAGATATTTAAACAGAGGATACATAAGTTAAAGCTGGGTGGGACCTCAGCCGTGAGCGTAAGATCTTAAGTTAAACTTGGTATCTCCTTGGCATATGATGTTGGGTAAGTCATAAATCAACTTGCTGTTTCTTCATTCATAAAATGGGGATTTTAATAACATCCACTGGCTTTTTGTAATAACAGAGCAAGACTATGAAGTCCCAGAGAAATATGAATTTTTAAGTAACAAATCTGAGATTGCAAAAGTAAAGGCAAAATTCTCTTCTGGAAAGGAGAGATTTGAAATAATGCATAGTTACTTAAACCAAACCCAACCCACTGCCATGGAGACAATTCTGACTCATAGCGACCCTATAGGACAGGGTAGAACTACCCCATAGGGTTTCCAAGGCAGTAAATCTTTAGGGAAGCAGACTGCCACATCGTTCTCCCATTGAATGGCTCTGGTAGGTTCGAAATACCCTTCCAGTTAGCAGGCAAGCACTTTAATGACTGCACCACCAAGGCTGCTTAATGCTTAGCTAACCACTCTACAAAATAATGAAAAAGTTTCCTTCATTTTGAATGGAGTTGTAATGTTTGGGATTATTCTGTTGATTGAGAAGCATGTGGGAGACTAGGGTCAGAGAGCAGCTTTTTCTCTCTGTTTCCTGGGCCCAGACAGGTTTGGTTGTCCAGATTTGGAGCAGGGAAGCTTGATCAAAGGCTCTCTGGGGCAGCGTAGGCCCTGGTAGTGTATGGCTATCAGAGCAGAGAGGAGCAAGGGGTATGGCCCACGGCCTCTGGGAGCAGGAATATTGGAATCTAGGTTTCAGTTTTTCCTTGTGGCCCTGCCATCACTTATGTATTCCTAAGCTGTGCTTCCCCAGCTAAGGAAGGAGGAGCCTGGCTCCACATGGGTCCATCTGGAGAGGTCAGCTGGGACAGGCTGGACTGGAGGGAGGAATCAGAGGTTTGGGGCCAGGCAGCCAGCCGAGGCACCAAGCAACAAGATGGATCTGTGGAACAAATGAGTGTTCCTTGGGGACCCTTGGAAACACTTGGGGTGGAGAACTGGGGGAAAAAAACAAATGGATTTCCTGCAATAACACAGAATGGAATTTTCCCTTGATGGTGCAAACAGTTAAGCATTTGACTACTAGCCGAAAGGGTGGTGGTTCGAACCCATCCAGAGGCCTCAGAAGACAGGCCTGGTGATCTGCTTCTGAAAGGTCAAAGCCTTGAAAACCCTATAGAACAGTTCTACTCTGCATACATGGGGTCTCTGCAAGTCGGAATAGACGCCATGGCAACTAACAACAAGTAAAAGAAAGGATTACCCTTAACGCTGACAAACTTGGGGGTCGGGGTCATCATAGGATAACACTGTTACTAATGCTGGCCTGGGAGCCACTGAGCTGTGGTCCTAGGTGGCGGCCCCTACCAAAGTCTTTTAAAGTCATTCTAAACCAGGTCTTGGGAAGCAGAAGATTTGCCGGTGTCTTATCAGTTCAAAAAAAAAAAAAAAATTTTTTTTTTTTTTTTTATCAGTCCAGTCCCTCCTGCTCTCAAGAGGCCTAGATCAAGAGAGCATCTCTGCTTGCTCCTTCATCTCTGCTTTAAAGAGGCCCACAGCTCACATGCAAATACTGATTCTCAAAGCCAAAGTACAGGGAAATGCCACGTGTCTCCAAGGTATCAGGTAAATGCTCCATGACAACTGTTTTTAAGTCTTTCCAAAGCTCTGCTCTAAAATGTGCTGTTTTTAAAGAACTTCCCTTCTCCCTTTAGTAATTTCTAAAATACAGGGATTCACCATGAGTTTCTGCATGATCCCCTAACTGTTCTTCCCACCTCCAGCCTGACCTCTTCTAAGCCACTCGCCATGCTGCACCCAAGGTGACATCCATTAAATGCAAATCCAATCCTGTCATACCCTTGCTTATAACCCTTCCTAGTTCCCTTTTGCTCTCAGGTTGGGTCAGAGCCTTAGCTCCCAAGTCCCAGCATCTAGGACCTAAGTGATCTTGCCACTCCCTTCCGGTCCAGCTGCTTCTCATGCATCCTCCCCCTCATTCTCTACTTTCCAGCCAGTATTTCCAAAAAACATGTTTTTCCTCACGTCAGGGTTCTTACACAAGCAGTTGTCTTTGTCTGGAATGCTCACTCCCCCCACCTCCCACCCCATCCTGCCTATCTCTTCACCCAAATCAAACCAAATCAGCTGCTGTCTAGTTGATTCTGACTCACAGCGATCCTTATAGGACAGAGTAGAACTTCCCCATAGGGTTTCCGAGGCTGTAATCTTTACAGAAGCAGACAGCCACATCTTTCTCCCATGGAGCAGCTGGTGGCTTCAAACCACGGACCTCTTAGTTAGCAGCTGAGCATTTAACCACTGTACCACAGAGCTCCTTCTTCTTCACCCATTTGACTCTTATTCGTCCTTTAGGGCTCTGTTTCCCTCCAGAAAACCCTTCAGGGTTCCCACAGACTGGATTGGGTTTCTCTATATTTGCTCCTATAGTGATCAGTGCTAGTCTGTCAGCTCCATTAAGAACAGAGACAGTGCCTGACTAATCCATCACCTGGCCTAACAAAGCGCTTACTGAACATTTAATGACTGACAGTGAGAATACACAGAGGGCCCTGGCGTATGCTGCCCTCAGGCTCAGAGTAAGAGCTCTTCACTTACCTTGCTGTTCTGGGGCTTGGGGTGGGGGTGGTGGGGCAGGGATCTGAATAAACACACTCCAGTAACTGCTGCTTTTTCAAAGTCCTTTTTAATTTCCAATAGTTTAAACCTATTTGTTTTATACTAAAAAAACAAAAACAAAAAAACTTGCCTTTATTTTAAATTTCGAAGTGTACTTAAAAATAAAGGCTTACTTTAAAAAAAAAAAAAAAAAGAAGGGTTTGCTTATCTAAAGGAATAGCTCAGATTTAGAAATTTACTTCACCTATTAGAGGTCTTGATAAATTTATTAAGAATGTTCTCCTAATATTCAGAACCGTCAGAATATCTAATTTTTGTCCCTTGAGAGATCACAATTTTTCCACACTGCCTAAGGTTACTTTTAGAATCAGCTCTAAATCTTTTAAAATCCATCATATTCCAAATTTTATTTAGTTATTTCCTGGAGTGCATAATAGGTAAAAAAAAAAAAAAAAAAAAAACTAAACACCCCTAAATCAAGAAAGCTATTTAGAAATAAATGGTGTAACCATTCTTCACAGTTCTTTGCCTGCTTCTGTTTTTATTTCAATCTGAACTACGTAGTTACAAGGAGTTGCCATCAGATAAAATTAAACTACAAATAACTGACCTATTTCCCGCCATTATTTTCACACTTTGAAGTAATTTGGAAGAAACTTTTTGATACAAAAAGAGTCTTATTTTTTAAATGTAGTTAGTAAGGCTTTCCCTCAGTGTTTTTTAAATTATGTTTCACAAGGAGCTCAGTACGCCAAAGTGTAGCCAACTGCCTATAAAATCTGCAGCAAAAGGAACTGGAACACACCCCCACGTGGTTAGTAACAACTGCGAGAACTACGTGAGGGTGTCTTGACATGTAGTAAAAGACACACATGTTAATAGTCTCAGGAAGCCAATTAACACAGAACATTCCATGGAGATTTAAAAGAGTCATTATAAAAACAAAACCTATGTTTGCAAGTAGAAGCAAAAAGTGCTGAAACAGCACTAAAGGTCTCAGACGGTGGAAACAAGAAGCACTTGAAATACCAGAACCAAAAACTTGTTCCCAACAGGTTGATTCTGACTCGTATCAACCCTATAGGACAGAGTAGAACTGCCCCATAGGATTTCCAAGGAGCAGCTGGTACATTCGAACTGGCAGCCTTTTGGTTAGCAGCTGAACTCTTAATCATTGTGCCACCAGGACTCCAGACCTAAACTTCCTGCCCAAGAATCACTCTCCCCAACCCCAGGAGGGAGAAAGACCTACAGTGAGAACTTTGCCAGGGAAAAAGAAATGGTCAAGTCTCAGACATTTTTTCCTAGATTGTACTTTCCAGCAATTACGTAACTGTTTTCTCTCTAGATAAACAAATCCTTCCAGACAGGTTGAGTTTTCAAGAGGAATCTAGTATTGATTAACCATAACTGTATTTGGGCAGGTTCTGCCCATGGCAATCAGATGTGTAGGTAGGGCCCCCTGGCTGACATGAGGACAAATGGCTCCACTGAGCCTTAGAATGGGGTCTCACTTCATTCTTTTGAATGCAAATTGTGGGGCTCCCAGAGTGAACCCTTATGCACTATCCTGAGAGCAGACAGCACATAGGAGTCACCTCCTGTCCTTTCCCTCTGACCTATACATGTCAGGAGTCATTCTAAGACAAGTACCAGAAAATCAATCCAACTGGCTTAAGGAGAGAGGGAAATAATTGTAAGAATGATGGGACAGGAATATGGCAGTTGTTAAGCTGGTCTCAGTTAGAGTCAAAAGCAGAAGGCCTGTGCTAGAGAACAAATGTCTACACAGAGCCTGTCAGAAAGCACCTGACAGAAACAGGCAGCTAAGATGAGGTTGTCAAGGACAAGAAGGGCTACATCTGTCCAGAAACTCTGAGTGGCAACAGCCTGAGGCTGCATGTACAGTGCAAAGGTGGATTTGTCCTGTGGCCTGAGGACAGCCATCACAGTGACCCATGAGAGGCCTACAGTCAGCATCCTGAGGAGGGAACTCATCTTATGGGAGAGATCTGAGGTACATATGTTTGGCCTGAGGACAAGAAACATGGGTCAGGAAGTGGACATGATAATGGTCACTTTGCCCTCATCTGAGAACCCACTGAGTGAGATTTAAAAGAGTGTCACAAGAAAGAATAGAGACAATTCATCACACTTCATATAGTGACCCATGGAGGCTACCCGCAATTCATAAATGGCAGAAAACATACAGGCGGCAACCATAAGAGTATTCCTGGTGACCTAAACAGTGGAGGCACAGTGACAGGGGAGGGCAGTGTCAAGAGTTTAGGGCTTCACAACAGCCAAAAGGTGGAAACAACCCATGTGTCCATCAACAGATGAATGGATAAACAAAATGTAGTATATACATAAAATGGAATATTATTTAGCCATAAAGAGAAATGAAATTCTGAAACACATTATGACACGGACGAAGCCTGAAACAATTTTAAAAAGTTGCCGTTAAAGTGATTCAAATGCATGGCAACCCCATGGTGTGCCAGAATAGAACTGTGCTCCATAAGGTTTTCAATGGCTGATTTTTGGGATGCAGATTGCCAGGCCTTTCTTCCAAGGTACCTCTGGGTGGACTTGAACCTCCAACCTTTAGGTTAGCAGCTGCTAAAAGATAAATACTGAATAATCCCACTTATATGAAATACCTAGAATAGGCAAATGCATAGAGACAAAAGTTTATTTGTGATTACAGGGGCAGGTGGCAGGAGAAAACGGGGGAGGTTTTACTTAAGGGGTACTGAGTTTCTGTTAAGGATAATGAAAACAATTGGAAACACAGTGGTGATGGCTGCACAACATAGTGAACATAATATCAGTGAAGTGTACACATAAAAATGGTTGAAACGGCAAATATTTTGTCATATGGATTTTACTACAATAAAATAAACTTAAAAAAAAAAAAAGAAAGAAAGCTTAGGGCTTATAGCCAGACTATCTGGGCCAAGTCCTGGCTCTGTCATTTTCCAGTTATGTGACCCTAGGCAACCTCTCAGTCCTGCTTACTCACTGGGCTACTGTGAGCATTCAATGAGATGATGCATTACAACACTCAGCAAAGTCCCAGGTAGAGAGAAAGCAGACAATAAGTGACAGCTCTCTTGATCACTGTTATTAGAGAGAAGAGGCTATCCTTAACAATGCTGGAGCACCACGGTTAGCTGAACCCAGAGGCAGGGAGTGGACTAGGCTAGTCCTTACTCTAATAACATCAATCTCATCCCTCCATTGATTAGCCTTGGACAATGCAGGAATGGGCTTGGGAGCAGTGCGTATCAACATTCCCGCTATCTGTAGTTCTGAGATGCAGCTTTGACAGACACCAAGTAGAAAGACACTGTAGTTTACGGCTAGTCATAAGAAGAGAATAAGGAAACGATAAGGAAGCATGAAAGAAAGAAAAAAAAAAGCATAGAGTGATATTCAATTCAATAATATGGAATAAGACTAAGCAAATCAGTTAATCAACAAATGTAAAAGAATTATACTATCCCTGTAACAGGGCCCTGGCGGTGTAATGGTTAAGAATTTGGGTGCTAACCAAAAGGTCAGCAGTTGGAAGCCACCAGCCCTTCTTGGGAACCCTATGGGGCAGTTCTACTCTGTCCTATGGTGTTGCTGTGAGTCAGAATCGACTCGAAGACAACGGGTTTGGTTTTTGGTTTGGTCCTATTAATAGGCAAGATCTCAGACTGGATTCAAAAGCAAATTCCAACTAAATGCTGTTTGCAAGGATCATACCTAAAATAAAGCAACTTAAAAATATTAAAAGCTAAAATATAGTCAAAGATTCAAACAAATGCAAATAAAAAATAAAGAAACTGCAGAATTAATATTATACAAAGAAATAAAAGCAAATTAGACCAAGACCATTTTGTACATAACACTTCATAATGAATTTACGAATGTCATAAACTTCTTTGTTTTTGAAGTTATTTGAAATATGTCTTGTCAATTAATATACGATCAATTTCTATAAATGTTTAATGGATCCTGGAAACCAAAACCAAGCCAAATCCATTGCCGTTGAGTCAATTCTGACTCACAGCAACCCTACAGGACGGAGTAGAACTGCCACATAGGGTTTCCAAGGAGCAAATAGTGGATTCAAATTGCCAACCTTTTGGTTAGCAGCCATAGCTCTTAACCACTGAACCACCAGGGTTTTCTCACAGTGGTATTATTCATAATAACAAAAAAAATGGAAACAACTCAAATGTCCATCAATTTACGAATGAATAAAATGTGGTATGTCTATACAATGGAATCTTATCGAGAAACAAGAAGGACTGAAGTACTGATACATGCTACAACATGGATGAACCTTAAAAACATGATGCTAAGTGAAGCCAGTCACAAAGGACCATATATTGTATGATTCAATTTATATAAAATCTCCAGAAAATCTATGGAAACAGAAAGTAATTAGTGGTTGCCTGCAGCTGGCGGGGGTGACGGATGGTAACGGTTAGAGAGAAATGGAGAGTGACTGCTAATGGGTATGGGGTTTCTTTTTGGGGTGATAAAAATGTTATGAAATTGACTGTGGTGATGGTTGCACAGTTCTGTGAACATACTAAAAACCATTGAATTATACATTTTCAATGGATGAACTGTATGGCATACAAATGATATCTCAACACAGCTGTTAAAAAAAAAACCTCAAAGAACCCAAGCCCTTGAAAATTAAAGAAAGCTACCTTAAAAAATACTTGAATAAAAGAAAAACTGAATCCACAATTACAGAGTATTTAAAGAATATCACTGAGAACACTATTACATTCAAACATGTAAGGTGCAAAAAAGCAACAATTAGAGAAAATTTTATTACCTTAGCTGTTTTCTACACTAAAGTGGAAAGGATAATATATACACAAATGAATCAATAATTCAACTCAAGTAGTTAATAGAAATAACAAGACAACTTCAGAAAAACAGGAGAAAGCAATTATAAAAGACAAAAACAAATTCCGTATTTCATCAAATTTAAGATATCATCTATGATAAGATGCACCATTATTTATGTCTCGCTAAGAAAAACTGCTGCCAATCAATGTCTCAATGCTTTCTTATTATCAGTTGAAAGATTCGTCCCAATTCAGAGATGATAAAATATGGGAGGGGCGGAGGTGGGAAGTACATCATAAAATCGATGAAATATAGCAACAATAGACAAACCTCTGGCAAGGCAAATTAAAAAGGAAAGAGAAAACAAAAATGCAAAATATTTAGGAATACAAAAGCAAATACAATGATATATACATAAAAAATAGGGGGCTAAAATTTATGGAAATACTATATACAACTCTATGGTCAAAAATCAAACAAGAAAAAAACCTCTATGCTAATAACTGCAAAAACCTGGATCAAAAGGGTAATTTTCTACTAAAAAATAAACTTTCCAAATTGACTTCCAAAGTATTAGAAAATCTAAATAAATAATGCCCATGGAAGAAATTTTAAAAGTTGTCAAAGGTGCATCTCCAAAAAAATACACTGAGTCGCTGAAAATATTAGGGGTCACTTATATGAAACTTTAATTTCCTTTGCTATTAAAATTATTTTGACTAAGTTATTTTAGTCATAAAAACACAGAAACATTTCTTCAAAAAAATTAGCACAACCCTGAAACATAAACTACTTAGTATTTTTCACCTATCAAATTGGCAAAGATTAAAAAAAGAGAGGAAAACATGAAAACACTCAGTGTTTGTGCAAGTGGGAGAAAAGAGGCAATCTCATCCTCTTCTGATGAAACCATAAGTTGGTACAACCTCATTGGACAGCACTTTGAAAATATACATCAAAAGGCATATAATTTTGCATAAGTAATAAGTTATCACACTTCTAGGAATTTATCATAAAGTAATAATCATAACTATATAGATACATAAAGTGTTTGCAACACAGATGTTCATTGCAGCATTACAATGGCAAATGCTTAGAAGCCATTTAACGATCAATATTAGTGAGCAGATTCAACTATGACAAATCCATCTGATGAGTTTGAGTTACACTACAGCAATTCAGATAATGACGTTATATGTTCACAACTTGTTGTTGTTGGTTGCCAGTGGGTGGCGACCCTGTGTGTGCAGAGGAGAGCTGCTCCACAGGGTTGTCACGGCTGGACTTTTCAGGCGCACACTGCCAAGCCTAGTTTCCCAGGTGCCTCTGGGTGGGCCTGAACCACCGATCTTTTGGCTAGTAGTCCAGCACTTAACCAGCTGTGCTACCCAGGGACTTCAATGTTTACAATACAGTAAGAATGTATATTTTTATATGCACTAAAAGGAATGACAGGATATGGAGCAAAACAGTGATTATCTCTAGGTGGGATAACCCCAACTCCCCCCAAAAAACACTCCAGTCCATTCCAACTCACAGCGACCCTACAGGACAGAGTAGGACTGCCCCACAGGATTTCCAAGGAGTGTCTGGTAGATTCGAACTGTCGACCTTTTGGTTAGCAGTCGAAGTCTTAACCACTATACCACTGGGATTTCCAAGGTGGGATAATAAAGGATATTAATTTTCTTATCTTCCTAATCCCTTACAATGAACATGCATTAATTTCTAGTCAGAAAAATCAACAATCATTTTTATAATCTTGTTTTTACAATTCATATGAAGTATACTAATAACACCCAGAGAACCAGAACAGAGGGGTTTGGGCCTGGGTTCTCCAATTCAGGAGAATGCGGATGAGCCAGTAAGAGTCTTGTTACTGTAATTGTGACCCTCCTGGAGGCTTAGGATTCACAGGTCACCTATATAAGAGACAAAATGTCTTTTGTTTCAAAGACCTCATCAAGTTCCCATCTCTGGGAAGTATTAGCAGCCTGTTCCAGTCAAAGGAGCCAACCAATCGCCTCTTTATTCATGGCCCATGCTGCTTCCTTGCAATTTCTCAACAGAAACATTAAAAACATCTTGTTTGACACTGAGCAAATTTCTCAAAAAATAATAAGCCAGACAGACTCCTACCTAGATAGGGAATACTGGGAACCATCTTCAGGCTTCGAATATATTCCCGAGTCCTCTTGTAATTATCTTCTTTAGACATCAGGTAGTCCAATTTCTCAAAGGTGGTCTTGTCTTTTCGATTCAAAAGCTGGAGAGAGAAGAAGATACAGAGTAAGAAAATTAATATTACTTGTTATCCCAGCTGGTATGAGACAGAAGAAAAGTAAACCAGAAGAAGCTAAAGAAAAAGGATAACTGTGGAAGAAGGTTAAAAGGAAACATCCTATATGGCATGTCTATGGCATGCCAAATCCTGGGCACAACTAAAGGCTTTAAAAGGTCGTTTCATACAGAGACGAAACATTTCACAGCCTCAATTTTGTCATTTTCATAGAATTTCACACTTAAAGACATCCTCCAAAGACACCTAGTCCACTGTTATAAATGATGCCGGAATCCCCTGCACAGCACCTACCTCCGTGGTTGCACAGACTCGACAACAACAAAAAACTCATCCACGTGCTATTTCTCAGCTATGCTAGGTCTCTTCCCCCTGTCCACAGCTGCTGGCTCTCTCCTCAACAACTTTACTGTTGCTGAAGGCACTCAGGAAATTCCATGATTCACATGTGCATTTTGTGCACATAGCCAGCCCTCTCTCCAATCTAGGCTGTCTCTTCCAGATTCCCGGTAGTCTATGGCTATGTCATATTTACACCAGGGATGGTATTTTAATCAAAAAAAGCCAACCTCTTTTCCATATGCAGTCACATAAAGGGTGACTCAGTTAAGCAAACACAGGATGAGCAGGCACCCACAGCCCAGAGATGAGAGAAGCAAGATCCTTTTATGACTGAGATCTGTGGTATGTAAAGTGGTCACTAGGGAAGGGGAAGAACTAGACTCTCGAACTGCTTTTCAAGATATGATGCTAAGGAATCATGCTGTGGTGGTTCTGTGTGTCCCAGGACAAGGCCCAGCGCCAGAACATGGCAGCAAGTCTCCTTGAATAAAATGGCTTTGAGGAAAGGAATGTGGGCTGAGAGACCAGGCTTGATAGAAAGACGAAGGTCACTGAAGAAGGTCTGCATGTGGCACAGCATGTGGCTGATGTTGGGAGCTCCTCCAAGTCCACCTGCCAGGGCCCAGTGCTTCTCGGGGTTGAGATCAAAGGTTAAGTCTAGGAGTGAAAATGGAATGTTCTTGACCAAGTGTTGTGCACTGAGACCTCAATGGTCATTTCAAGGACCTGGACCAACAGACCTGCCATGTCCTTCAGACTGAGGCAGGCCTGTGTTCAACAGCCCATCATGCAGCAGAGAGAAGTGGAACAGTGACTTTTTGACACCAGGGAGGCAGGCCAGTTTTCCCTTTCATACTAAAGCAACCTCCCTGGGGTTCTTCAGTAGTTTGGGAAACTTCTTCTCTGACATTTTAATTATTGGGCAGCAGCTCACTGCATATGAGCAGCCATGGCTTATGGACTCCAGGGAGGAGAGGCAGAAGAATATGCTGAAAGGAAGGTTCCAGTACCTGAAGAAGTTGGAGAATAAAAAGCAAGCTTTTCTTTTTCCACTCAGCAATTCAGGACACATCAGGACGGTGATACGACACTTATGCTGGGGATGATGATTGCCTAACTGGCTCACCAATTTGAGGCTGTTACCCATCACATTAACAAATAGACAGGAAGTAACAATATCTTACACCTACTGTTTGTAAACTACCTCACATACAACTCCTCTTTACAAAGCCCAGGGATACAGATGACAGATGGAGCCAGGACTAGTGCCTTCATTTCAGGTTCATAAACAAAACGGTTAAGTGATTTGTCCAGGTCCTTTGGGAAACTTGACTTAATAGAGAAGACATCTATAATAAGGTGGTAAGTGAGTGAACAGGGACTGAGAACCTAGATAAACAGTAAATTAATTATGGGAGATGGAAATGTCTAGGAAAGCTATACAGAGAGGGGGTATGTGAAACGAGCAGTTAAAAGATGATAAATTTGCCAAACGAAAACTATATACCCAGATCAGAACCAGATACTCTAGTTGTGAACTGCCCCACTGCAAAGCTGAATAGGCCCCCAGTTCAGGAGGCCATTTCTTTATTAATAGAACCTAGAAACCTACTGACTTATTTGGCGGCCACCCCTATTCATCCAGTAGTCAGATAAATCCCAATGCCTTCCTCACATACCCTGTGGCTGACCCATGCTGGGCCTAGTGCTTGTACCACTGGGTCTCTGGACTCAGCTGGGGGACTGCCCATGGCCTCTACCACATTCAGCCTATCAGTCCAGCCTGCCAAATGCCTCTATCCATGGTACCACAGAGGTGATCTGCCTGTCATCTGTGTCCTGACGGGTGTGGCCAGGTCAACATGAGGTTAGACCCTTGCAGATTGACATAAAACCAACAATTGAGGTTTTTAGGCAGAATGAAACAACCAAAGGCTACATTTGCTGCTTTCCTAATTTTAAAACCAGTCTCCTCCAGGTCACAGCCCCCTTTGTTAATCTTGCCTTATCTGCATACTGCCTACCACCCCCTATCCTTTACATACACTCACGCACACGTTCAGAAGGAGTGGATCTGGATAACTTTTCTCATTTGCTCCATCCTGTGCCTACAAATGAGATTCAGAGCAGCATCAGAATTCTCAATAGCAACGCCCAGGATGCTAGAAAACAAAGGAGAAATACCTCCACAATTCTGATGGAAACGGATTTTCAATTTAGAATTCTACATCCAGCAAAACTATCAATCAAGCATAGAAGATAGAATAAAAATAATTTTAGTCATGAAAAAACTCAGAACATCTATTTCTTATACATGCTTATTTAAAAACTACTTGAAAATTCCTTCCAGAAAAATCAAGGAATAAACTGTGAGCAGAAAGACACTGGATACAGAAAATAGTGGATCCAAGATAGGAGTAGTAAAGGGAGGTTCTGGGATGACAGATGAGCAGCAGACCTTTTAAGAACAACCAATCTGACGTCAATAGATTATACATCTATAAAAAGTTGAATTGGCAAATGCTTGTTTTTGTTGTTGTTAGGTGACATTGAGCTGACTCCAACTCATGGCAGGCCTATGTACTACAAAATGAAACACTGCCCGGTCCTGCGCTATCCTTACAATCCTTGTTATGCTTGAGCTCACTGTTGCAGGCTCTGTGTCAATCCATCTTGTTGAGAGTCTTCCTTTTTTTTTTTTTTTTGCTGACCCTCTACTTTACCAAGTATGTCCTTCTCCAGGGACTGATCCCTCCTGATAACATGTCCAAAGTATGTGAGATGAAGTCTTGCCATTCTTGCTCCTAAGGAGCAAATTCAAGACAAATTTGTTTGTTCTTCTGGCAGTCCATGGTACATTCAGTATTGGTATATTCAATATTCTTCGCCAACACCATAATTCAAAGGCATCAACTCTTCTTCGGTCTTCGTTATTCATTGTCCAGCTTTCACATGCACATGAGGAGATTGAAACACCATACCTTGGTTCAGGCACACCTTAGTCTTCAAGGTGACATCTTTGCTCTTCAACACTTTAAAGAGGTCCTTTGCAGCAGATTTACTAGATGCAATGTGTATTTTGATTTCCTGACTGCTGCTTCCATGGGTGTTGATTGTGGATCCAAGTGAAACGAAATCCTGGACAACTTCAATCTTTTATCCATTTATCATGTTGTTGTTTATTGGTCCAGTTGTGAGGGTTTTTGTTTTATGTTGAGGTGTAACCCATATTAAAGGCTGTGATCTTTCATCTTCATCGGTAAGTGCTTCAAGTCCTCTTCACTTTCAGCAAGCAAGGTTGTGTCACCTGCATAACGCAGGTTATTAATGAGTCTTCCTCCAATCCTGATGTTCTGTTCTTATTCATACAGTCCAGCTTTTCTGATTATCTGCTCAGCGTATGGACTGAATAGATATGGTGGATACAACCCTGACGCACACCTTTCCTGACTTTAAACCACACGGTATCCCCCTGTTCTGTTCGAATGACTGCCTCTTGATCTATGTACAGGTTCCTCATGAGCACAATTAAGTGTCCTGGAATTCCCATTCTTCCCAATGTTATCCATAACTTATTATGATCCACACAAATGCCTTCGTGTAGTCGATAAAACACAGGTAAATACTTTTCTGGTATCCTCTGCTTTCAGCCAGGATCCATCTGACATCAGCAATGATATCCCTGGTTCCACATCCTCTTCTGAATCTGGCTTGAATTTCTGGTAGTTCCCTGTCCATATACTGCTGCAGCCATTTTTGAATGATTTCAGCAAAATTTTACTTGTGTGTGATATTAATGATATTGTTCAATAATTTCTGCATTTGGTTGGATCACCTTTCTTGGGAATAGGCATAAATACGGATCTATTCCAGTCAGTTGGCGAGGTAGTTGTCTTCCAAATTTCTTGGCACAGATGAGTGAGCACTTCCAGTGCTGGATCTGTTTGTACAACATCTCAATTGGTATTCCATCCATTCCTGGAGCCTTGTTTTTCGCCAATGCTTTCAGTGCAGCTTGGACTTCTTCTTTCAGTACCTTCCGTTCCTAATCATATGTTACCTCCTGAAATGGTTGAACGTCGACCAGTTCTTTTTGGTACAGTGATTCTGTGTATTACATTCATCTTCTTTTGATGCTTCCTGCACCGTTTAATATCTTCCCTATAGAATCCTTCAGTATTGCAACTCAAGGCTTGAATTTTTTCTTCAGTTCTTTCAGCTTGAGAAATGCCGAGCATGTTCTTCTCTTTTGGTTATCTATCTTCAGGTCTTTGCACATGTTGTTATAATAGTTCATTTTGTCTTCTCAAGCCTCTCTTTGGAATCTTCTGCTCAGCTCTTTTATTTCATCATTTCTTCCTTTTCTTTTAGTGATTTGATGTTCAAGAGCAAGTTTCAGAGTCTCTTCTGACATCCATTTTGTTCTTTTCTTTCTTTCCTGCCTTTTTAAGGATCTCTTCCTTTCTTCACGTATGATGGCCTTGATGTCATTCCACAACTTATCTGTTCTTCAGTCATTACTATTCAACACATCAAATCTATTCTTGAGATAGTCTCTAAATTCAGGTGGGATATCCTCAAGGCCATACTTTGCCTCTCATGCATTTGTTCTAATTTTCTTCAGTTTCAACTCAAACTTGCACATGAGCAACTGATGGCCTGTTCTGCAGCTGGCCCTGGCCTTGTTCTGAACTGATGATATTGAGCTTTTCCATCACCTCTTTCCACAGATGTAGTCAATTTGATTCCTATGTATTCCATTTGGCAAGGTCTATGTTTTTTTTTTTTTTTTTATGTGTATAGTCACCATTTACGTTGGTGAAAAAAGGTATCAGCAACAAAGAAGACATTGGTCTTACAAAATTCTATCATGTGATCTCTGGCATCATTTCTATCACCGAGGCCGTATTTCCCAACTACCGATCCTTCTTTATTTCCAACTTTCGTATTCCAATCACCAGTAATTATCAATGCATCAGGATTGCATGTACAATCAGTTTCAGACTGCAGAAGTTGGTAAAAATCTTCAGTTTCTTCATCTTTGGCCTTAGTGGTTGGTACGTAAATTTGAATAACAGTCGTATTAACTGGTCTTCCTTGTAAGCATATGGATATTAACCTATCACTGACAGCACTGTCCCTCAGGATAGATCTTGAAATGTTCTTTTTGATAATGAATGCAAGGCCATTCCTCTTCAAGCTGTCATTCCCAGCATAGTAGACCATATGATTGTCTGACTCAAAATGGCCAATACCAGTCCATTTCAGCTCACTAGTGCCTAGGATATCAATGTTTATACATTCCATTTCATTTTTGACAATTTCCAAGTTTCCTATGTTCAGACTTCATACAAATCTGCATGATATGTATTTTTACAACAACAAAAAGAAAGAAAGGAAGAAAGCAGCTGCTGAAGCTGCTTATGTAAAACCAAACACCTTATGGAATTTGGTTTCTTGGTTTGTAGGTTTAGGGTCATGGTTTCATGGGACATCCCAGTTAATTGGCCTAATATTATGATCAATGCTCTGTTCTATCTCCTAGTTTGCTGCATAGTGCCTGGGGTCTTAAAAGTTTGCAAGTGGCCATCCAAGGCATAACAATTGGTCTCCATTTACCTGGAGCAATGGAGGAAGGAGGAGTGTCAGGAAGAAAAGGAAGATATGAAATGTGTGGCTAATTGCCTCCATGAATAACTGCCTCCTTTGCCATGAGACTGGAAAACCTAGATGGTGCCTGGCTACCATTATTGAATGCTTTGATCAAAGATTCTACAGAAGAATCCTGATCAAAAGGGGGGACATGTGGAACAGAATTTAAAATCCTCATAGAATCCAGGTTTTCTGGAGCCATTGAGGCTTGATGAACCCCCAAAACTATTGCCCTAAGATCATCTTTAAACCTTAAACTAGAAATATCCCCTAAAGTCTTCTGTAAACCAAACAATAGTTTAGCTTAATTAATAAAGAATGTGTGGCTTGAGCACTGTGCTCTTTTAAAGAACTATCTATACGGGGCCAAACTGACATGAGCAACTTTAAAGGTCAGATAGGAAGCTTAAGGGGCAGTGAGTTTATATTAATGAGAGAGGAAAAATTTGGACAAGGAGGGTAAAAGTAGCTGAACAACTTGAAAAATGTAATCAATGTCACTGGATTGTACACGCAAAAATCGTTGCATTGGTGTATGTTTTGCTGTGTGTATTTTCAACAACAATTAAAAAAAAAACCAAACCATTCACATTGAATCAGCCCTGGGAGAGATGTCTCCAGGTAAAAAGAAGGCTCAAAAGAAAATCTGATCCAGTGGCACATTTGTGGGGTGGAAACAGACATGTTCATTACATATAATAAAAATAAAATAAACAATTTTTTAAAATTATACATACACACACATATGATAGAGCAAGAATTTATTTTAAAAGGCAGTTAAAAATTCCAGAGAAAACAAAAAATATTCAAGAAAGGACGTGTTACTCAGTTTACTATTTGACTATGCAATTAATCATATTTACACAGTCCTAACAATCAAAACACTGAATTCTCATTTAACAGAAGTGATTTAACTCTAACATGTTTTTGAAGAATGAGAGAAGGTGGAACAAAAAAACTAAACCAACATCTGTCATAAAAAGAGTCACTAAAAAAAAACTAGATACTATCTAAAGTAGATGGATCAAGAAACTCGAAGAAGAAGGCAGAAGGGGACAGGAACTGGTTCAAGGACATAGAAAATACAGGATGGAGAGAAGGAGTGTGCTGTCACATTGTAGGGAGAGCAACTAGGGTCATACAACAATGCTTGTATAATAAGTTTTTGTATGAGAAACTGACTGGAGTTGTAAACTTTCACTTAAAGCATATTAAAAAAAAAAAAAGCAAATCTAGCAAGGGGAAGCCAGCACAACTCGACCAAGAGAAGGTCATGGAAGCTCCACAGACACATCTGAACTCCCTGAGGGACCGAATTACTGGGCTGAGGGCTACGGACCATGGTCTTGGGGAACATCTAGCTCAATTGGTATAAAAAAACCTTGGTATAGATAGTTTATAAAGAAAATGTTCTACATCCTACTTTGGTGAGTAATGTCAGGGGTCTTAAAAGCTTGTGAGCAGCAATCTAAGATACTCCACTGGTATCATCCCTTCTGGAGCAACACAGAATAAAAAAAACAAAGACACAAAGGACTAAAGGACCACAGTTACCACAGCCTTCACCAGACTGAGTCCAGCACAACTATATGGTGCCTGGCTACCACCACTGACTGCTCTGACAGGGATCACAACAGAGGGTCCCAGACAGAGCTGGAGAAAAATGTGGAACAAAATCTTAGCTCACACACACAAAAAAAGACCAGACTTACTGGTCTGACAGAAACTGGAGAAATCCCGAGAGTATGGCCCCCAGACATCCTTATAGCTCAGTAATGAAGTCACTCCTGAAGTTCACCCTTCAGCGAAAGATTAGACATGCCCATAAAACAAAATGAGACTAATGGAGCACACCAGGGGCAAGGCCAAGAAAGCAGGAGGGGACAGGAAAGTTGGTAATGGGGAACCCAAGGTCGAGAAGGGGAGAGTCTCGACATGTTGTGGGGTAGGCAGCCAATGTCACAAAACAATGTGTGTATTAATTATTTAATGAGAAACTAATTTGCTCTGTAAACCTTCATCTAAAATACAAAAAAAAAAAAAACTCTAGCAAAAGGACCTAGGTGGAAATGGGCAGTACTAACAGAATAGCTAAAACAGCCAAAAGTGGTTGCCTCTGTGAAATAAATGGGGTGTGAGAGGCAGAGAAAATGAGCGCTGTTTCTCATTATAAGCCTTTCAGTACATAAACCAAAAAAAAAAAAACAACCAAACCCACTGTCACCGAGTTGATTCTGACTCACAGCGACCCCATAGGGTTTCCAAGGCTGTAAATCTCTACAGAAGCAGACTGCCACATCTTTCTCCTGTGGAACAACTAGTGGTTTTGAACCGCCAACCTTTTAGTTAGCAGTTGATGGCTTTAACCATTCAGTACATAGTGATTTCAAAATTAATGTGCATGTATTATGCTGATAAAATTCTTATAAGATTTAATTTTGAAAATACAGGGTTTGTTTAATCAGAAAATAACAGCATTTACTTGCCATACATTTTTAAAACTTTTATTACAATTAAAGCCATAAATTGCAAACCTCATATTAATTGAGGCTCTTTTGTATTTTACAGTTTCTGGGAAGCCTCAGGAAGAAACCATCAGAGTTACATATAAGAAAATAAATTACTTGCCTACCTAAGTCAGGCAAGTACAAAAAGCATTCATGTTCAGGAAAAGGGGCAAGGAAATGAAATGAAGGGAAAGTTCACTAAATGTAACATGTTACTTCACTTCTAATAAAGTTTATGGGGCACCCTGAGGTTTTCTTTCATATTTATTACGATTGTAATTAATTCTATGATTACATTTGTGTCTCATTCCACAGTGAATTCCATGAGGGCAGCAACCCTGCTGGCTAGAATCACTCCGCTATTCCCCGCAGCTGGTACAGTTCCTGATACAGAGGAAACACTGCCTAAATACTTGCTGGGTAAAAGAATAATGAGAAAAATAACAACAATAATTTTAAAAATCTAATTCTTTGGAAATTTATTGAAAACACCAATAACTCTTAGGAAAAAGAAGAAATAAAAACTAAGATTATGGACTATTTATAAATCAGACACAACAAGAACACTATATGATATACTATGTGATGAGGCCAAAACTGAATTGAGAAGAAAATTTATGGTTTTAAACTTTATCATTAAACAAGAAAGAACTAATATAACTAATATAAATGAACTAAACAACTTAAGAAGCTAGGAAAATAGAAAAAAAAAAAGCAGAATAGGTTAATAGATAAAATAAGAAATTGACAAGGTATTAAAAAGCAAAATACAACTAAATACCAAACCTATAGAAATAATGAAACCCAAGAACTAATTTTTATAAAACAGGTAAAATTTCTATGAAAAAAAGGGCAAAAAACAGGAATATACAGTATTAGGATGGAAAATGGGGCTATAACCACATAGGTAAAATGAACTAAAATTACGAGATAAAAATCAAGTCATCGAATATTGATTTTAAATTATTTTCATGCTCCCAGGTGTCAGCTGCAAGGGATAAATAAGTGAAACTCATCAACTACAAAGTCAAAAGCCAGGATGACCACAAATCTTGGTCAAATACTCTAAGTGGGATGCTTCAGAAATTTTTCCTTATCAAGCTCTGAGTGCTTCGTATTTGACCAATAAGGAAAAATTCTCTCTTCTGGCAAAACAGTTCAAATTTGTAAGCTGGCTCCATGAAGAAAAAAAAAAAAAACCCAGTCCCTTCAAATTCTCTTTATGAGGATGTTGGTATCCGGTTCCCTTGCCTTGAGAGAATAACATATCTTGATACGTGGAAATATTTTTCAACAAAGAGCCTGTTGCTCCAAATATGTTAAAACTGGCTCAAAATTCTATTTCAATTCCAGTATCTACTGTTGGTATGGAAAGAACTTTTAGTGCTGCAGATAATCTGCGGGCCAGTGGATTCAACAGACTGAGTGTGGAATCAGTAAGAAATAAAACTGGGCCATTTTTCAAAAGTAAATTTTACTTCTCTGGATACAAACCAAAGTTTCTACAAAGTCACATTGTTGTTGTTAGTTGCTGTCCAGTCGGTTCCAACTCATGGCAGCCCCATGTGTGCAGAGTAGAACTGCTCCATAGAGTTTTCAAGCCTGTGACCTTTCATCAGAAGCAGATTGCCAGGCCTGTCTTCCGAGGCACCTCTGGGTGAGTTCGAACCACCAGCCTTTTGGCTAGTAGTCAAGCGCTTAACCATTTGGGCCACTCAGGGACTACAAAGACAGATATCTAACTTGAAATATTAGATGCTATGGAGATTGTCATAAGTAACATAAGGAAAAATTGTGACTTTGAAATTTAGTGAGTGTTTTGCATTGGGTAACTTTGATGTAAAGAACCTCTTTGAAGTGTTGAAAAGCAAAGATGTCACCTTGAAGACTAAGGTGCACCTGAGCCAACCCATGGTATTTTCAATCGCATCATATGCATGTGAAAGCTGGACCATGAATAAGGAAGACTGAAGAATTGACGCCTTTGTATTGTGGCGCTGGCAAAGCACACTGAATATACCATGGACTGCCAAAAGAACGAACAAATCTGTCTTGGAAGAAGTACCACCAGAATATTCGCTCCTTAGACGCAAGGATGACAAGACTGCATCTTACATACTTCAGACATACTGTCAGGAGAGACCAGTCCCTTAAAAGAACATCGTGCTTGGTAAAGTACAGGGTTGGCGGAAAAGAGGAAGACCCTCCAGGAGATGGGCTGACACAGTGGTTGCAACAATGGGCTCAAGGATAACAACAATTGTAAGGATGGCACAGGACTGGGCAGTGTTTCATTCTGTTGTGCACAGGTTCGCTATGAGTCGGAACCGACTCGATGGCACCTAACAACAACAACTGGCTGTCCACCTTTGTCTTTGACTAAGGCTATCTTAAAAGTCTGCACAGACAGAAGTTAACTTACAGAATACTGATGGTAATGCAAATAATTCTTGCCCACCGAAAGGCAAACTGTGTCTACTGACTATCGACCTGAGAATATTGACTATTTTAGATCCATTTGTAAAATCACTGCAACATTCCTTCTCTGACTCTAAGTGTGTGGTACTCGGTGTTCTTTTTTGTTACAGGTGTAATATTTTACTTGTCCCCTATTAATCAATGAGTTAAATAAATTTTTTCACAAGTGTGTATTTTATATTTGTATAAAAGCCATAATTTTACCTTTTAAAAAAATCATGTTTTAACAGTTCACACACAGACATACATGCATTCAGATACAGATATATGTATACAATACATATTGTTGTAAGAGAATTTTTATCATATGTTTTCAATAATTTTGTTACTTTTTTTTTTTTAGTTCAGCCATGGCAACCCCAGGAGGCATTCTTACAAAGTCCCAAGGATAAAGCCAGGAGGTTGAAATTGGTCCCTTAATATAAGTTCGCCGACAGCCTATTCAGGGTCCAGAGGTAGGGGGCAAAGGCAAGGGGGAGTCAGACACCAATAAGCATACCTGTATGAGCAATGACGAGGGCTAACTAAGACAAGGAAGGGTCAGAAACACCAAGAGACGGCTCTAGAGGAAGAGAACAAACTCCGTTATGGCAAGGAGGGGTTTCAGGAAGAAGCAGTCCTAGAAACTACCTTGTCTTGAAGGATTTCAATCAAGAGAGATAGGGCTAGAGGGGCCCTGAGGCCAAGAATGCACAAGCAGTTCTAGGAGTAGGAACACACAGGGATGCAAGGGAGCAGCTATGTGGCTGAATGTAGGCAAGTGCTGCATTCTTAAAACTGGAAAAGAGGGGAGGGGGAAATTTGCCTTTTGACAAGTTCTGTTTTTTTTTTTGGACAAGGCCTTTTGGATGCCTTGGACATGTGAGGACCATTTTGACTACTTATTCTACTTTTCTGGATACTTCAGCTCAACTTGCAAGCAGGGTGCCAATCACAAGCAGCTAAGCATGAACAGTGAATACTAATCAAAAGGGAAAGAATGAGTTGATTGTGGCCGTGTTTTAACAGGAAATTCCTCTGGCCAATCCTTGCGTCTCTTGCGCACATGACTTGGGGCACTGGGTTGTTATGCTGCTGGTGGAAGCAGATGCTCCGCTGACCATGGCTGAAAGCTTTATGGTTTGTTTTTTAGGGTCAGGAAGCAGGTATGACACCTTTTGGTATGTGCTGCTGTTGCCAAAATGCCTCCATTATGCCCTCTGCTGTACTCTACAAGATTCTCAGGGCTCATGAGCTTTCTTCAAGTGCCACATCGCCAAATGCAAACTCCCTTCAAACACCAGTCAGAACACACCAATCCCCCCTCTCATCCAAGCTTATTCTAAGGCATCACTGAAATCCGGGATTAGAAATCCAAATATTAGATAAAAATTGGCTGACAAAGTATTTATTATTACAAAACTGGAAGTGGTGAACTGATCAAATGGCAGAATAAAAACAGCAGCATCAAAATGGTTATATCAGCGTACTCCACTCTGAAGGAATGGTGGGTGCAGAGCCCCTGACCAAGCAAAGGGAAAGGGAGGGAGTACTAACTATCTTTAACTACGGAAGGGCAAACACCAGAGTTATGTTTTGGGGAGATCATTCCAGAAGCAATGTGAGGGTGGACTAGAGACAGCAAGACTAAAAGAAAAGAGATCAGCTAGAAGACAATGGTGATAGTTCAGGTCGTAAATAAAAGAGCCTGGCTTTTGGGGATGGCAGCCTCCGACAGCCCATTTGAGAACAGTCAAGAAGTGCAGACGATGATGGTGATGATAACAGCAGCAGCTGCTGCTAATATTCATCTAGCCCTTTACTATGTGCCTGCTGGGCATGGGTCTAAACTTTCTTTTCCTATATTTACTCATTTAATCCTCACCATGCTCTCCATCTCCATGGGATACTGCCCTTCATTTCCTGGCCTGGGGTTCCCACACCGATGCAGATCACATATATTCAGATCCCACAGCCACATGAGGTATGGGTTGGGGTGGCAATTTCTCACAGGTGACTTTTTCCAATGATGCTTCCTTGAAGCTTCCCCAGATAGGACAGAGATTTTCTGGTTTTCGTTTCATAGATGCGCAGTGCTTTGGGACTCACTGACTTACATGTGTAGCTGAATTCCAGCCCCTCAAATCTGTGGTGCCTGTAGCCTGTACCCTCCTCCTCACGCAGGCATTAAAACCCTAGCCCCCATCTGCAAACACCTATACATAGTGGTTTCTCTTAACTGCTTACTGTTCTGACTCTGAGTGCTCTCTTTATTTCTAGTGCATTGCGACTTCCCTTTCTTGGCTTCTAGTTTAGCTTTGCCTTTTTTTTTTTTTTTAATTTAGCGGTATTTTATCCACCATTCATTTGTCTTTGTGTGTTTGGACCAGGAGAAAGGGAAGGAGGGGCTTATTCCTTGTCAGCTCAGTCTACCATAGTGCCTAAAAGTCGAAAAAAGAATCTGCCAAGAGACTTTTCTGACAATCACTACCACCTTCTCGGAAACAAAGTTTGGCTTAAGACACGTCAAGTGTGAGCTGTCAAAGGAACATGCAAGCAGAGGACTCTATCGAGTAGGCAGCTGGAACATCAATCTACAGCTCAGGAGACAGGTTAGGGCTAGAGCTGAAGAGCCAGTCATCACCAGGGTGCACAGATGATAGGTGAAGTTCTCCAAGTCAATAAGCTCACCAAGGGATGAAAAATGGATTGAGGAAGGCAGGGACCAAGGTCATCCAGTAGGTAGAATGGAAAAAAAGGTGTCAAAGAGGAGCTAGCTGTCAGAATGGCAGGGTGAATGAAACCAAAGGAAGAGAGATTTTTCCAAAAGGGATGATGGACGGCATCCAATATTGAAGTCATGTCAAGGAAGATGAAAGTGAAAATGTCAGCAGAACTGACAGTTGAGAACTTCTGAGAAGCAGTTCCAGGCAGGACTACTGAGGAGTGTCTAGGAAATGAGTAACTGGGGGCTACAAATATTGGTTTCCCCTGTCTTTTATCTCCTCATCCCCTTCACCTCTCATTTCCCATGCCCAGGAAAATCTGAAACAGGCAGACTACGCCTATAACCACCTTCTCAACAATAAAGTCTCCCACCATTGTCAAAGGGGGAGTACATCCCTGGATGAAAGGCTCTACAAAACATTTGAATGCCATACATCAGCCTTCTCAGGATATTTGCAAAGCAGCCTTATTTCTCTCAGTGGAAGGAGCCATCTCTGAACTGCAGAGTTCAATGATCCTTTGCCCCTAGATGTCTGGGAGTGAGAGCCCACTTGTAGGCAGCATCTAAGAAGGGTTCATGGAGCCCCTTCCAGATCACCACCCTGAATACTATTGGCTGTGATTTCTGTCCTGTCAAAAACTTCCATTTTTACTCTGCTGCTGGCAAATGAGTCAAACTTTTTGGATCAATTCACCAGGAAAGAGCGAATCATAATAGGAATGTGCACACAGCAAGAAGAGCATGTGCATGTGTGAATGGCTGTGTGTGCACGTGTGTGTGGCATGTGTAGCACATGACTGTGATAACTATAATGAGTGACCCTAGGAATTCTGTATCCCCCGGTCACCCAAGAACAAATCAGTCTCCTCTTGTGACCACTCTGATCAGAGGAAAGGTTTCACCATCCTATCAACTCTATCTTCAGAATACATCCCAAACTGGTCTGCTTCTTTCCATGTCCACCGTGACCTTCCTAATCCTAGCTGACATCACCTTGTCCCTGGATTCTGCCCTAACCTCCTAACTAGGCCCCATGTTTCTGCTCTTGGTTCCCCCTGCAACCTCTGCCCAATTGGTTTTCTACATAATAGCAATAGTAATTGAAACAAACAAAAGGCAACTGTAAACCAGATCACAGTCATCTCCTGCTTAAAACCCTGCACTGCACTTAGAATAGAACCTAACTCCTCACCCAGGCTATGAGGCCCTACACAATCAGCCTCGCTGCCCATCTACCACACCTCATACCAACCTCCTGAGCCAATGAGCTCCTGCCACCTTGGTCTTCTGAATTCACTGACCATGCCAAGCTTATTCCCACTGCAGGCCTTTACACTGGCTGTTGCTTCTGTCTGAAATGCTCTCCCCCTCATCTTGGCATGGCTGGCTCCATTTGAAGTTCAGGTCTTTGAAGTTCAGGTCTTCCTGCCATTAACAAGTCATCCAGCAAAGTGGCCAAGAAGCTGGACTGTGGGGTTCAGCAGGGGCAAGGTCCATTACACTGGCTCTTGGACTGGTCACTCCATCTCTTGGACCCTCAGTGTCCTTCTAAATTGAGGATTATAAAAGCACTGACCTTTGGGGTTGTCATGGCTGGTGCTTCTGCTCCTGCTCCTCCCTGCTCTCTGGGCCCTCTGGGTCCCGTGAGGTCTCACCAATCCCAGCACAAGGCATGATTGAGAGGAGAGGAAATAGCTCTTTTGTGGCAACATTTCTATGGCTAATCTCATTACCAGAAATTAATGGCAAAAGAAGGATGCAATTCAACACAACAAACATGTACAATTTAGACAACAAACATATACTGGGCTGGGCACCAGGGGTACAGAGAAAAATCAGAACTCATCATGAAGAAATACAGTCAAAAGGGGGAGGCAGACCAGTCACCAAGCACTTCAGTGCACGCGCAGTGAATGCCGTGTTACCAGACAGGGGTGGAGAGGGAGCTTCAGGAATACAGATGATGGAGTTGTCAATTCCACAGGGGCTGAGGGTGAATCAGATAAAGGGGAAAGATGATGAGTTTGGCTATTTGCCACATGCTCTGTGCCAACCACTGTCTTTGGATTAACAGGACAGGTGGGTGATGGGGGGAGTCTGGTCTGAAACAAAAGTTGAACAGTGGGTTCACCAAGAAACAAATGACCTGGGAGACCTCATGGTGTAATTCACAGTGCGTATCAAGCCAACCCCTACTTTTCCCTAACATGACAGTTTGGCAGTTGCCACTCTTATTTCCTGGGATGTTGCATCAATCTGCCTTTTGCCCTACTAAGTGGCCCAGTGTAACGAGGGAAACAGCCCTGGCTCTCAGCACTTAGGAGGCAATGTGGGGGCGGTGTGGAAGAGGGTTCCTCAGGAAAAGAACAGTGATGTTTTGCTGGCCTGAGTCCCCTATCACTTGGTGACACATGATCTCAGCTCCCCAGAATCTCCCTGGTTCCTACCAGCTAAATGCCCACTGAGGTGACAAAGGTAGCAGCCAATCCCAGGGGATTGGGGAAGCAACAGAAGCCATGGCTTGGACTAATCAAGGAATAAGTGGCAGACAGCATTTTGCTGGGCAGCCTTCAAGGTCTGGCTGCAGCTCTCCGGCTCAACTGATTGCATGTCCCCTCTCTGATGGGCCCTTCTCTGGCTTCTCTTTCTGTTGGACTCCAAGGATTAGGTGCCAGGCCAGCAGAACCCACAGCCAAGGCAGAGGCTCAAGGGCCTAGGGAGGCATTGACAGTCTACTGACCGCATCTTCAAAGTTCCTACTATAGCACTGTGAATACAGGAGGAAAAAAAAATAAAATAAACAGGACTTCTCTCTTGTTGTGGCAAGTGTTTGGTTAGAATTGTCCTTGTTTCTTTCAGACCAGTGTACTGTGGTGCTCAAGGGCATGGACTCTAGTGCCAGACAGCTTGGAATCCTGTCACTTTGTTGTGGGACCCTGCATAAGTCATTTTACCTTTCTGTGCCTCCACTTCCTTATCTGTAAATGAGAATAATAACAGTACCTGCCTCAGTGGGTAGCTGTCAGGATGAAATGAGTTAATACACGTAAAGCTCTTCAAACAACAGTAAAACCTGTGAGAGCTGAAACTCAACAGGACTGCTTTGTTTCTCCAGGTCTCGAAAGTTTCCTGCCTTTGACAAGGTACAGTCTTACCACTTTCCTATCGCTCGTTTTTTTTTTATTGTGATTTAGGTGAAAGTATACAGAGCAAATTAATTGCTCATTAAACAGTTAATACACAAATTGTTTTGTGACACTGGTTGCCAATCCCATGATGTATCAACACCGTGTCCTTGTCCGCCCCAGGTTCCGTTTCCATTCATCCAGTTTTCTTGTCCCTTCCAACCTTCTTGTCTTTGCTTTTGGGCTGGTGTGCCCATTAATCTTGTATACATGATTGAACTATAAAGCACATGCCTCATGTGTGTTATTGTTGGCCCTATAGACCTGCCTAATTTTTAGCTGAAGGGCGAACCTCAGGAGTGACTTTAATACCGAGTTAAAAGAGTACCTGGGGGCCATGCTCTTGAGGTTTCTCTGGTCTCTGTCAAACCAGCAAGCCTGGTCTTTTTTCTGTGTGTGTGAATTTGAATTTTGCTCTACATTTTTCTCCCGCTCTGTCTGGGACCCTCTATTGTGATCCCTTCCAGAGCAGTCAGTGGTGGTAACCGGGGACCATCAGTCTGGTGGAGGTTGTTGTAGTTGTGGTCCATTAGTCCATTGGTCCTTTGGACTAATCTTTCCCTTGTGTCTTTGGGCTTCTTCATTCTCCTTTGCTCCAGCTGGGATGGGACCAGTAGGTGTATCTTAAATGGTCACTCGCAAGCTTTTAAGTCCCCAGTCACTACTCACCACAGTCGGTCTGTCACTCGTTTTAGTGGAAAATAAATATTTGAGTTTTCCTTCTCTGACAGTTTTCTGCTTTACACACGTTCTGGCTTTTGCAGGTTTTACTGTATCTTATTTCAGCAAATCCGTAAAGAAGAGGTGATTCACACGGTCTGGGAGTTAGGTGAGGTGGCCCAAGCTTTCAAATGGGCCCTGGGTAGGTATTTCATACCAGGTTCTCTGAGAAACTGTAGGAAATTTATTTTCATTGCAGCAAAGACCCATCAATAACTGTGAAGACCTGGCCACCGTGGAGCTGTGCTCTGTCAAGTCAGACAGAGCAGTCCTGGGTATTGTAATGGCCTGATGCTGCCCCACTGTCCAGGGCATAGTACAGCATCCTTTGAGGAATGATGACCAAAGATACATCAGCGGGCCCTGCTCCGTCACTGAATGGATCCCTTAGACACTTTCTGATCCTTGTGCTAATTCATTGCTTCTGCCCTCACAGACTACACAGCCTACCAGAATCCTTGCAACTTATATTACTACCCACAGTAAGGTCTATGCATCATGAGAAGATTCAAAATTCATCACTCCAGATTCACACATAGCTCCCAGCAATCCAAAAAACAATAACAGACTTCGAATGATGGAAAATCCATTGGAAAAAGAATCTCCAAGCAACCTTTGAAAAAGCCTTACTGCTCATGGAGAATCACAGGGCTGGCAGCAACTACAGAGACCAGTGGCTTCCAAATTTGCTTTCCATTTTCAAAGCCACTGCTCAACTGAAGTTCACCCAGAAGCCCAGTACATAAAACTGATACAAACAGAGCTGTTCTGGGGGAAACACTGCCCAAGCTGTCTGCTTGACACCTTCTGCCCTCTCCTCCAGCCCCTGGCAGCCCCCAAGGCAGCTCCAAGGAGCTCTTGGGCTCCACAAAGCGTTGATGGAAACCACTAATCGAGGCCAACCTTTCTAAGTAGATATGGGAAAACGAGTCCCAGGGAGGGAAAGTGACTAGTGCAAGTCACGCTCTGAATAGCGGCTGTATGCAAACCTAGTTTTCTGACTCCAGGCTAACACCTCTTGCTCCACTTTGCTAGGGCTAGATCTATAAAAAATTGCATTTTAAAGAAACAAGGCTCATTTCTGAGCCCCTACAACATAATCCCTAAGTATTTTAAAGGCTTCTGAACTAGCCAAGTATGAAACAGAGCCCAGCCCCACAGACTGGCAGAAAAAAGCTCAGAAATGAGTTGCAGAAGCACATCTGACAATTCCGTACAGTCCCTTTCAGTTCCCTTCAGTTCCATGGGACATAAACAGGTCTTGAAAGGCCTGGGCTGTACGGCTGTGCTAGACCCTGGACCAGGCGGGCCAGGAGGTGAATGCTAATGAGCTATGGAAACAGCAATTACTTCCCTCATGTCAGGCATTATGCCAAGCTGAGGAGGATAAAGAGGTCTGAGATATTTTAAAAATATTTTTACAGCAGAAAAACTTTCCTACAGACTCAATTATATAACTATCAGACTCCACCTCTGAGCTGAAATTATCCATGACCTTCAGGGGAAAAAAAAATCATTTTTCCCTACATGAGGGTCACAGGTTTCTCCAGAGAAACTCTTAGCTGTATGACCAGTGACCCAGGGCAGCTATGAATCATCAGTGCAGAGGCCTTCCCAAGGGCAATCTGGAGCCTTTCAGAGAAGAGTGCAGACCAAGTCAAGGGCAGATGTCATGCCACTGACCCAGCTGTTATGCACAACATTGTAGGGTCCAGAAAAGTCCACTCTAGAGAGCTTCTGACCCCAGCCATGTCAGTGCCCGAAGCTCCTGTATACTGACATGGCTGAGAGATCACTGAAGGAGAAAGGATCCCCAGGGAACACTTGTTTAGCCCACGGTAATCCTCTGTCATTGGCAAAGGGCAGGCAGTCAAAGAAAGTCCTCTGGGATTTAAGGAACGAAGAACTTCACCCATGAAATGACAGCCAAAATCAAAGAATCAGATTTTGGAAGGTTAACTTACAGCCCAGGTTTTTGTCAGCCTGAAGATGGGTGCACTTTGTAATGCTGACACCACAGACATGAGAGAATGAAGGTTGTTGAGTTCTAGAAGTTTCTGAAAAAGATATGGAATAAATTATTTTGCTGCCACAAACAAAAGAACAAAAATATGTCCAAGTGTTACCAAATGTTGTCATGTTTATGAAATTCAATTACACTTAAAAATATCTCATGTAGAAAATATAGTTCTAGGAAGTTCATAGAAACCATATGCTCTTTTTCTCTCAAACTGTCAAAAGGTGAGCCTGCATCTAAAACATTTTCAAAATTTCATAAGCTGACTAGTCCGGTTGCTGGACAGAAATGTGGCTCAAGATAAGCCTTGATAATGTTCTTTACGTTTTTTTTTTTTTTAGAAGAACCTGAGCACTGTCTCAGCAGGCTTCTGTAAGCTAAAACTCTGGCTGTGCCAAAAATATCAACGTGGGTCTTCTGTGATTACCTTAACACCAGGAATGAGAGAGAGGCTCAGAAAAGATGTTATCAATCTGCATAATCCCTCTCAACTGGGAAGACAATACTCCAGCTTCCCAATCACTTGACCATGATCCTTTGAACCAGACCCCAAATTACTGAGAACATTTGGAGTCAATTCAGTCTCAAACAAGTTCCTCGCCATGGAAGGCAACAAAAGGAGACACAGTCAAGAGTAAGTGCAGAAATTTGTAATTGCTCTGTTCTTGGTTTTACGCTGAGGGAAACTTACTAATAGGACGGGGGTCCCATTTCTAATTCTTTAGAGTCAGTAAAGTTTGGGTTAGCAAGCAGGCTCTAAGTAACCAAAAGATCTCGTTCCAGCTCCCACTACTTGTGTGTCCTTTGGCAAGTTCTAAGCCTTGGCATCCTCATATTTAAAATGAGGAAGGTAATCATGGCACCTATACTATATGAGATGGTGCATGTAAATTGCCTAGACCAGTCTCTGGCACCAGGGTGAGTGCTCAGTACAATGTGGGTCTCATTATTCTCTGTCTGGAAGACTCATCTTTTCACTCCCCTGTCACTTGTCTTGGGTACTTCCAAGTTCAGATGCCATTTTCTCTAGCAAGCCTTTCCCCAAAGTTAGGAAGGTTGGGGACTTGTCTGTCTTCCCACAGCAGTCTGCATATCCTCAGCACATGATGCTGTACTTGTTCTTTACTTGCCTCTCTCTCATCCTGGACCATATGTTTCCTGAGAGCAGGGATGAAATTCTATCTACCATCATATCCCCACTACCTAGCAGAGTGTGCAGCATATAATAACCAAAAAAAAAAAAAAAATCTGTTGCCGTCTAATTGATTTTGACTCATAGCGACCCTACAGGATAGAGTAGAACTGCCCCATAGTGTTTCCAAGGAGAGCTGGTGGATTTGAACTGCCGATAAATGAAAAGCCCTTATGTCTAGTGCTCATAGCTCCATTCCTACTCTGAAATTTATTCCTTACCACACAAGTTAATACTTCATTTCATACATTTTGTAACATTCTCTAATTGTTTCCTGTAAGAATAGATTCTCTGAGTAAGCTCAATTTCACTCTACCATCTGAATTGCTAAAGGCCTCTGGGAGATTATCTAATCCACTCCTTTCATTTTATAGATGGGAAAACCAAGGCCGAGAAAAGGGAAGGACACACCAGGACATAACCAGGGCACAATGCCAGTAGGACAATCCACCATAAGGAAGAATGGCAGAAACTAAGGAGGGGTTGTTTTGGATTTATTGGGTGGGGACCATAAACTCATTTCCAAGCTGAAAATACCATGAGGGCTGGAACCACATGTCACTTTTTCTTAGGGCCCAGCACTGAACTGACTGACAACAAAAAGTATCATATCGTTAAGCCCTGGTGGAGCAGTGGTTAAGAGCTCGGCTGCTAGCTAGAAGGTTGGCAGTTCGAATCCACCAGCTGCTCCTTGGAAACTCTGTGGGGGCAGTTCTACTCTGTCCTATAGGGTTGCTATGAGTCGGAATCGACTTCCACAGCTTTGGGTTTGGTTTTTGGTTTGGTCAAGGCCAGTATGGTTTCAAATACTATAGCAGGATGCACGGAACTTTTTCAGGAAAATGTACAGGTGGTAAAGGTGGCTGTTGCCCCTAACATACTTACATACTGATGCATTTAACCTCCCCAGAAGGCAGAGACCTGGGCTCCAATTCCTGCTCTGCCACTGACTAGCTGTCGGGTTCTGGGCATGGACACTGCACCTCTCTAAGCCTCTGCTTCCACCCCCCAAAATGGGATAATAATCTCCACGTGCAGGTTCATTGTGAGCACTGAATAAGATCATGTCAGTAAAGCAACTGCTACAGCGCCTGGGTCATAAGGACCCTCCGTAAATGTTAGCTTCCCTAGGATCTGGGCAGGAAGACAACACAGGCACACACAGAGCAAGCATCACACAGACAGAACAATGCTGCTGTCAAGAGTCGGGCAAGCCCAGGCGGTTGGCAGCAGTGTAAAGCCAGGAGCTGACCAGGCCATGTAAGTGATAGGAGTGGTCAAGGAAGGCCCGGGAAGGCCCCCAGGAAAGATGCAGCCTGGGTCAGCAGAGATGAGGAAAGAGGAGGGAAAAGCTTGGGTATAGATGTGAGTCTGGTATCCAACACTGGCAGGGACAGAGCCTATGAGGCCAGGGGAAGAAGGTGGAGGTGGGGACAGCAGGGTCATCTGGCCTAGGCCTTAAGCACAGAATGGGGTGGGGGTAGACTCTGCTGATTAGTGACAAAATTGTGTAGGATGTGATGTTATTGCAAGCATTGATGCTAACTAAAATCTATCAACCCCCAGTACTGGCTAAATCTGAAGAAGGAGGATGGATGAATTCATGGGGTAGCTGCTGGGGCCTCGTGGAGATTCTGTGAAAGCCCAAGTAATGAGAGTGGTTGGTCTTCTAAATTATGGGGTAGAAGGGCATGCTGCCAATGCACAGGGACTGGGTGGGAAGCCAGGCTGCTCTTACAGCTGGCTCTGCTCAGGGAAGTCAGGCCACAGCTCCCTTCGAGAACCCTTCCTGGCAGGTCCAGGGCAAATTAGCTCCCACATGAGGATGCCCAAAGTACTGAGGTAATACATTTTTGAGACAAAAAAAAGGAGGGTGGAGGGGAATAAAGGAAAGAAAAAAACAATAAAACCACTTACCTTGGCTATTTTCACAAAATGGCTCAGGATTTCTGCCCTTATTTTTAACGTCTGTGCTGTTAGAATTTCTCGTACAACCCAAAAACTGACCTGTAGAGTCAAATACATACACACACACCAGAAAAACTGTTAAATGTCAGCCACTCGTGTCACCCTTGCCCACCACTGATATTTTAAAGAGGTGAGAAAATTGGTAGAGCACAGCCTACAGGTGCATGAGGTCGAGGCTTCCTTTCTGGCATCCCATCCCCACAAATAGGTCCCTTATTCTGAGTACCCTCCGACCTCACACACACAGTGTTACTGAGAGAAATAAGCAGTTCCATCATTACCCAGGGAAGTTATAGGCCTCTGAGATATAAGTCTCTCTGAAGATGCTGCAGGGAATTCTGAGGTCAATTAGACAGGACTCCAAACCAGAAGAATCCCAGTTGTAGGGAGACCATGGATGGATGGATGGATGAATGGACAGATGAACAAATGGCCAAAGACACAGGCATCCTGGCAATACCACCCATCAGATCTAAATCCCTAGCAAGTGCCAAGATAAGACGGATTCACCAATATTTGCACAATTTCAACAAATTTAATTTTCTAGGAAAGGTTCACCCAGAAGTTAAATGATACAACAACAAACAAACTTGTTGCCATCAAGTCAATTTTGAATCATAGAGACCCTACGGGACAGAGTAGAACTGCCCCGTTGGGTTTCCAAGGAGTGGCTGGTGGATTTGAACTGCCGACCTTTTGTTTAGCAGCCGAATTCTTAAGCACCAGGGCTCCAAAATGATACAAAAGCCTCTTTCAAAGTTCTATAAAGCATTGTGGGTTAAGGGGCATATTTTTCTGGAGCAAGCTTGTACCAAATGGATACACTAACATCTTTGGTTCAGAATATCACTCACACTGACCTCTCCCGTAAATTCACAGCCCCGAATCCCTGCATGCTTTGGTGGAAACAAGAAAGTCATCTAGCAGTGTAGGGTTGACTCACATGGCACCTCAATGAAACACAGAAGGGATTTCATGCCAATAAATGCTGGGAAATGGTTAGCTTTTCTTGTTTATATTTCACTATGTTCTATCTGAAACACAGGTAGGAAACACAGATTATAGCCCTGCAAAGAAGGGTAGAGAGCTGGGCAAAGTATTGGAGATGTACAGAATTATGAGAAGAAGCACCTAAAACTCCTAAATTTTACAAAGAAAAAAAAAATAGTTAAGAATATTCCAGAGTTAACAAAGCAAGTTTCCAGCTGCAATATATTCATGTTAACAAAATATCATCACTTTCCAATGTGAAAACAAGGAAAGAGAAACCAAGAATCAAAAATTTGTTTTTTATATTAAGCAGTACTGTAGAAATGTTTTATCAGCATAATTATGTGTGGTTGCTTCAAGGACACGCCTGGCTTTCTATAGAATCATTTTTTCCAAGGCATTGCCTATAATTAAGTTCAGACTCAAATGTTTACTAGCCAGTTATGGAAGAAAACTTTTCTGGATACCAAGTGATACCACCCATAAACCTTACATTTTAATACACGCACATTTTTATGCATCATCCCAAGCGTGAGAGTTCACATGTATAATTTAATAGATTCCTGTATACCAAAAAATCACATAAATCTATGGCATAATTATGGAACACAGCAGGGTTGACTCTGGCTCTCCAGCACATGGTGCGTAGAGGCAGGTCTCAATCAATAATTCAACACACTTTCATGAAGTCCTTGCTACGTACACATTCTAGGCACTGTGAGTCCAGACTCTATCAGTCTTTGCCTGGGAAGTGACCACAGGAGGATGCAGAATTCTCCAGGAATCAGTGTATTAGAAGGCAGCTGGTGATTGTGACTACAGGAGAAGTCCAAACCAAGTGAGATGGTAGAGGTGATGATAGAGGAGAAGGAGCCCTGGTAGCACAATGGTTGTGCTTGACTATTCCCCTAAAGGTCAGAGGTTGGAAACCACCAGTGACTCTTCAAAAGAAAAGGCCTTGCGATCTGCTCCCATGAAGATTGCAGCCTAGGAAACCCTATGAAGCAGTTCTACTCTGTCATATAGGGTCACTGTGAATCGGAATTGACTCAAAGGCACATAACAACGATAGAGGTAGGTTTCTTAGAAGGGAAGGATGTTTGTTGTTAGTTGCCATAGAGTGGATTCTAACTGACTCATGGCAACCTTTGGGTAGACTTCAAACAGGATAGGCTTGAGGTATGACTACACATGCCATGACCAGAGAGGGCTGAGGAGGCTGACAGGACTGGTATTGCAGGTCTCTGTGGGGTAGGGGAAGGAAGGGAGGATGAAGCTGGAAAGGGAGGTAAAGGTTAAGTGGGGCTGGGGAGGTGAAGGCTATATGGGGGCAGGCACAACTGGAGCAACAAGGTGAGAACCCAGAGGCTTCTAAGCAAAAGAAAGACAGGTTAGATCCTTTTGTTAAAAGAAGATTCTGGTGCCTTGGGGCAGGAAAACTAATTAAGAGGCTGATGCAACAGTCTTTAAGTGAGAGAGCTGAGGCCTGAGCCAGGGCAGTGTTGGAGGCAATGGAGAGCTGGGATACAAAAGAGAGAGACAGAATCACCATAGTTTTAAACATTTTTAATTCTTTTTCCTAACTACAAAATTTAATAGAAGCTTAATGCAGAAAAGAGATAAGCACAAATGAAAAAAAATCACTTATAATTTCAATTTCACATATAGGTCACCACAATAAACATTGTGATATATGTCCTAGGCTTTTTTTCCATACATAGAACACATTTTTCTCTTTTTTAATAACATTGATAAATACTAATCATATATCACAAGAATTTTTGTAAGTAAATAAATATATCTTCTACAACATAATTTTTAGCATACTCAAGATCATACTTTGGCTCTCGTGGTGGACTTACTCTAATTTTCTTGAACTTCAACTTGAACTTGCATATGAGCAATTGATGATCAGTTCCACAGTCGGCCCCTGGCCTTCTGACTGATGATACTGAACTTAGAGACTGTCATGGATTGAACTATGTCCCCCAAAAATACGTGTATCAATTTGGCTAGGCCATGATTCCCAGTATGGTGGTCCCAGTATTGTCCACCATTTTATCTTCTGATGTGCTTTTTTATAAATCCTATCTCTATGATGTTAATGAGATGGGATTAATGGCAATGAGGCAGGACTCAATCTACAAGATTAGACTGTGTCTTGAGCCAGTCTCTTTCGAGATATAAAAGACAGAAGCAAGCAGAGAGACATGGGGACCTCCTTCCACCAAAAAAAGAGTGCCAGGAACAGAGTGCGCCCTTTGGACCTGAGGTTCCTGCACTGAGAAGCTCCTGGATCAGGGGAAGATAGCTGACAAAAACTTTCCACCAGAGCCGGCAGAGAAGAGAAAGCCTTCCCCTGGAGCTGACACCCTGAATTTGGACTTGTAGCCTACTAGACTGTGAGAGAATAAACTTATGGTTATTTTTGTTAAAGCAGCACTAGATAACTAAGACAGAGACCATCTCAAAAATATACCTGATGCACTGAACACTAGTGACCAAGGACCAGACAAGTTGTGGAATGACATCAAGAACATCATACATGAAGAAAGCAAAAGGTCATTAAAAAGACAGGAAAGAAAGAAAAGACCAAAATGGATGTCAGGAGAGACTCTGAAAGTTGCTCTTGAACATAGAGTAGCTAAACTGAATGGAAGAAAAGATGAAGTAAAAAAGCTGAACAGAAGATTTCAAAGGGCGGCTCCAAAACACAAAGTAATGTATTATAATGAAATCCGCAAAGATCTGGAAATAGAAAACCAAGAGGCAAGAACACTCTAAGTATTTCTCAGGCTTAAGGAACTGAAGAAAAAATTCAAGCCTCGAGTTGCAATACTGAAGGATTCTACGGGGAAAATACTAAATGACAAGGGAAGCATCAAAAGAAGATGAAAGGACATCCTGAGACCAGAAGAACTAGATGGTGCCTGGCTACAACCGATGACTGCCCTGACAGGGAACGCAACAGAGAACGCCTGAGGGAGCAGGACACCAGTGGGATGCAGACCCCAAATTCTCATAAAAAGACCAGACTTAATGGTCTGATTGAGACTAGAAGGACCTCGGTGGTAATGGCCCCCAGACCTTCTGTTGGCCCAGGACAGGAACTATTCCTGAAGCCAACTCTTCCAACATGGATTGGACTGGACGGTGGGTTGGAGGGGGATGTTGGTGGGGAGTGGGCTTCTTGGATCAGGTGGACACTTGAGACTATGTTGGCATCTCCTGTCCGGAGGGGAGATGAGAGGGCAGAGGGGGTTAGAAGCTGGCGAAATGGACACGAAAAGAGAGAGTAGAGGGAGAGAGCGGGCTGTCTCATTAGGGGGAGAGTAACTAGGAGTATGTAGCAAGGTGTATATAAGTTTTTGTGTGAGAGACTGACTTGATTTATAAACTTTCACTTAAAAGCACAATAAAAATTATATATATTTAAAAAAAGAATATGAAAGGAATATACAGAGTCACTATACCAAAAAGAACTGGTTGACATTCAACCATTTCAGAAGGTAGCATATGATTGAGAACTGATGGTACTAAAGGAAGAGGTCTAAGGTATACTGAAAGCAGTGGCAAAAAACAAGGCTCCAGGAATTGATGGAATACCAATTGAGATGTTTCAACAAATGGATGCAGCACTGGAAGTGCTCACTCATCTATGTTATGAAATTTGGAAGACAGCTACCTGGCCAACCAACTGGAAGAGATCCATATTTATACCCATTCCAAAGAAAGGTGATCGAACAGAGGGCAGAAATTAACAAATATCATTAATATCACACACAAGTAAAATTTTACTGATGATCATTCAAAAGGGTTGCAGCAGTACATTGACAGGGAACTGCCAGGAGTTCAAGGAGGTGAGGTATATAGTTGCTGATATTAGATGGATCTTGGCTGAAAGCAGAGAATACCAGGAAGAAGTTTACCTGTGCAAAGTCATTCGACTGTATTGATCATAACAAATTATGGATAACACCACAAAGAACGGGAATTTCAGAACACTTAATCGTGCTCATGCAGAACCTGTACTGCGAACAGAACAAGGGGATACTGCACGGTTTAAGATCAGGAGAGGTATGCTTCAGGATTATATCGTTTCACTATACTTATCAATCTGTATGCTGAGCAAATAATCCAAGAAGCTGGACTATATGAAGAAGAACGAGCCATCAGGATTAGAGGAAGACTCATTAACAACCTGCATTATGCAGATGACACAACCTTGCTTGCTAAAAGTGGACTTGAAGCATTTACTGATGAAGATCAAAGACCACGCCTTCAGTATGGATTACGCCTCAACATAAAGAAAACAAAAATCCTCACAACTGGACCAATAAGCAACACCAGGATAAACGCAGAAAAGATTGCAGTTGTCGAGGATTTCATTTTACCTGGATCCACAATCCACCCCCATGGAAGCAGCAGTCTAGAATTCAAATAACTTATTGCACTAGACAAACCTGCTGCAAAAGATCTCCAATGCTGTGGTGAACATCTTTATATATATATAAATAATGCTGTGGTGAATATCTTTATAGGTATATACAAACTATGACGTTTATATAATGATGTGGTGAACATCATTGTTATTAGTCAACAATGAACACAGCATTGTTTATTACAACAAAATAATTAGAAACAACTCATCTAATAATAGGGGGCTGCTTAAGTAAATCAAGATACATGATGAACTTGTTGTTGTTAGGTGCCGTCAAGTCGGTTCCGAGTCATAGCGACCCTATGTACAACAGAACAAACACTGCCTGGCCCTGTGCCATCCTCATAATTGCTGCAGCCCTGGTGGTACAGTAGTTAAAGAGCTACAGCTGCAAACCAAAAGGCTGTAGCTCCTTGGAAACCCTATGGGGCAGTTTTACTCTGTCCTATAGGGTGGCTGTGGAAACCCTGGTGGCATACTGGTTAAGAGCTATGGCTGCTAACCAAAAGGCTGGCAGCTCAAATCTACCAGGTGCTCCTTGGAAACCCTATGGGGCAGTTCTACTCCATCCTATAGGGTCGCTTTGATTCAGAATCGACTTGACTGCAATGGGTTTTATAGGGTGTCTATGGGTAAAATTTTTTTTTTATGGGTAGGAATTGATTTGATGGCAATGGGTCTGTATGGAAACCCTGGTGGTGTAGTGGTTTAAGTGCTACAGCTGTTAACAAAGAGGTTGGCAGTTCAAATCCACCAGGCGCTCCCTGGAAACTCTATGGGGCAGTTCTACTGTCTTACAGGGTTGCTATGAGTTGGAATCGACTTGACGGCAGTGGGTTTGGGTCTTTTTGGGGGGTATATATACACACACACTAATATATAATTAAGGTTTTAGAATAAATTCTTACAGTGAAGTGACAATAAAAGTGTGTCCTTTTTTTTTCAAAAGTATATGTAAAAAACTTGGTCTTCAAAGGGGCTATTTGTTTTCCATCAACGGGTACAAGAAGACCTATGCTTCTATATATGGGTTAATACCAGCTATTGTAACTCTTTTTTTCTTTTCTAACACAATAGACAAAATGGTATCTTCCTTTCGCTACTGTGCATTTCTTTCATGACTATCCAGTTAACATTTTTTTTGTTACAAATATTTACAGGTCTTTTGTAGTATTTGCTTTGTGAATTGCCTGATCAGGTCCTTCACCCATGTTTCTACTGGGAGATCTGTCCTTTTATTGGTAAAAGCTCTTTGTATATCAAAGAAAATACATTAGCCCTTTGTGAGTCATATATTGTACCAAGGGTATGGAGAAATTGGTACTTTTATATATTGTTTTGGAGAGTACAATAGGATCATGTTGAAAGACAATTTGAATATGTCTTTCAAAATGTTAAAAATTATATTCTCCTAGAATACTTATGAAAATACAAAAACACATAGCTATGAATAAGGGTTCACTGAAACACTGTTTCTAAAAACAAGAAAAGGGGGGAAAAACAAAAATGGCGATCAATAGGGGATTGGTTACATAAATTATAACACCACTTCATACATTGGAAAGAAGTCACTATGCTCAGCCCACACTTACGAAGGGGGATGTTTGCTCTACCTCCTTGAGGGCAAGGTTCCTACATAAATTATTTGGAATTCTTCCACATGGGAGATTTGTCTATTCTCCCCCTTTTATTTATTCAGTCATTTATTCATACTGGTATGAACTCATGGACATTTATTTCATACTTTGGGTTATAATCCAACACTATGTTATTTATTTCGTTTCTCAAATTGTTCCAGCTTTGGCAAACAGGAGCTCTTTCAGTTGGCTCCCTGTGTCCCAAGACACTCCTCCATTATTGTTTTAGTTGGTTGGTTGGTTTGAGCACTTCCTTACTTTCTGAAACCACATGATACTCCAGGCTCTTCTTGTATACTTCTTGCCCCAGTCCTAAAATAAGCCATTCCTCTAAAAAGCTCTGTTTCCTTTTATTGGACAATGGTATTAGAAAACAAGACATAGGGCCTAGGTATGCTTTTTGCTACTAGGGTAGCATTGTTTCTAGGGTCTCTCAGCTGACAGAGCAAGGTAGTACATATTTGTGTGTGTGTATACTAAACCACGTATATACACATCAAACCCGTTGTCACCGAGTCAATTCTGACTCATAGCGACCCTACAGGACAGAGGGTTTCCAAGGAGCAGCTGGTGAATTCAAACTGCTGACCTTTTGGTTAGCAGCTGAGTTCTTAACCACTGCACCACCAGGGCTCCACATATTATTCACATATCAATAAATATTTCTATATGTAACTTATGTATCTAAATTAAGCTAAAGATGAGTTCATATCGATATTTGCACCTCTAACTAATTGCTACATGGATCATTCTAGCCTTCTCCCTTTGTCTCTAATTACAACTCCAACAGTTAGAAACCTGGCTCTCACCATCCAACATACATTTAACTTAACTGTTCAACTCCAGTATGCATTATAGTGGTTTCAGGACTATCTTAACCCACACCCCTTTGGGAAACAACTTTTATCAACTACAGTACAGCACTTACGTATAATTCCTTTTGCCTTTAGTCTTACAGACTCCATTCATTTTCAAAGCTGCATAGGTCAGCATCTCTTCCCCTCACCTCCTTCAATGACGTTGTTTCATACATTTAGGATATAGTTAGATTCTTTTGTTACATTTTGCATTCCATCCTAGGATCCCTCAACCTCCCAAATGATTTTTTAATTTGCATATATTAATGTTCACTCTTTGTGCTGTAAAGCTCTATGGGTTTTCATAACTGCATAGTCATGTAGCCATTACAGAATCATACAGAATAGTTTCACCACCTAAAAAATTCCCTATGCTTCACTTATACAACCCTCCCCCCTTCCCAAAATCCTGGCAAGCACTGATCTTTTTACTGTCTCTATAGTTTCACCTTTTCTAGACCGCAAAAATATATATATATATATATATATATATATATATATATATATATATAGCCTTTTCCGATTGGTTTCTTTCACTTAGCAATATGCCTTTAAGATTCATCCATGTCTGTACATGGCTTGATAACTCCGGTCTTCCTCCCTCCCTCCCTTCCTTCTTTTTGATGACTATTATTCCATTGGATGTATATACCACAGTTTGCTTATCCATTCACCTAATTAAGGACATCTTGGTTACCTCCAGTCTTTGTTTTTGTTGTTGTTGTTCTTTAGATGAAGGTTTACAGAGCAAATTAATTTCTCATTAAACAATTAATGCACATATTGTTTTGTAACATTGGTTGCCAATCCCACCACGTGTCAACACTCTCCCCTTCTCGACCTTGGGTTCCCCGTTACCAGCTTTCCTGTCTCCTTCTGCCTTTTCATCCCTGCCCCTGAGCTGGTATACCCGTTTAGATTCATTTTGTTTTATGGGCCTGTCTAATCTTTGGCTGAAGGGTGAACTTCAGAAGTGACTTCAGTGCTGAGTTAAAAGGGTGTCTAGGGGCCATACTCTCGGGGTTTCTCCAGTCTCTCTCAAACCAGTAAGTCTGGTCTTTTTTTGTAAGTTAGAATTTTGTTCTATATTTTTCTCCAGCTTTGTCCGGGACCCTGTATTGTGATCCCTGTCAGAGCAGTTGGTGGTGGTACCGGACACCATCTAGTTGTGCTAGACTCAGGCTGGTGGGGGCTGTGGTAGTTTTAGTTCATTAGTCCTTTGGACTAATATTTCTGTTGTGTCTCTGGTTTTCTTCATTCTCCCTTGCTCCAGATGGGGTGGGACCAGTGGAGTATCTTAGACGACCGCTCGCAAGCTTACTTTCAGTTTTGGAAGATTATGAATAAATCTACTATAAACATTCAGGTGCTAATTTTTGTGCAGGGGTAAGTTTTCAAGTAAGCTGGGTAAGTACCTTGCCTAGAAGTGAGACTGCTGTATCACATAGTAAGACTAAGTAAGAAACTACAAAACTGTCCCACATGAGACAATAAGCTAACAATGGCAAGGGCTGTGTTTCATTTACTGTTGGCTCCCTGAACATAGCACAGAGCCTGGTACACGTCTATTGAATAAATAAATATAACCAGAAGTAATGCATCTGAAATAAAAGGGGGCTTTATACAATGAGGAAAGAATAACTGCTTGGCAATTGGTAGCATTTGGAAATGAGAAAAATGTTAATATTGTCTCCTTGCTCTGTAAAGTCTGGAGGGATTAGGTTCCACTGGAATAGTGTTTAGAAAAAATGGGGAGGTCTTTCAGCAGAAGAAACTCACCAGCTATGTGGCTTTGAGCCCATTGCTTTACCTTTCCGAGCCTCAGTTTCCTCATTCATAAATGGGTTTATGTGAAAATTATTCATATATGGGTTATGTGAAAATCAAATTAGAATTCAGCAATGAGCTTCAGTCATTGGGAGTACAGTCAGATCATTAGTTTGAGCGTTGTTCGCCTCATGTCTCAGTTCATTATCAATACAGGGTAACAACTATTTACATAGCATTTACGTTGTTATTGGGTATTAGAAGTAATCTAGATATGATTTAAAGTATACAGGAGGATGTGTGCAGATTATATGCAAACACTACGCCATTTTATACGAGACTTCAGCATCCATGGATTTTGGTATCTGAGGGTGTGGGGAGTGGGGGTCCCGGAACCAATCCCCCACAAATACCAGGGTACAACTGTACATACATGAGTCTATGAGAAAAGTTAAAGCAGCCCTCACAAGGAAAAACTTGGGAAACTTTGATCCAGTCTCTGTTAATACAGTGCCTGCTTCGGTAACACGTACCCCCCAAAAACCAAACCCAGTGCCGTCGAGTCGATTCCAACTCATAGCAACCCTATAGGACAGAGTAGAACTGCCCCATAGAGTTTCCAAGGAGCGCCTGGTGGATTCGAACTGCCGACCCTTTAGTTAGCAGCTGTAGCACTTAACCACTACGCCACCAGGGTTTCCTCGGTAACACATATACTCCATCAATACAAAAGGGTCCTGAAACCTAGAGAAGGGACTTGCCCAAGGTCTGAAAGTAGGCTAACAGCAGAGTCTGGACTAGAACCAAGTTCTCCCAATTCCCTCTTTAATTTTTCTATGTCCTTCAGCATCCTCAGGACACACACAATCCTAATGGCAGCATTTAAGGCCAACCCTATATAGCACAGCCTTAACCTTCCTTTCAGCTCATAACTCCCAATACTCTATACCTTTTTTAAAAAAATGTTAATATTCATAACAAGAATTAGTAAGTTCTTGTTAACTCTCCATTCTCTCACCCCTGTCTCCTAGTAACCACTAATCTTCTTTTGTCTCCATGGATTTACCTATTCTAGAGATATTTCATGTAAGTAAGATCATATAATATTTGCCCTTTTGTGTCTGGCTTATTTCACTTAATTTAATGTTTTCAAGGTTCATCCACGTGGTGGCATGTATTAGAACTTCACCTCTCTTTATAGCTGAATAATACTCCATTGCATGTATTTACCACATTTTGTTTCTCCATTCATCTGTTGATGCGTATGTGGGTAGTTTCTAGCTTTTGGCTACTCTGAATAATACTGCAGTGAAATTGGTGTACACATGTCTGAGTTGCTGCTTTCAAGTCTTTTGAGTATCTACCTAGGAATGGAATTGCTGGGTCTTCTGGTTTTTTTTTGTTTGTTTGTTTTTGTTTTTTTCTGGTTTAGTTTTCTCTCTCTTTTTTTAAGTAATAGCCATCCTCCAAAAAAAAAAAAAAAAAAAAAGTTGCCATCGATTCTGACTCATAGTGACCCTATAGGACAGAGTAGAACAGCCCCAAAGGGTTTCCAAGGAGTAGCTGGTGGTTTCAAACCACCAACCTTTTGGTTAGCAGCTGAGCCCTTAACTACAGCGCTACCAGGGTTCGCTCCACAGCCATCTTTAACCAAAAAAAAAAAAAGAAACTCGTTGCCATCAAGTAGATTCTGACTCATAGTGACCCTATAGGACAGAGTAGAACTGGTTTCCAAGGAGTGGTTGGTGGATTCAAACAGCCAACCTTTTGGTTAGCAGCTGAGCTCTTAACCACTGAACCACCAGGGCTCCATCCTAGTGGGTACAAAATGGTATCTCGTGGTTTTGGTCTGCAATTTCTTGATGACTAATGATGTTGAGCATCTTTTCATGTGCTTGTTGGCCATTCGTATATCTTCTTTGGAGAATGTGTATTCAAGTTCTTTGCCCATTTTTTAAATTGAGTTGTTAGTCTTTTTGCTACTGTGTTTTAAGAGTTATCTATATGTTCTCCTTATCTGATATGGTTTCCAAATATCTTCTCCTATTCTGTAGGTTGCCTTTTCATTTTCTTGATAATATCCTTTGATGCACAAATGTTTTTAATTTTGATGAAGTCCATCCAGTTTAACTATTTTTTTCTTTTGTTGCTCATGCTTTCAGTGTCATATCTAAAAATTCACTGCCTGAAAGATGGTCCTGAATCTTCACTCCCACGTTTTCTTCCAAGAGTTTTGTGGTTTTAGCTCCTATTATTTAGGTCATTGATCCATTTTGAGTTAATTTTTGTATATGATGCAAGGTATAGGTCCAGTTTCATTCTTTTGCATGTGGACATCCAGTTGTCCCAGCACCGTTTGCTGAAGACACTGCTGAATAGATGTGGCACTCTTATCGAAAATCAATTGGCCATAAATGCACATGTTTATTTATGGATTCTCAATTCTATTTCAGTGGTCTATATGTCAATCCTTATATCAATATCATACTGTTTTGATTACTATAGGTTTGTAGTACCTTTTGAAATCAGGAAGTGTGAGTCCTCTTACTTTGTTTTTTCTTCCCCCCAAGATTATCTTGGCTATTTAAGGCCCCTTGCAATTCCAATAGAATTTGAGGATTGGCTTTTCCATTTCTGCAAAAAGGCTGTTGGAATTTTAATACGAATTGTGTTCAATCTGTATATCACTTTGGGTAGAACTGATATCTTAATAATATTAAGTCTACCGGTCCATGAATATGGAATGTTTTTCTAATTATTCAGATCTCCTTTAATTTCTTTCAAAAATGTTTTATAGTTTGTAGTGTAAAGGTCTTTCACTTCCTTGGTTAAATTCATTCCTAGGCATTTTATTCTTTTAGATGTTGTTGTAAAAAGAATGGAGCTCTTGTGGTGCAGTGGTTAAAAGTTCGGCTGCTGACCAAAAGGTCAGCAGTTCAAATCCACCAGCTACTCCTTGGAAATCCTATGGGGCAGTTCTACTCTGCCCTATAGGATCACTATGAGTAGGAATGGACTTAATGGCAATGGGTTTGGTTTTTTAGTTTTTGGTAAAAAGAATGGTTTTCTTCATTTCCTCTTCAGATAGTTTGTTTTTGGTGTGTAGAAACACAACTAACTTCTGTGTGTTGATCTTGTACCCTGCAACTTTGCTTATTAGCTCTAGTAGCTTTCTAGTGGATTTTCGGGATTTACTATACACGGTTTCATGTCATCCATGAATACAGATAGTTTTATTTCTCCCTAATTCAAATGCCTTTTATTTCTTTGGCTTGCCGAATTGCTCTGGCTGGAACCTCCAGTACAACATAGTGGTGAACAGTAGGGGTCAAAGTAGGGTACTTGTCTTGCTCCTGATCTTAGAGCTTTCAGCCTTTCACCACTGAGTGTGATGTTCGCTGTGTGCTTTTCATAAATGTCCTTTATTATGCTGAGGAATTTCCCTTCTATTCCTAATTTGCTGAGTACTTTTATCATAAATGGAGGTTAAATTTTTGTCAAATGCCTTTTCTGTCTCAATTGAAAGGATCATCTGGTTCTTTTCCTTCATTTTATTGATGTGGTATTACATTCATTGATTTTCTTATATTGAATCACCCTGGCATTCCTGGGATAATCCCAATCAGTCATGGTCTATAATATTTTTATTATGCTTTTGGATTCAGTCTGTTAGTATTTTGTTGAGGATTTTTATATCTATATTCATAAAAGATAGTGGTCTCATGATTTAATCTTCAAAAACCATTTGTGACTATTATTCTCATTTTATGAATGAGGAAAGTGACGCTCAGATAGGCCACCACAAGAGATCCCTGGATTATACAGCTGATAAGTTGTAAAGTTTAGACTTGAACCTAGGTTTGTTTGATTCTCTGAGACCACAGTTCTTGGCCTGTTGTCCACAGACCTCTAAAGTGTCCATGTACAAGCTCGAAGGGGGCCATGAACCCCCTACAATTAAATGCAAAATTACATATCTGTGCATTTTTCTGGGAGCAGGTATAAATAGATAGATACATATATGTGTGTGTGTGTATATATGATATCATCAGTATCATCAAATTCTGAAAAGGACCCACGATCCAGAAAAGACTGAAAACTTTTGTGCTATATAGTGAGCAAAGGGCCTGGCACATAACAAGCCCTTAATGAACTCAACTGAATTCTTCCTTCTCAGCCACTCTATGGAAAAATCCCAAGGAACTCTGACCCCATAAAAAAGCAGGCAAGCTCCCAGGAGCTGACAAGGATACTGGCCAGTGGGGTTCTGGTTTGCCCACAAAAAGCCTCAAATCTCCTGGCAAACTCCTTCTCATCAACCTAACTTCACATTCATCCTTTCCTGCCTACAAATGTTTGGGCGCTTACTTCATCCCAGACACTGCACTAGGAGCTCTCCATATTATCATTTCCTTTAATCTTCATAACAACCGTGTAAGGTGGGCACTATTATTATTCTCATTTACAGATAAATAAAACTGAGGCTCAGACAGGTAAGTGACCTGCTTTTCTTTATCTGGAGTCTGATGAGGAATCTTGTTCTCACATATAAAAGGGCCGCCAGAAAGGGATGCCAATGAGTTCATCTCAGAAAAAGTCGCTCCAATGGCTGACCAGGCCTGGCCTCTGGCCAGTTTTCAAATCAGAGTTACCGGCTGTGTCCAGGAGCTGCTTGCTCTACAGTGGGTGACATGCCGGCAGAAGACCATTTCCCAGAGCATTCTGTTTGAGAAAATGCAACTCCACTGGCTCTTTTTACCCACTTGGTCCGAGCTGGACACAGGGCAATTATTCACAGAAGTAACCCTCCCGCCCTTTGCCAAGCTGACCTGGCATCCGTGTGCAAAGCAGGTTACGTCAGAGCCCCCAACATTCTCTCCTCCAGGAGCTCTGAGGCTAGTCAGAGGTGGAGTGCAAGCTGGCTCCCACTCAAATAGTTTTTGTTAAGGAAACTATGAATCCCTTGATAGATTGTGCACATCTGTTTTTTTTAAAAAACACTAAGCCCAGTTAAAAAGATTTTTAAGAGAAAGAAAAAAACAAGCAAAAGGTTTCAGAACTTCTCTTTTCAAAACAAATCGTGTACAGTGTCTATCCCACGTGCATCTAGGCCTTTCTTAAAACCCATTGCCATCCAGTCAATTCCAACTCACAGCGGCCCTATAGGACAGAGTAGAACTGCCCCATAGAGTTTCCAAGGTGCACCTGGTGGATTTGAACTGCCGACATTTTGGTTAGCAGCCAAACGCTTAACCACTGCACCACCAAGGCCTTTCTTAGTTCCTACTGTATCTCATAAAATAACCAAAAAATAAATAAATGTTTTTTTTTATTACTTACTGTATCTCATAAAATAACAATAATGCTAACTCTAGCCTTAATCTTCAAACTACAAGCCAGTGCCTCTCTGAGGCTCCCACTGTACATGGGGTGGTAGCCCAAGACTAGAGAAGCCTGCAGAGGGTTGAGCAATAGTGATGCACTTCTGAGTGACGGCCCAGCTTAAGGGAAAGCCCAAGGGGAAGCCTGGCCCCACCACTCAGAGATCCAGTCCTACACACTGTGTAACCTCTAGGCTGCTGTCCTCATATGAAACCAGAAAAACAAAAATGAAGATGAAAAACTATTAACAGCACCATTTGGGGTTTTGATCTATCTGAAAGAGTCTATCTACTGCAGGGTGCTATCTACTGAAGGTCATGTTCTGGCAGATCTGGCTGAGAAATCAGAAGCCTACCCCCCTCAGTTGGTCCAAGTCCCCACAATCATCACCCCAGTAAGTGGGAATGCAGATCTTCATAACTAGAGCAAAAGTTCTGGTTGGAGTGGTCTGTTTGTAGTAGTATAGGGCCAGTGACCAGGCCATTAGGAATTCAAAGAAATTCAAGAAGTATTTCCTGAGCACCTCATTCATTCGTTCCAAATGTATTTACTGAGGGTATATTCTACGCCTGACACTGGGCAAGGTAGTAATGAATAAGATGGACATGGTTCTTGCCCTCATGGAGCTCACAGACTAACAAGGAAGATGAGTGTTAAAGAACTGCACAAAATGAGGACAGATGAGTAAAGGATCATAATGGAGTACAGGGTGTAACGAGGACACCTACGATGGTGAGACCTCATACATGCTGGGAATTCAGGGAGGGTTTCCCTGAGGAAGTGGCATTTAGGTGAGATCTGATCGGCAGCTGAAAAGAAAGGAACAGTGTTCCATATGGGGACCTGATGAGATGGAATGCATCAGGAAAGAGAAGGAAAGCCAAGATTGCTGAAGGCCACAGTGGGAGGGGGGAGAGACAAAAAGTGAGCCTGAGGGTGGGCAGAAGCCAGATCCATTTTACAGGACTTTGCAGGGCAAATTAAGGCATCTTTTTTTATATTTAGCTTAAGTGTAACTGGAAGCCACTGAAGTGATTTAAACACAGAAAAGGCTTGTTCAGCTCCACCTACTGTGTGGAAAATAGACTGTGATGGTGCAAGGGTAGATAAGGGCCAAAGGTTCAGGAAGAGGGGTCTGGACCTAAAGCGAAATGCCTAGGATGGAACCCTGGTGGGGCTCCTAGCCTACAAGGGACAACAGTCTGTTATCTGGACAGGCACATGCAAGGGGTGTTGCTTACCTGGTTAAACCTCCGTGTAAAGGCCACAACGTTGGGGGCGAGACTATGTTTCTCCTTCTTACTCCATCCACAGCTGGCTAGTTCCTAGGAGGCACAGAATCAATTTCAACTGTGATTCTAATTGGATACAAAACACACCAGGGGCATCTAATCAGAATGTGCACGTAGAGGCAAGGAAGGACTGAAGACTTGGCTACTCATGCCTTTTCTCTGTGGGTGGAGGTGCCTCCTGGAGCCCCCGAGGTGAAAATAAAATTGAATGCTTTTCTCCATAACGCTAGCCACATTTCCCAGGAACTTCTGCACCAAAATATTAACCCTTCCAATGCCATACTGACAGCTTCTCTGGGACCAGAAGTTCTTTCTTACAATGCAAATGGTCTGGGAGAAGGTGTAATTTTTTGACAAGCAGGACTCACACACATACACATCTCCCTCCACCATGGATGCAATTCCCAGGGCTCCGGGCTAACTTAAAATTAAAATTTGGCTGAGAAATATCAAATTTCATTGGCCACATGGTATCCTCCATTCCTAGAGTCAGGCAAAGTCCTGGTCCAAGCCTGCTGCAATCAGAGAAGCTTCTGGGATTACCTCAGATTCCTTCCTGATGTTTACCCCTCCCATTTCCCATATAACCAAAAAGGGGCAGAAGGAGAAGTTCCCTTTCACTCTCTTGTACAGGGGCCTTATCTTTTCCTTTCCAGTAGGTTTAGCATTATAATTGGAAGAATCAAATTACCTAAATTTTGCATATCAGTGGGGCAGGTTCCTATCTGAAGGATGCAGGCTAAAGACAATAGGGACAATCTAATGGGATTACTTAGGGGTATATAAAAGGACCAAGGAAGAGCCATTATCCAAATGCCCAGCCATTCTCAGCCTGTGCCTTAGGAAGCCAGAGAATGGAAAGCAGTAGATTCTAAGGTTCTCTACTCTCTAAATTACAAGACCTCCTTTTAATTTATATCAGGTCTCGTGTTATTAAATTTTTGGGGGCACACATTTGGAACTTTTATAAAATCTGTAGCCAGCTGGAATGGACACAGATCAGGGGTCTACTAGGAGGTCAGGGAGGGCAGTGGGAATGACCAAAGACAAAACTTGCTCACTGGGCAGTTATGCTCAAAGTGCCATGCCCATTAAATGCATCTTAGGATCCAATTATATGCCACAGACAGACGCTTGTGGGAAGCTTGGCTAGGGCAATGGGCAGCTCTGGTTACAAATGAATGACCTGGACGAGGGAACACATGGGAACTAACCAGGAGCGAAGAAACACAGCTCTTTTTCCTGGCTCCTTTATATCTGTAAATGGCATCACTATCTTTCTAGTCACCCACGAGAGAAAACTCAACCATCCTTGACCCTGCTGAGTCCTTCATACTATCACAATTTAGATCCCAAGTAATAGTAAGGACAGATATTAACTAATCTTACCATTTATCAAGAATCCCCTATGTGCCAGGCAATGGACTAGGCACTTCACATATGTCATCTGGTAATTCTCACCATAATCATTTTAACAATGTTTAAAAAGAATAAATTTTAAAAAAAAGCAGCCCCTAAATTCACATATTTAATTTAAAAAACAACTAACCAAAAGAATTCTTAATATTTCACTCGCCTGAATGAACATTTTGAATCCCTTACAGATCCTCAATTTTATACCCCCCTCATTCTCTTGAATGAATGCTATAACTCCATTTCTTTTCCAATGTATATATGAATCTCTCTCAGATGTAGAGTTTATTTCTGTTGATATGATTCCCCTTGTTCAGGAAATGTAGATTTCTGAGTCTCTTTTCAAATGTATATTTCACCTACCTTACTTACACTTGTTGGTATTGTTAGCTGCCCCCACCCTCATGGCAACCCCCTGCACAAAAGAACAAAGGCTGCCTGGTTCTACGCCATCCTCATGGTTGGCTGTGGATCTGACCATTGTGATCTACAGGGTTTCCACTGGCTGGTTTTTGGAAATAGACTGCCAGGTCTTTCTTCCTAGTCCATCTTAGTCTGAAAGCTCTGCTGAAATCTGTTTGGCATCAGAGTAACACGCAAGTCTCCAGTGACAAATAGGTGGTAACTGTGCAGGAGATACACTGGCCAGGAATTGAACCCCAGTCACCCACATAGAAATCAAGAATTTTACCACTGAATCACCAATGCCTCACCAATTACACTTGCTCCTCCTTAAAATATTTATTTGAATCACTTTACGAATGTATATTTTTGGTCTTTTGAAGTTTATTTGTGAGGACACAGGCCTCTTTCCCCTGTGTGTCCCAAAGCCAGTCCTAGAAAGGCGTGAATTGTAATCAAATATAAAAGAGAACTGACATTCAAGGACTGAGTGTGGTGGATGCCCAATTCCTGGCTGGTAGTTGTCCTTTTGATTTTTCCTGAAATTTTTTGTAAATGGCAGAAGTATATATCTGTGTGTGTGCATGCTGTGTAAGTTCAGAGTGTATGGTCATATTTCCACACAGTAAATAACTTAGGGAAGCATTTTGAAAGGGGGCAATGTGGACCTGACAGTCAAGACAGACCCAGGTCACATCCTCACTCTTCATATACCAGTTGCACAATTCTAAGCATGTTACTTAGCTTCTTGGAACCTCAATTTTCTCATCTTAAAGTAGGCATGGGTATGATGTTATATTTTCCTGTGAAGCTCAAGCAATTAAATGAGATTTTTTAAAATAATGATTAAATGAGATTTTTAAAAAATATAAAGGGCCTAGCACGTGACAGGTGCTTAATAAAGGTTATCTCCCTTCTTCTTCCCAGGGACATACTTCTGTTAAGTGACAACGGCAATATTCAAACTCAGCTCAAATTCCAAATACTATCTTCTTTCTCCCACACCACACTCTTATTGTTGTCTTGATGACGAACAAAATCTATTATTTCTCCTTCATTTTGCTGATGTCATATGGGCAGGAACCAAATCAGGTACTTTACACATCTGCCCTGAATTTACTTGAACACTTCTAAGACCCTAATTCAAAAACTACATGTGGAGTTCCTGAGTTATGACATTTTCTAACGAACCTTTTGCAATGAAGAACACCTATCACTTAAAATTAAAATTTCAGAAGAGTAAAACATTATGTTTGAGAGGTACTTTGATAAAATGGAAGGAACAAAGGGAGTTGGGGCCAAAAGAGCCCGCTCCAAATCTCAGCCCTGTCGCCTATCTCCTTGGTAACCCCAGGCATGTTACAACATCAGGTTCATCCCCGATGAAAACAGGAATGTAGAAACTAACCCTGCAGAATTGTGGCAGAAGCTAAAGGAGGTAACACCTGACAAGGAGGTGACATTCTGGGCACAGGGTCTGGCTCACAGTATATACTCAAGAAACATTTGTTGAGTGAATGAAGTAAGAGTGCTTCTCAGTGCTGAAACTGCCCAAATTCACTGCAGAAAGATTTATAAAGATGTCACAAGAAATAAGACCATTCTCTCTGTACTAAAACAAGCACTGGGCCCAACCTCTTTGGCACTGCTCCTCTGCTGTGTTTGGCCTTATACGATTACAAGAGATTCCATCTGTGTGAAGTGGATTTGGAAAATGTGAAGTAATAGAACAAAGCTCTTCCAGTCCCTCAAGCCTATAAAAAGTCCATGCTATGAAAACAATTTGAGTATAATTAAGTTAAAATTGACCAGAGGAGAGAAGACAGGTTCTAGAATGGACACAAGGGGTTGGGCTGAGTCTGGTAAGACCCTGGTAGCTCTGTATCAATGGTGAGGCACTGAGCTGCCTGTGGGTGGCCACAGGCCTCCTCCCAAGGGCAACACGGCCCTGATCTCACCCAGGGTTTTCTTTTGCTCTGAGTTTTTTGCTGAGGTCAACTTGATGTGAAAGGAGAGTAGGAGTCTATACAGTCCTCTGTCAGCTTCTTCTGGGACTTCTCTGCCATGTGATTCATCAGGGAAAAAACAGAAGCTATGAGAGGAAAACTTCCTGCCACTAAACTCACAAATTCACCTGCATCCTCTTCCTTTCCCTGGCTTTAATGGAACCAGGCCTCTTTCCATTCCAGGACCCGCTCTCCTCCTGGGCTCTGGATCCCACCCCTTCTACCTTCTCAGGGGACTTGTGGTCTGAAGCCCTCTTTCATTCCTGTATCTTCAACCCCTTCCTCTCCAATTTCTCCTTCCTGCTAGCATTTTAATATACATTAGCCTCCCCACTAATAACAATTTTTAAAAAGACACCTTTCCTAGACCTCAGGTCTCCTCCAGTTCCTGCTCACTCTTCTGCTTCCCCTTCGCAGGCAAATTTCCTGAAAACACTGTCCATGCTCGTTGTTTCAACTTACTTTCCTCTTCCCCCTGCCACATATACTGCCATGGCTTCAATCAGAAGTCTATATCTAGCCCAGGTTTCTCTTCTGAATGCCAAACCAGGACATTCAGCTGCCTCCTGGCCACACCTTCCTTGGCATTCCATAACAAAAAAAAATAGGCACCTGAAAATCAGCAGGTCCAGAGCCAAAAGGGTGTCTGACCAGCTGCCTTATGCACAAAACCCATAACAGTGTGAGCCTCATTTCAGCATTCATTATAACAGTCAAAGGAGAATGTTTATTACAAAGAAATTGTCTATGAAAAAAAATCCTTAACTGGTACAGAAACACCTGTGTCTTAATACCCTATTTGCAAGCATTCCTAGGTAATAGCAAGAGTCAACACTGGTTTCAGCTCACCCTGCAAATCTTCCCTGGGCCATACTGCCAGGAGACTCCCCCTGCCAACTCCCAGTTTTGATCTCAGAGGTCTGAAAGTCAGACTTCCCAAGGTAGTCTGGGAAAGGTCTGGTCTTGACCATGTCTGGGGTCACTGAAGTAAGACCCTGGAAGAGGAGGCCTGGGAAGTGGTGACAAGTACTCCCTAAAAACCCCCAAAGGATCTAGGCCACCAGGCCACAAGAAGCTGGTGCCAAGACATGGCCTTCCACATGTGTGCTTAATCCTGACTGTAATCTTATCCAAATCACATTCCTAAAACATGTCCACACACATCAACTCAAGGAATGTCATGAAATCAGGCCTCAAAGACCACCACAAGGCTGGTACCAGCCAATGGCACATCAATATTTGCTCAGCAGCAACCTTTTTTTCCCTTTCTCCTTCCTCCATGTTTCTCCCCATTCCTCCCATCCTGCCCTCTGCCAGAAGAATAAAAAGGAAGTAACTGCCAAATTTGCTCATGAACAATACTCAGAAGAACTGGTGGGACAATTACATACTTAGCTAAGAGAGTTCTAGAAACATCCCGGGGAGAGTGACCCACTGAGGCAGTGTGACAGAGAGGGCCAGTTTCAGGGTCTGAGGAGCGAGGCATTTCAGGGTCTAGAGGAGAGAGTTAAGAACAGGCTCAGGGACAGAAAAACAATAGAGAGTGGCTAACACATCCTTCAGGAAGTGACAGAACTCCCTGAGAGTGTTCCACCTGGGTAGGCTGGGGGCTTGGTGCAGACCTGGTGGAGGTACTGGCTCTGGTCTCAAGAATGAGCTCTGAGGCAAAGGATTACAATAAGAGAGGCCACAGAACGAAGTGGTAAAGCAGTCAGATGAACCAGGGTTGATTGACATTCTAGCTCCACAGCCTACAAGTTTTATGACTCTGGGCAAGTCACTTAAACTCTCAGTACCTGAGTTTCCTCATCTGAAAAATGGCATTATTAATAGTACCTCAGTCATTGGGTAAGAAGGATTAGATGAGCTGATACTTATAAAGTACTTAGAATAATGTCTGATATTATAAGTACTTTTAATGTGTTTATTAAATAATGCTCATAGGAAAAGTCAGTACTGAGCATGTGGGAGCAAGGGCCAAAAATCCAGGTGAGGAGATATTCTGCAGTCTGCAAATGGGGAGGCACCCAGGAGAGCAGTCCCTGGATACCAGGACTCCAACTACACCCAGGGTGAGAGCCAAGGCCCAGCCAGAGGAAAGCACCAGCAAGATTTATTGAGCATCTACTTGGTGCCAGGAACTGTGCTAAAAGTTTCACATATTTCATTTCAACCTCACAGACCCTCACGGTAGGTGGGATTGGCATTGCCTCCAATTTCTAAATGAAAAAAATATGTAAAAAAGATAGACGAATTAATTTGTCTGGGCCTCACATGCAGACAGTGGTAGAGGTAGTGGGAACCCATCCTCCCCAAAGCCATAACAGAACCATGAACCTCAGGTGGGGCTCCAGTAGGCTCCCCCAGTCTAGAGAAGAACTGGTTGACATGAAGGAACAGACTGAAAGCAGAGCCCAGGCAGGGCTTCTGAGACCCCCCCTGCCTGAGTCAGAGCTGGTCCAGAAATCAAGATGCCAAAAATATACAGAGTTAGGGTTTACTGAGTGTTTACTGGGATTGTCGTTTGAGTGCTGAAAACCCATTGCCATCAAGTCCAATTCCAAAGTCCAAGCAGAAAAGCTAGAACTCAGAACAATCTCAGGCTGCTAACTAGGCTAAGGGAAGCAAAAGGAGCTTTTCAGTTCTTTTAGGCATCAAATGAACCATAGTTTATGGATATGCTAATTGGGAAGAAACACTTGCCCATTCCTCTCAAGGAGCAACTTGCCCCCCAATCCAGTGGAGGGAAGAATGGTACATCCGGTACTGCTAGCATTCCCCTGGGTAAAATCTGCAGTTTAGCAGCTCCTAAAAGTTATTGATAAAATATTATTGCTTTTGTTTTTATATATTTCATCGTAAACATAATTAAATATCTTCTTTTTCTCAGTTACAACCCTTAAGGAGACCATTAATCAAACATTTGCGAAAACAATATAGTTGGTGACTAAAAACAGGTTTCAAAAGAGAGAAGCTGAAGCTACCATGCTATTCCTGTGGAAAGCCCCAAATTCACAATTCTTACTATAGTAAGTTCAAAATAGGTGACATGCTCATACGATACACCAAACACACATTTTCCTAACATCCCTCCTGAGACGCCTCTGACAAAGCACAGAAGCAGAATAAAGGATAAACTCAAGCTGGGAAAGAGAATGGGGGTGGAAAGGCATTACCCTGAATGAGAAACTGAAATATATTTCTGGAAGCAAAAATCAGCATGTTTTTTGATCAAATATAAATAGACAATTTCAAGCTAGAATACGCCATGAGGAGGCTGCAAAGGCAGTGGGAATCAGGCTGCCTAGTGGGACCACAGTGACGCTCTTGGCTCAGATTCATCAGAAACAATAAAGGGAAGACAACTAAAGGTCAGTGGATTGGACAATGGCCCAGTCAGCCCTCACACCTGCTGCCTCAGAGCACAGGTGGCCAGTATCCACCTCCAGGCAAATAACAGGATGTGGGGAATTAAAGGCTTCTGGTATGGATGTTGGCACCTCCAGAGCAGTGCTCCCCTCTTGCTAGCATTTGGAAGACTGCATCCTGCAAGCCAGTCCCCCACTCTCTACCCCTGAAGTGAAGGCATACCTGCTGTGTTTTGCCCCATGCCACTTCCCACCCAGGCAAAAGGCAAGGTGGGAAAATTCATAAACAACTACAGGCCACCAGACATATGAGTTAAACGAGCAGAATGAAAGAAAAAAGCTAAAATAAATAGAAACATTGATCTTTGAAGAAAAAGAGATAACTCAGAGACAAAAAGTTAAACTTAAAAAAAAAAAAACCCCAACGTACTTAGAAAGATTTTAGAAGATACTATATCCACAAAAAAAAACAGGAGTAATTGGGATGCTGATTAAAATATAGGATGGTGTTTTAAAAAGGAATAATCAGAGATTAGTGAGCAGGCTGATGGATAAAAAAAAAAAAAAGGTTGCACAAATAAAAGATTCCATAGATTGAATGGAAAATAAAATCCCAGAACAAAGGGGCAAAAGGCAAAGAAAGAATTTGAGAGGAGAAATTTAATTGAGGGGCAAAAACATAATGTTGAGATAATCTCCCAGAAAGTGAAAAAACAAAAGGACAATACGAGGAAAAATGTGAGAGAAAAGATAGAAGACAAAGAGGGCCCCTCTGGGAAGACTAATATTTGACTAAAACAAGTCGCAGAAAGAACGAAGAGGAAAAAATGGAGAGGCAGAAATCATTGTCGCTCAAAAAAAAATTTTTTTTAAGTGCTGAAGAACAGCACAAGTTTTCAAAGGACTTGAAAGGGCTTACTGTGGACACAGCAGAGAGAATGAAAAGGACCCACACCTAGACACAACCTTCTTAACTGTACAATATTCTGATAAAAAAATCTCAAAAGCCAACAGAGATAGGAACAAAAAAAAGTCAGTGACAACCGAATAAGACTGGCATCAAACTACTCCCAAATAACAATGGAGACAATGGAACAGTGCTTTCTGAAAGACCGCTTCTAAACTACAATATTATGCCAGCTAAACAATCAATCAAGTTTGGAGGAAGAATAAAGCTTCTCTTGGACATGCAAGTAGCCCGGTGGCACAGTGGTTAAGAGTTCAGCTGCTAACCAAAAGGTCAGCAGTTTGCATCCACCAGCTGCTCCTTGGAAACCCTATGGGGCAGTTCTACTCTGTCCTATAGTGTCTCTATGAGTCGGAATTGACTCTACGGCAACAGGTTTGGACATGCAAGAAACCAAAAGATGGTTCCGTGAAAAGATCAATGAAACCGAAACACCTCTAGACAGACTGATCAAGAGAAAAAGAGAAGAGATATAAATTACCAATACTGGTAATGAAAAATGGGATATCACTCCAGATTCTATAGACATTAAACGGATAATAAGGGAAGGTAATGAAAAACATTCCCATTGAGATCAGGAACCAGACAAGGATGCCCTTTATCAACACTTTTATTCAATATTGTGCTGGAAGTCCTAGCCAGAGCAATTAGGCTAGATAAGGAAATAAAGGGCATCTAGATTGGTAAGGAAGAAGTCAAAGTATCTTTATTTGCAGATGACATGATCTTATATGCAGAAAACCCTAAGGAATCCTCCAGAAAACTGCTGAAACTAACAGAAGAATTCAGCAGAGTATCAGAATACAAGATAAACATACAAAAATCAGTTGGATTCCTCTACACTGACAAAAAGAACATCGAAGAGGAAATCACCAAATCAATGCCATGTACAGTAGCCCCCAAGAAGCTAAAATACTTAGGAATAAATCTTACCAGAGATGTACAAGACTTATACAAAGAAAACTACAGTACATTTCTGCAAGAAACCAAAAGAGACTTATATGAGTGGAAGAACATACCTTGCTCATGGATAGGAAGACTTAACATTATAAAAATGTTTATTCTACCAAAAGAGATCTATACATTTATGCAATTCCAATCCAAATCCCAGGGACATTCTTTAATGAGATGGAGAAACAAATCACCAATTTCATATGGAAGGGAAAGAGGCCCCGGATAAATAAGGCATTAATGAAAAAGAACAAAGTGGGAGGCCTTACTTTATCTTATTTTAGAACCTATTATACTGCCACAGTAGTCCAAACAGCCTGGTACTGGTACAACAACAGATACATGGACCAATGGAACAGAATTGAGAATCCAGACATAAATCCATCCACATATGAGCAGTTGATATTTGACAAAGGCCCCAAAACAGTTAAATGGGGAAAAGACTGTCTTTTTAACAAATGGTGCTGGCATAACTGGATATCCATTTGCAAAAAAATGAAACAAGACCCATACCTCACTCCATGCACAAAAACTAACTCAAAATGGATCAAAGACCTAAATATAAAATCTAAAACAATAAAGATCATGGAAAAAAAAATAGGGACAACGTTAGGAGCCCTAACACATGGCATAAACAGTATAGAAAACATTATAAAGAATGTAGAAGAAAAACTAGATAGCTGGGAGCTCCTAAAAATCAAGCACTTATGCTCATCCAAAGACTTCACCAAAAGAGTAAAAAAGACTACCTACAGACTGGGAAAAAGTTTTTAGCTGTGTCACTTCCGATCAACACCTGATCTCTAAAATCTACATGATACTGCAAAAACTCAACGGCAAAAAGGCAAATAACCCAATTTAAAAAATGGGCAAAAGAAATGAATAGACATTTCACTAAAGAAGACATTCAGGTAGCTAACAGATATATGAGGAAATGTTCACGATCATCAGCCATTAAAGAAATGCAGATCAAAACTACAATGAGATTTCATCTCACTCCAACAACGCTGGCATTAATCCAAAAAATACAAAATAATAAATGTTGGACAGGCTGTGGAGAGATTGGAACACTTCTACACTGCTGGTGGGAATGTCAAATGGTACAACCGCTTTGGAAATTGATTTGGCGCTTCCTTAAAAAGTTAGAAATAGAACTACCATACTATCCAGCAATCCCACTCCTTGGAATATATCCTAGAGAAATAAGAGCCTTTACACGAACAGATATATGCACACCCATGTTTATTGCAGCACTGTTTACACCAGCAAAAAGATGGAAGCAACCAAGATGCCCATCAACGGATGAATGAATAAATAAATTATGGTATATTCACACAATGGAATACTACGCAGGATAAAGAACAGCGAGGAATCTGTGAAACATTTCATAACATGGAGGAACCTGGAAGGCATTATACTGAGTGCAATTAGTCAGAGGCAAAAGGACTAATATTGTATAAGACCACTATTGTAAGAACTTGAGAAATAGTTTAAACTGAGAAGAAAACATTCTTCTGTGGTTACGAGAGGGGGGAGGGAGGGAGGGTGGGAAAGGTGTATTCACTAATTAGATAATAGATAAGAACTACTTTAGGTGAAGGGAAAGACAGCACACAATACAGGGGAGGTCAGCACAATTGGACTAAACGAAAAGGAAAGAAGTTTCCTGAATAAACTGAATGCTTCGAAGGTCAGCATGGCAGGGGCAGGGGTCTGGGGACCATGGTTTCAGGGGACATCTATGTAAATTGGCATAATAAAATCTATTAAGAAAACATTCTGCATCCCACTTTGAAGAGTGGTGTCTGGGGTCCTAAACACTAGCAAGCGGCCATCTAAGATGCATCAATTGGTCTCAACTCACCTGGATCAAAGGAGAATGAAGAACACCAAGGACACAAGGTGATTACAAGCCCAAGAGACAGAAAGGGCCACATGAACCAGCGACTACATCATCCTGAGACCCCCAGAACTAGATGGTGCCCGGCTACAACCGATGACGGCCCTGACAGGGAACACAACAGAGAACCCCTGAGGGAGCAGGAGAGTAGTGGGATGCAGACCCCAAATTCTCCTAAGACCAGACTTAATGGTATGACTGAGGTTGGAAGGACCCCGGTGGTCGTGGCCCCTAGACCTTCTGTTGGCCCAGGCCAGGAACCATTCCCAAAGCCAACTCTTCAGACATGGATTAGACGGGACAATGGGTTGGAAAGGGATGCTGGTGAGGAGTGAGCTTCTTGGATCAGGTGGACACTTGAGACTATGTTGGCATCTCCTGCCTGGAGGGGAGATGAGAGGGTGGAGGGGGTTAGAAGCTGGCAAAAAGGACATGAAAAGAAAGGGGAGGGAGAGAGCAGCCTGTCTCATTAGGGGAAGAGTAATTGGGAGTGTGTAGCAAGGTGTATATGGGTTTTTGTGTGAGAAACTGACTTGATTGGTAAACTTTCACTTAAAGCACAATAAAAATTATTTTAAAAAAAATTTTATGCCAATAAATTTAATAACATAGATGGAACGGAGAAACTCCTTGGAAGAGAAAAACTATTACCAACATGCATTCAAAAAGAAACAGGTGGACCTAAATGTGAAAACTAAAACCATAAAATTATTAGAACAAAATATAGGAGCATGGTTACGGGACTTAGTTTTTAATGATGGATTTATCAGCTATGACGACAAAAGAAAAAATAGATAAATGGGACCTCTTAAAAATTAAAGTTCATCTGAGAACTTTATCCAAAAAAGTGGAAAAAAAAAATCTACGAATTGGGAGAACCATAAATTCAATAAGGGTCTAATATCCAAAATATATTTTTAAAAACTTCTACAACTTAAAAACAAAAAAGACACATAACCCAATCAAAAAATCAGCAAAGGACTTGAAAAGACATTTCACCAAAGAGGATATTCAAATTTCCAACAAGCACATGAAAAGATGCTCAACATCATTACCCATTGTTGTTGTTAGGTAATGTTGAGTCAGTTCCAACTCATAGCGAACCTATATATAACAGAACAAAACACTGCCCAGACCTGAGCCATCCTGACAATAGTTGCTATGCTTGACCCCACTGTTGAAGCCACAGTGTCAATCCATCTCGTTGAGGGTCTTCCTCTTTTTTGATGACCCTCTACTTTATCAAGCATGATGTCTCTCTCCAGGGACTAATCCCTCCTGATAACATGTACAAAGTATGTGAGCCAAAGTCTCGCTATCCTTGCTTCTAGGGAGCATTCTTGTTGTACTTCTGCCAAGATAGATTTTTTCGTACATTAGCCATTAAAGAGATGCAAATCAAAACTACAATGAAATATCACCTCACCCCTATTCCAATGACATGATTAGAAAAAAAAGTTGGTGACATTGTGGAGAAACTGGAATCCTCATCTGGTGGGAATGTAAAACGGCACAGCTACTGTGGAAAACAGTTTGGTAATTCCTCAGAAAGTTGAACATGGACCCAGCAATTCCAATCCTAGGTATATAGCCAGAAGAAATGAAGGCAAAAATGCAAACAGAAACCTGTACACCAATATTCACTGCAGCACCTTTCAAAATAGCCAAAAGGTGGAAATAACCAAAATGTCCATCCACAGATGAAGGATTAAACAAAATGTGGAATATACACACAATGGACTACTCAGCCATAAAGAGAAATGAAGTCCTGTTTCATGCCACCACATGGATGAACCTTGAAAACATTATGCTGAGTAAAATAAGCCAGTCGCAAAAGGACAAATATTGCATGATCCCACTTATATGAAGCAGGCAAATGTACAGAGACCAAAGTTTATCAGTGGTTAACAGGCATAAGAGGGAAGGAGAAAGGGGAAGTCTTTGTTTAGGGGGTACCATGTTTCTGTAAATGGTGGTGGCATAATCTGAAAATGGATAGTGGTGATAGTTACACAACATGATGAACATAATCAATGCCACTGAATTATACATGTAAAAAATGTTGAATTGACAAAAGTTTTTTTATGCATATACACTTATATACATACATATACACATATATAGTTTTTTGTTTTTTTTTTACCACCACCACAACAAAAAGAATGGGAGGGCAGGTGGGAAGGTGATTGGAATGTAGGAAGATGGAGAGATGATTATTTGGTTGTTTTATAACAGATATCTGAGGGAAGGGGGTCCTGCAGAAGGAAGGCAGATGTAAGGGCCTAAATCAGGACTCCTGTGGAGTACCTGAGAAACAGCAAGGAGGTCAATGCGGTTGCAGCTGAGTGGGGGTTGAGGGGGCAGGTGAGGACTGGAATTTATTGAGTGGGATGGGAAGACAATGAAGGGATTAAGCAGAGGAATGATATGTTCTGATTCATAAGGTATCTCCCCAAACCATTACACTGTGTGTGTTGTTATTAGGTGCTGTTGAGTCGATTCTGACTCACAGTAGCCCCATGCACAACAGAACTAAACACTGTCTGGTCCCACATCACCCACACAATCATTATGCTTGAGCCCATTATTTCAGCCACTGTATCAATCCATTTTGTTGAAGGTATGCCTCTTTTTCACTGGCCCTCTACTTTACCAAGCATGATGTCCTTCTCCAGGGACTGGTCCCTCCTGACAGCATGTCCAAAGTAAGTGGGACAATGTGTCACTATCCTTGCTTCTAAGGAGCATTCTAGTTGTACTTCGTCCAAACCAGATTTGTTTGTTCTTCTGACAGTCCATGGTATATTCAATACACTTTGCCACCAACACCATAATTCAAGGTCATCAATTCTTCTTTGGTCTTCCTTATGCATTGTCCAGCTTCCCCATGCATATGAGGCAATTGAAAATATCATGGCTTGAGTCAGGTGCACCTTAGTCCTCAGAGAGACAGCTTTGCTTTTTAATACTTTAAAGAGGTCTTTTGCAGCACATTTGCCCAATGCAATACATTGTTTGATTTCTTAACTGCTGCTTCCATGGGTGTTGACTATGGATCCATGCAAAATGAAATCCTTGACAATTTCAATCTTTTCTTCATTTATCATGATGTTGCTTATTGGCCCCGTTGTGAAAATTTTTGTTTTCTTTACGTTGTGTTATGTTACATAGGTTTTATTCCCCTTGAAAACATACCTGACCAAGAGAGTGGAAGAGGGGCCAAGCCTATCAAGCACTCTTCTGCTGTATTATAATCTGGTTTGGTGATGGACACAGGGTATCTACAGTTTTCTTATGTGAGAGCAATTCACTTTAGAAATTTAAAATAACACCTGCTAGGGACTTTGTGTGTGGGCAGAGGGAAGAGACAGGGCCCAGGGAGAAACGAATATGCAGAGGGTACTAAGTCTCCATAAGGCCTCAGGACCCCTGGCTAGACAGACCACAGAGAGGAAAGAATTACTGGGGACAAATGGGTGCCTTCTGTGAAGTTGCTTGGGGATAGGGTGGAGATAACTGAATGAGTAGAAGCGATTCATCTTTCTCATTTCTAGTCATATTAGTTTCTATAGAATACCAACTCATTTACAGCCAAATCGAATCTTCAAACTATCATCTGCTTTGAAAACATGTAGATTTAGGACCATGAAGATGACGTAAATTTCCCAAAACAGTCCCTTTCCAGCCCTAGTACTGCACAGCTCTACACAATTAGACCCAGCTGTCCATGCCGGGCCACAGCCAACTGCAACCTTGTGAACAGTCTCCCGTCCATGTGACAGAGAAAGGGCCCCAACTAAAGAGAATGGAGAGCAGCAGGCAGCAGCTTGGCTCTCCCAGATTAACAAACTGGGTAAGAGGCCCATAAGGCTACACGTTTCTTTTTCACTCTTATGCTTGGGACTAGGTTCAATTCCCTTTCTCCATATTCTTGGGAAATGTTTTTTTGAAATACCTCATTCATATGTTCTCTTTTAAAAAAGAATACTCTTTGTTTTTCTGATTAGAGAACTAACACATGCTCATTATAAAAGACTTGGGCAATACAAAAAACCCACAGAAGAAAAGTTAAACCACCCATTAGCCTACAAACCAGAGAAAACTAAAGTTTACAGTTTGGTTTATAATAATGTCAATGACAATAGCTAACATTTACTAAAAAAATAAACTTACTAATTGCCAGGCACAACGTTTATCACTTTACATACATTTACCTATTGCTCACCAAGTAGTTACTACTACTGCCTCATTTTACAGATGAAGAAACAGAAGCTTAGGTGGAGAAGTTAAGCAGTTTGCTCCAATCCCCATGTTTGGTCAGTTTGAGAGCCAGGATTCAAGCCCAGGCCTGTCTATCTCTGGAGCCTCGACCCTTAGCTGCACAGCACCTCTGTCTCTGGAACGGTGGCCACTCCCACACTCACGTGCACACATGCATGCACAAGCTCGCATACTCACTCTCGCTCTCTCAGTTGAGCTCATACTATATCTGTGGTTTTATAACCTGCTTTTGTCCCTCATACATTATAAAGATTTTCTCACGTCAGCTCCATCCCTCCTTTCACAGAATTTGAGTTATATACCCATTACGTTTCTTACAGGTACTTTTCATAGCTCTTCATCTTTTTACTCATCATTTTCTTTCTTTCCTCTGAGTTCTAGAAGAAACTTTCAGCTTGTTTTTTACATTGTGTTACGTTACATACGTTTACTTTGGTTTTCTGCAATATGCAAGCTGCTGCTCACTGTTTTCATTGCAATTTAAATGTGGTAATCATGTTTTTCATCACAATTCAATCTTTATTAATCTTTATCTTTACATACTGCAGGGTCATCCTGAACGCTGTGGGGAACACAAAATGAAATTTCCAGGAGTACCTGCTTCCTAGAAGATGTGGGTTCTTACCGAATCTTTGCATTGCCTTCCAGTTTTTTTGACCAGCAGAAGCTTGTTCTATGTCTGGCAACTATGCTAAAAACCACATAAAAACTGAAAAGGTTAACCCAAAGGCTTCAGGGCCACATGACTTCATCACTGACTCCTCTCAGACTTTCAAAGAACACATAATATTTATGCTAAATAATTTATTCCAGAGCACAAAAAGAATTCCCAAAACCTAATACCTAACAATTACAGAACAAGGGAGAGAAAGAATTATCCTATATGGCCTAGCAGGTTAGTCCCAGAATTATAAGAATATGTAACATTATGAAAACTATTAACATAATAAGAAAAAAGTGACATGATCTTCTCAATAGGAACTGAAATGTAATTGACAAAATGTAACACTCATTTGAGATCTGAAAAGAGAAAAAAAACTTAGAAACAGTAGTATCTGTCAAATGAACAGCCATAACTATAAAACTAAGAGAAACACTACAGGAATTCAAATTAAAATTAGAAGCAACAGGTGGTGCAGTCCACTGGGTTCCTTATCTGTACCATTCTAAGAATAGTACATAAGCACTGCCACTGAGTTGATGCCAACTCACAGCAACCCTACAGGACAGAACAGAACTGCCCCCTAGAGTTGCCAAGGCTGTAATCTTTACAGAACCAGTCTGCCTACCACATCTTTCTCCCAGAGTGGATGATGGGTTTGAAAAGCTAACCTTTCAGTTAGCAGCCAAGCACTTAACTACTATGTCACCAGGGCTCCTTGAGAACGGCATATAAGAGAGGTTAATTCGTTACATACAATGGACACCTTTGGGTGTCAGGCTTAATTCTTTCATGGAACCCTGGTCAAGAAAGGCCTAGAAGCTCAAGCCCAGCATTGTCCCATATATAATGGACGTTGAAATATAATGCAAGCCACATAATTTAAATTTTCTAACAGCCATTTTAATGAAAGTAAAAAGAAATAGATGAAACTGATTTGAACAATTTATTTCATCCAATGTATAGTGAAACCTGTGAGAACCAGAACTCAACGGGACTGCCTTATTTCTTCCGGGTCTCACAAATTTTCTGCCTTTGACATGCTGCGGTCTTATCACTTTTCTATTGTTCATTTTAGTGGAAAATATTTGAGTTTTCTTTCTTTGACAGGTTTTCACCTTTCAGAAGTTCTAGCTTTTGTAGGTTTTACTGTATCTAAAATATTATCTCTCAATGTATAATCAATATAAAATATAAAAAATTATTGCTATTTTACTTTTTTTTGTACTAAGTCTTTGAGATCTGGTCTGTTTTTTACACTTACAGAACATCTCAATTTGGACTTACCACGTTTCAACTATTCAACAGCCACATGTGGCCACCATACTAGACAATATAGCGCCAACCAATGTATTAAGGCACGACATAAAAATCCAAAGTATACTAATTGAAAAAGAGGGATCAAGGCCAGAGTACTGAAGACAAACCAAGAGGCGCCATCAGCGGGGCTAGGGTGATACGGGGAGCCAAAGGAGAGAGCTAAACACCAGAGAGCAAGGTTAGACCAGGACAAGTGAGAAGACTGAACAGATGATGAAACCGCACGTGGCTGCCCTAGGTTCTAGATATCCCCATCACTTAAGGTCTGTCCCCACCTCCACTCCCCTGCCCCCTCGAAGGGAGGTGGAGTTTGTCACTAACGGGTTAAGTAGATCCAGCTGCAACTGTTAAGGGGCCTTGAGTTACAGATGGAGTGAAATAAATTCAAAAAAGGTCTAGAAAGGCACATGCAGCTCATACTGGCAATTTCATGTTTGTTTGGGGACTTGTTAAATCCAGAAAAATAGGCTCTAATCTCAGCTGTGCCCTGGACCCTTCTGAGACTTTGGCCAGTCCTTTCCAGTATGGGGCTCATCTTCCTGTCTGTAAAATAAGGGAGTGTCGCTGTACGGTTTTTAAAAATCCCTTCCAGTTCTCCCATTCTATGAGCCTAAAAGAAGCAGAGGTCACATATCTGGCATTATATAAATCCACTATTAAGTAAGATTTGCCCCTGGAGACTGAGCAACCACAGCGGTTTTCTTTCTCCAAGTACTTTGAGGACGTGTGGAGAGGCTGAGTCTGAGAAACAAAATCAAGAAGGGCTGGAGGTTGGTCATGGTCCCCAGACCTTCTGTGAGCCCAAGACAGGAACCATTCCCAAAGCCAACTCTTCAGACAAGGTATTGGACTGGACAATGGGGTAGAAAATAATACTGGTGAAGAGCGAGCTTCTTGGATCAAGTAGACACGAGACTATAGTGGCATCTCCGGTCTGGATGGGAGATGGGAGGGTGGAGGGTATCAGAAGCTGGACAAATGGACACGAGAAGAGAGAGTGGAGGGAAGGAGTGTACTGTTTCATTAGAAGTAGAGCAATTAGGAGTATACAGCAAAGTGTATGTAAATTTTTGTATGAGACTGACTCAATTTGTAAATATTCACTTAAAGCACAATAAAAAAATTTTTTTTAAATCTTGAAACAAAAAATAATGACATGGGAAAAATGCTTATGCCATATGGGGAATTTTTAAAAAGTATTTTCCAAAATGTTATTTCAGTATATTTCCAATGATGTAAAAGCAGAACAAAAGTATTTACAGAAAAAGTTCTGAAAAGATATATTGTTGTGTGGTGGTGATAAATTGTGCTTGCCCAAAAAGATGTTGAAGTCTTCACTCTCCCTCTTCCCACCTGTGAACATGAACTGGTTTGGAAATAGGGTCTTTGAAGATGTTATCAGTTAACATAAACTCACATTGGAGTAGGATGGGTCCTAATCCAATCTGAGTGGTGTCCTTTTAAAAGAGACACACATGTGTCACACAGAGGGAAGAAGGGGCTACCAAAAGCTGGGAGAAACAAGCAAGGATCTTCCCCTAGAGCTTCAGAGAGAGCATGGCTCTGCTGACACCTTGAATCAGGACTTCCAGCCTCCAGACTGTGATAGAATAAATTCCTATTCCTATAAGCCAAAAAAAAAGGGCTAGAGGGTTTCTAGGCACTGTGCTGTTACACAGGGGTGAACTGAACATGATGATCTGGTCAGGCAAAAGACAGGAAGCAGTGGGGGCTGCGGTGGGGGGGAGGCAAATGGAGGCAGACTGAACAGAAAAAACACAAACCACCAGGGCAGACTCTGGTTCCATAAAGGAGGCAAAAAAGAAAAACAGAAAGAGGGAGGGAGGGAGGGAGGAAAAAGTAGTCAAGCACAAACCATTTGCACCACCCAGGGACCTGAATGGCACTAAAGGGATTACAAAACAAACGGACAGGGAAGGAAGAGAACTATAAGTACTGATTGTTTCCTACATTCCAAAAAAAAAAAAAATTTTTTTTTTTTTACATTCCAGGTATTGTACAATATGCTTTTATCTACTTTATTTTGCTTAATTCTCAAACCCAGACCATGAAGTAGATTTTACTATTCCCATTTTACAGTTGAGAAAATTGAGGCTCAGAAAGACTAAGTAATTTATGCAAGACCGTCTAGGTAATAAACGGCAGATGCCAGAGCCTGAGTTTTTAGTGCAAAAAGGTCCAAAGAGAGAGACTGAGGTACAAGGTAAAGTAACCAGGCAGGAGACCAGGGAGTAGACAGACTTCATTCAGAAAAGATTGACCCAGGGGCTTCTACAGAAAACAATGCTCCTGTAGGCTGCACAGGGGCTCAAGGCTGTCCTGGCCCCAAGGTCCTCCCCACCAGACTCCCTCCCTACAATGTCAGTCGGAGCAAGGCAGAACTGCAAGAAGGAGCCCCAGGGTAAGCCTTCATTCATCAAGATAATATTTTCATTCAACACTTCACACTGGAAGAATCTTCTCCTCCAACCCTAGTAACTTGCTTTTTGATCACTAGCAACTTGAAGTCCCTGGACAGACTAGGATTTCTGGAAATAATGCCAGACTTTTGATAAATTCCAGCAATGGCTACACAGTGAAATATATTACAGGGTTGCTGGGCTGTTTTTACATTCATACTGCCTGATGATGACTACAGATGGTGGTGTGAAAGTCCACCAGAAAGAATGACTCTTTCAGAAAGGTTATTTCCCCTCTTGAAAAGCTAAAAGGAAACACCAACCTTTAAATACATTTGATCTATTCAGGAATATATATTTAAACTAAAAGTGTGAGGAAACCTTTCAGACACTGGAGTCACTAGCCTCTGATGGTGTAAAAAACACCTTTTGTAAGGCGAGGATACATACCAGGGCTTCATTTCCAACCTCAGGCCTGGCCTGCTCTGTTAGCTTATGAGTTCCTCAACTCTTCCTCTAGCCCCCATTTAATCAGTACCTCTTCTGGGTCAGGCACTGTGCGAGACTTGGAAGATAGAGCAGTGAACAAGGCAATGTTTGCCTTCCAGTGGAGAAGACTGGCATTAATTACAATCCAGTGACTAAGTATGTGAACGACAAGTTCAAGATTCGATGAGAGATTAAAACAGGGGAGCTGGCTTAGCTGGGTGGTGGAGGGCTCATAGTTACCCAGGTAACTGGGGTGGGGATGAAGAGGGCATACCAGGCCAAAAAAAAGAAGCAAATGCACAGGCCTGGAGGTAGATCCAAGGCCAGGTTGGTAAAGCAGAGAAGTGGGGGCGGGGGGGGGGGTCAGAAAAAGGCCTGGAGAGGAAGGGATAAGCCAGATTTCACACAGCATGTAGTCCCATCTTAAAAACTTGGGACTTGGCCCTAAGGGCACTGGGGAAACCACCGAAATTTTTGAAAAGACTCAGTGATGTAGTTGGAGATTTTTAAACTGCAGGTGGGCCACAGAGTAGAATGGGGCAGACGTGGATGTAGAACTACCAGATGAGAGATAGGTGCTGAAGTTGAGGAGGTGCTGAGAGAACAGCCTGAGCTGGGAGGTGGCACTAGGGCAGAGAGGGAGAGGAGACAGGGTGTGGAGCCTGACTAGGAGCAGAGCATGAGGGAGAGGAGTTGCAGGTGGCAGATGTCACATTTCTGGCCTGACCAGTGACCAAGTGTACCATTCTAGGGGTTCAAGAACCACAGGAGGCCTCTGGAGAAAGAATCATAAGTTGATCTGAGGCAAGTTGTGGCTGTGGGGCTTGCAGAACTTTGGCTGCTGCCCGTTCAGCTACCTAAAGGAACCACAGCTCCGGAGAAACCACAGGCTCCCATACTCCACCAGGGTCTCTCCAATCAGTTCCTAGAAGCCCTGGGCCTGGCATCTGAGATCTCCACAACTGGACCACCCTATTCTCCAGTCTGATTTGCCACAATGCCCTTCACCCTTCCTTTGCTCTAGCCAAACTACTGATTTTTACACAAATAGTGTGCCCATGTAAGCAATGTGCACACATATATAACATGTGGAAAATGACAAAATTATGTAAAAAAAAGTCCTGGCATAATGCATCCATGCATATACCACACATAACTTGTGACATTTCCAGAAGCGAATTTCAACCTCATCCAACTCATTCAATAGTCTGAAAATGTTATTTTTGATCATATTTGTATAATAAAGCTATAAGCCATGGTCAGGAAGTCATGGATCAAGTTTGGTAGTACTCTGGTAATCAGAAAATAAGCAACGGAAACTGGGCGTTTGTTTCTATTAATTTAAGTTGATAATTACATACCTGTCGCTTTTCAGTCATCAGTTGAAACCCTGAACCTACTAAAGCCTGTCCATAAATTACGTGCTATCCATTGGAAGCATAAACAAAGCAAAGCCTGCACTGGCATAAATAGCACCAAGTAGCTATCAATAGGAATCTTGATTCAATCTGCATTGACGTAATTATCACAGTCATCTTCTAACTCTGCCTTTTAACTGGAAGAGTAAACAAAGCAAAACTGATGAACAATTGCTCTTGGCTCAACAGTTGAATGTGAAAACCATATCATTTTAAATGAAACCATTAAGCTATATTAGGTCTGCTTATTTCATAGTCCAATGTCTTATTAGCACCAATGTCTTTGATCAATGATCATGTTACTTAGTCATATGCTTGCAAGCATATAAAAAGACCCTTGCTTCCATATAAAAAGACCCTTGCTTCCGGTACACCTCACATTTGAATTTTGCAATCTCTTTACTAGAAACAGTTATCAATTACATTGTGTATATTTTTTCAGTTTATAAATCTAAACCTTAGAACTCTTAGGATTATGGCAGGAATTAAATGCAAGTCCTACACCACTAGCTTCAAACTGAAAGTCATTGTGAAGGCAGAAGAAACAAACAACAGAGCAACACAAGAGAGTTCGAGGTTGGAGAGTCATCCATTTGTGAGTGGAGAAAGGAGAAAAAGGGGCTGGGGAAAACAAATCCGCAAAAATGTCTACCGTGTGGGCTCAAATCGAAATAGGAAAATACCTACCTTAAAGGAAGTTTCCATGGGATCAGTTTTATCACGGTATCATTAAATCCATTGGACAGGAAAAAAAATTGCACTTGAAATTAAAGCCAGCAACATGTAAAAATATATTGATACATCACATTTATGAAAACAATGTGTGGGGCATTATGCAGTTTGCAAAAATAAACTGTAAGCATGCGTTATTTGCATAAATATACGGTAGTATGTTCACTGTACATTCCACTTTTTTCCCAACTGCCTCGCCTGTGCTCAGCAGTTTCCTCTATCTGGAAGGCCCTTTCTTCCTATCTTGTACCCAAATTATACCAATCCTTCCAGGTCACAAATAAATGTGACCACCTCTAGGATGCACAGCCCATTGCCCCCAGCTAGAAGTATTCTCTCCCCCCTCAGACAGCCTTTAGTCTATTCCCTTTAGTGTAGCCCTTGTTATCATTTACATAAATGTATTATCTTTCCCCCTAGACCAGGGATTCCTCATTCACCCTTGAGTCCCCTGAAGCCAGTGGGCAGGAAGCCTTGCACATGATATGTACTTGCTCAATATGTGTTGAGTGATTAAAGAATAAACATGGAACCCACCATCCCAAGCGGGCCCCAGGAACGCCTAAGCAAGCCATCTGAAGGTCATCTGGAAGAATTTCTTCTTTAATTACATTCACATCTACAGCTCCTCTCAGAGACCTCAGACATCTGGCCATGGTGCACATCAGCCTTCCTCCAGATGCCACTCAGATTTTCAACACTGCCTCAATCTGGACTTCAACTATCTGCAACTTCAGCAGTGCTTGGACCACTTCCACAGCAAAGGGACAGCAGCTTAGAGGCTTCCACAACCTCATGATCACCTTGTGGGATCACAAGGGGTCTGAAATGAACCATGGGGTGCTGCAGGGAGGGGCTAAGCCCTGAATGCTATGGGCCCAGGTGGAGAGGAGGGTGACAGAGGAGTGGGGCTGCTCTCTGTAAAGTGGAAAACAGTTCGGGAGAGACAGTGAAAGGCTTGCCTCCTTGAAAACATTCCTCCACAATGCAGAGCTGAGCAGCCCAACGTTGGGTGAAAAACCAAACAAGAGGGGGAGGAGGCAGAGCCAAGATGGCAGAATAGACAGACGCTTCTGGTGAGCCCTCTTTACAACAAAGACCTGAAAAAACTACTCAAACGAGTATATTTATGACAAGTTAGGAACGCTGAGCATCAAAGGCAAGCTTAGAAAACGAACTGAGAGGTAGGGGGAGGAAGAAACTATTCAGAAGCAAAGAGGAGTTACTGGACCTGAATCACGGGGAGCCCGCAGGCACTGTTCCCAGAGCAGCGGCAGCGGGCTCCTACTAGCATTCAGCAGCAATTTCCTCAGAGAGAAGCAGCCAGCCACACAGCCTACTCACACCTCCGGAACCTGAGAAGAACGGCGCTCTCGGCAAAAGCTAAGTATGTGTGTATATTTTACTGCGCCCCGCCCCCACCCCCAAGCGGGCATCAACGGCTGAATTCCCTGGATCTGAGATAGGCCCTGCTGAGTGTCTAGAGCCATCCTCCCGGCCTTAGAGAAGGAATAAATTTGCAACTGGGGGAAAAGATAATTTGCCAGCTCCAGTAACCAGAGGAGCTCAGGACAGAAGCTGCTTCTCTCCAGGCATAAACAGTCCATGGACTTTGAGCACATTTCCCATCAGCACGGACCTGTGTGAGCCTATTTCAGGAGGATAAGCCCTTGTTGGCAGACTCCAACCATTTCAGCTGTGCAGTGGAGAGGTGGTTGTTTGATGTTTGACATTGCTTTCCCTATTCAACAAGGTCCTTACCTACCCACATCAGGGGCCTAAAGACTGGTAGCTCCACTCAAGTCACCCAGCCACCCGTGACAGGGGTCCAAAGATAACTGGTACATCCCAGTCCTTAAAACCAAAAACACTGGGTACCCATGGTCTATCTGCAGAACCTATCTACCTGCACACTCTAGGGAACAGGGACATGCTTTCCTCAGAGACACTTGGGGGTTGGTTCTCACCCCCTGCCTTGTTCAGAGCGTGACCCCTGCTGCAATTAGATACAGGTACATACACCAATCACCCCTGCCCCTCTAAGACTGTAGGAGAGAGCCTGTACCACACACTTGATGATCAGCTACCTGGACACCTGAGCTGAATTCATACAAGAAAAGTGAATCGACTCCTGGACTGATATACCTGACAAGAGCTCTAGCCATCTGGGGACAGGATGTAAGAGCTCCAAAGGCAAAAATAATCAAGCTAGCTCACTCAAGGAACTAATCTGGGAATATCAAAACAAAACAAAGCAATAAGCTACAACACAGTAAGGAAGCATAAACTAGTACAATAACTTATAGATGGCTCAGAGATAACAGTCAATATCAAGTCACATAAAGAAACAGACCATGATCACCTCAACAGGCTCTCAAAACAAAGAATCCAGGGATCTTCTAGATGAAAGGGCATTCCTAGAATTACCAGATGCAGAATACAAAAGTTTAATATGCAGAACTCTTCAAGACATCAGGACAGAAATGAGGCAATACACAGAACAAGCCAAGGAACACACAGATAAAGCAACTGAAGAAATTAGAAAGATTATTCAGGAACATAACGAAAAGTTTATAAGCTGGAAAAATCCATAGACAGCAATCAGAAATTCAGAAGATTAACAATAAAATTACAGAATTAGACAACTCGATAGCAAGTCAGAGGAGCAGAATTGAGCAAGTAGAAGCTAGAATTTCTGAATTCGAAGATAAATCACTTGGCACTAATATATTTGAAGAAAAATCAGATAAAAGAATTAAAAAAATGGAGAAGCCTTAAGAATCATGTGGGACTCTATCAAGAAAACCTACAAGTGATTAGAGTACCAGAACACGGAGGGATAACAGAAAATACAGAGAGAACTGTTTAAGATTTGTTGGCAGAAAAATTCCCTGATATCGTGAAAGATGAGAAGATATCTATCCAAGATGCTCATCAAACTCCACATGAGGTAGATGTTAAAAGAAAGTCACCAAGACATAATGAAGCTTGCCAAAACCAAAAAAAAAAAAGAGAGAATTTTAAGAGCAGCTAGGGATAAACAAAAAGTCACCTACAAAGGAGAGCCAAAAACAGTAAGCTCAGACTACTCAGCAGAAATCATGCAGGCAAGAGGGCAATAGGATGACTTATCTAAAAAATTTAAAGGAAAAAAACTGTCAGCCAAGAATCATATATCCAGCAAAACTGTCTCATAAATATGAAGGTGAAATTAGGACATTTCCAGATCAACAGAAGTTTAGAAAATTTGTAAAAATGAAACCAAAACTGTAAGAAATACTGAAGGGAGTTCTTTGGTTAGAAAATCAATAATATCAGGTATCAACCCCAGACTAGAACACTGGGCAGAGCAATCAGAAGTCAACCCAGACAGGGAAATAAAAAAAAAAAAAAAAAAGCTCAAAACAGGGTAACAGCGATGTTATTATATAAAAGAAGACAATACGAAAACAATAAAGAGGGACTAAGAAACGTAATCATAGATCTTCCATACGGAGAGGAAGATACGGCGATACAAAGAAATAAAAGTTAGGTTTAAATTGAGAAAAATAGGGGTAAATAATAAGGTAACCACAAAGGAAACAAACTATCCGACTCATCAAAGTAAAATACAAGAAAAAAATAGAGACTCAGCAGAAACAAAATCAACAATAACGAATACGAGGAAAGGACAATATATAAAGACAATCTACTCAGCACATAAAATTAAGTGGGAAAAAGAAACTGTCAACAACACACAAAAAAGACATCAAAATGATGGCACTAAATTCATACCTATCCATGCACCAGTAAAGAGACAGAAGTGGCAGAATGGATTAAAAAACACGATCCGTCTACATGCTGCCTTATAGACTTAGAGACACAAACTAAAACTCAAAGGATGGAAAAAATGTCAAGCAAACAACAATCAAAAAAGAGCAGGAGTGGCAATACTAATTTCTGACAAAATAGACTTTAAAGTTAAATCCATCAGAAAGGATAAGGAAGGACACTATATAATGATTAAAAGGACAATATACCAAAAGATATAACCATATTAAATATTTATGCACCCAATGACAGGGCTGCAAGATACATAAAACAAACTCTAACAGCATTGAAAAGTGAGATAGACAGCTCCATAATAATAGTAGGAAACTTCAACACACCACTTTCAGTGAAGGACAGGACATTCAGAAAGAAGCTCAATAAAGACACGGAAGATCTAAATGCCGCAATCAACCAACTTGACCTTGTAGACATACACAGAACACTCCACCCAACAGCAACCAAGTATACTTTCTTTTCTAGTGCACATGGAACATTCTCTAGAATAGCCCACATTATTAGGTCATAAGGCAAGCCTTGGCAGAATCCAAAACACTGAAATATTACAAAGCATCTTATCTGACCATAAGGCCATAAAAGTGGAAATCAATAACAGAAAACAGGGAAAAGAAATCAAGCACTTGGAAACTGAACAATACCTTGCTCAAAAAAAGACTGGATTACAGAAGACATTAAGGATAGGATAAAGAAATTCATAAAATCCAATGAGAATGAAAACACTTCCTATCAGAACCTTTGGGACACAGCAAAAGCAGGGCTCAAAGGTCAATGTATATCAACAAATGCTCACATACAAAAAGAAGGGCCAAAATCAAAGAATTACCCCTTCAACTTGAACAAATAGAAAGACAGCAACAAAAGAAACCCTCAGGCACCAGAAGAAAATGAATAATAAAAAATTACAGCAGAACTAAATGAAATAGAAAACAGAAAAACAGTTGAAAGAATTAACAAGACCAAAAGCTTGTTCTTTGAAAAAATCAACAAAAATGATAAACCATTGGCCGAACTGACAAAAGAAAAACAGGAGAGGAAGCAAATAACCCAAATAAGAAAGGAGATGGGAGATATTACAACAGACCCAACTGAAATTAAAAGAATCAGATTATTGTGAAAAACTGTACTCTAACAAATGTGAAAACCTAGAAGAAATAGATGAATTCCTGGAAACACACTACCTACCTAAACTAACACAAACAGAGATAGAACAACTAAATAAACCCAAAACAAAAGAAGACATTGAAAAGCTAATCAAAAAACTCCCAGCAAACAAAAAAAAACCCCTGCCCAGAAGGCTTCACTGCAGAGTTCTACCAAACTTTCAGAGAAGAGTTAACACCACTACTAGTAAAGCTATTTCAGAGCATAGAAAACGACGGAATACTACCAAACTCATTCTATGAAGCCACCACAGCCCTGAAACCAAAACCAGGTAAAGACACCACAAAAAAAATTAGACCTATATCCCTCATGAACTTAGATGCAAAAATCCTCAACAAAATTCTAGCCAATAGAATTCAACAACATATCAAAAAAATAATTCAGCATGACCAAGTGGGATTCATACCAGGTATGCAGGGATGGTTCAACGTTATAAAAACAATTAATGTAATCCACCACATAAATAAAACAAAAGACAAGAATCACATGATTTTATCAATTGATGCAGAAAAGGCATTTGACAAAGTTCAACACCCATTCATGATAAAAACTCTCAGCAAAATAGGAAGAGAAGGAAAATTCCTTGACACAGTACAGGGCATTTACACAAAGCCAACAGCCAACATCACCCTAAATGGAGATGCCTGAAAGCATCCCCACTGAGATCGGGAACCAGACATGGATGCCCTTTATCACCGCTCTTATTCAACATTGTGTTGGAGGTCCTAGCCAGAGCAATTAGGCTAGATAAAGAAATACAGGGCATCCAGACTAGCAAGGAAGAAGTATCTCTATTTGCAGATGACATGATCCTATAGACAGAAAACCCTAAGGAATCCTCCAGAAAACTGCTGAAACTAATAGAAGAGTTCAGCAGAGTATCGGGATACAAGATAAACATACAAAAATCCGTTGGATTCCACTACACCAACAAAAAGAACATCGAAGAGAAAATCATCAACTCAATGCCATTTACAGTAGCCCCCAAGAAGATACAATATTTAGGAATAAATCTTACCAGAGAGATAAAAGACTTATACAAAGAAAACTACAGTATACTTCTGCAAGAAACCAAAAGGACTTAAAACATAAGTGGAAAAACACAGCTTGCTCATGGATAGGAAGACTTAACATTATAAGAATGTCTGTTCTACCAAAAGTGATCTATACATTTAATGCAGTTCTGATCCACATTCCAACGACATTCTACTTCCTATGGAAGGGAAAGAGGCCCCGGATAAGTAAAGCATTACTGAAAAAGAACAACAGAGCGGGAGGCCTCACTCTACCTGATTTTAGAACCTATTATACCACCCCAGTAGTCAGAACAGCCTGGTACTGGTACAACAACACATAAATAGACCAATGGAACAGAATTGAGAACCCAGACATAAATCCATCCACATATGAGCAGTTGATACTTGACAAAGTCCCCAAAACAGTTAAATGGGGAAAAGACTACCTTTTTAACAAATGGTGCTGGCATAACTGGATATCCATCTGCAAAAAAATCAGACAAGATCCATACCACACTCCATGCATAAACACGAGCTCAAAATGGATCAAAGATCTAAATATAAAATCTAAAATGACAAAGATCATGGAAGAAAAAATAGGGATGTTAGGAGCCCTAATACATTAAGGCATAAACAGTTTACAAAACGTTACTAACGATGCAGAAAAAAAAAGTAGATCACAGAAAGTTCCTAAAATTCAAACGCCTATGCTCATCCAAAGTCTTCACCCCAAGTGGAAAGACTCCCCACAGGCTGGGAAACAGGTTCTAGCCGTGACGTTTCCCATCAGTGTCTGATCTCTACAATCTACATGACACTGCAAAAACTCAACTACAAAAAGACAAATAACGCAATTAAAATATGAGCAAAAGAGATGAACAGACACGAGGAAATGCCATTAGAGAAATGCAAGTCAAAACTACAATGAGATTTCATCTCACTCCAACGAGTCTGGCACTAATCCAAAAGACAGAAAATGATAAATGTTGGAGAGGCTGTGGAGAGATTGGAACACTTATACTCTGCGGGTGGGAATGTCAAATGGTACAACCACTTTGGAAATCAATTCACCGCTTCCTAAAAAGCTAGAAATAGAACTACCATACAATCCAGCAATCCCACTCCTCGGAATATATCCTAGAGAAATAAGAGCCTTTACACGAACTGATACATGCACACCCATGTTTATTGCAGCACTGTTTACAATACCAAAAAGATGGAAGCAACCAAGCAGCCCATCAACGGATGAATGGATAAATAAATTATGGCATATTCACACAATGGAATACTGCACATCAATAACAGTCAGGAATCTGTGAAACATTTCATAACATGGAGGAATCTGGAAGGCATTATGCTGAGTGAAAGTAGTCAGTTGCAAAAGGACAAATATTGAATAAGACCACTATTATAAGAACTCAAGAAATAGTTTAAACAGAGAAGAAAATATTCTTTGATGATTACAAGACAGGGGAGGGAGAGAGGGTGGGAGCACCGTTTTCACTAATTAGATAGTAGATAAGAACTACTTTAGGTGAAGGGAAAGACAACACACAATACAGGCGATGGCAGCACAACAGGACTAAACCAAAAGCAAAGAAGTTTCCGGAATAAACTGAATGCTTCGAAGGCCAGTGTAGCAGGGAAGAGGTTTGGGGACCATGGTTTCAGGGGACATCTATGTAAATTGGCATAATAAAATCTATTAAGAAAATATTCTGCATCCCACCTTGGAGAGAGGCGTCTGAGGTCTTAAATGCTAGCAAGCGGCCATCTAAGATTCATCAATTGGTCTCAACCTACCTGGATCAAAGGAGAATGAAGAACACCAAGGACACAAGGTAATTATGAGCCCAAGAGACAGAAAGGGCCACATAAACCAGAGACTACATCAGCCTGAGACCAGAAGAGCTAGGTGGTGCCTGGCTACAACCAATGACTGCCCTGACAGGGAACACAACAGAGAATCCATGAGGGAGCAGGACAGCAGTGGGATGCAGACCCCAAATTCTCGTAATAAGACCAGACTTAATGGTCTGACTGAGATTAGAAGGACCCAGGTGGTCATGGCCCCCAGACCTTCTGTTGGACCAGGACAAGAACCATTCCCAAAGCCAACTCTTCAGACAGGGATTGGACTAGACACTGGTTTGGAGAGGGATGCTGGTGAGGAGTGAGCCTCTTGGATCTGGTGGACACTTGAGACTATGTTGGTATCTCCTCCCTGGAGGGGAGATGAGAGGGTACAGGGGGTTAGAAGCTGGCGAATGGACAAAAAAAGAGTGGAAGGAGGGAGCGGGCTGTCTCATTGGGGGAGAGCAATTGGGAGTATGTAGGAAGGTGTATATAAGTTTTTGTGTGAGAGACTGACTTGATTTGTAAACTTTCGCTTAAAGCACAATCAAAATTAAAAAAAAAAACAAAACAAACGAGATCACGACTCATGAGTAGCCTTTATCCAAGAATCTCATATTTTCCACTGAAGGAAAAGCTGGTCTGCATCTAAAGATTCAAACTTGCAATGCCTACACTCAGGAGGAAGAAACTATCTCCAGCTGTAAATTAAAAGTTTACTTTAAACTCTCATTTCCCATGAGTTAGGACTTCAGAGCCTACAGCCCCTGTAATCGGGCCCTGCTTGTCCACCAGTCTAGTCAGAAGGCAAACAACGCTGGGCCACTTGCAATTACAAGAAAAAGCTAATGAATTTCGGACCATGTTTTGTGCTTGCATTCATGGATCATAAAATCATCTGGCTTCTTCTTACCCCATGAGCTGACCTGCCAATGAGGCAACCCCAAGTATTTATAGGCAGGAAGGGGCTGCCAGGACCACTCTGTGAGAGGCCAGGGAAAGAGGCTGCCCATTAACCTTCCCCTTACATACAGACCCATGTTTATGTTCTGACATTCAGTCTAAATCTTGGCATGCAAAATCCTGTTAAAAAGTATTTAGTTTTTAAATATCTTGAGGTAGGAGGGAGAGTAAACTCAACTCTCTCAACTGCACACAGGTACAAACTCAGTCAGAAGTTACCTAAGTGGCTTTTTAAATATCAGCCAGTTATAAATAAAGGATTTAAAATGCAACCTTTCTACTTGGATGTATAATTTCTCTAACACACCCTAATGAATTCTGAGAGTCCAGAGGAAAGGTACACCCATAAAAAGGTGGGTTCTTGGTCTGGGAACACACACAGGCACACCCATCCATCAGAGCAAACCTCATCATTTCCCAGCTAAGGCAGAGCCCCTGTCCTGACCACAGCTGCCACGACCACCCAGAGGCAAGGGGCTGTGGTGGCACTGGGAATACTTCCACCCCAGAGGAAGCCTGGAGGAGTCTCCACAGAACCCAGGTGGCCCAGACTGGTTGCTGGCTGTCTGGGACCCTCCAAAGGCCAACTTCCATCCCTCAGGGTATCTCCAAAGCTATCAGAGACCACAGGAAGACTTACTAAAATGCAGAATGAGCTACTGCATAAAAGAACCTTTCTTAACCCCAAATAGCGACATAAAGCTTACTTCCTGATGGCCTGGTGTCCCCATATCTGACCTAAGCCATGTAAAAATTAACGCAACCTGTCTTAACACTAATGATTTGCAGGAGCCATCACTCATTCACCCCACCAGCCCTGCTGCCACCTTCTCAGCCTCCATTTAAGATCCTGCGCAACAGGAACACGAAAGGCACAGATTGGAGCAAACAGGAGTCTCAGAGCTGGAAGGTCCCTAAGAAGGAAATGACATATTAAGATAAGGAAATACTTGATGGACAGTGATCCCTGTCACTGGTATGTTTGGGAGTATCTGCCCAGCCTATGACCATTCCCACTTCTTTGGCAACTGTACCTCCCTCTCAACCCCATCAGACGGTAGAATACAAATAGTCACTTTGAAGACATAAACCTGACCTTCACTTGGCCATTAAGAATCCCCTGTGTTTCCCCTTGAGATTGGGAACCAGACAAGGATGCGCTTTATCACCACCCTTATTCAACATTGTGCTGGAGGTCCTAGCCAGAGCAATTAGGCTAGATAAAGAAATAAAGGGCATCCAGATTGGTAAGGAAGAACTATCTCTATCTACAGATGATATTATCTTATATGCAGAAAACTACTGAAACTAGTAGAGTTCAGCAGAGTGTCAGGATACAAGACAAACATAGAAAAATTAGTCGGATTCCTCTACCCCAACAAAAAGAACATAGAAGAGGAAATCACCAAATCAACACCATTTACAGTAGCCCCCAAGAGGATATAATACTTAGGAATAAACCTTACCAGAGATGTAAAAGACCTATACATAGAAAAGTACAAGACACTACTGCAAGAAACCACAAGAGACCTACATAAGTGGAAAAACATACCCTGCTCATGGAAAGGAAGACTTAACATTGTAAAAATGTCTATTCTACCAAAAGCAATCCATAAGTACAATGCAATTCCGATCCAAATTCCAACAACACTTTTTAATGAGATGGAGAAACAAATCACCAACTTCATATGGAAGGGAAAGAGCCCTGGATATGTAAAGCATTACTGAAAAAGAACAAAGCGGGAGGCCTCACTCTACCTGATTTTAGCACCTATTATACCGTTACAGTAGTCAAAACAGCCTGGTACTGGTACAACAACAGATACATAAACCTATGGAACAGAACTAAGGATCCAGACATAAATCCATCCACATATGAGGAGCTGATATTTGACAAAGGCCCAAAGTCAGTTAAATGGGGAAAAGACAGTCTTTTCAACAAATGGTGCTGGTATAACTGGATATCCACCTGCAAAAAAATGAAACAAGGCCCATACCCCACACCATGCCCAAATCTAACTCTAAATGGATCAAAGGCCTAAATATAAAATCCAAAATGATAAAGATCATGGAAGAAAATATAGGGACAACCCTAGGAGCCCTAATACATGGCATAAACACTATATGAAACATTAATAATACAGAAGAGAAACCAGATAACTGGGAGCTCCTAAAAATCAAACACCTATGCTCATCCAAAGACTTCACCAAAAGAGTAAAAAGATTACCTACAGATTGGGAAAAGGTTTTTAGCTATGACATTTCCGATCAGCAGCTAATCTCTAAAATCTAGATGATACTGCAAAAACTCAACTACAAAAAGACCAATAACCCAATTAAAAAATGGCCGAAGTATAGGAACACACACTTCACTCAAGAGGACATTCAGGTAGCTAAACAATACATGAGGAAATACTCAGGACCACAGCCATTAGGGAAATGCAAATCGAAACTACAATGAGATTCCATCTCACTCCAACAAGGTTGGCATTAATCCAAAAAACACAAAAAGATAAATGTTGGAGAGGTTGTGGAGAGACTGGAACACTTATACATTGCTGGTGGGAATGTAAAATGGTACAACCACTTTGGAAATCGATTTGGCACTTCCTTAAAAAAACTAGAAATAGAACTACCATATGATCCTGCAATCCCATCCCTTGGAATATATTCTAGAGAAATAAGAGCCTTTACACAGATATATGCACACCTATGTTCACTGTAGCACTGTTTACAATAGCAAAAGAGGGAAGCAACCAAGGTGCCCATGAACAGATGAATGGATAAATAAATTATGGTATATTCACACAATGGAATACTACACATCAACAAAGAACAGTGATGAATCTGTGAAACATTTCATAACATAGAAGAATCTGGAAGGCATTACGCTGAGTGAAATTAGTCAGTTGCAAAAGGACAAATATTGTATGAGACCACTATTATAAGAACTCAAAAAATAGTTTAAACAGGGAAGAAAATACTCTGATGGTTACCAGAGTAGGGAGGGAGGGAGAGGGGTTTTCACTAATTGGATAGTAGATAAGAACTATTTTAGGTGAAGGGAAAGACAACACACAATACAGGAGAGGTCAGCACAACTGGACTAAATCAAAAGCAAGGATGTTTCCTGAATAAACTGAATGCTTCGAAGGCCGGCATAGCAGGGGCGGGGGTTTGGGTACCACGGTTTCAGGCGACATCTGAGTCAATTGGCATAATAAAATCTATTAAGAAAACATTCTGCATCCCACTTCGGAGAGTGGCGTCTGGGGTCTTAAACGTTAGCAAGCGGCCATTTAAGATGCATCAATTGGTCTCAACCCACTGGAGCAAAGGAGAACGAAGAACACCAAAGACCAGGGTAATTATGAACCCAAGAGACAGAAAGGGGCACATAAACCAGACACTACATCAGCCTGAGACCAGAAGAACTAGATGGTGCCCAGCTACAACCAATGACTGCCCTGACACGGAACACAACAGAGAACCCCTGAGGAAAAAGAAGAGCAGTGAGATGCAGATCTCAAATTCTCGTAAAAAGACCAGACTTAATGGTCTGACTGAGACGAGAAGGACCCCAGAGGTCATGGTCCCCAGACCTTCTGTTAGCCCAAGACAAGGAACCAATCCCAAGGCCAACTCTTCAGACAGGGGTTGGACTGGACTATAAGACCGAAAATTATACTGGTGAACAACGAGCTTTTTGGATCAAGTAGACACATGAGACTGTGTGGGCAGCTCCTGTCTGGAGGAGAGATGTGAAGGCCAAGGAGGACAGACGCTGACTGAATGGACACAGAAATAGAGTGGAGAGGAGTGAGCTGTCTCACTAGGGGGAGGGCAACTAGGATTATACAGCAAGGTGTATATAAGTTTTTGTATGAGAGACTGACTTGATTTGTAAACTTTCACTTAAGGCACAATAAAAAAAAAAAAAAAAAAGAATCCCTTGTGTGGGTATTTGGAACCCAGGTGAAGGAGGAGAGAAAATCTGTCTCTAGAACTTGGGAGCTATGGGAAACAAGGATGAAGGACAGAGAGAAGAGAGATGAAAGACTAAAGTCTGGCCAATCTTCTAGGTCCTAATTCCAGCCTCTCTCCACTTTCAGGTTCCATGAAATACTTCATAAGCCTTATGGCAAATTCTCTTTTTCGTCAAGCTGGCTTGAGCTGTTTTCTGTTTTTTGAAACTAAAAATATCCTGGCTTACTTGGTCTCCCATTGTTCTGTCCTCACAGACCCTTCAGCCTGGGAAGCCTCAAGCAGGGAAAGGGTGAGAAAGGGAAGGCCCAATGGAGGTTGAGGCTTGGAATGCTGCTCTTCCAAGGAAACCAAAACAAGCAGGAATCTAGGGAATTCCTTGGAAGAGTCAGGAGCCAGGAACCATACACCAAGTACATGGCTTCCAACTCTGAGGGATTCTAGAATCTGTGTCGATATTCCCGTGTGCAACTTTGCTTCCCTCCAGGGGAATAAGCAGTTAAACTTCAACAAAATCAGTACTGTGGGCTAATCGTCAGGGAAGTGAGAAGAGCAGAGGTTAAGACAGAGTATCTGATCCCACAAGCACCCTGGGGGACATCTGCCCCAGGACATGGAGTGGATAGTGGTAGCTTTAAAGAAAAGCAAGCCTCGTCTCTGAGGCTTAGGAACTCAGAGAAGTGAGGAAAATTGCCTGAGGCCACGCAGCAGCAAGTTGCGAGGCCAAGGTTTCTATCTAGGTAGACCATATGCCAAAATCCATGCTCTTAACCCCTTTCTTTAGTAGATTCATCTGCCAACTCTTCTTTCCCTAAGGTCTAGGTCAAAGAAGCATTTGTGATCATCAATGATAAGGAAATTGGCCTCCTTCCTCAATCCCCACAAACGGTAGGTATTTACAACCACAATCTTCAATGAAGGGTGGTTCTGCTAAATGGAGGATGCTCTATTCTGCTGAGTATCTTGATACGTTTGAGGATGCAAGTTTAGCAGTAGGCACCAGGGGCTCTGAGAAGCTCTGTAGAGTGCAGTAACATGGACGGTCCTAAGGACAATCTGAGAGAGAATGAGAAGGGAAAAAAGACCTGGGAAGGCTGGTAGAGGCTGGGGTGGGTTAAGAGACCAGTACAAATCCACAATGAAAGGGTATCCAATGGGTATTTTAGAAATAGTGATGCCTACCAAACCAAAAACCAACCCTGCTGCTGTCAAGTTGATACCAACTCAACGACAACCCCATGTGTTACAGAATAAAACTGCTCCTCAGGGTTTTCTTGGCTGTAACCTATATGGAAGGAGATCCACAGTGTTGCTGGGTGAGTTCAAACAGCTAACCTTTCTGTTAGTAGCCAACCACAAACTGTGCCACCCAGGGACCTGTGTAATGCTTACAGTACCTGTTAAAGCTGTTTTTATGGCTGCAAAGTTTCCCTTTCAATGAAGTCGATGTGGCTCCCTAACGCTTTGTACAACAGATTCTTACAGTGTACCTGTGTCACTGTGATGCAGTGTTAGAACTAGCATATGTGGAAGCAATAAACTTCTAGGAACTTACACAGATCTAGAGGGAGAGCTCTGGCCTTCCTAAACCCATAGATTGGGATTTGAGATTCAAGACCAGTTTACACCTGTCTCTAAGAGGCATCTGGGTAACGATGGTAATAACGACAAGAGAAAAGAATGTTTCCTTTTGATTCTTTATCCTCTCTGTTCTTGTTCTTTCTCACCTCAGACCTTGGGATAGGCTACTCCCTCTGCCTGAAACACCCCTTCACCTCCTCTTCACCTGACCAACTCCACCTCATTCCTCAGGTCTTACCATACACACCATTGCTCAGACGAGCTTTCCTGGACCTCCCGCATCTATCCAGACTAAGCTGGGTACTCTATGTACTTCCCACGCCACCTGTCATTCCACTGACAACCATTCTTTATTGAGTTGCTTTTTGAGCTGTTTGTCTTCCCTTCCTAGCAAATATGCAAGGATAGTAATAAGTTTAATTTGTTCATCTTTGTATGTCCAGCTCCTAATTAAGTACCTGGCCATAGCAGGTGCTAGATAACAGGTTGTTAACAGGGTGTTATCCTATATCAACTAGCAGGAAGTAACATGTTTTGGAAAAGTGAGTTTTCCAGATAATGGAGGTTCAACTCTTTAAGCACTGTAACTTTCTATTCTGTGAGTCAGTAAAAATCTACTGAACAGATACTATGCACGTAGCACCACACCACGCATTTGGGAGATTAACGATATACTAGATGAAGCTCTTGTCCTTGGGTGTCAGGATCCTCTGGAATCTAATTAAAGCTGTGGGCTTCCCCTTCCCCACTAAAATGTGAGTAATAAAGATGTGTGAAATTTTGCATACCATTTATCTTAACATTAATTTTAATGGAAAGTATTTTTAGAGGATTCTCTCATTTTTTCATGTAAAAGAATGAATACCAACCTTCTAAAAAGAATCAGAAGAAATTCAAATTATGCAAATAAAATCAAAGTGAACTATAATGCAAAGCCTGCTGCAATGTGGCATAAAAGAGGCTGTTATCAAGGGTTAAAGTGTGAATTCTGGAGCCAGACCACCTGGGTTTGAATCTGGCTCCCCCACTCACCAGCTGTATGACTGCGGGAAGTTTGCTTAAGAGCTTTGGAACTCAGTCCCTTCATTTGAAAATACAGATAATAAAAGTGCCCACCTTCTATAATTATTGTGAATATTTAAAAAAATTGTGACTATTAAATGGGTTAATTCATATAAAGTTAGTAGAATAGTATCTGATATACAGTAAGCATTCAATAAATGTACCTATTATTATTTTTTAATATAAAAGCAAAATTGTGAAACACTCCTTGACACAAACACACATGACATTTTGACATTCGATCAACTTGACTTTTTTGTTTTGATTCCAACAAATGCTGAAAATCCTGACTCCGAAAGGAAGGCAGTGGTACAACAAATCACCGCTCCCAAAGCTCACTGACAGGGGTGAGTGTGTGTCAGAATATCAAGGAATGGCATCATTCCCCAAGAGTTTTCCAGCTGAATTAATGTTTTCTTTTTTCTCAAGTCCTTGAGGAAGCAAGGTCCAGGTCTCCTTTACTGCTGGTTTGTCCCAAAGGAAAGATTATGCATCCATACTCCCTCTGTATGTTTCACAAAGCAGAAGTAGGCTTTAAAAGAGAAGGGCAGTGCTTCCAGGTATCCCCAAATTTCTGCTGCTGAGGATTTAGCATGCTTCTGTCATTCTCAGGCTACACAAGCATTTCCTCTAGCAGTAGAAAGTTTCCAAACTTGTCCGTCTCCAGTCTCCTCTTCCAGAAGGCAGCATGGCGAAAGATGCCCATTTTTTCAGCAACATCTATAATGGTTTATTTGAAAGATTTACCTCACTTCACAGTGCCAAAAATATCCAGTAAGTAAGCCAAGTCATAAATAATTCCTCTTTCTCTGTTTTGTGGGTTTTCCTTTCCTTTCAAAGGAAAAAAAAAAGTAGAACTTCAGTCTGAAGTTCAGTCAAGTACTTCAAGACTTGTCCTTGGAAAGCCAGTGAACTTCTGTTTAGTCGTAGCAAGCTTCTCGTTCTGCTCCATTTCATAACAAAACCTCCTGAAAAGGCAATGAACGAATCGAGGCCTCCACTCTGATGAAATCACAGGGTTTCAAAGCAGTCTTTCAGGACTGTTGCAGTCTTTGACATCAATGCATATTGGCTGAGAAGGTTCCAGCCACAAGTGGCAGGTGGGCCTTCTTGCTTCATCAAAGTTGCAAATCCACATGTTGCCAAACAAAGCAGATGCTTCATCTGTGCACAGATAGCCTTGACTTTCCTTCCAGTCAAAATTTAGTTTGTCAGAGAAACTGTCTGCCATTTTGAAGACTCTGAAGTTTCCGAAAGGGGTGTGCAATGTAAGAATTCCTCTTAGATGTTGATCATATACATGTAACAGATACCACTAGAAGCTGGTTGCACGGAGACTATTATTAGCAGTTCATGCAACAGATTTAAAGGGAAATGGCAATTCTTTCCAAATACTTCAAATGCTTCAAAATACCAGAAGATAGGTCAGCAATTCACGACGTGACACAGTTTAACACAAGTGCTGCTTCACACTCCTTCATCTGCTCTGAGCCACAGTCAGTTCAGTCCAATTTATACGGTTTCACCAAGTTAATGCCTATCAGGCTAACTTGTTTTGCTTGGCAACGTAATAAAGCAATCTCAAAGTGTATTTCAAAACAAGGCTTTTGTGTTGGAGTAAATCCGAGTTTTGGAAAATTTCCAGCCCTGCCAAGTCAATCCCTCTTCTCACAAATAAGGTCCCCTCTCCATTATGATTCTTTAGGAGGTGAGATGTTCCTTCCCCTTAGCAGGTGTCATAAAGCCACTGACAAGAATCCTATCACTGCAGCCTAAATGTCTGGTTATGAAAATAAAACCAAAGATTACGTAAGCTTTGTTGTGTTTTTTCATTTGACATTTTCCAGTTTAATTATGATCAATTTAAACACAAGCAGACACACATATTTAGAAAGGTAAGGCAGATTTTCACAAATTCCTTTCAAAGGGAACATATTCTAGACACTATAACATTGGACATCATAACATAGTAGCAATGAAAATTGTCATTACTCAGACATATGCAGTAGCATCTCATGCTAGCCTATACCCATTCAGAATAGAATGATACCTTAATATAATTTGAAAAAGGTGTTTTTTTTCCACAGAAGTAACTTCCCAAATAAAGGAACTTTTGATTCTATGACAAAGTAGCTGGTATCAGTAACTATAAAAACTGGATAAAGCAACAAAATAATAATAATAATAACCTAGCTACTTGAAGATAGCAACCAAAAAAGCCAGGATTTGAGGGCCTATGACCCCAGAAAGATGGGAAATGAAGTGAGCTCTACACTCACTGTTGTTTTGTTCTCTGACAATACAATACCTAGTGTTGGCAAAGATGTGGAGCCACTGAAACTTACACACTGAAGATAGGAATGTAAATTAGTACAAACACTTTTGAAAATAGTTTGGCAGTATCTATTAAGCTGAACACATACAAGCCTTGTGACCCAGTAATTCTACTTCTGAGTATTATACCCAAGAGAAATGACTCTTTATGTCTACCAAAAGACATGTTCAAGGGTGTTTTTCACACCATTATTCCCAATAGCCACAAACTGGAAACAACCAAAATATCTATCAGCATTGGAACAGATAAATAAATTGTGGTCTACTCATACAATGGAATACTATACAGCAATGAAAAAGACAAATTTCTTGCTATACACAAAAACATCATCAATTTTATGCACATAATGTTAAGCTTAAGAAGCCAGACAAAAAGCATATACTTTATGGTTCCATTTATATAAAGTTCAAAAACAGACAAAACTACCTATGGCAAAAGAAGTTAGAATAGTGGTTACACTTGGGGGTAGTTACTATGACTTGGACGGGGCCAGGAGATAGACTGCTAAGGTGTTGATATGTTCTATATCTTGATCTGGATGGTGGCTACCTACACATTTATTCACTTTGTAAAAATCTATACAAAAAAATCAATCTTGTATTCTTAAGAGTTATATGCAATTTGTAAAATCTCTTGAAAAGGTAACAGGCTTTAACAGATAACTGTTCAATGCAAACACAATAACAATGTATTACGGAGTTTATTACATATGTAGAAGTAAAATGTGTATAACAATACTATAAAGAATGGGAGTGAGACAGATGTACACTGTTGTAAAGTTCTTGTATTATGTGTGAGATGGTATGGTACCATTTGAAGGTGGACTGTGATAATATAAAGATGGACACCATAAATCCTAAACTAACCACTAAAATAAAAAATGAAGTATAACTAATAAGCCAACAAAGGAGATAAAATTGAATAAAAAAAATAACCAATTCAGTAGTCAGAAGAAGAGGAAAAAGGGAGCAAAGAACAGATTTAAATCCAACCATGTCAATAATCACATTAAATGTAAATGGTCTAAGGACTCCAACTAAAAGGCAAAGATTGTCAGATTGAACCAAAAAGCAAGATCTAACTATATGCTGCCTAAAAGCAACCCAATTTAAATATAAAGATACAAGTAAGTTAAAAGTAACAGGATGAAAAAGATATATCATGCTAATACTAGTCAAAAGAAAGAAGGCTGTATTATCTAATAACATTGATTTCAGAACAAAGAATACTGCCAGGAATAAGGCAGGTCATTTCATAACTATAAAAGGGTCAATTCAATATGAGGACATAATAATTCTAAATGTTTATGCACCAAATAATAGAACTTTAAAATGTATCAAACAAAAACTCATAGGACTGAAAGGATAAAGTAAATTTACAAATTTACAATTTAGGTATTGAAATATCTCACTATAATTGTAAATTTAAATTTAAATTTAAATTTACAATTATAGTGAGATATTTCAACACCTAACTCTCAATAATTGATAGAACAAATAGAAAATCAGTAAGGATACAGATGACTTGAATAATACTGTTTACCAGCTTGACCTCAATGACATTTAACAGTAGAATGCACACTTTTTTTCCAGTACACACAGAACATTTACCAAGACAACCATATTCTAAGCCATACAACATGTCTCAATACATTGAAACAATTCTTATCATACATACATGTTCCCTAACCATAACAGAACTAGAAATCAGTAACAGAAAGCTACCTAGAAAATTCCCCAATAATTGGAAACTAAGTAACAAACTTCTAAATAATTCATGGGTCAAAGAAGAAACCAAAGGAGAATTGAAAAACATTTTTAACTGAATGAAAATAAAAGCCTAAATTATCAAAATGTGGGGATGAAGCTAACGCAGTGCTTAGAAGAAAATTTATAACACTAAATGCCTACATTAAAAATGATCGGTCTTAAAAGCATTGACCTCAGTTTCCATTTAGAGAAGAGCAAATAAACCAAAGTAAGCAAAGGAAATAAAAAAAATATGAACAGAGATCAATGGCCCAGAAAACAGAAAAATAAAAGAAAAAAATTAATGAAACCCAAAGCTCTTTTTTTTTTAAATCAATAAAATTGATAAGTCAGACCGATCAGGAAAAAAGAGAGCAGATACAAATTACCAATATCAGGAATGAGAGAGGGGACAGTATTAGAGATCCTACAGATACTAAAAGGATAACACAGGAATATCATAAACAGCTTCATGGGAATAAATTTAACTTTGAGAAAATGAAGAAACTTCCTACAAAACACAACCAATGCTCAATGGAGAAGAACTAGATAACTTTAATAGCTCCATATCTGTTAGAGAAATTGAATTCATAGTTTAAAATTTTTCCACAAAGAAAACTCTGGGCCCAGGTGGTTTTACTAGTGAAATCTACCAAACATTTAAGAAAGAAAAGAAATACCAATTCTACATAAACTTTTCTGGAAGACTGAAAAGGAAAGAATGCTTCCCAACATATTTTGAGGTCAGCATTACACTGATACCAAACCAGACAAAGACATTACAAGAAAACTACAGACCAATATCCCTCATGCACGTGAATGCAATATTCTTAACAAAATTTTGGTAAACTGAATCCAACAATATATAAAAAGAATTGTACACAATGATTAGATGGGGCTGGAATCCAAGGTTGCTTTAACATTCAAAAATCCATCAGTGTAGTTCTCCATATTAACAGACTATAGAAGAAAAGCCCATACGATTATCTCAATGGGTAGATGGAGAAAAAGCATTTGATAAGATCTAATATCCATTCCGGATGAAAACTCTCAGAAAATTAGGAATACAAGGAAACTTCCTCAACCTGATACAAACCATCTGTGAAAAACCTACAGCGAACATCATTACTGGTGAAAGACTGCTTTTTCTTTAAGGTCAGGAACAAGTCAAGGCTATCTGCTCTGCCACTTTCACTCAACATTGTGCTAGATGTTGTAGCCACTGCAATAAGGTGAGAGAAAGAAATAAACGCATCCAGTTTAGAAAGGAAGAAGTAAAACTGTCACTATTCACAGGGACATCATCATCCACATAAAAAATCCTATGGAATCTACAAAAAAGCGAGTTTAGCAAGGTTGTGGGATAGAAAGTCAGTTTACAAATATCAATTGTATTTCTATAAATTAGTAATGAACAATTGGAGCTGAATTTAAAATAACATCTACAATAGCATAAAAACAAAATACTTAGGGATAAATCTGACAAAAGATGTGTAAGAACTGTACACTGGAACTACAGAAATTAAAGACCTAAATACACGGAGCTACATACTGTGTTGATGGCTCATGTTACTCAATATTGTTAAGATATCAATTCTCTCCAAATTGATCTACAGATTCAACGTAATCACAATCAAAATCACAGCAGACTTTTTTGTAAAACTTGACAAGCTGATTCTAAAATTCATATGGAAAGGCAAAGGACTAGAATAGTCAAAACCACTTCAAAATAGAAGGATTTTAAGAATTTACACTACCTGATTTCAAGAAGACAGTGAGAGGAGTGGGAACAGAGGAGAGGAATTACAAAGGGGCATGAGGAAACGTTTGAGGTTATGGATATGTTTATAGTATCGATGTGGTGATGGTTTCATGTCAATACTTATCAAGTTGTTGACTCTATGTACGTGATTTATTATATGTCAATTATACTCCACCAAAGCCAAAAAAAAATCTCACGTCCAGTTCTTTGAGGCAGCCATATTACCATATCCATTTCACAAATGTGGAAACTCAGACTTAAGAGAAGTTAAATAACCCGACTATGGACACACAGATAAAAATCCAGGTCTTTCTCACTCCAGAGCCCAAGCTCTTAAGCTCTGGCCTGAACAGATAGGAATTCTTTTCTATCTACCTCGCATTCATGCAACAAGAATTGACCAAGCTCCTATTATGTTCCAGACATTGAGGCTGGGGTAAAGAATACAGCAATAAGAGACAAGGTCCCATTCTCAGGGAGTTTTACATGCTGCTGGGCCCAGGATTCTTCTAAGGTTACTACCACCAGCTGTTGGCTTTCTCCTTACTACATTCTTGTCTTCTCTCAAAAGAGAATTAACAATTTTTGAGTTTCTACCATGTGACAGGCCCATACTGGGCCCTCTACTTATGGAATCTCCTTACCTCTTATCACAATATTATGAGGCAGGTATTACTTCCATTTTACAGAAGAGGCAGTGGTGACATAGGGAGGTGAAGGAACTTGGGCATAATCACATAGGTAGCCAGCAGACAGCCAGGTCTGAAGTGACAGCAGGCCCTCCTGCCTCCAAAGCTTATAACCTTCCCACCACATCAAACTGCCTAGAATCCTGCAGTTCCTCTTGTGACAAGAGTCCAAACCAACCCTGTTCTCCTTGCAGACAAAATCATAACCAGGCACCAAGTCCTCATGGATGAAAACAGCTGTTCGCCAAAAGTTCTGCTTTGTGTTATTAATTCATTTAAAAGGAAATTTGATTTCTCACCAGTGCTAATGTCATCCACACACAAGAAGCGAGAAAAAAATGAGTCTTGAAGTCACAAAGTGTTGGCTTCACTGGATCAAATGTGCTGCTGGCCTGTGCCTACACCCAGACCCAACTCCTGCCCCAGTGGGCTCTCCCCACACTTCAGACAGGTCTTTCTGGAGCCCAAAGAGGAACTACAACCTTTGCCCTGTCCCCATTATGAACGGAATTGGGAGAAGTCCTTTCCCACTTTGTTTCCATTGTGACAATGAATAGTTACAACTGATAAGAGTGATTACTAGGAAATAAGGAGCAAATAACAAATGCAAGCTCAGCAGTTAACAGATGACAGAGACAGCTGCTCAGGCTTCTGGTGCTAACTAATATCAGCACTGATGTGCCTTATGCTGGGAGCCATCCTTTCTCTGCCTTGGCTCAAACTGAAGGACACCTGGACTGTTATTTGAACAAAGGAAACCAATATAGCATAGGAGTCAAGAAGACTCAATGGGACTTTACTCTTATTGTTACTACTATATCCTAAATGTATTCAATAAATAACAAAGAATGCCTACTAACTACTAAGTGTGTTAGGTCAAGAGATACAGTGGTAAATAGTGCTGGCATGATCCCTCTGCTTACTGAGTTTATAATCTAGGAGGAAGACAGATTTTAAACAATTATTTAATTAAATGTAATAAAGTCATAATACTTCAATACAATGGTGGAAAATGCCATATATAACGAGTAATAAATGGTGTTACGAGAGGGTAAGTAAGGGAACCCTAGGCTAACCTGGAGCAATAGCTGATCATCCTTTCCCCTGAGGGATGAAGAGGAGTCACCTGCAATAGGGAAGAGAAGAGCATTCCAGGCAGAGGGCACAGCATGTGGGAAGGCACAGAGATAGGAGGAAACCTGGAAGTCTGGAGCCACACACGGGGTGGGGGGCTGGCACAGGGTAATGCCAGGAGGTCTGTTAGTTGCTCAGCATGCAGAGCCTGGCAGGCTGCATAAAGGAGGAGGACCTGCATCCTACCAGCAGTGGGGAGCCAAGGAGGGATCTAAGTAGGGCAGGAACGTAGTCAGATTTTGGTTTCAGAAAGATGTCTCTGGCTGCAAAGAGGAGGTTGGGGTGGAACTAAATGTACAGAACCAAAACCAAACCAAACCCACCGCCGTAAAGTCGATTCCCACTCATAGCGAATGTACAGAAACAAATGTAAAGTCTCCTGCTGTCATTTGGAGGAGAGGTGGCATTGGCTTAGGCTAGGCGGGTGTAGTGGAGGGAAATGGTCTGAGAAAACTTGCCCGGCATGTGACCTGAGAGAGGGGTTTTAATGATGTCAGTGAAACTGATCTCCTCTTTACAAATGACTGCCTTCTGGCAATGTTCTTTCCTTCTCCCAGGGCCAAACACTGTGATTTCAAGGAGCAGCAAAGACACACAGCCTTTGTCCAACATCCAACACTGACCTTGGCTTTCTGGAATGCCCGCATCTCTGAGCAGGCAAACCATCCAGACAAAAGGCCAGGGGGTCAGGTTCCTGAACCAACAGGCAATGTTTTTCTGAACTGTAACGTGTTATGTGATTCAGAGGAACCTGTGGACTTCTTTCATCCCTACAGGCCAGCCCTTCCGCAAACCAGAAAGGGACCCACCAGATGTTGAGCAAGTCATGTTCCAAGGTCTCAGGCTCCAACCCTGATGTGGAGAAGAGTGAAACCGAATTCCTCTAGTATGGACCCCCAGTGGCCCCACGGAGACATGCGTTCTATCTGGATAATGCCACCTCTGTCCCAAAACATTTCTGTAAATGCAGCTCCTACCTCCTCTTTATAACTGGATCTGCCTTTTCCTTAAAACACCACTTATCAGACTTCCCCCAGGGCCACAGACAGTGAGGAAGACAGTTGAGGAGGAGCACCCCACCCAGACAATCCCTTGCCTGCCTTCAACCAATACTAAGCACCTAGCCTGTGCCTCAAACCCAGTAGCAGGTGTTGATGACATGCTGGTCCCTTACCTCACATGGCTCACAGTCTAGGCTGTAGCCTTTCTTCTGGGGTGGCCCAGGCTCTTTCTTGACACCTCTGTCTACCCTCCACATTGTTGTCAGTTCTTGACCCCAGGGTGCTCTCTTGCCTTTAGTTCTGGCTCATGTTCTTCCTCTCTACCCATTCTCCTGCTGTCATCTCTGGGGACTTCACTAAACTGGACGGTGTGCTTCTCACCCCCAGGTCCTACCATGTCTCAACCTCCTCTGGGAAAAATCTTCATCTTCACTCTACTTCAGCTACCCAAAGTCACAGCTATAACCCCTTCAAGTACAGTTACCACAGCTACCACCTTGGAGACGCTGAACTCTGAAATCCTCCTTCCTCTATTACCTCCTGACCTCCATCCCACTCTCTGACTCCTAACAACATCTGTGTTTTGCCACCTTCTCTACTTTTGGCCCCTCAACCCTTTTTGAGTTTTCCAGGCTGTCAGCCCTGTCTAGCCTCAATAACCTCCCTCCCCAGTCAAAACACTGCTGACCACCCTGTGTGAAACTCTCCCCACCATTTGACTTCCATGATACTGTGCTAGCTGGGCCTTCTCCTACCTCTAGAGCCACTTTCTCTGCCTCCTCTGCCCATCTTCTTCCTCCTGCTCCCTAAAAACACAGTCCACTTCCTTCTCTATACATCTACAGCCTGATTCTTCTTGTCTCAGCACTCACAGCAGCCTCATAATGAGTCTAACACCAGGGCTTCCCCATCCCTCCACTGCTACCACCCTTGTCTCACAAAGACTATTGCAAAGACCTCATAACCAGTCTCCCTGCCTCCAGTCAGTCTGTCTCAGGCAGTTAAAATGCACTTCCTAAAAATACAAATCTATACATGTCACTCCGCTTTTAAAATGTTTCAGTGAATCCCCAAGGCTAACAAGATAAAGCCCAAACTCCGTAGCTGCCCCAAGCCACACCTCCTTCCCAAGCCTCAGTGCCTTCCCCTGACCAACCCATACTCCCAATCCAATAAGTCTGGCCCAGCCTGGCTCACTTAAGATGTGTCCATGTTCCTCTAAGATGCTAAGCACATCACATCCCCAGATCTCAGTGCTGAGCCTTTGGACTTCCCTGCCCCAAGCCTGGCTGCTCAGTCCTTCTTGCTACCTCCTTTACTACTGACCTCACACCATTTGTCCTCATATTTCAAGATCACTCATCCCCTGGGTCATGGGTGCAGGAGAGGCCCAGATGCCATTTTTTCCAGTAATAACTTCTCACTTTTCTCCAAACACCCATGTGTGTTCAAACTTCTCTACCTTTGCACATGCTCATGGCCACCCTGCTCACCTGGCTCCTTCTATTCAAAAGTCACCTCCTCTGGGACACTTTCCCTGCCTCCTGCCCATCCAACCGCCTCCCCCCCCTTGATGCCCCTAATACTTCTTGTCTGTTACTTACACATCTGCCCCTCATCCCTGCTGGATTGTGCTAATGTCTCTTTCATCTTTGTTTCTCTAGCATTTAGCACAGTAGATTGATGAATGAATGAAAAGTAAAGAGGATCTGTGACTACCAAGGAATCTGATAGTAGGGATGGATCAATGCTGGCAGGGGCAGCAAAAAGACTGGAAAAAACAACACAGGCACGTAGATAAGCTTTCTAACTCACTGAATTTGGTGCCTACCACAGTTTGTTTTCTGTCATACTCAGGCCTGCTGAACACCCCACCCGCCTGCCTCTGTGCCTCTGACACTTGCCTGTATGATTCTGACACTGCCCTTGGCCTATGCCAATATCCCTGGCAATGACGACCTGGAGAAGCACAGAAGCAACAGAAGAGCAGGTTCTCCTTTTTCTTCTCTCCAGAACACCAGGCACCCAAGGTAGTATTACATTTTGCTAAATAAACTGTCTTTTTAACAAGTGGCTCATTCTGCCTAAAATTCCCTTCCAAATGCCCACCCTATCCCCAAGCCAGCAATAGGATATAATCCCTTCTGAATATAAACTAGATAACTGAGAGCTCCTAAAATCAAACACTTATGTTCATCAAACGATTTTGCCAAAAGATGGTGAAATGCGTCTGGGGTCTTAAACGCTAGCAAGTGGCCATCTAAGACCCATGAATTGGTCTCAAGCCACCTGGAGCAAAGGAGAATGAAGAACGCCAAAGACATATATATGGTAAAGATGAGCCCAAGAGACAGAAAAGGCCACATAAACCAGAGACTCCATCAGCCTGAGACCGGAAGAACTAGATGGTGCCCAGCTACCACCGATCACTGCCCTGACAGGGAACACAACAGAGAATCCCTGATGGAGCAGGAGAACAGTAGGATGAAGATCTCAAATTCTCATAAAAAGGCCAGGCTTAAGGGTCTGACTGAGACTAGAGGGAACCTGGAGGTAACAGTCCCCAGACCCTTTGTTAGCCCAAGATTGGAACCATTCCCAAAGCCATCTCTCCAGATAGGGGTTAGACTGGACTACAAGATAGACGGAAACCCTGGTGGCATAGTGGTTAAGTGCTACGGCTGCTAACCAAGAGGTCGGCAGTTCAAATCCGCCAGGTGCTCCTTGGAAACTCTACGGGGCAGTTCTCCTCTGTCCTATAGGGTCGCTATGAGTCACAATCGATTCGACGGCAGTGGGTTTATAAGACAGACAATGATACTGGTGAGGAGCGAGCTTCTTGGCTCAAGTAGACACATGAGACTATGTGGGCAACTCCTGTCTGGAGGTGAGATAAGAAGGAAGAGGGGGACAGGAGCTGGTTGAATGGACATGGGGAATACAGGGTGGAGAGGAGGAATGTGCTGTCTCATCAGGAGAAGAGCAGCTAGGCATACATAGCGAGGTGTGTATAAGTTTTTGTATCAGAGACTGACTTGATTTGTAAACTTTCACTTAAACCACCAAAAACCAAACCCAGTGCCATCAAGACAATTCCAACTCATACAGACCCTATAGGACAGAGTAGAATTGCCCCATAGAGTTTTCAAGGAGCGCCTGGCAGATTCAAACTGTTGACCCTTTGGTTAGTAGCCGTAGCACTTAACCACTATGCCACCAGGGTTTCCAACTTTCACTTACAGTACAATAAATCAATTAATTAATTAAAAAAAAAAAAAAGATTTTGCCAAAAGAGTAAAAAGACAACCTACAACTAGGAAAAAAAAATTGGCTATGACATGTCCGATCAGGGTCTAATTTCTAAAATCTGTAAAATACTGCAAAACTTCAACCACAAAAAGACAAATAACCCAATTAAAAAATGGGCAAAGAATATGAACAGGCACTTCACCAAAGAAGACATTCAGGAAGCTAACAGATATATGAAGAAATGCTCACCATCATTAGCCATTAGAGAAATGCAGATCAAAACTACAGCAAGATACCATCTCATCCCATCAAGGCTAGCATTAATTCAAAAAACACAAAATAGTAAATGTTGGAGAGCCTGTGGAGAGACTGGAACGCTTACACACTGTTAGGGAGAATGTAAAATGGTACATTGGAAATCTATTTGGCACTTCCTTAAAAAGCTAGAAATAGAAATACCATACGATTTACCAATCCCACTCCTTGGACTATATCCTAGAGAAATAAGAGCTGTTACATGAATAGATATATGCACACCCATGTTCACTGCAGCACTGTTCACAATAGCAAAAAGATGGAAACAACCTAGGCATCCATCCCTAGGCGTCCTTCAATGGACGAATGGATAAACAAATCACGGTATATTTGCACAATGGGATACTACGCAACTATAAAGAACAATGATGAATCCACAAAACTTCTCATAACATGGATGAATCTGGAAGGCATTATGCTGAGAGAAACTAGTTACAAGTATACAAATATTGTACGAGACCACTATTATTAGAACTCAAGAAAAGGTTTAAACACAAAAGAAAACACTCTTTGACGGTTATGCAGTTGGCGAGGGAGGGAAAGGGGAATTCACTAACTAGATAGTAGACAAGCATTATCTTAGGCGAAGGGAAGGATAACACACTATACGGGGGAAGTCAGCACAACTGGACTAAACCAAAAGCTAAGAAGTTTCCTGAACAAACACTTTGAGAGAAAGTGTAGCAGGGGTGGCGGTCTGGGAACCATGGTTTCAGGGGACATCTAGGTCAATTGGCATAACAAGTTTTATTAGAAAATTTTATTAGAAAATTGTTCCAATTTTCTATTAAGAAAATGTTCTGCATTACACTTTGATGAGTAGAGTCTGGGGTCTTAAAAGCTAGCAAGTGGTCATCTAAGACACATCAATTGGTCCCAACCCACCTGTAGCAAAGGAGAACAGAGAACACCAAAGACACAAGAAAAATATTAGCCCGAGAGACAAAGGGGCCACATAACCCAGAGACTCCATTAGCCTGAGACCAGAACAACTAGATGGTGCCTGGCTACCACCAATGACTGCCCTGACAGGGAACACAACAGAGACTGTCTGATGGAGCAGGAGAAAAGTGGGGTAAAAAACTCAAATACTAGTAAAAAGACCAGACTTAATGGTCTGAGGCTGGAGGAATCCCAGAAGACATGGTCCCCGGACTCTCTGTTGACCCAGAACTAAAACCATTCCCAAAGCCAACTCTTCAAACAAAGAATAGACTGGACTATAAAACATAAAATGATACTCATGAAGAGTGTGCTTCTTAGTTCAAGTAAACACACAAGACTAAATGGGAAGCTCCTGTCCTGAGGCGAGATGAGAAGGCAGAAAGGGATAGGAGCTGGCTGAATGCATTTGGGAAATCCAGGGTGGAAAGGAGGAATGCAGTCTCACTATACGGATGGCAACTAGGGTCACATGACTATGTCTGCATAAACTTTGTATGAGAAACTAACTTCAGCTGTGAACTGTCACCTAAAGCAAAATTAAAAAAAAAAAAAGATTACAGACTTGGGGGAAAAAATAAGACACAATCCCTTCCATCTAAGATGCAACTGTTGGTCTTTTCCCACCTGGAACAAAGGAGAATGAAGGAAACCAGACTAAAGGAAGAAATAAGTCCACAGGACTAACGGCCCATACTAACCATAGCCTTCACTAGCCTGAGACCAGAAAAACTAGATGGTGCCTGGCTACCACTACCAATTGTTCTGACCACAGACACAATTGAAGGTCCCAGTTAGAATGGAAGAAAAATGTAGAAGAAAATTCAAATTCATAAAAAAGACCAGACTTACTGGACTGATAGAGACCAGATGAACCCCTGAGAGGTTATCACCCTAATATACTCTTTTAACCTGGAACTGAAGTCACTCCCGGAGATCACCTTTGAGCCAAATAATAGATCAGCCTATAAAATAAACAGTAATATCCATGAAGAATGTGCTCCTTTAAACAATCAACTGCAAGAGACCAAATGGTCAACATTTATACAAAAGCAAAGATTAAAAGGTAAGGAGGGGCAGGGAAACTGGATGGATGGCAACAGGGCAGGTAGGGCGGAAATGGTGAGAGCGTTGACACATTATGGGGATTGTAACCAATGTCACGGAACAATCTGTGTATGAATGTCGAATGGGGACTATAATGTGCTATGTAAACTTTCACCTAAAACACAATAAAATATTCAAAAATAAGTAAATAAATAAAAGATACAATCCCTTTCAGCCTTTAAGGTTCAATGACAATTCCTTACGAGACTCCAAGGCAGGGTGAGTCTCTCCCCACTCCATGCTTGCAGAGCCTTCAGGGTGATGTGGTGTAAACCCTTGTCTATACTGCAGCCTCCCTGCTATTGAGGAGGTCAGGATATGAACCCAGATCTGAAGGATTCCAAGTGCAGTGCTCTTAACAACTCTACTCCTCAAGTATCACCTCCTCAGGAGCACTGGCTCCTGGCATCGGTGTATGTTCTACTGAGCAATGACCTCACGTCATAATGCACACAGCCTATTTAAATCGCATGCTAGTGAAAAATAATAGCCATAATTGACAGAGAACTTACTGTGCACAGGTACTATAGTACAAACCTACGTGTGCACTCTAAGGTAAAAACCATTATTATCCCCCATTTTACACATTAGAAAATTGAGGCATAAGGACAGTAAGTCTCTGAGCAAGGAAGGGTGGAGCCACATTCAAACTCAGCTTTGTCAGATTAGAGTCCATGCTCTTAAGTGCACTGAGCCAAGATAGAGGACCCAGGAGCTCCATTTTGATAGAACCCTACTACGAGTAAAGTATAGACTGTGCTCATTTTCAGCATATCCTAAGAACTATAATCTCGACATGACTCCACGTTGAAAACAATGACAAAAAACAGTTCTGACATTTAAACTGGACTTTGAGAAACTGTTGGGGCTTCAGTTGCACAGACTGGGAATTGGGCATAATGGCAGAAGGAGCTGGTGTGGAAGGCTGGTGGGGACAAAATGCCACACTGGCAACGTGGCACAAGACTGTTGCCACTAGGACCTCTCCAACAGACCACCTTTAAAATGCAGCCTTCGCCTTGTGCCCTGGCAGGCAGGAATCCACCCAGCCACTGCAACCCAATCCACCACAGTGGCAATGGGGTTTTGGGCCACAGTCACTTTATACAACTTGTAAGTTAAACACAGCTGTGAGTTATTATGCTGAAAAGTTGTATCTGCATTAACTCGACAATTTTTGATAAAATTGGTTATGTGTTAAGAGTCACCAGGGAACAGGGCAGTTATGGTTCCATATACGCTCGCTTCCATTTTCCTTGCTCTTTGCCAACCCTTAACTCACCGTCTGCCTGGTTTCCTCAAGCCCTGGAATAATCTTCTTGTGGTCTGTCTTACAAAAACGAGAAGTCATGGCAAACCACAGTTCTACCCAAGTTATCAACAGTATTTGGAAATTTGAATCTTCAAAAGGCTGAGCTCATCAGACAAAGCCCTTGCTTTGGGGGAAGTGGTTATACCACAAAAGAGGCACCCTGGTAATAATGCTCACTCAACTGGTACGGCCCCCCTCGGCACTATGCCTAAACCCTGCCAGATAATGTTCTGCGATGGCGCTTCCACTCTCATTCAGCCAATCTTCCCGTCACTCATTCAGTCATATATTCAACTGACAAATATTTACTGAGTATCTACTATGTTCCAAGCACTAGGATTAAAACAGGGTCTCTCAGGCAGAAACCTCCAGAATTATAATCCTCCTCTTCTGTTCTCCTTCCAAAGACCTTTGGGGTAAAGACTAGGAGCAAGGCCCACCTGGGTAAGTGGTAGAAGGGAAAGAAGATAAGAAGAAAAGGGACTAAGGACAAAAAGAATCACAAAGAAATGTTAAAATTTAACCAACAGTCTGCTGGCTAATAGTAATATTGGCATTATTTTAAAACTTTTATATATACTACGGAATAAGACAAAAAAGTAATTACTTAATGTTGTTAGGAACCAAAACTATCAGTGTAAAAGAAAAAATATGAAATCAAAGGAATTAAGTAACAACCCTGTACTGTTAGGTTTGAATTGGAAAGATCAATATTCTATTAGTTGAATTTCTATAAGAGTATGCTGTGTAACAAACAAATCCTCAAATCTCAGTGGTTTACAACAACAATATTTATTTCACATTCACAGGTCTACAGAGTCACTGCTAGGTTCACCTGGGTTTGGCTGGGTTCGGCTGCAATCCAGGTTTTCGATCATGTTCAAGTCATTACGTTCTCATTTAATGTCAAGCTGAGAGAACAATAGCTACTGTCATGTGGTAGAGAGTGGAAGTTCCAAGAGAGTTGGTGGAAGCTTGCCATGCCTCTTATCACCTCCACTCAGCACTTGCACACTATCGTTTCTGCCCATGTTCCACAGACACGTGGGCGGGGGGAAGTATACATCACTCACAGTGAAGCTATGATAAGTATGAGGGGAGAAGGAAGAGTTTTGAAGAAATAATATCATCCACCACAACTATTTCAACCACCTCACATGCATGCAAAAGCTGGACAATGAAAAAGGAAAAGAGAAGAACTGATGCATTCAAATTGTGGCACTGGCAAAGAATATTGAAAAACTGTGGACTGCTGAAAGAGTGAACATACCAGTCTTAGAAGAAATACAACCAGAATCCTCCTTATAAACGAGGATAGCTAGACTTTGACTCACTTACTTTGGACACACCATTAGGAAAGACCAATCCCTACAAAAAGACATCATGTTTGGTAAAATAGAGGGTCAGTGAAAATAAACCTCAATGAGATGAGTTGAACAACAGTCACAATAATGGACTCAAACATACCAACAAATAAGATGTAACACAACCAATGTGTCAGTCTGTTTTCCATAAGATTGCCATGAGCCAGAGCTGACTCGACAGCAACACAACAACCACTACACCTATGAACTCTCAATTTTTCTTCTCAAAAACAAATATTTTCTATCTCTGTCCACTGAAAAGGCCTCAAAGCTATAGCAAGTCAGTAGCAATGAGCATCCCTTCACCCAAACATGGTTTCTAAACGTTATTCTCCACTAAAAGAAACCAGCACTCCTTGAAGGAATGCCTGATTCCAGGTCTGTGGTAGGAAATGTACAACATGATCCTGATATATCTTATTGAGCCAAACAGCAATAAAGCCATCTAAAGACTCACGGGATCATGCTAAAAGGATACAAGAGCCAACGTGAAAGGGCTCCTACTGGCCAAAAATGGGACAATTTATACATCAAAAAAGAATAGTTATTACAACTGATTGAAATGCATAGGATATTTAAAAAATTCATGAGTTCATTATAATACTGAGACACAGATACTGTCCACCAAAATCTAAACAAAACACACACACACACACACGCACACCAGCAGCCATCATTGGAGATAACCAGGGTACCAAGTGCTTGCTCTGAAAACTGACAATTAGAAGGAAAGAACATAGCCCTAGTTGATAAGGACAAATTCTTAAGATTTCAGCTATAAATATAGGAAGAATGATAGAATTAGAAAAATCACCATTTGGCTAACTCTAATAAAATGCTTAATTCAGGCAGATTATGAATAGATGAAATTATTACATAAGAGGTAGATGGACCAGAGAGTCACCCCCTGAATCCACTGATCAATCTTCACCTGGCAAAGAGTAGGGCAATCATATGCCTCCTAATGTGATGTATAGTATGAAGTACCCAGTACCACCTATAAAATATTCTTCCCAAAAAGGCTGAACCCAAGTCCAATCTAGCCTTTAGGGTTAACTTTCAGTTGACAGAAAATATTCAGGGCAGGTGAAAAAAAGTTAAGCCACCTAAGAGGAAGCAGAAAATTCAAAATGTGGGCCATTACACAGCACGACCAACTTAGTCTTCAATAGAAGGGCATGGGGGAAAAAAGAGAGGATGGTCACTAGAACAAAACAGACGTTAATACACATAATAACCAAATGCAGTGCATGGATCTCATAATTGTTGCTGCTGTTATTTTTGATTGTTTGGTTTCTTTTTGAGACAAGTAAAGAAATTTGAAACTTGACTGCCTACTCTGATGTGGGAGAAAGGTGTGGCAATCCGCTTCCGTAATGATTTACAGCCTTGGAAACCATGTGGGGCAGTTCTACTCTGTTGAGAGGGTCTCTAGGAGTCAGAATCAATTCAACAGCAATGGGTTTGGGTTTGGGTTTGTTCTCTGATACCAAGGAATTACTGCTAATTTTGTAAGGTGTGATAATGCTATTGACGTTATGTTAGGGAATAGGCCATACCCACAACAAGTAGTGGCTAAGTACTTGGTCTCTGGGCTCAGACAGGCCTAATTCAAGTACTGATTACTCAGCAGACAGCCAACCTTCTACTCATTATCTATATAGGGCTGAATTGAGGGTAATCTTAGTAACTAGGCAAGGACAAAATCTTTAGGGAATTAGGATTTCACAAAGCAAATTATTATCAGTCTTATAATCACCTACATCCCTGGTTCTCATCCTTGGTTGTACACCACTGAGGAGCTGTTCAAAAGCAGATTTCCCAGCCCCTCTCTAGCCACATGAAATCAGAATCTCAAAGGGTGGGCCCTAGGCATCTGTATTTTTACAGCATTCCCCAGCTGATTCTGATACCCAGCCAGGGTTGAAAGGCACCAGTCCACATGTTCCCTGATCTCCTGGGAGTCCAGATCACTCACGGTGTTCATCTTGCTCTCAGATGCTGGCCTGTGCTTCCTGGAAAGCCTTGCCTGCATCAAACTTGAAATCGTCCCTCTTATTCATGTCCTTCCAATTCTGGGGTGGTCCAGACACAACATGGCAGGCATCCCCAGGGGAAAAAATTCCAGTTTGTAGTCTGCTAACAACAATAATAACAGCAAAAAGGCTGGGGCAGCTCCCAGGGTCTTCCTTTAAACCGCAGTTTTGACAATGAGGAGCAAACTCTTCCATTTTTAGCTACTAATACCTTATAGAACCAAGACATTCAAGTTTGGGGTTTCTCCAGATACCATGAAGCAATTAGCTCTTAACCCTCACTGTGCATCAGAATCACCTGGTAAACTTTTATAAAATAAGGTTGACTGGGTTCCAGCCCCAATCCAAAGATTCAGATTCAATGGTCTAGGGTAGGGTTGGGTACCCCATGGTTCAAAAGTTGCCAACTGATTCCAATATACAGCTACAGCTGAGAACAAATACTCCAAAAACTAAAATATTTAAAGCAAAACATCTCCACTTTAATGTCTTGTCACAACTTGAAACAAGATAAGCAAAACACAAGACAGCCTTGGACGAGGCACCTTCCAAACGGTGGTGCCTTGAAGGAAAGGCTTGATGTGGCCCTACTTGTGCTTCTGAAGAGGAAGGTCCCTGCCCATCATACCCAGGCACATGCAGGAGGCTGCTGAGCCAGGGATTCCCCAGGCCACAATGCTGCTCCGTTAGAAACTCTATACCTGGGGCTCACCGAAGGTGATTTGCACACCTTGTTTTCTCAGGACAAAGAATAAAGATCCACAAGTTGCTCCAGATCAGAGCCAACCAGAGAGCATGATGAGAACAGCTTCAGCTGCAAACTAAGACAGTCACACAGCTGCTCCCCCAAAAGGTTCTAAGATGCAATGGATCTACTAGTGAGCTTTGTGTTTTTTTTTTTTTTTTCAATTAAAAAGAGTAGATAATTGCACATTTGAACAGAACACAAAACGGTAGTCAGTCAATTCAAAAAAGCAAACAACTCTGCTCCCCAAGCCTAATGCACACACACACACACACACATAAATACAAATCACTGCCATGTCTTCACATAAAATGCTAAACACTGCTAGTCGCACTAGTTTCCTCTTCATTTGTACTAGGTTAGATGTCAGTTCCAAGTAGGCCTGGATACTTTGTCTGACTTTGTATTGAAGTATTCTGTCTTTCTCAAAGTCTTAACAGTCGCTGTACTGTAAGAGGAAGGACATGTACACTAAGAGTGCTCTGGACTTCACACACTCGGTATGTGGCATATCCACTTTGACATATCTCCACATCCACACCCTATTCTCTGAAGCCTGTATCTTACTCACTAGGCTGGGTCCCCCCGGTCATGTCTGTCCGTTCTGACCACATACTTCTGATCTTAGGTGACCGGACCAGCACTGGACATGTGACTAAACTGAGCTGGACTGAAGTTGCTAATCTCAGTCTGGGCCCGTAGCTTAAATGAAACATATAAATGTGGACCCTTGGCGGAGGCTAGGTTGGACAGACAGAAAAGATATCAGGCACAGACAGAAAAGATGGCAGGGAGAGGGAAATGCAGAGGCAAGAAGCAGAGACTGCCTGAGTACTGGCTGGCTCTCCAGACTGACTGGACTCCAAGCCTACAGATTCTGTAAAGTGCCCCTTTCTCCTTGTAATCAATTCCTCTTCCACCTGTTAAACTACTTTGAAATAGATTTCTATTATTTGCTTCAAATAAAAAAAGAACCCTGACTGAAATACCTGTATAGCCTTGTTAACAATTGCTAAGCATTTCCAGGAATTTTCTTTAAAAGTAAAATCAACAGTTTTCCCTTTATTGAATACGCTGTTTCTAAAAATGTACATATGCTTTTAATGTAAATAGTTTTGTGTTTTGCTGTGACAACTAGTTGAAAAACAGGAACAAGGCAACCACCAGATTTGAGGATTAGCAAAAAGAAAAGAAAGCTCTCTAGAAAAACATCCTGCTTACCTCCCCTTCTTGACAGTGAATGTTTTCAGTAGGAGGAACCTGGTAAAAGGAATTGGTGTGGCAAGGCCCGACTCTGAGACACAGAGGCCTATGGGACCAACTGCTCCCAGTTCTGCTGGAGTGGCCAAAACAAGGTGCCATTCTCTGAAGAACCCAAACACCTTGTTCAACTAATGAACACTGTCAAGGATGGAAAGTTCCTGGATGCTCCCACTGACAGGGGCTTAAGACGATACCATGCAATTATAGAGACTTCAAGAGAGAAACTGAGCTTACTAATAGTGACTAAATTCTCCTCCCAGCAACAACCTTACTTAGTATAAGAGTGTAAAGGACCAAGTACAGACCTCTGGTTGGATGGCTTTAAACACAGGTATGTCCATTAATGTAATCTGGCTCTGCAACAAAAGAAAACAGTGTTAGAAAATACTGTAAATCAAAGATAATTTTCATTTTACTGTGGTAATAAGATGTTTGTGAAAGTTATATTTTCCCCCTTAAAATAAAAAACAAGATAGGAGTAGAAAATTGGATGAATTTCTAAAATGTCTCTCCCTGCCTTCTCTCTTCATAAATCTTGATCCACATCCTTCTCTCTTGAATGTGAGATGAACTTTCAATTTAAGAATTGGTAACAGTTGTTTGGAGGGTGGGGCGGGAAGTAAGCGGAACATTTTTACTTTGGACATTTTTGTACTATTTCAATTTTTGTTTCAAGCATGAATTACTTTTATAATTTTAAAAAGTTGCAGACACATATTAAAAATTAGAATGCTAAACAGAGACAGTATCTATCACCCTACAGTTAAATTTAAATCTATAGTTTATAGAAATTATACCTTTCTTCCAAAGTTTACGCCTTCCCTAAATTATACAGTAGAGTACATCCACATACCAGTGTTGGTCCATGAACCGTTTGTTCCACCAGCCCACAACAAGATAAGTACAGAAGTTGAGAGCAAGGGTTTGGAAACTTTTACAGTAATTTGACATTACCAGGACATTTTTATCACATTTTTTAAAAAAGCAATCAGTCCTCAACAGATTGAAAATGAAAAAACTGATTCCTCACCATAGCTAGCTTGAGAAGCACTAATGTCATCAACAAAGAAAACACACGTTATATTAAAAGTCTGTTCCTATAGTTAGAAGTTCACATATCATAAGAGAAGGCACTATTGCTAACAATTTTGCAGGTCAAGGTATGGACTGACACACTTCACATGACCAATCTACCTCCTTATATCACATGGGATGCCAGATCTCAGTTAACTGATGCCTCTGTGACAGGTAGGGAAAGGAGAAATGAGGGCCTTTGGATGCCTGTTAATGGGAGAAGACACCCTGTCCATTGAACACGAGGGTACCAGGTATGACATGATGCAGTGAAACAAATGTGGGCTCTGGAATCAGTGGGGCCCAGGTCTGCGTCTGGACACTGTTGCTTAACAGCAATATTCTCTTTACATGTGACTGAACCTCTCCTACCTCAGGTGCCACTCTAGAAACCGATGACAACAACTATCTTACAGGATCTTCGTAAAAACTCAAAACAAGATGCATAGAATGTCTGGTATGTGAAGGATGCTCAATAAATATATATATGTTTTTGGCAAAAGGGAAGTCACATAGGTGGGCTGAAGCACTGACATGTGAACTTATGGTTCTTGACCAGTAAGTGAACTAGGAAATAAGGAACCATGAATTTGTCTGAGTCTCAATGCATCAAAGCTGCTTTAGAGAAAATTAAAAGAAAGCTGTTACACTGAGCCAACAAACATTGTCATGAAAAAAGGCCTCACATCAAGAATATGTTGGCTGCTTCGAGGGCCAGTGTAGCAGGGGGCGGGGGTTTGAGCACCATGGTTTCAAGGGACATCTAAGTCAATTGGCATAATAAAATCTATTAAGAAAACATTCTGCATCCCACTTTGGAGAGTGGCATCTGGGGTCTTAAACACAAGCAAGCAGCCATCTAAGATGCATCAATTGGTCTCAAACCACTTGGAGCAAGGAAGAATGAAGAACACCAAAGACACAAGGTAATTACAAGCCTAAGAGACAGAAAAGACCACATAAACCAGAGACTACATCAGCCTGAGTCCAGAAGACCTAGATGGTGCCCAGCCACAACCGATGACTTCCCTGACAGAGAAAAAAACAGAGAACCCCTGAGGGAGCAACAGAGCAGTGGGATGAAGACCCCAAATTCTCGTAAAAAGACCAGACTTAATGGTCAGACTGGGTCTAGAAGGACTCCGGAGGCCATGGTCCCCAGACCTCCTGTTACCCCAAGACAGGAACCATTCCAAAAGCCAGCTCTTCAGACAGGGATCAGACTGGAATACAGCATGGAAAATGTAACTGGTGAAGAACGGGCTTCTTGGATCAAGTAGACACATGAGACTATGTTGGCCATCTCCTGTCTGGAGGGGAGATGGGTGGGCAGAGGGGGCCAGAAGCTACTCCAACGGACACGAGGAGAGAGGGTGGAGAGAAGAGCTGTGCTGTCGCATTAGAGGGAGAGCAATTAGGAGTGTATGGCAAGGTGTGTGTAAGTTTTTGTATGAGAGGCTGACCTGATTTGTAAACTTTCACTCAAAGCACAATAAAAATTAAATTAAAAAAAAAAAATATGTTGGAGAAAAATGGCACTATGCACAAGCATGTCGACTGTGACCACAAGTCAGGGCTTAGGTACAGAAATGTAGGCAGCTCTTGGCCCAATTCAGAGATGGTCCAAGGTCGCTGGATTTCTGAGATGTACAGGATGCAAGCCACAGCATGCCATTCTCAGCAAAGGAGCTACTGCTCTTCATGGGCACAGGGGCAAAATGCTGTCTCTAATGGAAGCTTGGCAGAAAGACAGAGGATGGCACCAGGAGTAAAGAAGCATTTGCTGTAGATTCAAGTCGTTCCACCTCTGGGTTCCACCCTCCAGTGGTGAGGGGCATTTAACATTAGCACAACACAGATCTGGCCCTCATAATCCAAGTGTTGAGTGGCTTGCAAGGCCTGAAGGCTGGGCCATAAGGCCCAGATCTAAGTCCTGAGCAAATGCAAACAGACTGGCATTTCTTCTGCCAGACCCATCAAGATTATTAGCCAAGTGTTCCTTGTATTTGGATTAATTCTGCCATCCTGGGGAACAAAAAGGCCTTGTGAAAACAGGAGATTTGAGCTGAAGGCTCAGAGGGCCTTGGAAATCTCTCCTGCAGTTCATGTTAACTCCCTGTTCGGGAAAACCGGCAGGATGTTTGTAATGTCATTTAGGAAAAGAACCAAAATCTGCTAAAGTGAAAATGAGAAAACTTCCTTTCCATACTGCCGTAAGCTCTAGGGTTTGCTACTGAATTTCCAAATGATTTATTAAAATAATGATTTTATGTTTCAGATTTTTTTTTTGATGGTCCCAGTTTCAAATATTCTGATCCCTGTTCAGACCATAAGTCAGAAAATGTATTCAAGAGTTTTACTCAAAACAAACAAACAACAGGGGTCACCAGACTTAAAATACATTGACTGATCCTAAACACATAATCCGAGGATTTTTTAGAAAAATCCCTATTTCTAGCCTCTCAATTTTCATCAAAAAGAAGATGCAATGTCCACAGCAAGAACATATCAATACAAGATACTTAGGTAAAAATATCAGATTTTAAGTTTCATGTCATTTTACTGAAAGACCAAATGCGTGTAAAAAGATTGCTGATGAGCAATCCTTCCCACAAGTTTGAACACTCCAAGGAAGGCAGTTTTTCCAAAAAAGGAGGGTGTGGGTAGGGACCTGCAAGACAAGGTCAGGTCCTATTATACTTCACAGGCGGCTCTGGGTCATGGGAGACCCTGCCTCTCCCTCAGGAGAGACGTCCTGGCTTCCTGGAGAGGAAGAGGATTTCCCAGGGGTGTGTTACAGCTTCAACAGAAACACTAGACAGTGAGGCTCCCACTCATTTCCAAGCAGCAAATTCTCCCAGTAGTGGGGAATACATGTCTTGGATTGAACACGGACACTCCCAAACAATTTCTTAATGGTTTATCCTTATTTCTGGAAGAAAGCCTACACACAGGATGTTCAGTTAAGCTAGTCACCTGGCAATGCTTCCTTAATCACAGCCCCTTCTCCCAGCTCCTCCTTCCTTCTAGTCCAGGCCATCTAAAAATCCAGATATTTAAGGGAAACTGCCAGTCTCTACACATGAAAACATGTTTCAGTGCAAATGAATTCTTCAGGCTTGAGAGACCTATTGGAGCACTTCACAATATGGCCCTAAAGAAAAAAGTGGTATCAGTTATTTGGCTACTGGGTTAGCCAAAAACGTTTTCACATAAATTGAATGCAGTGTTTCCCCCTCTCCTTCCAGCACCCAAATAAACAAAAAACTTTTGGCAAATCAATGGTATGTGTGATCTTAAGATAAATAAGATTTTAATTAAATGGAGAATATCACTCTACCAATGCATGACCAGGAGGGCTCATGGAAAGAATTTCACAAAACAAAAAGTAATCAGCTCCAAAAATATATTCCTGCTTCTACTCCCAGAGCACAGGAAGTACTTAGGGAATTTGAGAATTGTCATCAGGGAAATGCAAATTAAAACAGGAAGATCCCACTAGCTGTCCATCAGTGCCATCACTACAATGGGACTGTGAACTGTTATTTTTGGAAAGTAATCTGGTAGTATCTCGTTAAAAAGTTTAACTATTTATTTTTAAACCTGCAAAATGTTGTAAGAATAGTAAAATAGCTCTCACAATCCTTCACCTAGATTCACAAATTATTAACATTCTGTTTCATTTGCTTTATCTCTAAGTATATAATTATATATATACATACTTTTTTTCTGAACCATCTGAGAGTTAGGTGCAGATATTACGACTTTTTACCCCTAAATCTTCAGCATGTACTTCCTAAGAACAAGACCATTTTCTTGTATTATAGTAAAATTATTAAATTCAGGAGGTTTATCATTGGTAAAATAATATTACATAGTATACTACATAATATAACTCTGAGCAAATAATCTGAGAAGCTGAACTATATGAAGAAAAGGGCATCAGGATTGGAGGAAGGCTGAACTTGGGTTATGCAGATGACATAACCCTGCTTGCTGAAAGTGAAGAGGACTTGAAGCACTTACTAATGAAGATCAAAGATCACAGCCTTCAGTATCAATTACACCTCAACATAAAGAAAACAAGAAATCTTCACAACTGGACCGATAAGCAACATCATGATAAATGGAGAGAAGATTGAGGTTGTCGAGGGTTTCATTTTACCTGGATCCACAATCAACACCCATGGAAGCTGCAGTCAAGAAATAAAAAGACGCATAGAATTGGGCAAATTGGCTACAAAAGACCTCTTTAAAGTATTGAAAAACAAAGATGTCACCTTGAGGACTAAGGTGTACCTGACCTAAGCCATGGTGTTTTCCATCAGCTCATATGCATGGGAAAGCTTGACAATGAATAAGGAAGACCAAAGAAGAACTGACACCTTCAAATTGTGGTGTTGGTGAGAATATTGAATATACCATGGATTGCCAAAAGAACGAACAAATTTGTCTTGGAAGAAGTACAACCAGAAAGCTCTTTAGAAGCAAGTATGGCAAGACTACTTCTCACATACTTTGGACATGTTATCAGGAGGGATCAGTCCCTGGAGAGGAACATCATGCTTAGTAGAGGGTCGGCAAAAAAGAGGACAACCCTCAATAAGACGGACTGACACAATGGCTGCAATTGACCCAAGCATAGCAACAATTGTCAGGATGGCACAGAATCAGGCAGTGTTTAGTTGGGTTGTGATTAGGATCACTATGAGTTGGAACCGACTCGATGGGATGTAACAACAACAGTATAATATAGAGTCCATATTCAAATTTTGATGATTATCCCAATACTGTTTTTTGCAAAAATTTTTTCTTGATTCAGGATCATGAACTGCATTTATATATTTCTCATAAAAATTGAAATGAGAATGTTTGACACAATAAACCCTATTAACTACAGAAAGAAAAACACTGGCATATAAAAAGACTTTATATATAGATACAAAGATTTGATATGGATATAAATATGCATGTTTACTGCACCATTCTTTATAGTAACAAAAATGTGGCAACAACCTGAAAGTAAAGAAAATTGTTGAAAAAAATTATGGTATATCTAGACTCTGGAATATTATGAATCTTTTAAAAGTACTGAATTAAATCTATACATATTGACCTGGAAAGATGACCATAATGGATTGATGAGTGATAAAGACAATTTCTAGGCTTGCTTTTTGTTCTGTTTCCAGCCATTGAGGGAGTAGGGCTGATGTCTAGCTGTAGAGAAGCCCCCAATAAAAAATGGGCTTTTTTAAAATTTCTATCTTTTTATTGTAAAATAACACACATTTACAGAAAAACACACTAAACAAATGCATGGTTTAACAACTTATTATAAGATGAACACCTTGTAACCATCACCTCGGTCAAGAAACAGCCACCCCAGAAATTTCTCCATGTGCCCTTCCCAAATCACAAGCCCCTCCTTTCCACCAAAAGGAACCACTATCCTGAATTTTAGAGTAATCACTTCCTCAAGTTTCTTCACGATTTTATCATTCAAGTGTTGCCCACCTTTTAAGTCTCTTTTAATCTACAGGTATTCTCTCCATCCCTTTATTTCCTTATAATGTATCTGTTGAAAAACTCAGGCCATTTGACCCACACAGTTCCCCACAATCATGGCACAGGTTAACATGTTCCTCTGTCCTTTGCATTTCCTGCGCATCAGCAGCTAGGCCCAGAGGCTTGAGTGGACATAGGCTTGATCCTTTAGGCAAGATTGGGAGTGGTGGTGTGTACTTTCATCATAAAACACAAAATATCACTCTTTTTGTGATGTAATTGGCCACTGATACTTAATGCTTAGATCTATTAACTCACTGGGGATTACCAGATGATGATATTCCATTTATTTTTTTATTTATTACTTGGAATAATTTAATAAAGAGGCACATTCCTCATCTGGAGCCCTAACGGCATACTGGTTAAGAGTTCAGCTGCTAACTAAAAGGTTGGCAGTTCAAATCCACCAGCCACTCCTTGGAAACATTATGGGGCAGCTCTACTCCATCCTGCAGGGTTGCTGAGAGTCAGAATCAACTTGATGGCAATAGGTTTGTTTTTTTTGGCTTATTTTCTCCTTAGCCAGTACAGTTCGAAAGTGAAAGCCAGGACAAACACTTGATTCTTGCCTTTTATTTATTAGTTTTCAAGACAATAAATTAGTTTCTATCACCCTCCAAAGGTGATCAATTATTCGATGGCTTTCAATTACAATTAATATCCTTTTGAAGCTGGAATTGTCCTATCTGTGAGCAGTGGAAGTTTCTTTTAGTTGACTCCTGTGTCTTTTTGACACGACCCTAGTAGTCTCTGATAGGTTACTCACTGGTATGGCAAGATGTACCAGGCTCATCTTGAACATTTCCTGTCCCTGACTTGGAATCAACCAGTTCTCCAGGCAACACTGGTTTCTTTTAGTGAGAAATGACACTGCAAGACCACGATCTGGAATTCATAGTAATATTTCCAATTTCAATTTAGGACCACTTTTTTTTTTTTTTAACTTACCCTCTTCATATTGAAAATGCTGATCTAAAGGACACAGGATATAATGAGTTACAATATCCCATAATTATTCATTTACTTTATCCCACATTTCACACACAACAGTCTCAGGGTAACAATATTAATGTGATCACCACTAATATAATTGAGAATAATTATAAAACTTTCAAATGTGTTCTCTCCAATCTCTCTTATTTTTATAGTTTATATTATAATAGTCATAACGTATTTATTATCTGGGAATAACAGCCATTATACACTATGTCCTCTCCTTTTTAATCCTCGTTTAGTCTTAGTTCTGTAAGTAACTGCTCTCCACCAGTCTTTACAGTGATATTTGTCTAAAGCGTTCATTGGAACAATAATCTCTCTGAGGTCTTCCATATTCATAACAGTTTGTTCATGTCCTTTATATTTGAAAGTCAGTTTTGCTGGAAATAGAATTTTTAGCTCTTTTTTTTCTCTTGATTATGTTACTCCATTTTCTTTTCCCAATATTTTTTGTTGTTGATTTTGTTTCCATTGTTGATTTGTGACTTGGGAGACCCCATGTGTTACACAGTAGGACTGTTCTATAGAGTTTTCTCGGCTGTAATCTTTACAGAAGCAGTTCAGCAGACCTGTTCTGCAGTGCTGCTGGGAGGGTCCAAGCCACCAACCATTTGGTTACCAGTCAAGCATAAACTTTCAGTGCCACCCAGGGACCCTTAACCCATTTTTTTTTAATTTTTATTGTGCTTTAAATGAAAGTTTACAAATCAGGTCAGTCTCTCATACAAAAATTTACATACACCTTGCTATGTACTCCTAATTGCTCTCCCCCTAATGAGACAACATACTCCTCTCCACTCTCTCTTTTTGTGTCCATTCCGCCAGCTTCTGACCACCTATGCCCTCTCATCTCCCCTCCAGATAGGAGATGCCAACATAGTCTCATGTGTCTACTAGAACCTCATTCGTCACCAGCGTCATTTTCAGTCCCATTGTCCAGTCCAATCCCTGTCTGAGCAGTTGGCTTTGGGAATGGTTCCTGTCTAGGGCTAACAGAAGATTGGGGACCATGACCACAGGGACCCTTCTAACCTCAGTCCGACCATTAAGTCTGGTCTTTTTACGAAATTTGGGGTCTACATCCCACTGATCTCCTGCTCCCTCAGGGGCTCTCTGTTGTGTTCCCTGTCAGGGCAGTCATCGATTGTAGCCTGACACCATCTAGTTCTTCTGATCTCAGGCTGATGTAGTCTCTGGTTTATGTGGCCCTTCCCACCTCTTGGGCTCATAATTACCTTCTGTCTTTGGTGTTCTTCATTCTCCTTTGCTACAGGTGGGTTGAGACCAATTGATGCATCTCAGATGGTTGTTTGCTAGCATTTAAGACCACAGACGCCACCCTCCAAAGTGGAATGCAGAATGTTTTCTTAATAGATTTTATTATGCAATTGACTTAGATGTCCCCTGAAACCATGGTCCCCGAACCCCACCCCTGCTATGCTGGCCTTCGAAGCGTTCAGTTTATTCAGGAAACTTCTTTGCTTTTGGTTGATTCCGTGCTGACCACTCCTGTATTCTATGTTGACTTTCCCTTCACCTAAAGTAGTTGTTACTTACTATCTAATTAGTGAATACCCATTTCCCTCCTTCCCTCCCTCCCCACTCTTGTACCCTTCAAAGAATATATTCTTTTCTGTTTAAACTATTTCTCAAGTTCTTATAATAGTGGTCTCATACAATATTTGTCCTTTTGCAACTAATTTCACTCAACATAATGCCTTCCAGATTCCTCCATGTTATGAAATGTTTCACAGATTCATCACTGTTTTTTATCGATGCACAGTATTCCATTCTGTGAATATACCATAATTTATCCATTCATCCATTGATGGGTACCTTGGTTGCTTCCATCTTTTTGCTATTGTAAACGGTGCTGCAATAAACATGGGTGTGCATATATCTATTCGTGTAAAGGCTCTTATTTCTCTAGGACATATTCCAAGGAGTGAGATTGCTGGGTCGTACGGTAGTTCTATTTGTAGCTTTTTAAGGAAGTGCCAAATCGATTTCCAAAGTGGTTGTACCATTTTACATTCCCACCAGCAGTGTAGAAGTGTTCCATTCTCTCCAAAACCTCTCTAACACTTTTCATTTTGTGTTTTTTGGATTAATGCCAGCCTTGTTGGAGTGAGATGGAATCTCATTGTAGTTTTGGTTTGCATTTCTTTAATGTCTAATGATTGTGAGCATTTCCTCATATATCTGTTAGCTGCCTGAATGTCTTCTTTAGTGAAGTTTCTGTTCATATACTTTGGCCATTTTTTAATTGGGTTATTTGTCTTTTTGTAGTTGAGTTTTTGCAGTATCATGTAGATTTTAGAGATCAGGCACTGATCAGAAATGTCACAGCTAAAAGTTTCTTCCCGGTCTGTAGGTAATTTTTTACTCATTTGGTGAAGTCTTTGGATGAGCATAGGTGTTTTTTAGGTGCTCTGAGAGATCTAGTTTCTCTTCTGCATTGTTAGCAGTGTTATGTATACTGTTTATGCCATGAATTAGGACTCCTAACGTTGTCCCTGTTTTTTCTTCCATGATCTTTATCCTTTTAGATTTTATATTTAGGTCTTTGATCCATTTTGAGTTTGTTTTTGTGTATAGTGTGAGGTATGGGCTGTTCTGACTACTGTGGTGGTATAACAGGTTCTAAAATCAGGTACAGTGAAGCCTCCCACTTTGTTCTTCTTTTTCAGTAATGCTTTACTTATCCGGGGCCTCTTTCCCTCCATATGAAGTTGGTGATTTTTTTCTCCATCTCATTAAAGAATGTCGTTGGAATTTGAACCAGAATTGCATTGTATCTATAGATTACTTTTGGTAGAATAGACATTTTTATAATGTTAAGTCTTCCTATCAATGAACAAGGTATGGTTTTCCATTTATGTAGGTCTCTTTTGGTTTCTTGTAGAAGTGTACTGTAGTTTTCTTTGTATAAGACTTTTACATCTCTGATAAGATTTATTCCTAAGTATTTTATCTTCTTGGGGACTACTATAAATGGTATTGATTTGGTGATTTTCTCTTCGATGTTCTTTTTGTTGGTGTAGAGGAATCCAATGGATTCTTGTATGTTTATCTCGCATCCTGATGCTCTGCTGAACTCTTCCATTAGTTTCAGTAGTTTGCTTGAGGATTCCTTAGGGTTTTCTGTATATATCTCTATTTGTATGATGTCATCTGCAAAACAGAGATACTTTTACTTCTTCCTTGCCAGACTGGATGCCCTTTATTCCTTTATCTAGCCTAACTGCTCTGGCTAGGACCTTCAGCACAATGCTGAATAAGAGGGGTGATAAAGGGCATCCTTGTCTGGTTCCCGATCTCAAGGGGAATGCTTTTAGGCTCTCTCCATTTAGGATGATGTTGGCTATTGGCTTTGTATAAATACCTTTTATTATGCTGAGGAATTTTTCTTCTATTCCTATTTTGCTGAGAGTTTTTATCATGAATGGGTGTTGAACTTTGTCAAATGCCTTTTCTGCATCAACTGATAAAATCACGTGATTCTTGTCTTTTGTTTTATTTATACGATGGATTACATAAATTGTTTTTCTAATGTTGAACCACCCTGCATACCCGGGATGAATCCCACTTGGTCGTGGTGAATTATTTTTTTGATATGTTGTTGAATTCTATTGGCTAGAATTCTGTTGAGGATTTTTGCATCTAAGTTCACGAGGGTGTGTAATTTTCTTTTTTTGTGGTGTCTGTACCTGGTTTTGGTATCAGGGGTATGCTGGCTTCATAGAATGAGTTTGGAAATATTCCGTCCTTTTCTATGCTCTGAAATACCTTTAGTAGTAGTGGTGTTAACTCTTCTCTGAAAGTTTGGTAGAACTCCGTAGTGAAGCCATCAGGGCCAGGGTTTTTTTTTTTTTTGCTGGGAGTTTTTTGATTACCTTTTCAATATCTTCTTTTGTTATGGGTCTATTTAGTTGATCAACCTGTTTGTGTTAGTTTAGGTAGGTAGTGTGTTTCTAGGAATTCATCTATTTTTTCTAGGTTTTCAAATTTGTTACGGTACAATTTTTCATAGTAATCTGATATGATGCTTTTATTTTCAGTTGGGTCTGTTGTAATATCACCCATCTCATTTCTTATTCGGGTTACTTCCTTCCTCTCCTGTTTTTCTTTTGTCAGTTTGGCCAATGCTTTATCAATTTTGTTAATTTTTTCAAAGAACCAGCTTTTGGTCTTGTTAATTCTTTCCATTGTTTTTCTGTTTTCTATTTCATTTAATTCTGCTCTAATTTTTAATTCTTTGCTTTCTTACGGTGCCTGAGGGTTTCTTTTGTTGATCTCTATTTGTTTAAGTTGTAGGGGTAATTCTTTGATTCTGGACCTTTCTTCTTTTTCTATGTGTGTATTTGTTGATATAAACTGACCTCTGAGCACAGCTTTTGCTGTGTCCCAAAGGTTCTGATAGGAAGTGTTTTCATTCTCATTGGATTCTAAAAATTTCTTTATTCCATCCTTAATGTCTTCTATAATCCAGTCTTTTTTTGAGCAGGGTGTTGTTCAGTTTCCAAGTGTTTGGTTTCTTTTCCCTGCTTTTTCTGTTATTGATTTCTACTTTTATGGCTTCATGGTCAGAGAGGATTCTTTGTAATATTTCAACGTTTTGGATTCTGCTAAGGCTTCCTTTATGATCTAATATGTGGTCTATTCTAGAGAATGTTCCATGTGCACTAGAAAAGAAGGTATACTTGACTGCTGTTGGGTGAAGTGTTCTGTGTATGTCTATAAGGTCAAGTTGGTAGATTGTGACATTTAGATCTTCCATGTCTTCATTGAGCTTCTTCATGGATGTCCTGTCCTTCACCTAAAATGGTGTGTTGAAGTCTCCTACTATTATTGTTGGGCTGTCTATCTCACTTTTCAATGCTGTTAGAGTTTGTTTTATATATCTAGCCACCTTGTCATTGGATGCATAAATATTTAGTATGGTTATATCCTTCTGGTATATTGTCCCTTTGATCATCATATAGTGTCCTTCCTTATCCTTTGTGGCAGATTTAACTTTAAAGTCTATTTTGTCAGAAATTAATATTACTACTCCTGCTCTTTTTGGATTGTTCGCTTGATGTATTTTTTTCCATCCTTTGAGATTTCATTTGTGTCTCTAAGTCTAAGGTGTGTCTCCTGTAGGCAGCATATAGACGGATTGTGTTTTTTCATCCATTCTGCCACTCTCTGTCTCTTTATTGGTGCATCTAGCCCATTTACATTCAGCATAATTATGGATAGCTATGAATTTAGTGCTGTCATTTTGATGTCTTTTTTTGTGCGATGTTGACAGTTTCTTTTTCCCACTTAATTTTTTGTGCTGAGTAATTTATCTTTATATATTGTCTTTTCCTCATATTCCTTGTTTTTGACTTTGTTTCTGCTGAGTATTTTTTTCTTGTATTTTATTTTGATGTGTAAGATAGCTTGTCTCCTTTGTGGTTACCTTAATATTTACCCCTATTTTTCTAAATTTAAACCTAACTTTTATTTCTTTGTATCGCCTTGTCTTCCTCTCCATATAGAAGATCTATGGCTACATTTCTTAGTCCCTCTTTATTGTTTTAATTTTGTCTTCTTTTACATAATGACATCATTGTTTCCCTGTTTTGAGGGTTTTTTATCTTGATTTATTTTTGTGATTTCCCTGTCTGGGTTAACATCGGATTCCTCTGACCAGTGTTCTAGTCTTGGGTTGATACTTGGGTATTTTTGATTTCTAACCAAAGAGCTCCCTTTAGTATTTCTTATAGCTTTGGTTTGATTTTTACAAATTCCCTAAACTTCTGTTGATCTGGAAATGTCCTAATTTCACCTTCATATTTGAAAGGCAGTTTTGCTGGATATATGATTCTTGGATCACAATTTTTTTCCTTCAATACTTTATATAAGTCATCTCATTGCCTTCTTGCCTGCATGGTTTCTGCTGAGTAGTCCGAGCTTATTCTTATTGACTCTCTTTTGTAGATGACTTTTCGTTCATCCCTAGCTGCTCTTAAAATTCTCTCTTTATCTTTGGTTTTGGAAGTTTGATCATAATATGTCTTGGTGACTTTCTCTTAAAATCTACCTCATGTGGAGTTTGATGAGCATCTTGGGTAAATATCTTCTCATCTTTCACGATATCAGGGAAGTTTTCTGCCAACAAATCTTTAAACAATTCTCTGTATTTTCTGTTATCCCTGCCTGTTCTGGTACTCCAATCACTTGCAGGTTATTTCTCTGATAGAGTCCCACATGATTCTTAAGGCTTCTTCATTTTTTAAATTCTTTTATCTGATTTTTCTGCGCATATATTGGTGCCAAGTGCTTTATCTTTAAGTTCACCAACTCTGCCTTCCAGTCGCTCAATTCTGCTCCTCCAACCTACTGAGTTGTCTAATTCTATAAACTTTATTGTTAATCTTCTGGATTTCTGATTGCTGTCTCTCCATGGATTCTTGCAGTTTATTAAATTTTTCATTATGCTCTTGAAGAACCTTTTTAATCTCTTCAACTACTTTATCTGTGTGTTCCTTGGCTTGTTCAGCATATTGCCTGATCTCCTTCCTAATTTCGTTCCTGACGTCTTGAAGAGTTCTGTATATTAATCTTTCGAATTCTACATCCGGTACTTCCAGGAAGGCACCTTCATCCAGAGGATTCATCGATTCTTTGTTTTGAGCACTTGTTGAGGTGATCATGGTTTGTTTCTTTAATTGACTTAATATTGACTGTTGTCTCCGAGCCATCTATAAGTTATTGTATTAGTTTATTTTATGTTTGCTTACCGTATCCTAGCTTCTTGCTTTGTTTTTGTTTTGACATGCTCAAATGGATTGCTTGAGTGGGCTAGCTTGATTATTTTCACCTTTGGAGTTCTGACATCCTGTCACCAGATGGCTAGAGCTGTTATCAGGTATATCAGTCTAGGAGTCCATTCACTTTTCTTGTACGAAATTCAGCTCAGGTGTCCAGGTACCTGATCAACAAGTGTGTGGTACGGGCTCTGTCCTACAGTCTTAGAAGGGCAGGGGTGATTGGTGTAGGTACCAGTATCTGGTTGCAGCAGGGGATCATGCTCTGAACAACATAGGGGGCTGAGAATCATCCCTTAAGTGTCTCTGAGGAAATCATGTCCCTCTTCCCTAGAGTGTACAGGTGGGTGGGTTCTGCAGATGGACCATGAGTACCCATTATTTTGGGTTGTAAGGACTGGGAGGCACCAGTTACCCTTAGACCCCTGTCACAGGTGGCTGGGTGACCTGAGTGGAGCCACCAGCCCTTAGGCCCCTGATGTGGGCAGGTGAAGACTGTTTACTAGGCAAAGTGGTGTCAAACATCAAATGCCCACCTCTCCACCGCACAGCTGAAACAGCTGTAGTCTGCCAAGAAAGGCCTATTCTCCTGAAATAGGCCCACACAGGTCCATGCAGTGGGTAAAGGTATTCAAAGGCCATGGACCATTTATGCTTGGACGGGACCCTCGTCTGTCCTGCGCTCCCCCAGTTAGTGGAGCTGGCAAATTATCTTTTGCTCCATTTCCAAATTTATTCCTTCTCCAAGGCTGGGAGGATGGCTCCAGGCACTCAAAAGGGCCTATCTCAGGCCCAGGGAAGTCAGCCACTGAAGCCGGCCTGCGGGTGGGGGGAGCACAGTAAAATATACGCAAGTACTTAGCTTTTGCCGAGAGCGCCATTATTCTCTGGTTCCGGAGGTGTGAGTAGGCTGAGCAGCTGGCTGCTTCTTCCTGAGGAAATTGCAGCCGAACACTACTACCAGCCCGCTGCAGCCACTCCCGGGAATGGTGCCTGAGGGATCCCAGCAATTCAGGTCCGGCAACTCCTCTCTGCTTCTGAACTGTCTCTCCCTCACTCTGCCTCTCAGTCCATTTTCTAACTTTGCCTTTGATGTTCAGGGGTCCTAGGTTGTCATAAATATAATCGTTTTACTTGTTTTTTCGGGTCTTTGTTGTAAGAGGGTTTGCAGGAAATGTCTGGCTGTTCCGCCATCTTGGCCCTGCCTCTCCATTTTCTTTTAGTAAAAAGTGTCACAGTCAAAAACACTGATGAGCTTAACTACAACCAAACCCCTCATTCAATTTGGTTCCTTTGTTTGGAGGTTTAGGGTCATGGCTTCACAGAACATCCAAGTTACTGGCCTAATAACAGGTTTAATGCTTCTGCTCTCCCTCCTAGTTTGTTGTATAGTGCCTAGGGTCTTAAAAGCTTACAAACTGTCATCCAAGGCACAATAATTGGTCTATATGGAATGTGTGACTAATTGCCTCCATGAACAACTGCCTCTTTTGCCGTGAGACCAGAAGAACTGAGTGGTGCCCGGCTACCATTACTAAACATTTTGATCAAAGATTCCATAGAAGAACCCTGATCAAAAGGGGAAAATGCAAAACAGAATTTCAAATTCTCACAGACCCTACACTGTCTGGAGCCATGGAGGGTGAATGAACCCCTGAAACTATTATCCCAAGATCATCTTTAAACCTTAAACCAAAATTATCCCAAGGTCATCTTAAAACAAAACAATAGTTTAGCTTATGCATCGCTATGCCAATTTTTTTTTACATGTTGCTGTAAAAGAAATTGGAAACCCTGGTGGTGTAGTGGTTAAGTGCTATAGCTGCTAATCAAGAGGTCGGCAGTTCGAACCCACCAGGTGCTCCCTGGAAACTCTATGGGGCAGTTCTACCATGTCCTATAGGGTCACTACGAGTCGGAATCGACTTGACAGAAGTGCGTTTGGTTTGGTAAAAGAAATTAGCGTAGCGTGCTTACAAAAATACCTTGCGGGGGGAGTGTGCAGTTGGCAAACATAGAAGGTGCACAATGTTTGCGTAAAATGCAGTAGTTTCAAATCTTTTGTAATTTCATGAAAATGCTCTTACAGTTTTAAGTATTTGTTCAGTTCCTTTGCTTTTTTTATTCTCTCCTTTTATGGTTTCCTATTATCTGTATGTTGGATCTTCTTTACTCACCATCAGTATCACTTTTTCTCAAAGTCTTATCTCTTCATTCATTTTGCTTTTTTAAAAATGTCCTCCTTTAAGGCATTCTCTATTATATTCATTTGTTCTTGTGCTCCATCTAGTTTAATCTTCATTTCTGAAAGAATTTTTTATTTTCAATTCTTTTCTAAGTTATGTTACCTCATTTCTGAGATTTTTGTAATTCTAACTTATGTTGTTTCTGCCTTATGGCATGATCTTAATGTCCCTTACTTCATTTTGAAATAGTTACAGTTTTGATCTGTTTTTGTGGCATGCCTTTCTGGCATGTTTTGACTGTCTTTAGGGATATCATTCTCTCATTACTCTTTTTTTTAGTAACTTTGAGATTTGATTCAGTATTTTTCTGTTGCTTATTTTTATATAAAGTTAGTTTTTCTAAGCTTTTTGAAGGGAACATGGTTTAGCATAGATTTTCTAACTTCACTCAGTTTTCTTTTTGGTTATTTTCAAGTAGTGTCTGAAAACATGGCTAGTTGTTTTTTGAGATCTCCTTGCTGTCCCACATATACACACACACACACACACTTTTATCTAGAACTTCTAGTTCCTTTACTATAACTCTCTGATGATTTTTATTCCACTTCCAGCAATTTTTCTTTAGTACGAAGCCTAGTCCTGAAAGGGAGCCTTGGGTGGTTTGTTTCAAGAGATCATATGGGCTAGACCTTAAATCCCTTCCACTTACATGTCATCTGAGTCATCAAAATCCCTCCCATTTCAGCCACTGTCCTCTCATTGACCCACTAAACTTTCCACTAAATACCCATTCGCAATTTTGGGGTCTTTTATTCTCTAGTCTGTCAGATCCCCTAATGTTTACTTCTGCTTTCTCCTATACAGATGCTGATGCACTGCAGATTTTGTGGTTGTTGGTGGTTTGTCCCCAGTCACCTGTATTTTGGGGTTGGTGAGGATGCCTTAGCACTAGTTTTTTTTGTTTTTAATATATATTTTTAATTGCATTTTTGGTGAAAGTTTACAAGGAAAATTAGGTTCCCATTTAATGATTTCTATACATATTGTTCAGTGAAACGTCACTGAACATTTTTCACAATGTGTCAACACTCTCATTATTTCCATTCAGGTTGTTCCATTTCCATTAATCTAGCTTCCCAGTCTCTCTTACCTTCTTATCTTTGCTTTAGGGTTTATGTTGACCATTTAGTCTCATATAGATGATTTTTTAAAAGAGCACAGTACTCACAGGTGATATTATTTATTTTATGAGCTCTGCTGGGTTTTTTTTTTTTTTTTTTTTTTTGTGACCTCCAGGAACAGTTTCAGTTCCAAGTTTAAAGAGTATCTCAGGGTGATAGTCTCAATGGTTCCTCTAGTCTCCACCAGTCCAGTAAGTCTGGCCTTTTTAAGAATTTGAGTTTTGTTCTACATTTTTCTCCAATCTATCCAAGATCATCTATTATGTCCCTGGTTAGAATGGTTAGTAGCAGTAGCTGGGCACCATCTAGCTCTTACGGTCTCAGGATAGATGAGGCCATGATTCGTGCAGGCTACCCATCCTGTAGACTAATTTCTTCTTTGATTCTCTGTTTTCCTTTTTCTTTTGCTCCAGAAGAGCACAGACCAATAGTTATATTTTAGAAGGCCACTTACAAACTTTTAAGATCCCAGATGCTACTCACCAAACTAGGATGTAGAACATAAACTTTATGAACTATGTTATGCCAATTGACCAAGTAGTCCCACAAGACTATGATCCTAAGGCTTCAAACTCAGTAAACTAATCTTTTGAGATGTTTGGTTATGCCTAGGAAGTATCCATAACTGTGCCCCCATGTGCTTTATTATGTATATGAATATAGGTACAACACACACAAACATGTATGTACATATGTCTATAGATACACCTATACATGCATATGCATATACCCGCATATGCCTTCTATACACATTCATACATATCTACATATGTAAACACACACTTATTTTTTGGTTGTTATTCCAGTTGTTGCAAAATTGTATATGTTACAGCATTTACCAAAATTGTCCCTTATTCTTGTGTACTTAATGTCATCATTTACCTTGGTCAAGTTGTGCAGACTTCATCCATATTTGGTATTGCATTTCCCATCACCAAAAATAACAAGTGTCTACTATCTAGAAAGTGATTCTCCCTCCCTCCCCCTTCCATCCCTGGTAACAGGGGCAGTCCTACCGTGTCCTGTAGGGTCACTATGAGTCAGAATTGACTCGGTGGCAATGGGAATTTTAGTGCTATAAATGTAAAATATACATCAGATTTCCAAGACTTGGTTTCCAAAAAAGAATGTAAATTATCTTATTAATAATTTTATGTTGATTACATGCTGAAATAATACTATTTTAGATACGGTGAGTTAAATGAAATATAAAAAGTAATTTCACCTCTTCTTTTTCTAATTTGGCAAGTAGAAAAATTTTAATCAAATATGTGGTGTAAATTATCTTTCTACTGGAGAGCACTGATCTAGAGTGCCAAACAGCCCTGGCGTTAAACCCCAGTTTTGACACTTAACTATTATGTGAATAGGTAACTTTCCTCTCTAAGCGCCAACTTGATCGTGAGTAAATTGGAAATAATAAAACTTCATTTATAAGGCTCTTGTGAAAAGTAAATTAGATAATGCATGTAAAACACTTAGCACAAGACTCATACACAGTAAGTACTCAAAACTGAGCGCTGCTCTTATTGTTACCTCCTCACATCAGGAAATGAAGGTTCCGGGCTTGGCTGTCCCAAAACCTGACTGTATGATCCAAGTAAGTAAAGTAAACTCTTGGGTCTCAGTTTCCATGTCAGAAAATTGATAGGTAATAATCTGCCTCATTGAGTTGGTGTAAGGACTGAATTTGTTTACTCAACACATACTTGTTAAGCACCTACTATGAGCCTGATACTATTCTTGGCATTGGGAAAGAGCAATAAACAAGTCAAATAACGTTCCTGTCCTCAGAGAGTTTATATTCCAGTGGAGGAGATACACAATTTTTAAAAATTATTATATAATGTAATGTTGGGTAATAATAAGAGTTATGAAACAATAGAGCAGGGTAAGTGGAGAGATAGAGATGGGAGATGCTATTTTAGGTTGGTGACAGTCCTCTCTTAGGATTGACATTTGAACAGAGACCGAGCAGACATCTGGAGAATCGTTAGAACTGAAGGAAGAATAAGCACAAGGGCCCTGAGGCAGCAGGATGCCCAGTGAGTCTGGGGAAGAAAGGGGAAGCCAATGTAGCTGGAAAGCAAGATGGGAGGCAAAAGAGGAGATGTGTCCAGACCATGGGGGACCTTGGAGACCTCAGGAGAAACTCTGGACCTCATTCTACTGTAAAAGAGCCATTAGAGAGTTTTAGGAGCCCTGGTGGTACAGTGGTTAAGTGCTCAGCTGCTAACTGAAAGGTCAGCAGTTCAAATCCACCAGCCACTCCTTGGAAAACCTATCAGGTAGTTCTGTTCTGTCCTATAGGGTTGCTATGAGTCGGAATTAATTTGATGGCAACAGGTTTGGTTTTTGGTTTTTAGAGGGTTTTAAGCAGGTTTTAAAAGGATCCCTGAGGCACATTGAAGGAGATAATGCTTGTGCCAGGCCCAGCATGATCCAGCACAAAGTAAACATGGGAGCCAGTGATGGCAGAGCAACAAGATGGGGCACAGTCAGCTCCCTGGACACCCTGAAGGGCAAGAACCCTTACATACAGAGGGGCAGGGAAGAAGTGGGCATGGATGGATAACACCTTGACAGTTTGGGAGAGAAAATTCCAAGATTGTGGGAATCAGGCCCAAGGTCACCCCAAACCAAACGCCAAACCCACTGCTGTCAATTCGATTTTGACTCATAGCGACCCCAGAGCCAATATATTCCCTCTGCCCTTAAAGCGCAAAAGGAGGAAACCAAGTCCTGCAAAACAAGGAGCCAACTCTGCTCCACCACAAGGAAGAGTCCTTTGGCCAGACTGACAGCAACACACTGGCTGAAGAAAAAATGATTTAAAAAAAATTTATAATTAAAAAAATTGCCCAAATAATGTTTATCATTACAGAAAATGGTCATTGTAAAAATGCAGAAAGTACAAATAAACAAAAAGAAGAAAAATTTAAATTCTGAAATCCTATAACCAGAAGCTACAGTAAATAATATGCTTGGCTATATATCTATCCAGATATTTATGAATATGTAAATATCAGACCTAGACTTCTTTATGTAAATACATGTGTGTTGTACATGCTTTCTAAAAATGGCATTATTCTCTAAATTATGCTATAACCTGCTCTTTTCACTTGGTACTCATATTTATTGTGTATGCCCTCCAAGGTGAATAATTTCTAAATCCATGTTATTCTTTTAAGCGCTGCATAGTATTTCATAAATGATACACCATACTTTATTCATATTCAGCCATCCCCTATCATGGGGTATATGGGTTGTTTCTAACCTGAACAAAGAACCCTGGCAATGACCCCCCCCAGCTCCCTGACATGGTATCCAGCCACGCATGTCAGTTCTGTGCTACTCACGGCAAATTCCTCAGGAGTCACTTTCAAGACATCAAAGACAACGGCGTCATAGCTCTTGCTGGCATAGTCGCAGCTCTGGCCCTCCAGAGAGTCTGAGCTGCTGCTGCCCTGTGGAGGACAGGGAGAGATGGCACCAATCGAAAAGTCTGGCTTGGAATCACTGACTCATAAACCTCAGAACTAAGGATGCAAGAGTGACAGAACTGTACAATAATAAAAGTTTCTATGGTTTAGAACTTTACTTTGGCCACTGTGTTAAACACTTCATATGCAAAATCTCATTTAATTCTCAAAACAACCCTGTGAGTACCCACTATTATTATTCCCATTTTAGAAATAAGGAAGAAGAGGCAATGTTACTTCCCCAAGGCGTCTCAGCTGGAAAACTGAAGAGCCAGAGTTTGAACCTAGTTTTTAATCTGTCTGACTCTGAAACGCGTACCCTCAATCACTGCACTCTCACACTTCAGCTGGCGGTTTAGTGGTGGCGTGAAAAAACACAAACCACTCTTCCTTCGGGGAGAATAGGCCTTGGCATCTTAGGAGGCCTGAGGAAATCATTTGTTACGTTATGCCTTTTAAACATTACCCGGGTTCACCTTTTCTTTTCTACTTGAAGTCAAGGCAGGAAATTGTTATACAAAATGTAAAACTCACGCAGCTTATTTCATGTACAGGCAGCCTGGAATTCAAAGACTGTTAGGTGATGAGGTGAGAGGTAGCAAACTGGCTTTGGAGACGGGCATGAAAGTTATATTTAGTAGACTCCCTTGTGTTAAGAAGAACATTATGAGTCTTGCATGTAAAGAAAGGGTTTCCCATAAAAGAACAAGTTAAAACTCCCCAAATGTGGCTGGTTTCATGAAACCTAACACTGCGGGGATCCCAGAAGGTTGAACATACCTTCTCTTCAATTTTATTTAATTTCATCAAACTCTTACTTTTGTGAACCAGTGGTGCTTGCCACCCAAAAATTGTGCCCTGTTCATAAATAGTTTTATTCGTCTCAACTCACGAAGAGGGATTTTGTGGTTTTTATTAACCTCAACATTTTGGACCAGGATTTAGAGAATATGCTTTTATTAATTCCTCTTTATTTCACTCTTTCCAAAAAGGCTATATCTGGAAAATCCTTGCAATCTTACTGGAAATGAGGGTACTTTTAGGCCAGTGAGGGAAACCAATAGTCAACAACTGAAAATCTGAGGTTAAAAAGATGAACGGGAACTTAAACCTGTAATTTCAATTAGCGTATATCATTAAAAGGTTTTACAAATGAGTCTGCTAGACCAAAAATGTTTAAGATGATCTTAAGCAATACATCACAGTGGTTAAAAGCTCCGAAGTCAGATAGGCCTGGTTAAAATGTCAGCTCCATACCAGTTGCTGTCTGACCTCAGGCAAGTTACTTCATTTTATGGAGTCTCAGTTATTACTACCTGTAAAATGTTGACATTAAAATCTACTTCCTAGCATTGTGGTATGGGTTACATAAAATGAAGGCTATAAGGCAGCTGGCAGAATCCCCCATTGTAGGAGATGTAGATTCAGGAGGCCTGGAGTGGGCTCAGGAATGCCTATTTAGAAGTTCCACCGTGACAAGACTTTCTCCAGAAAAGAATCGCTACTTGAAACTTTTGAAAAGTAATAAAAGACTAATCTTAAAGGCTTCTGGAATTGGCAGTCTATTCTACCTTCTCATCTTTATACACAGACCCTAAGTAGAAGATTATTTATCAATCATTCTGCACCTCTGTACCCACCTTCCAGGAAGCAGGCTAAATTAGGGTCACAGGGCTGATTTTCCTCAGGGACAGTGAAGTGTGTGGTTGGAGACACCAGCTGGAAAGTCAGAGAGGGCTAGCTTTGAATCCCCACCTGCCCCAGACTCGCTGTGTGATTTGGGGCCAGTTTATTCACCTCTCTACGGCTTAGTTTTCTCAACTATAAAACGAGGGGAGGGAGTAAAACAATAGTACATGCTTGATGGGGTTATCATGCAATTAAATGAGATAATGCCTAAGGAACATGCAAAAAAAAACTGCCTGATATATACCAAAAACCCATTGCCGTGGAGTTGATTCCAACTCATAGCAACCCTACAGAACCGGGTAGAACTGCCCCATAGGGTTTCCACGGCTGTGACCTTTAAGAGAGCAGACTGCCACATCTTTCTCCCACGGAGCGGCTGGTGGGTTTGAACTACCAACGTTTTGATTAGCAGCTGAGTGCTTCAATCACTGCACCACCAGACCCTGGCATATAAAGTAAGCACTAAATTATGGGTGTGTATATATGTTTTTCTTTATATATGTAAATGTGTTATTCAGTTACCAAAATTTAATGAGCCCTTAAATTATACATGTATTCAACAAATATTTATTGACTATATACCATGTGCCAGATACATGCATATATAGATATGGATATACAAATACAGATTTATATACACAAGTAAGTACATATATACACGTTTGTGTATATATGTATATACACAGCCACATACTTACATATACACACATTCATACACACATAGATCAGAGAAAAAAGAAGTTTTACTTTAGAAGAGTGTAAACTGTAGATGGAAACAGAAGTCCAATTCCTTAGGAAGGAAGGGAATTCTGATCTTATAACTGTCTTAGTTATTATCTTAGTTATCTAGTGTTGCTACAACAGAAATACCACAAGTAGATGGCTTCAACAAATAGCAAGTTTATTCTCTCACAATCTAGTAGGCTAGAAGTCCAAATTGAGAGTGTGAGTTCCAGGGGAAGGCTTCCTCTCTGTCAGTTCTGAAGGAAGGTCCTTGTCATCAATCTTCCCCTGTACTAGGAACTTCTCAGCAGGTGCCCTGGGTCCAAAGGATGTGTTCTTCTCCTGGCACTACTTTCTTGATGGTATGAGGTTCCCCTGACTCTCTGCTCACTTCTCTCTTTTATATCTCAAAACAGATTGACTTAAAACTCAATCTAATCTTATGGATTGAGTCCTGCCTCATTAACATAACTGCCACTAATCTCACCTCACTAACATCATAAGAGATAGGATTTACAACACATCAGAATAACACATCAGATGACAAATGGTGTGGACAATCACTCAACACTGGAAATCATGGCCTAGCCAAGTTGATAGATATTTTGGGGGGACGCAATTCAATTTATGATAGTTATCTAGTGGTGTTATAACAGAAACACCATTAGTGAGTGGTTTTAACAGCTTATTCTCTCACAGTTTAGGAGGCTACAGTCTGAATTCAAGGCACCAGCTCCCAGGAAGGCATTCCCTCTCTGATGGCTATGGGGAAAAGTCCTTGTAATCAATCTTCCTGTGGTCTATGAGCTTCTCAGCACAAGGACCCTGGGTCCAAAGGATGCACCCCACTCCTGGTGCTTTTTTCATGTGGTATGAGGTCCCTCTCCTCTCTGCTCAGTTCTCTCTTTTATATCTCAAAAGAGAGTGACTCAAAATACAACCTAATCCTATAGATTGAGTCCTGCCTCATTAACATAACTGTCTCTAATTCTGCCTCGTTAACATCATAGTGGTTAGGATTTACAACACATAGGAAAACTACATTTGATCACAAAATGGTGGACAATCACATATTACTGGGAATCACCAGTTAGCCAAGTTTATACATATTTGGGGTAGGGGGGACACAATTCAATCCATGGCAGTAACTTTGCAGTAACATCACACTGCACCTGCCCCAAACACCCACATTCATACAAGGGAATTTGTCTAATCAAAAGTTGTTTTAAATACAGATTTAAGAAGCCCAGGCAACATCATTCAACTTGGCCACCCACAAGCTTGCTGGTGATGAGAGAGGACTTTCTCTGGGGCAATGAAAAAGATGATGATGGTGATGATGATAATGAAATAGCAACTTTATTTAAACCTGTATTGGTACCATCAGGGAATTTTAAGACACCCAGAAGTCTGGTTTCAAGATCAATGATCAAAATAGGGAATTTTTTTAAAGGTTTACAAGAAACTAATTGGTTCCTATGAAACTCTGGCTTGTCACATAGGATCATTTCAAAAACCTAGCTTGACTATGAGGGCCTTGTGAGCTCAGAACACTGTGCACTGCCTTGCCAGTTTGCCACAGGGACCAGGCATTACACATTTGACACAGTGGCAATCCTGGGCCTCAGATAACACCCGCCCCTCCTGCATGCCTCTGTGCCATTACTTAGCTTGGAAATCAGATTCCCAAGCCCCTGTAGCAGGGGCCCTAGCCCAGGCCACTCTCAGACCACCAGTCCTTACAGTCATTTCCTACTGAGCAAGGTAAATAAGAACAGAGAGCCAGTTGGAATAGCTTCTGTCTGACTTCATTCCGGAATGTGTGACTTATTTATAATCAGCAGTGGCTTTTCCTGGGAAAGGTCTGATCCCTTCTTGCCACCAAAATGGAATGTGGTGCTTTCTACAACTGGACAGGCCAGGTATTTGTTTTTCTTTGACGAGAACTTCAGAAAACATACTGATCCTCAGGGCTGACTCCCTCCCAAATCTCACGCCCGGCATGGCCAGGGGCCTTGGGAGTGCTAAGAATGGTGGTATTCATGGAGCCCTGCAGCCCTGCTGTCCATGGCTCAGCTGCAGCCTCAATCAGCTGAAAGGACCCTCCCCCCTCACTGTCCCGATCCTCGCAGCTTTTATACCTGTGGAGTGGCAGAGGTGACCAACACGCTAGCCATCAGACCATTCCTCTTGTACATAGTCTCCGGGCCACAGGGAGCTTCAGGGCAGCCTCTGCTGGTGACATAACCTGTCTGGAGAAGTCCTGCAAGGCAAAGGGGCTCATAAAAACCAGACTTCAAAACCAACTTAATCCCACCCCCAGAAAAAAGCCAAGCTGGACTTGAGCAGATTACCCCAGAGGAGAACTTTAAAAGAAAGGTTAAAAACTGGTGGTCTTCAGAATAAATATGGCCCACAGATGTCTTTTGGGCTCATACAGAGTTTTGATTTTTTTTAATAATTACTAACATTTAAAAATTCGAAGACTTCACATAGAATTCTGGATCTCTGGCTTTTCTCAAAAATAAAAATGCCTGGCAATATTGGGTCCACATTCCTGCCTGATAACCATCAGCTGGGCTGAGCAGCAGCTGCCCCTTTTTACAGGAGCAAGAGCTTTCAGTCCCACTGGCCCGTGCAACCATTCCAGTACATGCCTGGCCCCTGCAGGTACCAGAGTTTGTGACTTCTGTTTTAAAAGGAAGACAGGTAAGGAAGACAACTGATTCTACTGTGTTTCCCTGTGCACCATACTGTTTCATCATCATAACAACATTGATAATAGCTAACACCCATAAAGTACTCACCATATGTCACATGCTTTACATACATTAACTCATTCTAACTCTCACAACAATCCTGAGATAGGTCCCATTATTGCATCCATACTACATGTGAGAAAACTGAGATACAGAGAGGTTAAGTAACTCATGCTTTGGCGTCTTTGGTTACCATCCCGTCACCCTTTAAGAGCCTGCTCAAGTGTCACTTCTTCTTATTACACCTGAGCTACCCAAAGCAGAGTCAGTTACTCTCAGGCCAATGTGTACATACCTCTACTAGACCACTTATCACATCATTGCACATTAAAGAACTATAGTCACTGACAGCTTTTTAGTAAGAAAGTGAGCAGGAGAATAGGGATAATATAATGGAAGAAGGGAAAACCTGGGCAATAATACCAATTCGAAGGGAACTGTAATTATCCACGCAAGTGACATGGAGGGTCCTCTGAGCTAAGATTGTAGCAGTGAAATCAAAGAGAAGGAGACATACTGAGAGAGTGTACGGACTGAGATTTAATAGAAATTCATGAGGGGTGAGGGACAAGAACAAGCTGAGGATGAATTACCAGAAGGATAGTGTGTCCTTTATCAAGGAAAGAAGTAGAGGGGTATGGTAGATTCATGGGAAAAGATGATTAACTTGGGACATGTTGAGTCTGTGGTGCCCATGAGAAAACCAACCCTGGAGAGCAATATCTAGCCCAAAAGTTCCCTGACAAAGATGGTTTGGTGGCACATGAGAAAAAAAGAGCGTCAGCCCAATCTTGAATTTATCTATAACCCTCCACACCCCTCAGCGACAGGGCCCAATCACAGAGCAGTGTCCCGTCAAAAAAACCGAGTTCAGTAACCAAAAAGGAATGTCGAAACAACCCAGGCTCTTTCCTTGCATGTCTCCAAAATGGCCAATGGCTGTTCCTTCACCCTTCACAACTGCTCCCATACCGCCCTCTTCAGCTGTCTCCTCCATCAGCTCTAGCCTGTGAGCCTTCTACCTTCCTTCCTTTTCCAAAACACTCAAAATAAAAAAAACCTTGTCTGAGCTATAAAAGACATTTGGAGGCAAGTGGGGCTATCTGAATATGAATATTAGATGATATCATTTAATTACTCCTAGTTTTTTTAGGTGTGATAATGATTTGGTGGTTAAATAGAACAGGTCCTTATCCTCAGGTGATGCATGCAACTTACCTTCAAATGGTTCAGCACAATACATACAAACAGCTAAAGCAAATACGTCCAAGTGTTAACAATTACTGAATCTAGATAAGAGGGTATATAATAGCTCACTGTACTGCTCTTTTTTTTCTGAATGCTTGGTAATTTTCATAATAAAAATAGCAAAAAGAAAAAGAGTGGACAGTTAAGGCAAGACCCTCCTCAGAGGAAAAACTGAGCTGGAGAAGCCAAAATCCTCTTTCTTGAGCTAGGAGACAGAACAGACTGAGCACACCCATTTGTTCATCACATTTGGTCTAGCAAACAAAGTCACGTGGGGCATACGAATCCCATGGCTACTGCACTTCTAAAAGCCACACGGGACTTGAATAGATTTTTCACAAAAGAATACATATGAATGGCTAATAAGGGAAATGTCATCAGGTAAATATAAATCAAAACCACATTGAAATACCACTTTACCCCCACTGGGATGGCTAGAACCTAAAAAGACAGCATCAACTGTTGACAAGGATGTGGAGAAATGAAACCCTCACACATTGCTGGGTGGAATATAAAATGATGCAGCTGCTTTGGAAAAGAGTTTTGCAGTTTCTTAAAAAGTTAAAGTCATCATGCAACCCACCAATTCCATTCCTAGGCATCTACCTTGTTGTTGCTGTTAGGTGCCATCCAGTCAGTTCCGACTCACAGCGACCCCATGTACAACACAACAAAACACTGCCCGGTCCTGCACCACCCTCACAATTGTTGCTACGTTTGAGCCCACTGTTACAGTCACTGTGTCAATCCATCTTATTGAGGGTCTTCCTCTTTTTCACCAACCCTCTAACAAACATGACGTCCTTCTCCAAGGACTGGTCCCTCCTGACGACACGTCTAAAGTATGAGATGTACTCTTGCCATCCTTGCTTCTAAAGAACATTCTGGCTGTGCTTCTTCCAAAACAGATTTGTTCATTCTTTTGGCAATCCATGGTGTATTGAATATTCTTCGCCAACACCATAACTCAAAGGTGTGAATTCTTCTTCAATCTTCCTTATTCATTGTCCAGGTTTCGCACGCATACAAGGCAAATGAAAATACCATAGCTTGGGTCAGGCACACTTTAGTCTTCAAGGTGACATCTTTGATTTTTAACACCTTAAAGTGATTTGCGGCAGCTTTGCCCAATGCAGTACATCGTTTGATTTCTTGACTGCTGCTTCCATGAGGGTTGACTGTGGGTCCAAATAAAATTAAATCCTTGACAACTTCAATCTTTTCTTCGTTTATCATGATGTGCTTATTGGTCCAGTTGTGGGGATTTTTGTTTCCTTTATGTTGAGGTGTAATCCATACTGAAGGCTGTGGTCTTTGATCTTCATTAGTAAGTGCTTCAAGTCCTCTTCACTTCCAGCAAGCAGGGTTGCATCATCCGCATAATGCAGGTTGTTAATGAGTCTTCCTCCGATCCTGATGCCCTCTTCTTCTTCATCTAGTCCAGCTTCTTGGATTATTTGCTCAGCATACAGACTGAATAAGTATGGTGAAAGGATACAACCCTGACGCACATCTTTCTTGACTTTAAACCATACAGTATACCCTTGTTCTGTTCAAATAACTGCCTCTTGATCTACGTACAGGTTCCTCATGAGTACAATTAAGTGTTCTGGAATTCCTACTCCTCGAAATGTTATCCATAACTTGTTATGATCCACACAGAGTAATGCCTTTCCACAGTCAAGAAAACACAGGTAAACATCCTTCTGGTATTCTCTGCTTTCAGCCAGTATCCATCTGACATTAGCAACCATATCCTTGGTTCTACGTCCTCGTCTAAATCTGGCTTGAACTTCTGGCAGTTCCCTGTCGATATACTGCTGCAGCTGCTTTTGAATGATCTTCAGCAAAATCTTACTTATATGTGATATTAATGATATTGTTGGATAATTTCCGCATTCAGCAGGCTCACCTTTCTTGGGAATAGGTATAAACATGGATCTCTTCCAGTTGGTTGGCCAGGTAGCTGTCTTCCAATTTTCTTGGCATAGATGAGTGATCACTACCAGCATTGCACCCATTTGTGGCAACAACTCAATTCGTATTCTGTCAACTCCTGAAGCCTTTATTTTTTGCCAATGCCTCCAGTGCAACTTGGACCTCTTTCTTCAGTACCATCAGTTCTTGCTTATACGCTACCTCCTGAAATGGCTGAACACTGACAAATTCTTTTTGGTACAGTGACTCTGTATATTCCTTCCATCTTCTTTTGATGGTTCCTGAGTTGGACAATTTTTTGCCCATAGAATCTTTCAATATTCCAACTTCAGGCTTGAATATTTTCTTCAGCTATTTCAGCTTCAGAAATGCCAAGCGTGTTCTTCCCTTCTGGTTTTCTAACTCCAGGTCTTTGCATATTTCATTGTAATATTTAACTTTGTCTTCTGGAGCTGCCCTTTGAAATCTTCTGTTCAGCTCTTTCTTTTACTTTATCATTTCGTCCTTTAGCTTTAGCTACACTACGTTCAACAGCAAGTTTCAGAGTCCATTCTGATATCCATTTTGGTCTCTCTCTCTTTTTTTTTCCCATCTTTTTAATGGCCTTTGGCTCTCCTCATGTACTACTCAGCAATAAAAAGAAATGAAATAGTTCCACGCTACAACATGGATGAATCTCAAAATCATTACCCTATGTTCATAAAGCCAGATGCAGAAGACTGTATTGTACGATTCCATTTTTAAGAAACGCCTGAAAAGGCAAATTTATAGAGATAAAAAGCACATCAGTGGTGGGCTGGGGCAGCAGCAGGGATTAACTGCAAATGGTCACCAGGGAACTGTTTGGGGAGATAGAAATGTTCTGAAACTGGATCATGGTGACACTTGCACAGCTCTATAAATTACGAAACATCATATAATCACACACTTACAATGGGTGAATTTTATGGCATACAAATTATACCCAATAAAAAAGCAGCCTCCAGGTTTGTTTCACAATGGTGATCTGAATTCATGTGCTTAACTCCCCTCCCATATTCCCTTTGAAACAATCAACAAAATATTAAAATACCAAAAATAAATTGTGCTCACATATGAAAACAGGGAAGGTTTAATAGGCAAAAAAAAAAAAAAAAAAACTTTACTATTAATAACTAAAAAACTTTGAGTCATTTCCAGTACAGAAGAGATTGTACTAAGGGGAGAAGAACCAGCCCCTGAAGCACATGTAAAGGAAAGGCCTCCTGGGAACTGAGTGGAAGGAACCTCCCAGGATAAACCCCCGTGAAAAACCCGAAGTCTTCAAAGTGGCCACCCAAAAACAGAGACTGAAAGTAAGTCCAGCTGAAGAGTTCAAAGGCAGAGTGAAGGCTGCGCCAAACTACTAGGGCTGTCTCAAACCAGACTAAATCAGCTCAACCGGATTGGGAGTCTGGGACCAACTCAGTCAGTCTGTTCTGTGCCAGAACAAACCAGCCTGACTGAACAGAATCTGTACAGATTAGTTCAAACTAGATTAAACTCGCTAAAACCAAGCCTAACAGAGTGTCATCATGGGAAGAGTAGGGTGGGGGATATAGGAGGAACTGCCAGTTCGATCCTCTTTGAGAGGATCCAACCTGCTCTGGTTCAAGGCTGAGGCAAGCTCTGCTCCTGTCTGAGTTGGCCTAGCACTCTGTGGATTGAGCCCAGACGTGCAGCCCAATCTGCTCAGCGTGGTTCATACGAGAGACTCTGACTCTCCCTACTTGCCTGACAACTGTAAATTCCTGAGTCATGCAGGCTTTAGTACAGGTGGTATGGTTCTCAGACTGGCCATCAGCTCAATTCCCGCTTCCCATCTGAAGGATGCCTCCAACTCTGCCCATTCTGCTAGAATCAATTGGTGATGCCCTTAGATGTTCCCTGTCCGCATACCAGTGATAACAGTGACTGAAGATGTAATGTGAGACTCTGGGTGAAGCGTTACATTTTTAGCTCATTTAATCTTCACAACAACCGCATGAGGTAGGGACTATTCTAATTCCCAGGAAACTGAGGCACAGAGAGGTACTATAACTTACTGCAAGTTAAGTGGCAGGACTGGGGGTTCAAACTCTGGTCAGTCAACATCAGGGCCTGGCTCTTACCCACTCCTGGACACAGCCTCCTCGAAGAGCCCAGGGGAGGGCTGGATGAGAAAATGCATGTGAAACGCTCTGTCCAGCCCAGACACAGAGCAAGCACAATCAAGGTTATTGGTTACTATTAGTGTTAATCTAATTTTACAACGCGCTATTCATATATACCTATTCTTTTTCCTGAAACAAACAAAAAAAAATTGAATTAAGTTTTAAAGAAAAACCAGTGTCATATTTTACGAAGCCAGGGGCCTCCACTGCTGGGAAGGAGATGCCTACCTGTGGGCTCCAGGCCCTAGGGGAGTCCAGAGCTCCTCCTCCAAGGGGTCTGACCTGCTCCCCCCTCACTGTGACCCCAGCCCACCTAGAGGCAAGTATGACAGCTGCAGCATCTTACTCATTATGCTTTCTATGAGAGCCTTAGGCTGGAAAGAAAGACAACGTTTGTTTCCGATCTGACTCCTGCATGTCTCGCCACTGAAAAAACAGTCTAATTTATGGGTAGCAACTCTCAGACAAGTGATATTTCACATGCTAAGAAATAACAGGCCCAAGCAAAACGAAGCATCCTTTCCAGGGACCAGAGAAACCCCTACCCATCCACCTGTGGTTCCCAACTCCCGCAGCAGGGATCAGACTCCCATGTAGGAGTCCTGCCCAGCTCAGGCCCCTCCCTGAGAATCACTTTCCAACCCCATGGAAAAATCCCTGAAGGTAAAGGACAGTGGCTGCCAAGCCAGACAGACTGGACCAAGGGGACTACCTGATTCTCCTGGAAATACAGGACCCAGAGATACTAGTCTCTGCTGGTCAACCACACTGAAGTGCTACAGCCTCAGAAGCAGACAGTGGCCAAATCCTGCCATTTCAAGAACAGTCTTGTCTCAGGGGAGAGAGCAGGAGAAAGCAGATGCCTATGTCTGAAAGAAAGAGCAGTGACCCTGGTTCCCATCCTTCAGAGCCCATGGGATGCCCCGGGCCCCGGTAATAAATGCCTCTTTTTTGGTTTCAGGTAGTTAGAATAGGTTTCTAAAAGGCCTTAACTAAGGCTATTTCCTAAATACTAAGTTCATGCCAAGCTACAGGAAACCTGACCCCTAAAACACAGGTGGCTCACTCAGAAGAGGGAAGATACGCACCACTTACTCATTCATTTACTTAGCTCCTACCACATGCTAGGCATTGTTCTAGCCAGAAATTCTTAACCATTTTTGTTCCTTGGATCCTTTGGGCAATCTCATAGAGCCTATGGGCCCCTTCTCAAAGAAATGTTTTTAAATGGATAAAATTAAATTATACAGCAAGCCAATTCATACAGGATTACCCAGGAAACCAATTATATTAAAATATAGTTATCAAAATATATTAAAAAAACAATTCTTATGTAGTAATTTGTATTTTTTCAAGTAAAGAAATACATGAATATTTATTTATTACTGCATTAAATAACAAGACCTATTGGTGAGTCTAATAACTATCATGATTCAAAGTAGTTATGAGAATAAATACTCTGAGATACCCACAATAACTGTTCTACTGTATGAAAACATCTGTGATTTCTATTGGTGACAAGGTCCCAGGTACTGTTAACATTGCTGTGATTTGTTACTGACATTAATAACCGAGCAAATACTAAATTTCAGTTAAAAATTAATAAAAGATCCCTTTGACTACTGTGTGTAGTACTGGACTGGATAGGCCAAAAACGAAAGGTAAGAGATGGCGATGACCTGGACTACTGATGGTGGGAAGAAGGTGATGGATTTCAGAGGTGTTCTGGAGGTAATATAGACAACACTTACTGGTGGGCTGCATGCGAAGGGAGAGGAAATGAGAGGAATCAAGGATGACTCCTAAGCTTGAGACTGTTACAAATGGGTAGATTCATACCCAACAGTCACATGCTGCTCAGTACCGCATTCAGTCAATACTCATCTACTGAGCACCTCTGGTATACTAACCATGCGGATTCAGAGTTGGAGATGACACAGCCCTGCCCTCAAGAGTTCTGCAGCGTAGTGGAGGGGAGAGAACTGAATAATACTCACAGGACATATGCTATAACAGATCGTAGGCTCACTGGTACATAAAGAAAGAGGTGACTAATTGCTTTGAGTATCAAAAAGGACATTACTGGGAAGAGCCATCTGAGCTGGGTCTTAAAGGATGAGTGGGAGTGTTTCAAGTAAAGGGTAGGCAGAGGATGGAGAGGGCACTGTGAGCATGTGCAGAAGTACGGAGGCATGAAAGGGCATATGAGAAGCCAGTGTGCCAGGAGCAAGAGGTAGTACATTTCTCCTTCCATCTTGCCCCAGCCCATGCCCATCTAGATTAACACGGGCGCTGGGGACACAGGAACAGATAAGACAGGCAGGATTCCTTGTAGAGTTAATGTTTTAATCGATAGTCCAAACACTACAACCACAGCAACAACATTTTGCCTTCTGTCCACTCCTTCATCCATTCAGCAAACTCTGTAAAATTTTCCCCAAGCCCTGCTCTGTGCAGAAGAATCAAATCCATCAGTCCTTAGTCTCAAGGAGCTCACATGCAGTCTGATCACCACCACCATCAGTACAATATATTAGGCACCTACTTTGTGCCAGGCCCTGGCTAAGAGCTTTACATGCAAAACAAACGAACAAAATGAGGCTCAGAAGAGATAAATGCATCTATAACGTCAGAACACATATTTAAACACATCTGCATTGGCTACTTCCCTACTAGACAGGGAGGCAGTCTGGTATAACGGTAAGAGCATGGGATTTGGGCCCTTACTGGCTTTAAAAATCTGTGCAAATTAATCTGTACCACACCAAAAAGCCTATTCTTTCCACCCTTCTTCTGCCTCTCTCACCTCTTACACACACACACACACACACACAGGCTGCTAATGCTTCCTCAGAAACCAAAACACTGCAGGAGAAAAAGCAATTCTCATGATGTAACTTCTTAAGAACGTGGCAGTTGTATCAGAACCACAGAAGAATCCCACATCTCTTTTTTCTACTTATGACAGAACTGGTCTTGTGTGTGTGGGCTCCTGCAGAGGGAAAGGAAAATCCCATATGCAATGTTGGTTTCCTTCCAAACTTTGAAAATTCTCCTTCAACATTTCAGGTTCAGGAAACCAAGAAAATAACTTGAGACAGTCTGATGCAGACCACTGTTGAAAAGGTAGAATTAATCACTTTTTCCTAAGCTTACCGAGGTTATTTCAAAGAAAATACACAGATCCAGGAATGTTCAATTACAAGAGAGTGATTTCTTCCAAATGTCTTAGACAAGTATAGAAATGGATCCCAAACACCGTTTAAGAGCCGTTTCCTCAATGTGGGGATGTGCTGCTCTCAGTAGGCTTGGTTGCAGCTTGCTCCTCCTCCTTTCTGTGCCTTGAACAGAAGCTGCAACAAAGACAAATAGGAAGGAAGCAGAGGGCCTCTGCCCACAAGCCCTCCACCAATTCTGCAGTGTACTTTATGAGCAATGAGTGTACACAGACACACATATAGACTGCGTCAACCACAGCCACAGCATATGGATTTTTTTAATGGTCAGAAAGTTTCCCATCAGAGTAACCATCACCCTGGGGCTGGCCCACCTGCCAACAGCTCAAGAAAGACCCCCTCTGTGAGGACGGCAATGCTGTTATCTCTACTTTCTCCTGACCCTCTCCAAATTCTCCAAACCTCCTTTCCTGGCAAGCACCAATGCCTGGCGGCTTTCAAAGAGAGGCCCTGGCCACGTAAGCACTTGTCAGACTTGAAATGCCATCACTCACTGCTGTGTTTACTGGCTCCCTCCTCCACTGCATTCAAACCGCCCCTCCAGATGTTCAACATCCAAAATCTTGCCTCCTCGCTGAAGGAGAAATGATGTGCTGAGGAGGGTTAGATGGCTAAGGAGGCACCACTGTGTCCAAAATGCCACGTGTGGCTGTGCCTCTGTGGAGGGCAGAAATCAGCAGAGCTTGGGAGAGGGGGCTGATCTGGGGACAGACTGAAGGTCATCTGTACCGATATCACAAAAAAAGATAAAAATTCTAAAACTGAGCAAACAAAGAAAAAGGCTAAGAAGGGCACTTTCTTGGGGGAAAGCAAACAACTACATTATGGAGTTGAAGGAGGGACCAGCACAAGCAGATCAGCTAGAACTTCCCCATCCTCCACACAAACACTTGTATTCTACTCTTGCAACCAAAGGGCTCCCCCTTCACAAACAAGGCTGAGAAAAGAAGTGAAGGAAGAAAAAATCATCACCTGCAGCCACTACCTGGTGAGTGAGACCTGATTTTTTTCCACAGGAAGGGGGGATGACTTTAGGAAAATGGGAGGGAAGCCTGGGATCACTTGTGAGGACGGCCTTAACAGGAGCTCCATGCAGGAAGTGGGGGAACAAGGGAAAAAAGAAAATGAGGGTGGTCGATTCAGTACATCCCAGACACCTATGAAGGCCCTGGGACCATCCTCATGGGGATCGCTCCCACTCTGGAAGCCTGGGTGGTGAGTGACACTTCACTCTTCGTATACTAGGGATCACAGTAGCCAGGCCATCTTCCCAACTCTGTACAGCTCTCAACAGCTACTTAATCTTTATCCAGGTCCAGAGAACATTTGCTTTGAGGAAAAGCAGGCAAAGTTATCTGGAACCAGAAGGGAAGGAAGACTGCCCCACCCTGGGCAGCCATCAGCAGGGATAACCACTCTCTGTAGAACACGGTCGTACCTCACCACCTCCACTACTCTGAGCTAAGCCACCATCATCTCCTGTCTGTACAGCTGTGACAACCTCCTAAGCAGTCACCTGCTTGCACTCTTGCCACCTTATGGTGTACTCTTCACAGAGTGATCCTTTTAAAACATAAATCAAAAACTCACAGGCCTATATGCCAAAAAGGGTGAATTTTACTGTATGTAAAGCATACCTACCTGGAAGAAAACAGGCTGCATCCCAGATCTTCCTCTCCCCAGAGGGATGCCACAGAAATACCCTGAGCCATAAAGGAAGATGATGCCTGCCCTGGGCAGTGACTTTTTATATGGAAGCAGACAGTGGAAAGACTAGAAGAATTCAGTCAACAGTTTAAGATACTGCAGAGCCATTCAGAATGGAAGCGAAAACAGGCTCTGGGACCTAATGGCTAGAGTGTCCTGGGTGTACTGTCAGGAAAAGCCCATAGGGATAAGAAGCTTCTACTGGTAAGAATGCTCTCCAGAAAAAGGACAGCAAGAGATGAGAGTGGCAAATTAAGGATAGGGTTTTTCCAGGGACTAGGGGAGACTCCTAAGCATGTTCTCAGGCTCAAAATAAGGAATTAGTGAAGGGAAAAATATTAATGAGAAATGCAAGAGAAAGAAGGGATACCTGACTAAGCAAGTCTCAGAAAAGCCGGCAAGGGGGGCACTGTGTTATCTGCTTCCTCTGCAACTGGAGAGACAAGAATGGTGGCTGGCACCTCAGCAAGGGCAGCACCTGGGAGAGTCCCCCTGGGCTGCCTCCTGTGGGCCTGAGAACCTTCTCTCCACAGGGAGTGCCAGCCAGCCCTATAAACAATACCTGGAGGGTTCGATGAGGTCTCTCAGGTAACATGATTTTATTCTTTAAGTACATTAAACAGAATCACAAAAACCAGAATGTAAATTTCATCCACTGAGGCTCTGATGTGATCTTCTGTTTTCCTCCATGCTAAGGTACTGGTGAAGTCAGTATTGCTAAGAATAAGGGTTCCCTTTATCCCCATCTGGGTTTGTCTTCTTATGTTGCAAAGTTCTGCTTCTCCTAGTCCATTTGCCCAGCTGTTCCTGTTACCCACTGGTCTGCTACTTTGGATCAAGGCTCTTACTGCCCCATGAGAAACACAGGCATCTCTCATGACTCAAGACTCCCATGCTGTCATCTGCTCTGGGGATGACGCCTCTCTCCACAGCTCAGAGCTTCCACTCCCTTCTCTGATCTGAGAAGCAACAGCAATCTGAGAACTCTCTGTCTGAACCAAGGTGATGGAAGATGTATTATATTTGTGTTGGGTATCCAAGTCTTGACTGGGGATCAAAGACCTAAACTTGAGCTAAAAGTATAAAACTCTTAAAAGAAAATATAGGTATAAATCTTTGTGATCTTGGATTAGGCAGTGGTTTCTTAGATAACGACACCAAAAGCACAAGCAAGCAAAGGGCAAAGAGCTTGAGTAGACATTTCTCCAAAGACGACATATAAACAGCCAGCAAGCACAGGAAAAGATGCTCAACATCATTAGTCATCAGGAAAATACAAATCAAAACCACAATGAGAAACCACTTCACACCCACTAGGATGGCTACAATCCAAAAGACAGACAATATGGCCATCTAAAGAACATCTATTGGTTCCATCACGTTTGGAGCAAAGGAGAATGAAGAAAGCCAAAGACAAAAGGAAAATATTAATCCAAAGGACTAATGAACCACAGCCTCCAACAGCCTGAGCCCAGAATAACTAGATGGTGCCCAGCTACCACCACCAACTGCTCTGACAGGGATCACAACAGAGGGTCCCAACCAGAGCAGGAGAAAAATATAGAACAAAATTCAAATTCATAAAAAAAAGACCAAACTTACTGGTCGACAGAGACTGACGGAACCCCTGAGACTACGGCCCCTGCTAACTTGGAACTGAAGCCACTCCTGAAGTCCACCTTTCAGCCAAAGACTAGACCCAAACCCAAAACCAAACCCAGTGCCATCGAGTCGATTCTGACTCATAGCGACCCTATAGGACAACGTAGAATTGTCCCATAGAGTTTCCAAGGAGCTCCTGGCAGATTTCAATTGCTGACCCTTTGGTTAGCAGCTGCAGCACATAACCACTACACCACCGGGGTTTCCTAAAGACTAGACAGGCCTAAAAAATAAACAACACATATAAGGAATGTGCTTCTCGGTTCAATCAAGTATACGAGACCAAATGAGCAATACCTGCCCAAAAGCAAAGATGAAAACGCAGAAGGGGACAGGAAAACTGGATGAATGGACACGGGGAACCCGGGGAATAAAGGGAAAAGGGAGAGGATGCTGACACATTGTGGGGATTGCAGCCAAGTCACGAAACAATTTGTGTATAAATTTTTGAATGAGAAAATAATCTCCATTGTAAACTTTCACCTCAAACATAATAAAATTAAAAAAAAAAAAAAAAGAATAAGAAACGTAATTTCCAGAGACTCTTAATTACGTGCTTAATGTCAAACATTCCAGCAAAGGACAGTCCTCATAAGTCAGAATTTAAGAGCTGTCTGCTGAGGGGGAAGGGCAGATGGTGAGAATAAGTCACTTTCTATATTCTACTGGGCTTTTAATTTTAAAAATATGTAATACTTCTATAACAAAAACTCATGAAAAACAAGACAATAACAAATGCTGACAAGAATGTGAAGAAATTGGAACCCTCCTACACCATTGGTGGGAATGCAAAATGGTACAGCCACATTGGAAAGCAGTTTGGTACATTCTCAAAAAGTTAACATAGACACAATGAGATACCATCTCACTCCGACATTACTGGCACAAAGCAAAAAAACAGAAAATAATAAATGTTGGAGAGACTGTGGGGAGTTTGGAACTCTTATGCACTGCTGGAGGAAATGCAAAACGGTACAACCATTTTGGAAAACGATATGGCACTACCTTAAAAAGCTAGAAGCAGAAATACCATATGATCCAGCAATCCCACTCCTAGAAATATACTCTAGAGAAATAAGACCCATCACACAAATAGACATGTGCACACCCATGTTCACTGCAGCATCGTTCACAATAGGGAAAAGATGGAAACAACCTAGGTGCCCATCATCAGATGAGTGGATAAACAAACGTCGGTACATATGCACAATGGAGTATTAGGCAATGATAAAAAAAACAATGAGTCTGTGAAGCATCTCACAACATGGACGAATCTGGAGGGTGTTAGGCTGAGTGAAATAAATCATCACAAAAGGACAAATATTACATGAGGTTGCTGTTATGAAAACTCATGAAAAGGTTTATACACAAAAAGAAACAATCTTTGATGGTTACGAGGGAGGGGAGGGGTGGGAACGGAAAAACACTAAATAGACAATAGGTAAGTAGTAACTTTGGTGAAGGTAAGACAGTACACAATACTGGGGAATCCAGCACAACTTGTCCAAGGCAAGGTCATGAAGCTCCATAGACACATCCAAATTCCCTGAGAGACCAAATTACTGGGCTGAGGGCTGTGGGAACCATGGTCTTGGGGAACATCTAGCTCAGCTGGCATAATAGTTTATAAAGAAAACGGTCTACATTCTACTTTGGTGAGTAGCGTCTGGAGTCTTAAAAGCTTGTGAGTGACCATCTAAGATGCTTACTCCACTGGTCTCACCCCATCTGGAGCAAGGGAGAAGGAAGAAAACCAAAGACACAAAGGAAAGATTAGTCCAAGGGACTACTGGACCACAACTACGACAGTCTCCACCAGACTGAATCCAGCACAACTAGATGGTGCCCACTACCACTACCGACTGCTCTGACAGGGATCACAGTAGAAGGTCCCAGACAGAGCTGGAGAAAAATGCAGAACAAAATTCTAACTCACAGAAAAATAAAAGACCATACTTACCGGTCTGACAGTGACTGGAGAAACCCTAAGAGTATGGCCCCTGGACACCCTTATAGCTCAGTAATGAAGTTACACCTGAGGTTCACCCTTCAGCCAAAGATTAGACAGGCCCATAAAACAAAACGAGACTAAATGAGCACACCAGCCCAGGGGCAGGGATGAGAAAGCAGGAGGGGACAGGAAAGCTAGTAATGGGGAACCCAAGGTCGAGAAAGAGTGTTGACATGCCCTGGGTTTGGCAACCAATGTCACAAAACAATGTGTATTGTTTAGTGAGAAACTAGCTTGCTCTGTAAACCATCAAAAGAGTTTTTCAAAAAAATTTTTAAGTTAACAGTTACCATGTAACTCAGCAATTCCACTCCTAGATATATACTGTTGTTAGGTGCTGTCGAGTCAGTTCTGACTCATAGTGACCTTACGCACAACAGAACGAAACCCTGCCCGGTCCTCCATCATCCTCACAATCGTTGTTATGCCTGAGCCCATTGTTGAAGATGTCTCCACACAAAACTTGTAAAGAGATGTTCAATCAGCATTATTCATAACGGCCAAAAGGTAGAAACAACCCAAATGTTCATCAACTGATGAATGGATAAACAAAATATAGTGTATCTATAGAATGAAATATTATCAGCCATAAAAAAGGAATGAAGTACTGACTCATGCTACAATACAGATGAACCTTGGAAATATTGTGCTAAATGAAAGAAGATGGACATAAAAGGCCACACATTACATGATTCCATTTATATGAAATGTACAGGAGAGGCAAATCCACAGAAATAGAAAAGAGATTAGTGGTTGTTGCCGGGGGCCAGGGAGAGGAAGGAATAGGGTGATAAAATTGTTCTGGAAATAGTAGAGATAGTTGCACAACCTTGTGAGTATACTAAAAACCACTGAATGTATAAAGGGATGAATTTTACAATATATAAATTATACCTCAATTAAAAAACAAGAGAAAAAAGAATAGTTATGGTCATGAACAGGACAGAAAAGAATAAATAGGCTGAGGATTAGATGAGACTAAAGAGACTCAACGACTAAACAAAATTGAGGGATCCTGGAATAGAAAAGGGACATTAGGGAAAAAAATTGGTGAAATTTGAAAAACGCCTATAGTTAATAGTATCGTACCTATAGTTTACAGTATCGTATTTGTGTTAGTGTACCTACATTAATTTGATAACTGTACTATGGTTATGTGAGCTACCAACAATGAGAAGCTGGGTGAAAGATATAAGTGAACACTCTGTACTATTTGCAATTTTTTGTAAATCTAAAATTATTTCAAAATAAAAAGACAAAACATATTTAAAAAGGGATTCTGCATCTCACATCCCACGCACTCCCCACACATACTCTTTACAACTAGGCCTAAAAACAGCTGCCTTGACATTTCCTGTGCAAAACCATTATTTAAGGGTTACAGCTCTGGGGTGCTGGTTCAGGTACTTTATGCCTGTTAGGTGTAGGATAAACATACACCGTTTAAGATGGACAGTGGATGGGGTGGGAAACAGCTCAACCTAAGCAGCAGAGGATCCCTCCCTACTTTCCCCCCCTCTCTCCTAGTCCCTGCAGAGGTCAGAGAATTACTGACCTGACTAGTAACAGTTTAGGACACAGATTAGGCCACATTCATTAGCAGAAGTGTCACAGAGGACGAAAAGGTCACACACTTGTTTAAAGCCCTCTCTTTTCTCTCCTACTCCCCACTGTGGAATCTATGAAGTGAACCAGGACCCCTCTTTTGGCCCCTCTATGAATCCCCCATGAACCCCTTAGTGTACCTACCTGGCCTTCAGGTACCTGTACACTGCTGCTAGCCAGAGGATAGTAAGGGCCCAAGATCCAGATCACACTTATGGGAAGTGGGAGGCCTCCTTTGGGCTGTGAGCCCAGGTCACTTGCTGTAATCCAATCTTGATCAGACAGCCCTGTATTAGAGTACCAGGTATTTTATAATCAGGGTCCTTTAATTCTCCTTTGCTGCTGTTCCTTCCGTGATTAAGTACCTCAGAAAAACCTCAAAGCAGGAATGGGAGGTTGGTAGAACAGGATACCCACATTCTTAGGCCTTCTTGACAAATACCATCGTGTCCTGTCCCTAAGCCCTAAGACTCATAATGAACACCTAAAGCTTCCCACCAAAAAAGGAAGGAGCCATCTACAGAAAGTGCAACAGGTGGCAAGGTCTGGGTGGAGAAGGGGAAGTAAAAAGTCTGGGCCACACGTGAGAAAGACAGGAATAAAGGACATAGTCCACGAGGTTGGAGCAGAAGTTTAAAACATCCACCTAGTGTCAGGTGGATCATTCCAAATGCCATGGCAAATGCTGCTGGGGATGAGAGTCAAGTGGAGGTACCAAAAGTGAACAAGAGAAAAAAATGACATTTTACCTGAAATTATATGAATAAATTATAGTTTCAAGACGACGAACTGGATCTACACATTGTCTCCCTCCTCTCCAAATATTATTGAAATGACCAAAGAAAAAATTAGAAGAAAAAAAAATCTGTTGCAGTGTTGAAATACAGGGCAGGATGCCATCAATGAATCAGAAAATATGAAGAATTTCTAGAAAATATGAAGCAAATGGAATTAAAGAAAAAGCTGAGTGTTAGACATCCAGCCATAAAATCAACCATTTTCCTCCATATAAACAAAATAACTGGCTAGAAAATGAAATGGCACAAGAGCCCACAAACAAAAGGGGAAAAAAAACGCCCTAGAAATAAAGTTTAAAAGAAATGTACAATAATCATTTGAAGAAAATTACTACAATTCAAAAATCATTTAAATCAAAGAGGAGACATTTCACTCCCCTGAATAAGGAGACAATATTGTAAAGACATCAATTCTCCCCCAATTAATCTATAAATAAAACACAAGTTTATTCCATATCCTAGGGGGATTCATCTTGGAACCTGACAAATTGATCTTAATTTCTATCTGGAAGAATAATCAGAAGTAGCTAAGAAGTTTCAAACAAGAAGTATAACGAGAAGACCTTTACTTCAGGAAGCCTCAGTCAATACATGAATATGTTGCTGGCACAAAGAGAGGAGTCATCAACAGAACAGTCCAGAATACAGTCTCAAATATATATGAGAATTAACACATGATCAAGACGGCCTTTTAAACCGTGGGGAAAAATGGATTCTTCCACAAATGTTGATGGAACAATTTACTATTCACTGGTGAGGAGGTGCGGAAACCCTGGAGGCGCAGTGGTTAAGAGCTTGGCTGCTAAACAAAAGGTCAGAAGTTCAAGTCCACCAGGCACTCCTTGGAAATTCTATGGGGCGGTTCTACTCTGTTCTATAGGGCCACTATGAGTCAGAATTGACTATGAGTCGGAATCAATGGCAACAGGTTTGGCTTTTTGGGGGGGGGGAGGTGGCACAATGGTTAAGAGCTCGGCTGCTAACCAAAAGGTCAGCAGTTCAAAACCACCAGATGCTCCTTGGAAGCCTTATGGGGCAGTCCTACTTTGTCCTATAAGGTCGCTGTGAGTCACAATTGACTTAATGGCAAAGGGTTGGGGGAGGATTTGTTTTTAAAATCTTCCCCCATAACATATGTAATAAATTTTTCATAGATTAAAGATTTAAACAAACAAAAAACTCTAAAAATGCTCAAGAAAACACATCAATAATTTTATAATTTTGGGGTGAAAAAGTACTCTCTATGTGTTGTATAAAGGCAAAGAAACTATTGAAATATTTAACTACATTAAACATTAACATTTCTGTATAGGAAAAGACTTGATGAAAACGATGAAAAAGTCAATAAACTGGGGAAAGGGTGCTGGTGATATCACATGACAAACCAAAACCAAACCCGGTGCCGTTGATTCCAACTCATAGCGACCCTACAGGACAGAGGAGAACTGCCCCACAAAGTTTCCAAGAGGCGCCTGGCGGATTCGAACTGCCGACCTTTTGGTTAGCAGCCATAGCACTTAACCACTACGCCACCAGGGTTTCCATCACATGACAGATGATGAATTACTATCCTGAATACAGAAAGCATTCCTCTGAGAGCTCTGGCACTTGGTAGATGTGCAACCTTGGGCAAGGGGCTTGTTCCCTCTAAGACAAAGCTATCTCATCTGTGAAAGGGAGATGCTATTAACAGCCCCTTTCTCACAGAGTTATTCTGAAGACTAAATGAGATGTTGTTGGTAAAGTACTAAGCCCAGAGTCTGAACACAGCAAGGAAATCATCAGATGGGCAACCAGAGAGTATATTCCAGAGCACGGCCACTGCCTGCTACACCGTCTGCAAAACAAAAACAGTGGAAAACAACATAAACGTGTCTCAGTAAGGCAGTTAAGAGTGCATCTATTCAACAGGATGCTAAGCAGTGGTTTAAAAAGATGAGGTAGCTCAATATTTACTAACACAGATGTCCTCAAACTCTGGGCATATTCAATCCCATTCATTTATTCAACAAATATTTATTCAAAGTTTAGTGTATGCCAGGCACTGTTCTAGGTGCTATGGATAGAACAGTGAAGAAGATGCCAGAAATCCCTGTCCACGGTACAGTCTAGTGGGGGAAGCAGACAATAAATGAATCATTCAATAGAATATATAGTGGATCAGCTGATGATAAGTGATAGAGAACAAAATAAAGCAGGAAAAGAGGAAAGGCAGTGTGAGAGGAGACAGGGTTACGGCTTCAAGGGGGGAGATCCCTAATAAATCCTTACTGAGAAAGTGACATTTGAACATGATTTTAAATATTTATACACACGTGGACACACATAAAAGCATAGAAAAACACACTAAACTGCTAATGTCATTGCACCTTTACTTTCTAGTTTCCGTACACTGCAGTATTTATTTTAAAATAAATACAGAGAACATTTAATCATCAACAAAGCATTTAGGAGAGAAAATGAAAATGAATTTCTACAGACAAGTACTGTAACGACTCTGAGCTGAGTATTAAAGACCCGCTCCAGTTCCCAGGGAAACCCTGGTGGCGTAGTGGTTAAGTGCTACAGCTGCTAACCAAAGGGGTCGGCAGTTCGAATCCACCAAGCGCTCCTTGGATACTCTGTGGGGCAGTTCTACCCTGTCCTATAGGGTCGCTATGAGAATCTACCAGGCGCTCCTTGGAACCTCTGCGGGGCAGTTCTACTCTGTCCTGTAGGGTCGCTGTGAGTCGGAATCGGCGTCGGCTCCACCGCACTGGGTTTGGTTTGGGTTTGCCCGCTCCCAGACCTGAGGTTGGGGGTCTGATGCCCGGTGCTGCAGTGCCACCTTGTGGCCAGTCGCCTGACTGCTTTAAAGGAAGCAAGAGGCAAGATGCACAACCATTAAAAAACAAACCGTTGCTGTAGAGTTCTGGCTCCCGGCAGCCTGTATCCCAGAGCAGAACCGCACTCCACAGTTTCCAGCTGTGGCGATGTTTGGGAAGTGGATCGCCAGGGCTTTCTTCCGAGGTGCCACCGGGTGGATTCAAACTGTCAACCCTTCGGTTAGTGCCAAGAGCTTAACTGTTTGTGGTTATAAAAACATGTCTGTCCTACAGAGACTGAAAGGGAATATTGGCAAATACAAACACAATTTGATCTGTTGGGGTGGCACGGTCATGGGGAAACTTATTTAGCTTGGATTCTCAATCATAACCCACAACCCATTTGTGTCAAGTCGATTCTGACTCATACAGGACAGAGCAGAACCACCCCACAGGCTTTCCAGAAGTGCCTGGGGAATTCAAACTCCCAACCTTCTGGTTAGCAGCCATAGTTCTTAACCACTGTGCCACCAGGGTTTCCTAAAAAAACCCAATGCCATCAAATCAATTCCGACTCATAGCAACCCTACAGTAGAGCAGCACTGCTCTGTATGATTTCCAAGGAGCACCTGGTGGATTCGAACTACCAACCTTTTGGTTAGCAGCCGTAGCTTTTAGCCACTACGTCACCAGGGTTTCCTGTCAATCATAGGTTTATTATAATGTTTCATTCCTTTATTTGTTACTATCCAATGAAGAGGGGCCTGAGTATCCCAGATCTACAACCCAGGCCATTTGCATGTGTCCCCAAGAAACTTGGAGGATTCATAAAGCAGAGTAAGAGGACCTCAGGCTACATGTTGGGTGGGGGCGGGGGGGGTAAGAGGTCTTCCTCAATGAGAGTGCCTGGGGAACCAGGTCCCAGAAAACTGTCTGGAATAAGCACCTAATCCCCGCCCTCAAATGATTAATCACTAGCTGAGCATGTGCAGAGAGCACTAGTGCTCCCCACCCCCCAGCCAGAGGAGACTGTGTGAGGGGGCTCCGCTGCCTGGAAGTCTGTTCCCTCCCTCTCCATCCTTCAAGTCGCCTCCTCTCGGAAGCTTCCCTTACCTCCCAGGCTAGCTCGAGGGCTCTTCCTATAATGTGCCCTCTGCTTACTCATCATTCATCATTCTGACAAGGAATTGCTGCTTTCTCTGTGAATCTCCCTGCTAGGCTACGAGCAGATTGGAGAGGGATGGGACTTGGAAAACAGACAGACTTGCACTGAATCCCAGCTCTGCATGACTTCAGGCAAGTGTCTCTAAGCTTCAACTCCCCCTCTATAAAGTGGGGGTATTAGTACTGTAGCCACTTCATGTTGCTGCTGTGAGAACTAATAACAGCAGCTGGCACTTATGAGTACTGGGGGCCAAGCACTTGTCTAAGCACATTATATGTATTAAGTTCATACACTGAAGCCACCTCTGTGGAATAAGTGTTGATCACAGTGCCAGCACAGAGTACTGCTCAACTATTTCTATTGTCTCCCCAGTTCCCAGCACATAGTCTGTTGTGTTCTCAATAAAAATGAATGACCTACTCCCCCAGCCTAATATGGCAAAGAACAGGACAAGATCATATCAAGACTGAAACTTAAACCACCCGTTTGGATAGCTAGCTGCCTGGTTCTGTTGCCAATAAAAGACTCAAGCGCCACACAAAAGGACCTCAAGGAGAGTAGGCAGCTCTGGCAGATGCAAGCGCCCTGGAGGGAGAAGTGGAGCAAATGCTTCATGATAATGCCTGCAGGGAAGAGAGCAACTCTCTGAGCTAGTCAGGCTCCCCTCAGGCAGGGCCCAGGTGGAGGCTGCCAGCCCAGGATGGGCCTCAGCTTGCTTTAATAATCCCTCTAGCTATGACCCCTCCCCAGACTCCCTAGAGACCAATCTCAAACACACCTAGCCAGTGGCTTCTGGCAATGCTTCCTGAAGCAATCACCCCATTTGAAGATCACACCCTGTCCTTACTTTCTACCACTCTCAAGTGGTCAGGGTGGTGATCCTCACAGTTGAGGGTCAACAGGCAAGATCACTGATGAAAGTTGGGTCTAATGGGAAGAAGGAGGGCTTGCAGAAACTCAACCCACCCATATATACTTCCCCAAGAGCAAGATCACTGAGAATTACACACCACGTGGGAAGCATGTTCTGAGCTGGGAGTGCGCAGCCTCTCCCCCACCCAACACCTTGGAAGTGGTTCCACTGAAAATATGCCCAAAAAAGGAAGCAGAGATGTGCAGAGATCAGAACTGGTACCAAAATGTCGCTGGATCACACCTATGGCCACATTCACCCTACTGTCTCTCACCGCCAGGCTGGTTCTTCTCCTTGAAACCTTCCCCTCTCCTCTCTTCCTGGCTTCTTCCTGCTCTCTTTTCTAGTCTCATTTTAAATGTCACTTCCTCTGGGAGGCCTTCTGTGATTCCCCGAATGTATAATGTCCTTCTCTTACATGCTTCCAGAGCACCCAAACTTCTCCTCCAGAGTACTCATCTTATTTGCCATTAATTATGTGTCTGTCTTCCTCACTGGACTGTGTGCTGTGGCCACCCTCATGGTCACCTCTCTTGGACCTCCAGTGAGAGGGCCACACAGTTGGCTTCAGGAGCCCAGCCCACGGCTTCCATGGATCCTGAACTCTCCTCTGAGCAGCCCCGCTCCACATGTCTCCCATCTCTGACTCTGAGGTCTTGATCAAGCAGGACCTGTGCTGTTGTCTACGTATGGGTTCAAGAATGAGAGGTTCCAAATGGGAGGATGCCAGACATTAACACAGCTGACAGCCTAAAGCTTCATCTCACCAAATGTAAAACTCACCTCCTTGTTTCAACAGTGACATTTATAAAGACAATCTCAAAAGAACAGAAAGGAAGGTGTAGTTACTTATCTGGAACGTTACTTGATATTTTATTATTTTTAAATTATATGTCATTGGACTTTCTGTTTAAACTACAAAAGGAGCACAATGTTGTTGCTATAACCCAAAACCCAGTAGAGGTATACAAAAAAAAAGCCTTCAACCCCTGCTTCCACTTACCTAAGGTAACCACTGTGAGGTAATCACTGTATTCTTCCCACAGTGAGATAATCACTGCATTCTTCCAAGTCTTTCTGCCAGGCAACATAAACACATACAACAAAGGGGACTAGGGTCACACTCTCAAATGCCTGCAGGGCTCAGGCAGATCACATCAAGAGTGAAGTTGTACGTATAACAGAATAAGGACAAATGGGACCTGTGGCTAACTAAAGTTCAAATTGGAAAGCTTTAAGATAACCACTTAAAGCTTTCCAATTTGAACATTCGTAAAACAATGAGCGGGCCATACAAAGGATGTGGGAGGGGTATAAGACAGAGAGCTCTGTGGGCAAGGTAGGAGAGCTGATAAGAGTTCAGATTTTAGAGCCCTGGTCCCAGCCCAGGCCACTGTTTATTGGCTAGTGGAACACATGTAAGTTATTTAGCCTCTCTGTGCTTCAAATTTCTCACCTGAAAAAAGGTAGTATCAATAATACCTACCTTGTAAGTTTGTTGTGAGAAGAAAGAAAATAACACGAAACATTTGATACTGTGCCTCGCATACTAGTACAAAGTATTTGCCACCATGGGCCACCAGTTTGCAACTCCTGCTGGAGACTTTAATCTGCAATCCGCTTTTTAAGTCTATTCATACACCATGGCCTTCCCTCATGTCAATACATACAGAGCTAACTTGAAGAATGAAATCAATGTCACTAAACTGTACATGTAGAAATTGTTTCATTGGTATATATTCTGCTGTGTATATTCTTAACAACAAAATTTTTTTTAAAAAATACATACAGAGATAGTTCCTTTTTAATAGCTGTCTAATAACTGCTAAGGAGCCCTAGTGGTGCAACAGTTAAGCACTCGGCTGCTAACCAAAAGGTTGGCAGTTCGAGCCCAGCTGGCTGCTCAACAGGAGGAAGACCTGGCTATCTGCTCGCATAAACCTTACAGCCTAGAAAACCCTATGGAGCGGTTCTACTCTGTTGCATGAGGTCACCATGAGTCAAAGTCAACTCGACGGTACCTAACAACACCATACCCCTGATGGTGCTCCCGTTTGTTCCAGCTTTTTGCCACTACAAACAGCTGGAAAAGAAAAATCTTTATAAATATCACTTTTTGCATCAGTGTTTTACTTCTGCAGGAGAGACTCCTATAAGTAAGCTGCTGGGTTGCAGGTATGAATATTTTAATATTAGATATTTTCAGATTATGGTCCTCAAAAGTTGGGGTAATTCATACGCCCACCAGCAATGTATGGGAGTACCCATTTCCCAATTCACCTGCTAACACTGGTTTTATCAATCCTTGTAGCTTTTTGCTAATTAGAAAGGTGAAAAAGATATTGTTTTAATTGGCATTCTGCTAGTGATTACTTTTTGAGGCAGAGATCCCAAGTTCCTTTCTTGCTCCTTTTCTTCTTTAGCAAAAAGAATTCCTATTTTTAGCTAAACACACCTTAGGCTCTCTTGCACTCAGTGTGGCTAAGTTCTATTCAGTAAGATGTAAATGTGAGTGCTGTGTGAGATTTTTTAAAAGTGTATCTCAAAAGAGGTAGGGAACACCCTTCTTTCCCCCTTTATCCTCCTGATTCTGGAATGTTGGTGTGATAACTGGAGCTCAAGCAGCAATCCTGGATCAGGAGGCGATCTGCTATGGATGGAAAAGCAGCAGGATGTAAGGAACCAGGGTCCATGATGACTTTGATCCCATCATACCAATCCTAGACTGCCTACCTCTGTACTTCCTTGTGTGATGGTATAAACCCTTATAAGTTTAAGCTATTGTTATTCAGGGGCTGTCTATTACATGCAACCAAACCTAGTCATAACTAATGTATCTTCTGATCCCCAACAGTTAAAACTAAACCCTTATTTCCTTTCTGTAACACATACAAATAATTATGACCTCTATGTTTTATTTGTCTAATGCTTATTTAAGTGTCCTAAAAGTGGAACATTTATTTCCCCACTCTCATCCTTCCTTCCAAAGTCTTAGGTTTTGTAGAGATGGTTTAGAATTTTTAGTTTCAGCCTATGTTTTTCCTTACGGTGGGTCCCTTCCATTTAAAAAATTCTTATTTAACACACAATAATTCCAATTCATGATCCAATTCCAATTTCATATAGAGATTAAACTATATGCACTAAAATGCACTGCTTCTCACTGTTTCCTACACTCTTCTCGTCCCCTACTGCAGTATTTCTGCTCTGCTTCAGTCGTCCTTTGTTTAGAGAGCTTCGCTGGACATTTTCCTCAGGTAGACTTAATGACAAATGTTGTGTCCTCACATGTTTGAAAACGAGTTTCTTTTGCAACTGCATTTGACTGACGTCTTGGCTGGGTGTGCAAAAGAATGCAGTCCCTTTCTCCCGTCAACAGTCTGAAGACATCTTTCCACTGCCTTCCAGCCTCCAAGGTTGCATATGGGAAGCCCAATGAAAGCCTAACCCTCTTTCCTTTACAACCTGTCCTTTCTTCCTAAAAAATGTAAACATTTTCTTTCTTCTTGGAGTTTAGGAATTTTACTAGAAAACGTCTAAATGCTGGTCTTTGTGTGAGCTGAATGAATCCATTTAAGCTGAAGAATCAAGTCTTTCTTCAACCCAGTGAATTTTTCTTCTATTGTTTTTCTAACTATTTCCTCTCTACCTGTTCCTTTTTCTCCTTCTGGAATTCCTATCATTCACCCACCAGGTCTCCTGGATAAGGCCCCAAGTGTATACCACATTTTAATTCATCATTTCCATTTCTTTTTATTATTGCTCTGGATTGTTGACATATTGCTTCCATTTGACCTTCCAAACCACTAATTGCAGTTCTTCTGTTGATTTTTTTTTTTTTTTAATTCAAAAATCACATTTTTTTAGTTCATGAAAGCCTCTGGTACACTTTAATCTGGTCTCTTTGGAAGTTTTCTCCTTCTAAATTAAAGTTCTTGTGCATCTTTTCCATTCATCTTGCCTCAAAGGAGCTGCTGCTGAGTGTGAAGCTTGTCTTCCCTACCTTCTATGGCCAAGTCTCCTTAAATGTGTTGTCATTGGTCTTTGCCTATTGATGGGTGAAGTTTCCTTACCTCTGGTCATGATGGGCTGCTTGAGCTTCTGGCGCAGTGGCAACTGCAGCTTCTCTCATGGGATCCATCTTTAATCAGAATCGAAAGCACAGACAGAAGAGAGGAACTCCAGTTCTAGAACCAGACTGACCTATATTCAAAGCCCAGCTCTGCTATTTACTTTCTGTGTGTGACCTCAGGAAAATTACTTATCTCTGAGTCTCAGTTTTCTCCTATGCTCTTTGCTTTAAACCAGCAGTTCTTTCCAGCATCCTCTTTAGGGAAGCTAATCCCACCAATATGTAAGTTTTAGGTAACTTGCTTCTTCTTCTAAGCACTCTCTGAAGTACTTGTGGTGTAGTTATTCATAGAATATCAGGAAAGACTGGGCTCCTGGGCAGCAAGGCATAAGAAGCTGCCTCTTCAGTGACAAAAGGTTGACAGCAGGGCGAGGCTACTAGAAGAATCTGAAAAATATTTTAATATTTCAGTTTTTAATATTTTTGTGAGTGATTCTACCTGAATAAAATCTCCCAGGAAACTTCCAGGGAAACACTCTCTGCCTCTTCCCAAATTCTTTTATGTTACACCTCAAGATCTGAGGGCCACTGCCACGGCCACAAAGGGGATGGATGCCAGGAACCATAACAGAGTCCATGTTGGCTTCAACCCTGAAACGCTTATTGAGAACTTACTGTAAGGCATTGAGCAAAAGGATACAATAATGGGCAAGACACAGCCTCTGCCTTAAGCTCGAAGTCTAGTCAAGGGTGTAAGACAGGAGGTCTGGGGAACACCAAAAACATATCTAATGCGGAATGTGGTTGGGCCACAAGAGGAGGTTAAAACAAATGTCTGAGGGTTTCAGGAAAGGAGCACTCCCATCAGCTAGAGAGTAGGAGAAAAGAATTTTTAGAGGAGATCACTAAACAGGGTGAGCAGAATCTCAAGAATAAGAGCAGGAGCCAAGAGGTTAGCCAGAGGATTGCAGTCCCTTGAAGAAAATGATCATGTCTTATTCGTATCATATTCCCTTACTCCACAACCCACATGGCCAAGCACTGTGAACTTGCCCTTTCTGATCAAGTGTTTTAAGCAATGACAGCTGAAAGTGAGGAGGGGAGCTGAAATGGAAAAAGTGAGAGGGGTTTGTCGTTAGTCCCGGAGACCTCACCGAGGTGGAGACGGAGGAGGTTGCCCAAGTAACCCCAGCTGTTGGGGACTTAGATACAGAACATTTACCTTCTGGGTGGCAGCATGAGAGAGTGAGAAAGAAAGAGAAGAAAACCATTGATTTCAGAACCAATACAGGAAGCCCCAAAGCTTAATCTGGTGAGAAAAAAAACCACTGAGGATGCCTGATGCCCCAAGAACCACTCTGTACTCCTCAGCCCCATCAGACTCCACTTGGTAGGCAGTTTCTCTGACTGAACACCACCTGGCTCACCTATACCCAGCATGTACCTTACAGTGCATGGCCATCTGCTCAAGAGGACACATGTCACCACAGATCAGTGTACTGACTTACCAGGAATATATGCTGGGCGTCAAAATCCCCAGGCCAAAAGGACATACCATCCCAGCACGTCTCTTTCCGAACAGTAGCTGCTGTAAAATTAGGGGAAAATAATTTGATTTACATCAATGTTCTATATGTAAGATTTGTTTTTCAAAGGTCAGCCAGGTCAGACCAACTATATAGCGCTACAACATCTGATTTCAACCTGTTTTTTGAAATGTCAAAAATTTTCCCAATAGATCAATATTTGATATCATCATTAGCCTATTAGGTAGCAAAGCCTGCCCTAAAATCACTGAACTAAATAGATGCATCCTCTTCAGTCACTCGTCTCCTTTCTCATATGCTTTGGACACATGCTATGGTAAATAAGCATGTGAGGACTTGTATGGGGACTCTAACCCCAAGAATAATGTTAACTTCATGGGAAATGCATTTTAGCCAACCAAAAAATACCAGCCAAGGCCTCGAGGACTGCCAGGCAAGAGAGGATCTCAGGAGTGCCCAGACAAATGGCTGTCTGGGGCACATGGCTGTCTGAAAAATGAGTGTGTGGCAAGGGAGGGGGTGTCTAGCATGCCCCCCAACTCAGGGCCAACCTGTCCGCAGCCCCAGGGGCACATGCAAGCATTTATGCACGAGGTGCCTGTTGATGGACCTCCGAACCTGCAGAGAGTCCACTGCTGGCTCATGTTGTATTCGCCATGGTGGCCACTCAAAAGCACCCCATCTCTTATGCCCCTACGCCACAATCCACACCTGTCCAGTGTTGGCAGGCAGCCCCACAGCCTCCTTCACTGAGAAGGCTTGTCTTGGCTTCAGTTCCCTCGGGTCCCTCCTTCCACACAAAATGTTTCTGCATCTTCTCCTGGTCCTTCTCTCCCACTTCAGCGAAAGAGGTTTAAGTCTGACAGCCAGCAATGGCCCCTACCCTGGGCTCAGTGATTCAGCCTCTTCCACTTCTCCCTCGGTCAGTCACTCTGCTATCTCACAAATTCAGCCTCTTTTACTCCATCAGCCCTTCCCTCTACGAATATCACCAGTTCTCCCCTTTCTTCAAAACAGCTTTGACTCTTGAACTCCAGTCTGTTTTTCAGTCAGACACTGCTGACTTCCTCACTACCACACCTTCTCACTACCCATCCCCTCGGGAACCTCCTACCTGACAGCTCAGTACACACTGCTCCCTCCCAGGTCACAAAACCAAAAAACCAAACCCACTGCCATTGAGTCGATTCCGACTCATAGTGACCCTATAAGACAGAGTAGAACTGCCCCACAGGGTATCCAAGGAGTGGCTGGTGGATTTGAACTGCTGACCTTCTGGTTAGCAGCCGAGCTCCACTGCACCATCAGGGCTCTCCCAGGTCACCAGGACCTCCTAACTGCTGAGTCTACTAGTCTAATGCTCTCCTACCTCTTGGTAGCTTTTAACATTGCTCACCAGTCCCTCTTTCTGAAAATTCATCTTTCAACCCCTAATTATAGCTTAATTATTCTTTCTCTCCTCCCATCTCCTTACTCTTTTTGGCCACTCTGCTGACATCTCTTTCTTCTGCTCAGATACCCTGCCAGTAACCCCTTCCCTTCATCCTCTCACCATTCAGAGATTCCTCTTCACCATTCTTCTCAGCCCTTTCCCTGGGTGGACAGAATCCAAGATCCCCAGAGGCCTGACCGCCCTTGAGTCTCACCACCACCCTGCGCTCTCTGCCCCACACTTCAAGCTCCAGTAACTAAGTAACGAACCAGTTAGAGAAATACATAACTGCTCGAGGCTCACCCACTCGCTGGGCTGCTTCCCACAGCTGGGTCTCTGCTCAGCTACTTCCTTTTGTTACACCTTGAGCCACTGCTCACCAAAGTTTTTGATCCATCATTACCAACTATTTTGAAAAAAATTAGGCAAGCACCTCTAATGTATTTATTTCCAAATTAAAGACACATTCTCATGTACCACTAGATCATTTGCATCATAAAACAAATTTCAAAGAGCTAGATGAAATAAATGTTTAAATTATTCTATTTTATGCATTAATACAAAAAACTTTTCATCTTTATTTTTAATAAATTTTAATGAGAGCAAGAGAATTGATATGCTTTTTTTAGTGTTTTGAACAAAGTTTTTATGGATATACAAAATACATACAGAAAAGTACACACAATATAAGTGTATAGCTCAAAAAAATTTTATAAGGTGAACATACCTATGTAACCAGCACCCAGATCAAGAAAGAGAACACTGCCAGCCACCCACAAGCTTCTCGTACTATCTTCTATCACTACGCACCTCCCAAGGGTAACCACCATTCTGACTTCTAACAGCAAAGATTAGTTCTGTTTTTAAATTTTATACAAATGGAATTGTAGAGTATATATTCTTTTGTGTCTGACTGAACAGTATAAAATTCATCTAGACTTTTGCATGGAATTGTTCATTCATTCTTATTGATTACCATATTCCATTGCAGATGTATACTACAACGTTTTTGTCCATTCAATTACTGATGGACACCAAGGCTGTTTCCAGTTTGGGCTATTTCACGCGCTGCTGCTATGAACATTCTTGTGCATGTCTTTTGGTACATACTCATATGCATATGCATTTCTGTTGGGTAGACATCTAGGAGTGAAACTACTGGGTCACAAGGTATTATATTCAGCTTCGGTAGATGATGTCAGTTTTCCAAAGCGGCTAAACTCTATTTGTACTCCCTTCAACAAGGCATGAGAATTCCAGTTGCTCTACATCCTTGCCAACATTTGATATTGTCTGTCTTTTACATTTTAGCCATTCTGGTGGATGAGATACCACAAAGTAAATATTACTATACCTTTTACAGAAACCCTGGTGGCGTAGTGGTTAAGAGCCACAGCTGCTAGCGAAAAGGATGGCAGTACGAATCCACCAGACACTTCTTGGAGACGCTATAGGGCATTCGTATTCTGTCCTACGGGGTCATGATGAGTCAGAATTGACTTGATGGCAATGGTTTTTTGTTTGTTTGCTTTTTATCCCTTTTACAGATGAGGAGAGTGAGGTTAAATGCCTCTCTTAAACTTGCAAACCTAATGTGAGTCAGAGCAGAAACCTGGGTCTAGGGACTCTAAATATGGTGCTGTTTCCACTTGTAGCCAAATGCTGCTTTCAACATAAGCACCCAACTACGGGGAGACACTAACAAAAAAACAAAAACCCAATAAAAAGAACACACTTATGGACTCTAATTCTAATACCACTCATGACAGAAAAGAGAGAATAAAATGGTCTACCAATTCAACTTTGAGACTGACACATTAAAAAAAGGTCTGGACATATATACCCCCAAAGTATTAACAATGGGATACTGGTTGCTCATTTCTGTTTTTTGTCTCTTTATTTTCTTATTTTCTACAATTAACATTTAACAATGAGAAAAGTCCTTTTTTTTAAATTAAGATATAATTCACATACCATAAATTCACCCTTTTGAAGAGGTTTTTTGGTATATTTACTAAGTTGTGCAACTATCACAACTTTCCAATTTCAGAACATTTTCATCACCTCAAAAAGAAATCTCATACACGTTAGCAGCCACCCCCCATTCTCCACTCCCCTCAGCTTCTGGCAACTGCTAGTCTAGTTTCTGTCTCTATGAATTTGCCTCTCCTGGATATTTCATGGAGCACTGGTGGTGCAGTGCTTAAGAACTCAGCTGCTAACCAAAAGATCGGCAGTTTCAATCTAACAGCTGCTCCTTGGAAACCTTATGGGGCAGCTCTACTTTGTTTTATAGGGTCAGTATGAGTCGCAATCAACTGGACAGCAATGGATTTTGGAGGCTGGATATTTTGTATAAATGGAATAATGTACTATGCAGCTTTCTGTGTCTGGTTTCTTTCACTTAGCACAATGTTTCGACATCCATCCATGTTGCAGCATCAATCAGTACTTCATTCCACTGTATGAATATACCATATTTTGTTTATCCATTCATCAGTTGATGAACATTTGAGTTGTTTCCACTTTTTGGCTATTACAAATAATGCCACTATTAACATTCAAATATAAGTTTTTGTGTGGACATATGTTCTCAATTCCCATTGGTATATACATAGGAATGGAATTCCTGAGTCATATTACCATGTTTAACTCTATGTTTGAGGAACTACCGAACTGTCTCTCAAAGTGGCTGGACCATTTTACATTCTCACCAACAATGGACTAAGGTTTCAATTTCTCTACATCCTCGTCAACACTTGTTACTGTCCATCTTTTTTATTATAGCCACCCTAATGGGTGTGAAGTGGTATCTCACTGTGGTTTTCAATTGCATTTCCCTAGTGACTAGTGAAAGGAACCCTGGTGGTGAAGTGAAAGGTTGGCAGTTCGAACCCACCAGCCACTCTGAGGGAGAAAGACGTGGCAGTCTGCTTTTGTTAAGATTTACAGCTTTGGAAACCCTATGGGGCAGTTCTACTCTGTCCTATAAGGTCACTGTCAGTCAGAATCTACTCAAGGGCAACTGGTTTTGTTTTTTTCATGACTAACGATGTTGAAAACCTTGACATACGTTTAATGGCCATTTGGGCAATTGTCTACTCAAATCATTTGCTCATTTTTTAATAGGATTATTTGTCTTTTTATTGAGTAGTAAGAGTTCTTTATATATTCTGGATACTAAATCCTTATCAGATATATAGTTTACAAGTATTTTCTCCCATACTGTGCATTGTCTTTGCACTTAGCATAACGTTTTCGACATTGATAGCGTCCTTTGAAGCGGAAGTTTTTAATTTTGATGAATTCCAATTTATTTTTTTCTTCCGTTGCTTGTGCTTTTGCTGTTCTAAGAAACCATCGCCTAGTCCAAGATATTTAGAATTTACACATACATTTTCTTCTAAGAGTTTTATAGTTTTAGCTCTTACATTAGATCTTTGATCCATGTTTAGTTAATTTTTGTATATGGTGTGAGGTGCATACAGATTTCCAGTTGTTACAGCACTGTTTGTTCAAAAGACTATTCTTTCCTCATTTAACTGTCGACACCACTGTTGAAAATCAATTGACCACAGATGTATGGGGAAAAGTTATTTTTAATTTACTGAATTCAGCTGCCTCACTGAAGTCTTTTCTGAGCTTTAAAGTATTTTTACACAGATAAGGCTGGCTTCAACTTACACAGATCAACCATCTACTCTATGCTATTCACTTAGGGCATGATATCTATAGAACACCGTCACAGTTTCAGAGTTCAGCAGCCTTGGATTGAAGACCTTCAGCAAGTTCCTTAGCCAATCTGATAACAACAACCACCGACAATAATTACTAACACTATATAAGCTTACTCTGAGCTGGGTGCTGTTGGAAGCACTTTACATGTACCAACTCACTGAATACTCAATTACCCTATTATTATCCCCATTTAACAGATGAAGTAACTAAAGAACAGATGGTGAGATAATTTGCCCCAGTTCACACAGTCAGCAAGTGGCAGAGCCAGGATTTAATACCAGATAGTGTAGCTCCAGGGTATGCACTCCCAAACACCGTACTACACTGTCTCTGAGTTACAGTTTCCTCTTCTGTACAATATGGGTAGTAACACTAACCTCGTAAGTTTGATACAGGATTAAATGAGATCATGCATGGCAAAGGGCCTGACTCTGAATCTCTTCCTTCAGTACATTTACTCAAAACGCACAACGCCAGGGTAGCAGAGCATGGGCCCAGCCCTCTGGGTACTCACAACCTAGTGGGGAAAAGGCAAGTAAATGTGTGACTATGATCCAGTGAGTGCCTGGGGTGGGGGGGACCACAGGGGCTGTGGGTACCCAGAGGAGGGCAATTCTCCAACTCTCCTCCCCACCAACTGCCTCTCTCCAGGCACCTTTATCTAGCTCAGATAGAGCAGGCCGTGACTCAAGACTCTAGGCATTAAAAAAAAAAAAAAAAAAAAATTTTTTTTTTTTTTTTTTTAAAGATGCAGCCTATGGGCTAATTTCAAACATCCAGGCCATACAAGGCAGAGCAAAATGGGGTAGGGTGGGGGAGGCCTCCAGAGCAATGACCCCTGTCTTTCAGAACTCTTCCTCCCACACATTTCTGTGGTCACAGGCACAGAGGCTGGGGATTAGCAGAGGTGTGACTCACAGGAAAGGCAGTACCATACCCCTGTCACACTCCGGGCAGAGGCCTGCAGCTACTGAGACCCCTGGGTGATGACCAACAATTTCACAGCCCAAGTAAGGCAACCAGCAATCCCAGGAACGAGTCCTTCCAGGCTGCTCTGGGATACAGGGTTCACCTTGCCCTACTAAGTGCAGAAAAGGGAGAGAAGGCTGGGGGGAGGGGTGTCACATCTGTACCCATAGCCCTTCACACATGCTCAGCACCCATTAGGTACTCACTGTTTCATCCATTCACTGATCATTGAGTACTCTCTGCAACCTAGCACTGTTCTAGCTACTGATGATAAATGGCAGACATGATGGAGAAAGTCCCGGCTCTCAGGTAGCTCACACACTCATGGGGAAATGAACAACAATGCACAGAAATAGGATCCATTCAGAGTGACACGTGCTATGAAAAAATAAAAAGAAATAACGTGAAACAGCGAGTTGGGGAGGTGGCAAGTTTAGATGAAGTGAGTAAGGAAGACCTCTCTCAGAAGGGTCATCTGAGCAGAAACCTGAAAAAAAAAACAGTCACGCATGGAACAGAATGGACGAATCCTAGCTCAGCTGTGCTCTAATTTGCTGTGTGGCCTTGGACAAGTCACTTCACCATTCTGGTTTTTCAAAGATAAAATGACATCATGCATGTGAACACACTGCACTCTAAAAAAAAAAAAAAAATTTTTTTTTTTTATGCACTCTAAAGAGCTGTGCAAATGTGAGGAATGAAAGATTTGAAAGCTATCTCTGTGCTTTTCAACATGCCTGAACACATGTTTTCTAGCTAATAAAACACCGGACAGGTATACAGCATAGCTGCGCCACTTTTAGGGTGATTCTTCTCACATCATCTTTTCAAACTGTCCCATAGAGGTTTTTTTAGCACCTTCATTCTGCAGGGTAGCACAAACTGCCAGCTCTGGTCTGCTGGCCCTCCCCTGCTGGAGCCACTGAGCCTTCTCTGCGCAAGGACCCATGTGCTGAACAGGTGGGGACAGCCAACAGGAACAGCCCTCCAGCTTCACCCCGCTGTTGCAGATCCGGTACTCCTGTTTTACAGGAGCCCTAGGCCCGTATGCCTCCTGCACTGCTACAGCGTGTCAGCCCATCCTCATCATCTGGGCTTGAGGTCTCATTTCTACTGGTGAACTCCCAGTGAAGTCCTGATACTCTGCCAATGCCAACCCACAAGGAAATGGGAAGGGGGTGGTGGATCCTGCACTTGATATCACAAGCTACAAGCTGAGGCCATCCCATGAACACAGAGGCTGCCCAGACCAAGACTTGCTTGCCTGCCTCACTTCACATCAAGTGCCTGCCCTCTCGTACTGTGCTTGACCACTATTCCCATCAGTATCTTCCCAAGGTCAACACACCTCTCCTCTTGGTCACAGGGAACCACGCATGCCTGGATCCTGGGCCTCAGTGTCCTCAGTTGCCTGGAGTTTGAGGTGTACATGCCTAACACTACCTATCCCATTCAGACAGCTTATCTCCCCAAAACTGCCTTTCGTTCTCCTGGGCTCCCTGGTGAGCAGAAGCCATTGACTTATACTCTCTAACCATCCAAGGAATGTCTTCCCCAGGTGAGGCCTCCCAGGAACTAGCTTGCCTTGGAAAGTTCCAAATTCATATACAGAACAAAAGTATAAATTCATGTGTCACCTGCTTGCAAGTGGAAAAGTGTTTAATCAACGAACCATAGAAAGAAAGCAACTAGTCTGTTTAAAACTCAGATGCATCATCCAGGTAGGGCTTTCAAGAGCGGGACACAGGGGGAACCGCCCCAGGCAGCATGCAATCCAGGAGCCGTTAAATTTTCCCACCTAGAACCAGGCGGCATTTTGAAGCTCTTCCAACCAAAAGACATAAGCACTGTATATGGATGGCACTGTGTTCACTGACGCTGGAGAAGTCACACCTCCTAACACTCCCATACTGTGGATTTGTGAACAGCTAAGAGGTACAGAAACGGCACTGTAAATAGAATTGAGACACTGTACTTCAAAGAGCCACTGACAGCAGAACCTGGGCATTTTGAAGAGCTGGCACATCTGCTCTGGTTCAAAGAGATGGCCCATCCCGTGCTTGGGGTCCAGCTAAGGATGCACAGGTAGACCTGAGGATCCTACAGTCAGCAGGAGTAGAGGAGGACCTGGACCTAGACTTGTACAAGCCCTTATCAGATTCCTCCTGGGCAGAGTTCACCAATGTGCCAAAAAAGAGGGGCTGCTAGACGTCCTTCTGATGCAGCCACCCTCTATCTATGCCTGCCCATTATTTGCTGTATGCTGCATGTGAACATTTCCTTCAATGAGTTCAGGATTTTGGTAAAGTGTATAAAGTCCATTCGTCCATGTGGCTTGGCCCTTTTTGCCCAGTGGTGTTTAAATCTCAGGGCCTCTACATTTCTTCAGAAACACCAATTCAGTATATGATGAGATGCTACCGAGAATTATCAATTCCATAAGAATATCTACCTTCTCCTCTCTATATAAAAGGTGAGGATTAGCAGTTTTTCTTTCCACTTCTCCTCCCCTTAGACCACTGTTGCTTGAACTGGAATTTTATTTCCACTTTTTCTGTTAATTATAGTTTAATATTATATATCTTCTTTCATTACTTCATTTTTATTCTATTTTATGATCATAATTACAATAATTATTTAGAAATAATTTTATACTTGTCTGTTTAAAACTCAGATGCATCATCCAGGTAGGGCTTTCCAGAGTGGGACAAAGGAATAAGCTACAGCTGTTACGGCTGGGTGACGTCACTTCTAATCCTTCAGACCCTGACTTGGTCATTGATGGATTTCTTGTTTTGATTTATCTCTAAGTTCCTGAAGCATGCCTTCTAGTTATTTTTAGCCCCAGGAATGCTGCATGGGTAATGTAGTTGTGTCACTGCATGACTGAAAAAGAATTTCTGTTACCATAAAATGTGAACAAAAATTTGGCTGAATATAAAATTCTTAGGTCACAATCCTTTTACCTCAAAACATCTAACATCTAGAAGTGTGATGTCTGAACCTCACCTAAATTTTCTTTAGTTTTTTTCTGCCTGGATACTGGGTATCCTCTCTTTACTCTCAAAATTTAAAAAAATTCACCTGGATACTTTAAGCATTTGTTAATTTTTGCTAATTTTGCCTGATTCATGATAAGCTCTTATAATATACAGATTCAAGTGCTTCTTCAGTTCAGGAAAGTTGAACATTCCTTCTTTTCCATTTATTCTGGTCTCCATTTTATGAACTCTGGGCATCCATACATTGGACCAATCCTGTCCATCAAAGGACACTGTCTTAGTTATCTAGTACTGCTATAACAGAAATCTCACAAGCGGCTTTCAGGGACAGAAATTTATTTTCTCATAGTTTTTTGTTGTGGTAGTGTGCCATCAAACCAATTCCGACTCATAGCAACCCTATAAGCCAGAGTAACACCACCCCATAGGGTTTCCTGGGCTGAAATCTCTGCAGGAGCATGGTGCCAGGTCTCTTCTCCTGTGGAGCCACACAGTGGATTCTGACCACTGACCTTTCAGTTATCAGCTAAGCACTTAACCGTTACGCCACCAGGGCTTCTTTCTTAGTGTCATTTTAGGAGGCTAGAAGCCAGAATTCAGGATGCTGGCTCTAGGGAAGGCCCTCTCTCTGTAGTCTCTGGAGACAGATCTCCTTCAGCTTCTGTAGATTTAGCATTCCTTGATTGATTCCTTGGCAATCTTCACATAGCATGCACCTTCTCCTCCATTTGTGCTTACTTCTCTGTGCCTAATCTGCTCTTTTTATATCTCAAAAGTGGGCAGGTTTAAAAAAAAAAAAAGGTGGGTTGATTTAAGACACACCCTGTACTGATAATGGTCTCATTAATATAACAAAGAAAACCCTATTCCCAAAGGGATTACATCCACAGATACAGGGGTTAGGATTCCAACACACATTTTGGAGGGACACAATTCAATCCATAACAGACATCGCCCAAACTTGTATCTTCTCTATTTTCCTGCACCTTCTGAGATTGGCCAGTTTGTCCTCCTCCTCACTCCTTGGCTTCCCACATTGCCGCTAACTTTAAATGCTGCCATTACATTATTCATTTCCTTATGTTAAGTCTACAAGCTTTTTTTCATCTCACTCTGTTGTCTCATCATCTTATCTTTCATAGTATCTAGAACTTCTCTGAAAGAACAAAGCAGATGATGTTTGAAATTTACTTCGGTTTAGCGAGGTAACCTTTTTCCAAAAGCATGCTCTCCCTCTATCCTTGCATGCCATGTTTACCTCCCTTTATACTGCTGAATCTTCTCAGTGGTCCCTCTCTAGGGTTTAGTTTTTCTATTTGTTCATTCTTGAAGGAGGGCAGATGAGTCCTGGCCTGATATGTACCCAAAAGTAGTGTAGATTCCTTTTGACCCACTCACCATTCACCTAACGGATTGAAAGTTTCTTGGACAGGCTGTGGGCAAAGGTCCAGTATCGTGTCCATCACTTACCAGCTGTAACAACTCTTTAGCAAACTTCTTCACTTCTCTGGGCACAGTATCCTCTTCTATAAAACTGAAAGTTGAGCTAATCTTTAAACGTCCTTTCACTCTACATTTTTGTAATTCTTTCATACATCATGTAGATGTATACATACCAAAACCAAACCAAACCCAATGCCATCAAGTCGATTCCAACTCATAGTGACCCTACAGGATAGAGTAGAACTGCCCCATAGAGTTTCTAAGGAGCACCTGGCAGATTCAAACTGCCGACCCTTTGGTTAGCAGCCGTAGCACTTAACCACTACGCCACCAGGGTTTCCGATGTATACATACGATATGATATTTCAAAGTTTCATTAGTTTGAACCTAATCAAGTACTTTACTTGATACAGGTATAAACAAGTAATACCCTATTTCTTGTACTTATTTCAAATTAAGCCAGGCGTAACTATTAAGCTCAAGAAATAGACTGCCTTTGAGTATAAACAAAGATAATTATAAATAATTTACCAATAGCTAGTGGTTTTTTTTGTTGTTGTTGTTTTGTTTTTTTTTAGTGGAGTATACCCACCAGGGATGTACTGGGTGTGAGATGTGTACAAGAAGGCAAGAGCTACATACAAGCAACTGAAGGTTATCCTCTTCCTCTCTTTCAGCATTCCCAGCCCTCGAACAACCCCAGGATCTGCACTCCTGTCTAAACACAAAACCAAGTAGAAAGACTGTGATGATTCACCATGCCATTGATGTACCTGCCTTTCCACAGCCCCTCAGACATCACAAGGGATAACACGGTGCAACTTAACCCAAAACCAGACCCATTGCTGTGGAGTTGATTTCAACTCACAGTGACTCTACAGGGCAAAGCAGAACTGCCCCATAGTGTTTCAAAGGCTGTAATCTTTACAGAAGCAGACTGTCACATCTTCCTCCCACAGGGATGCTGGTGGGTTTGAACTGCCAGTCTTTCAGTTAGCAGCCGAGTGCTTAACCACTGTACCACTAGGGCTCCTCACTGTTCAACATCTCATTTAATTCTCCCAACCAGCTGTTGTGAGACTCTATCCTCCATGCATCTCTAGTGCTCCTACACATCTTTCTGGGTCTGCCAAGAATGCAAGGTCCTGACTGTTCTTTACCCAGGCCACTTCTCAAGGTTGTGTTTGCAGTTAGCAACCTTGAGGAATAAGATAAAATCTCCCTCAGAGACAAAAAACAGGCTTGCTTACTGCTTGCTGTTAAGTGACAGGCTCTCCAAGCTCAGTGTTTCTCAGCTGCGACACAAACCCACTGCATGTGCAGCATCCATCTGGGCCCACGGCGTCACTCCCATGGGACATAAGGGCAAACGGAACCGATGCTCATGCTGCTTGCTGTGCCATGAATAATAAAGTCCTTTTTGTCTCTGACTCAAGACTCTTTTGTCTTCTGCCAGTATCTATGAAGCAGCAACAGGCTAAGCTGTTACTCAGAAGTAAGGTAAAATCAAATCCTGACAGTACCTTACAAGGACAGGTATATTTTCAGATAAGTAAACTAACATTAAGAGAGATTAAGTAACCTTCCAGAGTTACATAGTGAGTGAGTGTAAAGCCAGGATTCAAACCCAGGCTCCCAGACTCCAAACTCATAACCACTATGGCCATTTCTTCATTAGATCTTCTCCACTTTTGATAATTTGCAATGTGAGACCTCGTCATGTTTTTACTGCCATGTCTTTGAACAGTGAGGCTGAACAGTTGAGTGGGTGGATCCCAACTGTACATCCCCTCTTTTCAGAACTTGTTCTGTGCTGCTTATCATTCTGCAGATCTGACCACAATTCTTGCATATAGTTTTACCTGTCAATATTTATCAAAACATTCCCTCTCAATCCATACTTCCTTTTGGTTGCATTTCCATTGTACAAAATTTATTTTAATTTTATAAAACTAAAGCCCTATCTTGTTATGAAATTGCTTTATTATTTCAATAGTGCTTTTAATTCTGAAGAAATACAAGGGTCATATATTAGGCAATTCAAATAAGCAAACAGGAAAAAAAATTAAGATTTCCTGAAATCACAAAAGAAAACCATTAACGCTTTTCAGAAATTTTCCATGCGAATGTATACATATATGCAAGTGCATGCATCTCTCTACAGTATAAAAATGGAATATATATATATATACACACAGAGAGAGAGAGAGACCAAGATCCTGAGTGGTACACACAATTAACACATTTGACTGCTAACCGAAAGGTTGGAGGTTCAAGTCCAACCAGAAATGCCTTGGAAGAAGGGCCTGGAAATCTACTTCCAAAAAATCAGCCACTCGTCTGGGGTCTTAAACGCTAGCAAGCAGCCATCTAAGATGCATCAATTAGTCTCAACCCACCTGGATCAAAGGAGAATGAAGAACACCAAGGACACAAGGTGATTACAAGCCCAAGAGACAGAAAGGGCCACATGAACCAGAGACTACATCATCCTGAGACCAGAAGAACTAGATGGTGCCTGGCTACAACCGATAACGGCCCTGACAGGGAACACAAAAGGGAATCCCTGAGGGAGCAGGAGAGCAGTGGGATGCAGACCCCAAATTCTCATAAGACCAGACTTAATGGTCTGACTGAGACTGGAAGGACCCTGGTGGTCATGGCCCCCAGACCTTCTGTTGGCCCAGGACAGGAACCATTCCCGAAGCCAACTCTTCAGACATGGATTGGACTGGACAATGGGTTGGACAAGGATGTTGGTAAGGAGTGAGCTTCTTGGATCAGGTGGACACTTAACACTATGTTGGCATCTCCTGCCTAGAGGGGAGATGAGAGGGTGGAGGGGGTTAGAAGCTGGCAAAATGGACATGAAAAGAGAGAGTGGAGGGAGAGGGCAGGCTGTCTCATTAGGGGGAGAGTAATTGGGAGTGTGTAGCAAGGTGTATATGGGTTTTTGTGTGAGAAACTGACTTGATTTGTAAACTTTCACTTAAAGCACAATAAAAATTATTTTAAAAATATATATATATACAAACTCGATGATGAACTAATAGCTTATTTTTATTATAAAACAATATATGTTGGTTGTTAAAATTCAAAATTATAAAAATATATGAAGGGGAAAGATCCCCCTCCCAATGCCTCCCCTTCCTGAGTCCTGTAACACCACCTCTCTTGAGACCCCACGATACAGTTTAGTGTACATTCTGTCCCCTTTTACTCTGCTTTTTGTCCTTTAACTTAAACTCATCTGGAATTTGTTGCAGCATGTGGTTAAACTTGTCAATTCTTTTCAACATTGAAATTCAACTGCCCAAACAGTATAATAAATAACATTCCTTTCCTCACTGCTATGTGACTCCTGATGTCTCATAATTAAGGTCCTATGTAAAGTTAGTAAGTCACTTCTGTTCCATTCATCTGCTTATGGGAACTAATAATTAATTGTTTTATAATAAATTTTGAAAGTTCAACCACTTGTAGGCCATGCAATACTGGGCTAATCTCAACCTCTCTGAGGCACCACATCTATTAAATGGAGCCAATAACACTGTGGCAGACTGCTGGTTGGCTCCCAATAACCATCCTCCCCTTCTTTAGTTACAGAATTTCTGATTTTTAGGTGGACAATAAACCAAAAACCAAACCCACTGCGTCAAGTTGAATCTGACTCATAGCAACCCTACAGAACAGAGTAGAACTGCCCCATAGAGTTTCCAAAGAGCGCCTGGTGGATTCGAACTGTCAACCTCTAGGTTCGCAGCTGTAGCACTTAACCACTAAGCCACTAGGGTTTCCAGGTGGACAACAGATTCTCCAAATACAGATTACATATCCTAGCTTCCCTTAATGCTAAGTGTGGCCATACGACCAAGATCAGGCCAATGGGGTATGTTATGGATTGAACTGTGTCCCCAAATTAAGTGTCAACTACACTAGTCCATGATTCCCAGTACTGTGTGGTTGTTCTCCATTTTGTGATCTGATGTAATTACTCTATGTCTTGTAAATCCTAACCTCTGTGATGTTAACGAAGCAGGATTAGAGGCAGTTATGTTAATGAGGCAAGACACCATCTACAGGATTAGGTTGTACCTTGAGTCAATCTCTTTCGCTTATATTGTCTTAGTTATCTAGTGCTACTATAACAGAAATACCACAAGTGGATGGCTTTAACGAAGGGAAATCTATCTCTCACGTTCTAGGAGACTAGAAGTTCAAATTCAGGGTGCCAGCTCCAGGGGAAGGCTTTTCCTCTCACTCGGCTCTGGGAGAAGCTCCTTGTCATCAATCTTCCCTGATTGAGGAGCTTCTCAGTGCAGGGACCCCGGGTTCAAAGGACACACTATTCTGCTGGCTCTTGTTTCTTGGTGGTATGAGGTCCCCATGTCTCTCTACTCGCTTCTCTCTTTTATAGCTCAAAAGAGACTGACTTAAGACAGAGCCAATCTTGTAGATTGAGTCCTGCCTCACTAACATAACTGCCTCTAATCCTACCTCGTTAACATCATAGAGGCAGGATTTACAACACATAGGAAAATCACATCAGGTGACAAAATGGTTGGACAATAACACAATACTGGGAATCATGGCCTAGCCAAGTTGACATATTCTGGGGGACACAATTCAATCCATGACAGATATAAAAAAGAGAAGCAACCAGAGAGAGAGAGGGACTCCTACAACCAAGAAAGAAGCTCCAGGAGCAGAGTGCATCCTTTGGACCCAGGGTCCTGGCACTGAGAAGCTGCTAAACCAAGGGAAGATTGATGCCAAGACCTTCTCCCAGAGCCAACAGAGAAAGAAAGGCTTCTCCTAGACTGACACCCTGAATTCAGACTTCTAGCCTCCTAATCTGTGAGAGAATAAATTTGTTTGTTAAAGCCATCCACTTGTGGTCTTTCTGTTACAGCAACACTAGATAACTAAGACAGGGTGTAAGAAGTATCATGCACAATTTCTTGAAAGTGTCCCTCAAAGGCTGGAATGCAGAAGCAAAGACCAGAGCTCCAGCAGCCATCTCAGGCCATGAAGTGACCCAAGACTTGGAAGCCATTCCCAAGATCACCTTAGGATGTAACAACAAGATAGAAGAAGCCTAGGTCTCTGATCATATAGGCTCCATACCTACTCTGAGCTGATTACCTCCTGACTTCTTGCACATGACAGAAAAACTATTCTTATTCAAGTCTTTGTTATTTTGGATTTTCTATCACTTGTAGTCCAACCTAAAGAAATGGCTCCCTCATAAGGACAGTGATAAAGGGTTAAATGAGAAAATGTAACACAAGAGATATCTATTTTTATATCCTCTCACCAGAGGGCCTAGGAGAGTGTTTTACACATAGCGGGCACCCAAACATTCACTGAAATTAATGGAAATCTGTCAGAGTAAAGGCCATCTCATTGCCCAAAAAAAAGATCTTAAATTTTTTGCCCATTTATTTTTCCAGATGAATAGAACTATTTTATCACGTTTTATAAGGTATCTAACTGGAAATTGTATTAAGTCTTTACAAACATGTTGAGATTATAGTATTGACACTATTGCTGTACTTCGACTTCCCCAGAAAGAGCTAGAAATTGAATGATTAATTTCATCTTATCCATTCAGTATACATTTAAAAAGAGGTTACTTCTTAACAAGCACTACGTCTGATCAAAATATGAGACTCTGGAGTTAAAATACAAACAAACATTAGGTAAACAATCCCTGTGCTTCCTCCCCCAATGTTCATTCAATAAAATACTCAGAAAGGTAGAAAAAGTGATGAAAACTGATACCATCACTAAAGAGTAAGACTAACGTGCTTATCACCCCCAGCTGTTGATTCAGAATCATTTGTTGATGTCCTTCACAGTGAGTAAGATTTGTTTGATCTTGGCCTTGTACTTTTTCACTTTCTTTCTCTAGTCCTTGCAGAAAGACATCATGCTCAGTAAGGTAGAGGGTCAGTGAAAAAGAGGAAGACCCTCAACGAGATGGACTGACACAGTGGCTGCAACAATGGGTTCAAGCATTAACAACAATCATGAGGGTAGTGCAGGACCGGGCAGCGTTTTATTCTGTTGTACACAGCACCGCTATGAGCTGGAACCAACTCAACAGCACCTAACAACAACATTTTCTGTGCTTCCCCACTGGTAGGTATATCCTGTGTTCCAATCTTTTTACAGCAGATCTGGTTTTTCCTCTCGCATGTTGATGTTCACATAGCTAAGCTTATTATTGTTGAAGTTCTTCTTTATTTCACACACTTGTCATATTGATGGGGTTTAGTCCAGTGGAGACATCTGCAGAGGTACTCAGATGATGATGGAATTGTTACTATTGTTGTTGTTGCTACTGTTGTTGTTGTTACCACCATTTATTGAACTTTTGCTCTGCAAACACCTTATCCAGAGTAACGTATCACTGAATCCTTACAATAATTCTTTAAGGTGATTACTGTTATTATGCCTATTTAAAATGATACAACTGAGACCCAAAGAAGTTAGGTAACATATCCAAGGACACACAGCCAGCAAGAGTATCCTCACGGGATGTATGTCCTTGGGCATGGGCAAGATCTGAACCCAGCTCAGTCTGTCCTCTATTCTGAACCATTTTATTATGTTCCATCCCACGAAAGCTGAACAGCATTTCACATACTGGTACATGTGCTCCCATCATGCTGCCTTAACTTTCTAGCCATCTGTTCCCTTCTTTTTGCCTGAGCATTTAGTTTTCTCAGTTCAAGAAATATTAACTCCTTTTCTTTTTCCTTTCCTGAGGGGGAAAATGCTTAATACCATCACTGTCAGCCATGGTATTAAGGACAGCTATTTGGTGGTGTAGTGGTTAAGTGCTACAGTTGCTAACCAGAGGGTCAGCAGTTCGAATCTGCCAGGAGCTCCTTGGAAACTCTATGGGGCAGTTCTATTCTGTCCTAAAGGGTCACTATGAGTCAGAATTGACTTGACGGCACTGGGTTTTTTTCTGGGTATTTCCCTTGAGTTATTATCCTTGATCTTTTCTCTCTCTTCTTCCACTGTGGCTTTCAGCACCAGGGTTGGTGGGAACTGGGTCTCTGCTTCTGTCCTACATCCTCAGGACACTGGGTTCAGGGTAATACTCACAAGACGCTTGTTGGATGACAGATGGGTTTCCCACTGGCTCTCTCAAATTAAAGGCTCTTCACTAGGGTCCTGTAAGCTGATCTCAGTTAGACACTTGGGCCTACCAGGGGGGTCGACTTCCACTGCTGCCAATTTAGGACCTTCCCCACAACCCGAGTAGTCTGAGTAGATCTCCTGTACTGTCTCTAAGACCCTACCAATAAGTCAGTAAAGTTTGGGAAATTCTACAGTAGGCTTTTTCCAGATACTCAGACTCAGGATACATAGTGGGCCATACCCAAGTCACAGAACTCCCAACCAACACACCACATTAGTCCAGTCTGAATGATTTTATCACCTTCCTAGAACTTCCTTCAGCAGTTCTGACCAGCTACCTTTCCAAGGATCTAATCACACACATACACACACACGCACCCTTCAAGGTTGCAGACCCAGACTGCTGGACTGGGGGCCCCAACTTTCCTGCTTCAGAAGCCAGGCTACACTCCAAAGGACCAGAACACTTGAGCAGATCCAGGTGGCTAAGAGGTGCTTGAAGGGTTGAGACTGGCCACAGCACAGATACTCCCTCAAACTCTTTTGTACACAGAAGCAAAGGTAACTTATTCATGACTTTTCTCACATGAGACTGGTTCTGACACTAGTGAAAATGAGAGTACTGATGGGAGGCATTAGAGGGCTCAGCTTCAGAGGGCAGGGGCAGAGGCCCTGCAGGGAAGGAGGCAAAGACTAACCCCTCATCCCTATTCCCACACCACCTGTCTCCCTAGGTTACGCCTTCCTTGCTGTCACTACTCTTCTTGCTCCTTCCCTGACTCTTCCACTGTGGAAGAGTGCTGGTCTTTCCCAGCTATCTAGCAGAATCCTCTGCTCACTACACATAAGATTCCTTGAGTATAATCTTCTCCTCTCCTACAACCCAAGTCCAGTGTGGCAACAGAACCATCTGTGAAAACTCTTAAACAGATAACCAGCCTTCCTTCCCCAAACTATACAGAGGTTTCTGATGCAACAAAGGATAAGAACCACTGTTTTGGGCCAAACCATCCCACAGGCACCCCAAACTCAAAATGGCCAAAGCCAAATTCATTATGTTCCTTCTCTCAACCCAAGGCTCCTTTCAAGTTCTGTATCTCAGTGAGTGACCTTACCATTTCATTTAAGCAAAATAAGAAAACTGGATGTCATCTCAACTCCTTCCCTTTCACTCCCATCTACTAAGTTTCCAAGGATAGAGGATGCTATCTCAGTTTCTATTAAACCTGCCTCCTCTTTTCCAACCCCATGGCCAGGCTCAGGATCTCCCATCTGGACTCCTGAAACAGCATCCTAACTCATCTCACAATCTCCAGTATCTTCCCACACCATCCATCCTCCATACTGTCACTGGGGTTACCATTGATTACATCTCTTTCCTCCTATAACTTCTAAACAATTCTCCACTGCCCACCACAGAACAACATTCAAACTCCTTACTTTGCACTACCTGCAAGTTCCTTTTTGTACTGACCCCAAACCACCTTTCTAGCCAACATCTCCTGCCAGTTCCTCCCACAGCACCACACTGCTTACCATTTCTGAAACACATCGTGCTCTCTCTTGCCTCTGTACCTCTGCACAATCTGTTTCCTCTACCTATGCCCCTCTTCACTTAGAAAATTAAAAATCTTTCTTTCAGATCCTGTGAGTCTTATTCGGCTCCATGAGCTTCCATTTCCACTATCCCTGACACTGCGTTAGTTATTTATTTACTCATCTCTCTCCAGTCTGTGGGGTTCCTGAGGGCAGGGTCTGCAGTGTCTAGCCTTACATGCTCAGTAAATTTGTACTCAATGAATGAAGATCACTAATGAGACCAAAGTATTTTTCAAACGCCTCAAGAAGCAAAGGAAGTGACCAATCTTTAAATCAATAAAAACGAGGCCAACTGCTTTCTTGGAAACCATGGCAGGTAATGTCCTAATAATAGACGCTTTTGGGGAATTCCAAAAAAAGAAAAGTCAGCAACTATATAATTTGTCAGGGCTCTCCTGCACAGTTCAGGAAAATAATGCTGTGACCAAGGACATGAACACTATAGTCACTCCCAGACACACTGGCTTTCTGAGAAAGCACAGAAGAACAAGGAGTAAGGCTGCCTTCAGTTGTCTATACAATCTTTTAGTATCATTCAGCTCTCTCCTCTGACTCAAGCCTCACAAAGGAATCTTATATCTTAAAACTGGTTTTTCAGATAGGCTTTCTTACTGAAGAAAGGATGCACAGACACATGCTAGGGATATTCCTGCCTACTTGGAAGGCAAGTGTCTCAAAGCAAATTGGCACAATGGCATTCTGACTTCATAAGCAGTGGTCTTTCTATAATACCAGGCTACTCGCTCTAATCTGGTCCACAAGACTATTGGCTGTATTGATAAAACTAGGTTCCAAGAATCTCTCAACCCTTAAGAAGCCCCCTAAAATTGTGATAGTGCTAACAGACCACAAGAGGCATGGCTTTTCTCAATCAGCCACCATCACCGGACTAGATACCTTGAGCTGTGTACTATGCCAGGTGCTAGTTCCCTGTTCCTATGCAGCCACATTGTGTATTCAACGAAAGACCTGGAAGCAGAGGTTTTCATATAAGATAAATGCTTCTCCATGAACATAGTTTATTAGCAATGTTATATGACCTGCAAAAAGTTGTTGAGAAACTTGATATATGCAAATGGATGGGTTCAAGTCCATGAGATTGGCTGGGCAGGGAATCAGGACACCTGAGTGTGTAACCTAGAAAAGTCCCCATCCTTATCTGGGAAATGTGAAGAGTTGAACGAAATGATCTCTGGACTAAATGAACCTTAACTTTCTGGATAGGCTGGCACTACATCTGATAAGCACAAAGGCCACAGCTGTGCTCAATGCAAATGTTAATACGCATCCACGCTGCCCTTAGCAGATACGCCCAGAGATAAATTAGAAAAATAAGCTGAGGACAGCAACAACTCAACATCAATCAACAAGCAACTTCTAATTTTATCAAAAAGTTTCCCAACAAAAACACAAATTCTAATCTTAGTTATCACCAATCAGCACACGCATCAGTAATTACTACATCTATTTACAGGAATGATCAGAATTTCCTGGTCCCTAGAATACAACAGGACTTTAAACCCATCGCTCAAAATTGAACTCACCTCCTCAAATTCAATGACCAGGACATTAAAATACCAAAATGAAGAGAAACTATTAACTAATTAACCACTTGCTGTCGAGTCGATTCTGTCTCATGATGACCCCAAGTATATCAGAGTAGAACTGCACTCCACAGAGCTTTCAATAGCAGATTTTTTGGAAGTAGATTCTACACCCCCCACGTGTCTGTCAGTTTGTCGTACTGTGGGGGCTTGTGTGTTGTTGTGATGCTGGAAGCTATGCCACTGGTATTCAGATACCAGCAGAGTCACCATGGAGGACAGGTTTCAGTTGAGCTCCCAGACTAAGATGGACTAGGAAGAAGGGCTTGGCAGTCTACTTCTGAAAAGCATTAGCCAGTGAAAACCTTTTGAATAGCAGCAGAACACTGTCTGATATAGTGCTGGAAGATGAGCCCCCCAGGTTGGAAGGCACTCAAAAGACCACTGGGAAAGAGCTGCCTGCTCAAAGTAGAGTCGACCTTAATGACATGGATGGAGTAAAGCTTCCAGGACCTTCACTTCCTGATGTGGCATGACTCAAAATGAGAAGAAACAGCTGCAAACATCCATTAATAATCGGAACCTGGAATGTATGAAGTATGAATCTAGGAAAATTGAAAATCATCAAAAATGAAATGGAACGCATAAACATCGATATCCTAGGCATTAGTGAGCTGAAATGGACTGGTATTGGCCATTTTGAATCGGACAATCATACAGTCTACTATGCTGGGAATGACAACTTGAAGAGGAATGGTGTTGCATTCATCATCAAAAAGAACTTTTCAAAATCTATCCTGAAGTACAACGCTGTCAGTGATACGATAATATCCATATACCTACAAGGAAGACCAGTTAATACGACTATTATTCAAATTTACTCACCAACCACTAGGGCCAAAGATGAAGCAATAGAAGATTTTTATCAGCTGCTGCAGTCTGAAATTGATCGAACATGCAATCAAGATGCATTGATAATTACTGGCAATTGGAATGCAAAAGTTGGAAACAAAGAAGGATCAGAAGTTGGAAAATATGGCCTTGGGAATAGAAACAATGCCGGAGATCAAATGATAGGATTCTGCAAGACCAATGACTTCTTCATTGCAAATACCTTCTTTCACCAACATAAACTACAACTATACACATGGACCTCGCCAGATGGAACACACAGAAATCAAATTGACTACATCTGTGGAAAGAGACGAAGGAAAAGCTCAATATCATCAGTCAGAAGAAGGCCAGGGGCCGGCTGTGGAACAGACCATCAATTGCTCATATGCAAGTTCAAGCCGCAACTGAAGAAACTCAGAGCAAGTCCACGAGAGCCAAAATACGACCTTGAGTATATCCCACCTGAATTTAGAGACCATCTTAAGAATATATTTGATGCACTGAACACTAGTGACCACAGACCAGACGAGTTGTGGAATAACATCAAGGACATCATCCATGAAGAAAGCAAGAGGTCACTGAAAAGACAGGAAAGAAAGAAAAGACCAAGGTGAATGTCAGAGGAGACTCTGAAACTTGCTCTTGAGTGTCGAGCAGCTAAAGCAAAGGGAAGAACTGATGAAGTAAAAGAACTGAACAGAAGATTTCAAAGGGCCTCTCAAGAAGGCAAAGTAAAGTATAATAATGACATGTGCAAAGAGCTGGAGATGGAAAACCAAAAGGGAAGAACAGGCTCGGCATTTCTCAAACTGTAAGAAATGAAAAAATTCAAGCTTCGAGTTACAATAGTGAAGGATTCCATAGGGAAAATATTAAACGACGCAGGAAGCATCAAAAGAAGATGGAAGGAATACACAGAGTCATTATACCAAAAAGAATTAGTCGATATTCAACCATTTCAAGAGGTGGCATATGATCAGGAACCGATGATACTGAAGGAAGAAGTCCAAGCTGCTCTGAAGGCATTGGCGAAAAACAAGGCTCCAGGTATCGATGGAATATCAATTGAGATGTTTCAACAAACAGATGCAGCGCTGGAGGTGCTCATTCGTCTATGCCAAGAAAATGTGGAAGACAGCTTCCTGGCCAACTGACTAGAAAAGATCCATATTTATGCCTATTCCCAAGAAAGGTGATCCAACCGAATGTGGAAATTATAGAACAATATCGTTAATATCACACGCAAGCAAAATTTTGCTGAAGATCACCCAAAAACAGCTGCAGCAGTACATCGACAGGGAACTGCCAGAAATTCAGGCTGGTTTCAGAAGAGGATATGGAACCGGGGATATCATTGCTGACGTCAGATGGATCCTGGCTGAAAGCAGAGAATACCAGAAGGATGTTTACCTGTGTTTTATTGACTATGCAAAGGCATTCAACTGTGTGGATCATAACAAACTATGAAAACACTGCAAAGAATGGAAATTCCAGAACAATTGTGCTCATGAGGAACCTTTACATAGAATAAGAGGCAGTTGTTCGGACAGAACAAGGGGATACTGATTGGTTTAAAGTCAGGAAAGGTGTACGTCAGGGCTGTATTCTTTCACCATACCTATTTAATCTGTATGCTGAACAAATCATATGAGAAGCTGGACTATGTGAAGAAGAACGGGGCATCAGAATTGGAGGAAGACTCATTTAACAACCTGCGTCATGCAGATGACACAACCTTGCTTGCTGAAAATGAAGAGGACTTGAAGCACTTACTAATGAAGATCAAAGACCACAGCCTTCAGTATGGATTACACCTCAACATGAAGAAAACAAAAATCCTCACAAATGGACCAATAAGCAACATCATGATAAACGGAGAAAAGATTGAAGTTGTCAAGGATCTCATTTTACTTGGATCCACAATCAACAGCCATGGAAGCAGCAGTCAAGAAATCAAAAGACGCATTGCATTTGGTAAATCTGCTGCAAAGGACCTCTTCAAAGTGTTGAAGAGCAAAGATGTCACCCTGAAGACTAAGGTGTGCCTGACCCAAGCCATGGTATTTTCAATCGCATTATATGCATGTGAAAGCTGGACAATGAATAAGGAAGACCAAAGAAGAGTTGACGCCTTTGAATTGTGGTGTTGGCAAAGAATACTGAATATACCACGGACTGCCAAAAGAACGAACAAATCTGTCTTAGAAGAAGTGCGGCCAGAATGCTCCTTAGAGGCAAGGATGGCAAGACTGCGTCTTACATTCTTTGGACATGTTGTCAGGAGGGATCAGTTCCTGGAGGACATCATGCTTGGCAGAGTACAGGGTCAGCGGAAAAGAGGAAGACCCTCAACAAGGTGGATTGACACAGTGGCTGCAACAATGAGCTCAAGCATAAGAACAATTTTAAGGATGGCACAGGACCGGGCAGTGTTTCGTTCTGTTGTGCATAGGGTCGCTATGAGTCGGAACCAACTCGATGGCACCTAACAACAACAACAACAACAGATTCCACACCTTTCTTCCGAGGCACCTCTGGTAAAACCACCAACGTTCTGATTAGCAACCAAGAGTGTTAACCACTGCACCACCAGTGAAGTCCAATTTTCTTATCTCCTATAATATGGCAGAAACCAGTCTGAGGCAGCCTGGGATGTGAGAAAAGACACTTCAGGAGGCGTGAGGGCCCTCAGCTACGGCTGCTAACTAAAAGATCGGCAGTATGAACCTACCAGGTGCTCCATGGATACCCCATGCGGCAGTTCAACTCTGTCCTATGATGAGTTGGAATCAACTCGATGGCAACAGGTTTGGTTTTTGTGTTGTTTTTTGTTTTTGTTTTTGTTGTTGTTTTGGCAACTCAGCCTCTCTCAGTTTTCATTTTCTTCTCTGCACATCTAAATCTGCCCCATCTACCCTGAATAATCAATCTGAGGATGAAAAAACAGATGTCAAGAAGCTTTGTAAAGTGGTATATTTAATAAGATATTTTATAATGGAAGGGATCTCAGGTCCAATCCAACCTTCTCATTTGACAGATGTAAATCAGTCACTGGGTACACACACTTTACTTCATTTGTGCCTTAAACAAACATTATGGAGCACCTACTACGTGCCAGATGCTATGCTAGGCACTGAGAACTCGGTGGTGTGAAAACCAGTCACAGTCCATGATCTGATGGGGCTGCGTTACACTGCACCCAGGGAGACAGACACAACCAACAATTACACTAAAGAGTGTATCATTACACCCTGGGGTCACTGACCTGAAGAAAAGGAACCTGGTTCTATCCTGAAGGACCATAATCTTGACCTGGAGCTCATAAATCTCAAGAGGAAGTGACCATGGAGCCGACAGCTGAATAATGAGCCCTATTAGGGAGATTCAAAGGAGAGAGAAGCACAAGATGAAGCTGAAGATGAGGGCCAGGTCCAGACCACGAGCAGCCTGCAGCCCACGCTAATGATTTGGTCTTTTTTTTCCTAAGAGAAAGCAGAAGTCACTGAATGGCAATGGGTTTATGTTTTGGTTTGGGTTTTTGGGGGGGTTTTTTGGAAGTATTTTAAGCAGAGAAAAAGACATACTTAAATCATTCTGGCTACCTTGTACTAGCCCTGGACTAGGCTCTAAATATGGCAGGAAGAACAAATGCAAAGTCTAATGAGGGAATTACAGGAAGTCCAATGTTACTTACAGCAGAGGACAGAGCACTGTGGGAGACCAATGAAGGAATAATCTATAAATGCTAATGGCAGAAACGTATTGCAGGTAAGGTATCAGAAAAGACAGCTACAGAAAGGACACAAAATAAGAAATACCTTAAAGTAGTGAAAGTCACTAATTCCACACAATAAACTAACATTATTGCAACAAAAAGAGGCACAGCAAATTCTCCTGAACCTATTAACTAGTTTTCCATAAATATTTAATTATTCAGAAATGTACGGAAAGGACAGATTTCCCTTGACCTAGTTATCAGGCTTAGACAAGGGCGGGTAAGAATCATTGTATCCAATAAACACGAATTTAATTACATTCATTACTCTTCCTTTCACTTCTAATAAGACAATTTTCAAAGAAACCCTTGAATGTCAAGGCCAAACATTTATATTTTCTTCTGATTACTTCAGTAATTGTCTTAACTTTTAAAATACAGTCTTATAATAAACATATTTAAATCCTAAAAAGGAAGGGTATTGTGTTGCATTAGTTCATATTACCAAAACCAAACCCACTGTCGTCGAGTTGATTCCAACTCATAGTGGCTCTATATTAAGGACTCATTATTTACATGGACTCACAGAACAATGAAACAGAAAGAGCTTGGGAAACCAGCCCCCAGTTCCTAGACCAGGCTGAGACAAAGGCCCAGGGTGACTCCATCCTCTCCCTCACCAGAACCATAGTCCCAACACAAGATGAGTTCTGCTTGTCATCCTGGATGCTCCTGCCAGCCCCCACTGCCAAGTACATCTGAGTTTTAACACACTCTTTGTGCAGTAACTCATATAACTTCCATAGGCAATAAATTAATACTCCCAAAAAGCCATCTTAAAAACCCTCTAACAGTAGGTTAAAGGGGACCATTATTGTTTTCACATTTACTTGGGTGTTCACCATCTGCAAGCACTAGCTAAGTAAGCCCAATACTTCATCATCTCCTTGTACCCCTCTAAGAGCCATCTGGAGGTAAGTACTTCTACACACTTGTTCTACAGATAAAGAAACCTAAGTTTAGTCACCTGCTTGAAGTCACATAGCTTGTAAGTGGAAGGGTCAGGACACAAACCCGCATGGGCCTGACTCAACAGTCTGTGCTTCAAACAGTACCCTATCTGCCTCTCTAGTGCCCAGGAGACAAATCTCCTGCAAAGAAAAACAATGGATTTGAAAGCTCGGCAGAAAAGCAGAGGAATGATTTGCTGTTCAAAGCCTTCAAGGTCTCTGCTTTCCTCAGAAAGTGCAGGTAAGACAAGTCTGACTCACGCCTTCCCTTGGGGTAAAGTTCAAGTGCTCAGACAAAAGGAAGGTACTCTGACAACTCTTCAGACTGGACTGGAGCGTAAGAAAATGATACTGGTCAGGAGTGAGCTTCTTGGCTTAAGTAGATACATGAGACTATGTGGGCAGCTCCTGTCTGGAGGCAAGATGAGAACGCAGAAGGAGGACAGGAGCTGGATGAATGGACATGGGGAATAGAGGATGGAGTGTACTGTCACATTAGGGGGACAACAGCTAGGGTTACATAGAAAAGTGTGTGTAAGTTTTTGTATGAGACTGACTTGATTTATAAACTTTCACTTAAAGTACAATAAATAAAATTCAAAGAAAAAAAAAAAAAGGTACTTTGAATGGTGCTGGGCTGGGAGCCACCCTTGAGAAGAGCTGGTGGTCAAAAGGGGGAAGGAAACACTTGTGTACAAACCCATAGTCCTGGGACCAACAGGGTCTATCAAGAATGTCCTGAGAAATGCTAGCAAGCAGCCATCTAAGATGCATCAATTGGTCTCAACCCACCTGGATCAACGGAGAATGAAGAACACCAAGGACACAAGGCGATTATGAGCCCAAGAGACAGAAAGGGCCACATGACCCAGAGACTACATCATCCTGAGACCCCCCCCAGAACTAGATGGTGCCCGGCCACAACCGATGACTGCCCTGACAGGGAACACAACAGAGAATCCCTGAGGGAGCAGGAGAGCAATGAGATGCAGACCCCAAATTCTCATAAGACCAGACTGAATGGTCTGAGTGAGACTGGAAGGACCCCGGTGGTCATGGCTGCCAGACATTCTGTTGCCCCAGGACATGAACCATTCCCGAAGCCCACTCTTCAGACATGGATTGGACTGGACAATAGGTTGGAGAGGGATGCTGGTGAGGAGTGAGCTTCTTGCATCAGGTGAACACTTCAGACTATGTTGGCGTCTCCTGCCTGGAGGGGAGATGAGAGGATGGGGGGGTGGTTAGAAGCTGGCGAAATGGACACGAAAAGAGAGAGTGGAGGGAGAGAGCAGGCTATCTCATTAGAGGGAGAGTAATTGGGAGTGTGTACCAAGGTGTATATGGGTTTTTGTGTGAGAGATTGACTTGATTTGTAAACTTTCACTCGAAGTACAATAAAAATTATTAAAAAAACAAAAAAAGAAACAGAAAGAACATGGGGAAAGACACACAAAGTATTGATGGACTCTAAAGTCAAAGCATCTATTTTAGTTAGGAAATAAATGTATTTTGCTGACAAAAAAAATAAAGACTGGCCTGAGAACTCCTGGAGCACTTTATGATTTCAGAGCCAGTATCTTAGACACCTTCCACATCACCTTCACAAACCAACTAGCACCATTAACACTACACTGTTGCTGCTGTTAGGTGCCATCGAGTTGGTTCCAACTCATAGTGACCCTATGTACAGCACAATAAAATACTGCCTGGTTCTGTGCCATCCTCACAATCGTTGCTATGCTTGAGCCCAGCATTGCAGCCACTGTGTCAATACATCTCGTTGAGGGTCTTCCTGTCTTTTGCTGACTATCTACTTTACCGAACATGATATCCTTCTCCAGGATTGGTCCCTCCTGATAACATGTCCAAAGAACGTGAGACGAAGCCTCGCCATCCTCTCTTCTAAGGAGCATTTTGGCTGAACTTTTCCAAGACAGATTTGTTTATTCTTCTGGCATCCTTGGTATGCTCAATATTTTTTGTCAACACCATAATTCAAAGGAATCAATTCTTAGATCTTCCTTATTCATTGTCCTGCTTTCACATGCATATGAGGCAACTGAAAATACCATGGCTTGGGTCAGGCACACTTTAGCCCTTAAAGTGACATCTGTGCTTTTTAACACTTTAAAGAGGTCTTTTGCAGCAGATTTGCCCAATGTAATACGTCCTTTGATTTCTTGACTTTTGCTTCCACGGGTGTTGATCGTGGATCCAAGTAAAATGAAATCCTTGACAACTTCAATCTTTTCTCTGTTTCTCATGATGCTGCTTTTGGTCCATTTGTGACAGTTTTTGTATTCTTTATATAGAGGCATAATCCATGTGAAGGCTGTAGTCTTTGATCTTCATCAGTAAATGCTTCAAGTGCTCTTTGCTTTCAGCAAGCAAGGCTGTGTCATCTGCATATTGCAGGTTGTTCATGAGTCTTCTTCCAATATTGATGCCACCTTCTTTTTCATACAGTCCAGCTTCTCAGGTTATTTGCTCAGCATACAGAATGAATAAGTATGGTGAAAGGACACAACCCTGACACACACCTTTCCTGATTTTAAACCATGCAGTATCTCTTTTCCTGTCCTTTTAATGATCTTTTGCTTTCTTCGTGTATGATGTCCTTGATGTCATTCCACAACCTGTCTGGTCTTCAGTCATTAATGTTCAGTATGTCAAATCTATTCTTGAGAGAGTCTCTAAATTCAGGTGGGATACACCCAAGGTCACAGCAATGACATCCCTTGTTCCACATCCTCTTCTGAATCTGGCTTGAATTTCTGGCAGTTCCCTGTCAATTTATTGCTGCAACCACTTTTGAATGATCTTCAGCAAAATTTTACTTGTGTGTGATATTCATGATATTGCTCAATAATTTCTGCATTCTGTTGTATCACCTTTCTTTGGAATGGGTAAAAATATGGATCTCTTCTCAGGGAACATCTAGCCCAGTTGATATAAAATAGGTTATAAAGAAAATGTTCTACATCCTGCCTTGGTGGGGAGCATCTGGGGTCTTAAGAGCTTGTGAGCGGCCATCTAAGATACTCCACTGGTCTCACCCTGCCTGCAGCAAGGGAGAATGAAGAAAACCAAAGACACAAGGGCAAGATTAGTCCAAAGCACTAAGAGACAACAAGTATCACAGCCTCCACCAGACTGAGTCCAGCACAAATAGATGGTGCCTGGCTATCACCACCTACTGCTCTGAGAAGGATCACAACATTGGGTCCTGGACAGAGCTGGAGAAAAATGTAGGATGAAATTTTAACTCACAAAAAAAAAAAAAACAGACTTACTGGTCTGACAGAGACTGGAGAAACCCCGAGAGTATGGAACCTGGGCACCCTTTTAACTCAGTACTAAAGTCACTCCTGAGGTTCACCCTCCAGCCAAAGTCTACACAGGCCCATAAAACAAAACAAGACTAAACAGGCACACCAGCCCAGGGGCAAGGACAAGAAGGCAGGAGAGGACAAGAAAGCTGGTAATTGGGAACCCAAAGCCGAGAAGGGAAGAGTGTTGACATGTTGTGGGGGTGGCAACCAGTATCACAAAACAATATGTGTATTGTTTAATGAGAAAATAATTTGCTCTGTAAACCTTCATCCAAGGTACAATAAATAAAAAATAAATACGGATCTCTTCCAGTCGGTTGGCCAGGTAGCTGTCTCCCAAATTTCTTGGCATAGACAAATAAGCACCTCCAGCACTGCATCTGTTTGCTGAAACATCTCAGCTGGTACTATATCAATTCCTGAAGCCTTGCTTTTCACCAATGCCTTCAGGGTTACTTGGGCTTCTTCCTTCAGTACCCTTAGTTCCTGATCATATGCTACCTCCTGAAATGACTGAACCTTGACCAACTCTTTTTGGTACAGTGACTCTGTGTATTCCTTCCATCTTCTTTTGATGCTTCCTGCGTCATTTAGTATTTTCCCCATAGAATCCTTCAATATTGCAACTCGAGGCTTGAATTTTTTCTTCAGTTCTTTCAGCTTCAGAAATGCCGAATGTCTTCTTCCCTTTTGATTTAACTCCAGATCTTTGCATATTTCACTATAATACTACTACATTCTAGTATAGTGTATTGTGTGTGTTACACTACACTAGAACCTAAAAAAAACATCTAAAGAGGTGCTTCTTGGTGCTCTCACAGCAGTTAAGCATTAGTTTCCTGTCAGGCAGCATGCTAAATACTACACATGCATTATTTCACTGAATCCTCAACAACAGCCCTAAGTTAGGTAATACTGCTACCCCCACTTTACAAATCAGTAAATCGAGACTTGGAGCAGGGAAGACACTTGCCTAAGGTCAAAGAGGTTACATGTGTCAAAGTCAGAATTTAAACCCAGGTCTGTCTGGTGCCAGAGCCTGAATCTGCTTGGCCACCTCACTCAAATTCCTCTGTTACAGCCAATCCCCACTGTGGGGCACCTTCTGCTTTTGTGTGACTCCTCCACAGACTGTGAGTTCCCAAAGGGCAGGGACACCACTCCTTAATCTCCATATGCCCAGCACCCAGCAAAGGGCTTAGACCAAAGTAGCACCCCAGGAAGGCTTGTAAATCAATGCCCAGATCCATGGCATCACTAGGTTACAGGGCGTGCAGACCTCACTAGGCAACATTGTCAAAGGGGGTGACACCAAAATGACTGTCTATAAAATTTTTGTAAAATGTTTCAGCAGAAATTTATTTTTAATAAAAATATTCCTGTAGTTAGTTATAACAACAAAAACATCTTTCATAAACCCAGTTTACAAGTATCAATATACTTAGAAGGCTAAAACTCTATTCTAATTTATTTTTTGAACCTTCTAATGCACTCCGGTCAGAGCTTTCATTATCACCCAATTACAATGATGCTTCAAATCACGTGGTTTCATCTGCATGTGCTACAAGCACACACTGTTGTTTTTGTTGCTGCCAGTATTTTTATAGTCACTGTCAAGTTTTCTGGTGTTTTAGCTACAATATTGTGGTTATTAGTATTTTTGAACCTATATCAATAACTTTTCTGAGAATGAAGCAGTAATTAAAGGACAAGGAGTGATGTATAGGAATTATGATTTACAAGTAGCATTAATAAAAAAACTAGTACAAAAAATATTACTAAGGATTCTGTATGGTCTGGTATGGGAGGAGGTCTGGGGGGTGGTGACACCAACCCTAGTGACGTCACTGGCCAAGATGAAGGAAATGAGGCCTCCACTCTTCTCAAGAAAGCGGCCTCAAAAATGCCCCAGGACAACCCTCTCAGCAAGCATGAGCAGTGCATTTTGAGACTTGTTCTTGTTTCTGCTTCCCTCTCCGAATCCTGGGGCATCTGGAGCAAATATCTCTTTCCTCTTCCATTCCTAGGACTTGGAGGCTGAGTGCCACCAGCCATATCCAAATGCCTCCAACTAATGTATGGCCATGCACATACTTATTACAAATACCTGGGAAGTAAAGGAATAGAGTCAAGAGTCTGGGTTTTACCACCTGATGACTTACAAATAAATGTTTTCCATTATTTGTCCGAGCAGAGGCCCAAGGCAATGTTCACCAAGAGCCTCCTCTGTGCAGAACCTTGGTGACCCAGCAGTTAAGGAAGCAAAAGACTTTCCCTGTGCAGGGAGGAGACACAAGCACAAAGTAACACATGCCACGATGCAGTGCATGCTCCGATTAAGGTGTGCGCACAATGAAAATCAGGTGAGCACAAATGGGAGCGAGGTCACTTGCCTGGAACAACTGAGTAGGTTTCACAAAGGAGGGGATATTTGAGCTGGGAAGCCACCCCCAAATCACCCAGGGAGAAATGTTTCCTGCCTCTGTTACCCGCAGACAGTTCGCCTCCCCGCTATCGGGCCCATCACACTGTTCTGTAATTAGGGGGTTACGTGCCTGTCTCCCCGCACGGCATGTGAGCATGCAGGGCAGGGACTTTAGGCATTCTGTATGGCTCACCCTTAACTGCCAGTAAATATCTGCTAACAAAGAATGAAAAGAGTTTATTTTAGATAATCAATAACACAGCAGCTACCATTTCTTGAGCACCTATTATGACCAGCCATTGCTGCAATTTCCTCTGCATAAAAGCCCCAAAATCCAGATATTACTATCATCATCCATTTTACAGATAAGGAAACTGAGACACAGATTAGGTAAATTGTCCCAAGTCATACAGTCAGTAAGAGACAGAGTTAGACTTTGAATCATGGGCTGAGTAGAAAAATCAGTTCTCAATTATTTTTCCTTTCTCTTTCTGTTCTCTGCCTCGCATCCAGATACACAGGCTGCCCTTTAACCTTTTGTTCACTGAGACCAAAGTTATTTCTTTCCTAGAGGAGAAGAAGAGATATCTCTTGTTATTCTTCCAAATAATGACTGCTAGTGAGTAAACATGGGGAGGGTGGATACAAAACTGTGCTTACAATATCAGTCAAAAACATTTATTACAGTAATGGAACTGCATATATAAACATGGAACAACTTCTAAGACATATGAAATGAATAAATGAAGGAGCAAAGAGTATGTATAAACTGTTACTCTTTGTGTAAAAGAGAGAATATATAATAAACAAGAAACCGGTAAGAGTTGGTGCCTCTAGAGAGGGATACTGGATATTGGCAGGTTGAGATGAGAAAGATACTTCATAATTTATTCCCCTTTAAACTATTTGCCTTTTTAAAAAGTATGATTTTTCACATCTTAAGAAATAAATAAAAATACCATTTAAAGAAACCATTTATTTCTAGGCCTTTCCCAGATGCTCACATACATGTGATTACAACTATGAAAAATTATACGCTTATGAACAAAAGGCAAATAATTTGTGATGAGGTAGGACTGTGAAACAACTTTTGTCTCTCATGTTAAGTTTCACTAACGTCACGATGTTTCTTGTGCAATAAATAAAATGCATTTTGAAGGTACAGATAGGACATAAATATACACAGAGAGCAAGGGAGAGAACATGCAAGCGAGCGAGGGAGCAGGGGCAATCTATAGGTTTGCTACACCTTCCTCCTGGTAAAAGTCCTTCATCCGTTTCTTCAACAAATATTTTAAGCACCTATTACATGCCAGACGAAGTGCCAGACAGGTAGTTTTTAAAAAAAGGACTAAACAACAGGTCATTCATTTCCTCCCTCCTGCTTTTCAGGAAAATATGACAGCATGTTAATCACAATGCCAGAGCTAGGACACTTGGTGATGACACAGTCTAACAATCTTATTCAGCTGAGAAAACTGAGGTCTGAGGGGGGAAGGGACTTGTTCAAGGTCGCACAAGAAGTGAAGGCTTCAGAATTTCTAGTCCTGCCCTCCTTACATGCTACAGGCTGTTATGAGTAGCTCAGGTTGAAAGACAGGCAAGCAGGGAGGGGCACAAAAGGACTTTAAGAGTGAGTGCCTAAGATAACAGGTGCTTTCACACAGCTTGTCTCATTTATTCTTTACAACAACATCGCAAGGTGGGCACGATTATCCCTGTTTCACAAATAAGGAAACCAAAGCTCTGAGAAGCTAAGAAACTGGTGCTGGTCCACACAGTCAGGAGGGACAGCATTAGTCCTCAAACGCAGACCTGTCTGACTTCACAAGCCACAACTCTTACCCTCCAAAGTATGCTGAAAAGGAAAAGCAATTTTAAAAGATAGACTGGGGCCAGATCACAAAGAGCCTCGGATGCAACATCTTCCTTTGATGAAGTTTCTCTCTTGATAGTAACAAATTAAAAAGACAACCTCTTCATTATCCAACACACATTCTAGCTCTTGTTTGCCACCAAGTTTGGGCTTTCCTTTCTCCCACCTCCTCTTCTGTCGGTGCAGGGGTTACAGGAGGGGTTACAGTTCGGATTGTTCAAATCGCTGGTGAGGAGAACTGGGCAGCAAAAGGCTACACATGGATATAGGACACTCTTCTGAATAGGAGGGGGTCCGGTCATCTCACCTGCTACTCTTTACCCCACGGGAACCTAATGAAGCTTCAGCATTCCCTTCTTTTTGTTGCCTTCATTCTGGAATGTGGTAAAATTGGGGTTCATACGTTGACTGGGGAGGGAGAGGAATTCCACAAGGCTCAAACCTAAGCCTCATGCTCCAGCTCAGAGTCCTCACTCGGGATGAGGTCTAAAGGTCAGCAAACATTAACTGTTCCTCTGCCAGCCATTTGCCATTGCTCCCTGTGTGTGCAGGAGCCCCCTCAGAAGCTTGACAGAGAGTAGCAGTCAAGATCTGAAACAGAACTGGGTCTTCCTGGGACCGACCCCCCGCCACAAACCTCATACAAACTCTATCTAGAAAGTGATCCAGTCTCACCTCTTGACTAGCAATTCCCTCTCCTTTACACCCCCCAACTCCTGAATCCTACCTGCCCATCGGCACAAGAAGAGGGGACTACATAACTACCGGGCAATTTGCTCAGCTAGCACTGCTTTATCCAATTCTCACAAAGGCTCCTGGCAGGCACACAGAACAGGTACCATCATGCTCATTTTGCAAACAAGGCAAGAAAGCTCAGAGAGATGAAAGATTCCCCCAAGTAACAGAGTCAAAAGCCTCTGGATCCTGATTCCCGCTCTTCCCTCTCGCCAAGCTGCCATTTCAGTCTTTTTGAGACTACCATTAAGATTTGCAGCAGCATCTGGTACCAAGGCAGGACCCCTCCAAGCTTCACGCTAACAACTCTTCAAGCACACACATTTCTCAACAGCTGATCACCGAATGCAAGCCGACCACCCCACCCCACCTCCATCTAGCCCCGCCCTCTTCAGCAGCAACAGGGAAAGCCCGTGAGGTGTGAAAAGCAGTGTGCCCCACTTAGGGCACGGTGTGGCATAGGGAAGGCAGCGGGCCTAGTAACCAGAGCAGCTGAGATTCAAGTCGGACTCAAGAGAGGTACAGGCCTGGACGGCCCATCCGGTCCAGCATCAGCCCTAGAAGCCTCGAGGATCCTCAGAGAACCCAAAGCACCTGCCCCCACCCAAGCCCCACGGACAGCAGAGGGGGCGGCCTTCCCTCCGCCAGCGACCACTTACCCTCCGCCGGCTCCTCACCTATGGCCCAGCTTCCGCACCTGCAACCACTCTGGGCCCCGCCCTCCGCCCCTGCAGGTCTTCCCAGCCCCGCCTCTTGCACCTGCAGTTTCCTCGGCCCTGGCTCTCCAGCCACTTTGGCCTCACCTCGCAGCCCCCTCTATTAGCAAACCCGCCGTCCCTCCCGGCCCCGCCCCTCGACCCTGCAGCACCTTCGGACCCGCCCAACTGCCTCCTCCAGCCCCGCCCCCCGCACCTGCGGCCTTCCCTGACGGCCACCCCCACGCCCGTTGTCCCTCAGACCCGCTGGGACCAGCACACCCGAGGACCCCCGCCCCGCCCCCGCTCCCGTTACCCACGCCCGGCCGCAACCCCTGCCCGGCCCCGCCCCCAGCACCGAGGCCCCTCCCCGGGCCCAGCGGCCCCTCCGGGTCCCGCCCCCCGCACCTGCGGCTCCCTGCAACCCGGCCCTCAGGGTCCCGCCCCGCCCCACGGGCCGCTGCTCACCGCCCGCTCCCGCCGCCGCCGCCGCCGCAGTCCGGCGGGTCACCTTGACGCGGGCCGCAGTTGTTGCCCCCGTCTCCGCATGGCTCTGCGAGCGGCCCAGGCGGCAGCGGTGCCTTCGCTCAGAGGCCGGGGCCGGGCCGAGCCGGACCGGGCGCAGCTGGAGCGCGGGCCGACGCGGGAGCCAGCCGGTGCCCAGCCGCAGAAGGAATCGTCCGCTCCCGGGCCTGAGCGGCGGGCCGTACAACCAATCGGCGCGTGCCGTGAGACCAGCCCCCCAACCACATCGTCGCAGAGGCGGAGACACGCAAATCGGTGCGCTCTCCGCGCCAGTGCGCAGCCGCTGCAGCCGGCGGTCCTCCCCGGACTCGGCCTTCGCTCTGTCCAGGAGACGCACTCTCAGCCTGCAGGGATGCTCCGCTGCCCGCACAGCCTGGTTAGCATCCCGCCACGCCCATCGCCTTCCTAGAAATAGCGGTGCACCTGATTCCCCACACATCCCTCCAGGCCTCACCCGATTTCCTCTTTAAACCTACCTAGTATTTATCATTTTTAACAAAAAAATGTTTTTTTGAGAAAGACATCACCTTGGTGCCCATTCTTTACAACTCGGAGGTATGTACAGAGCTCAGAATGTCAAAGCTGGAAGTAACTTCAGAGACCCTCGGGCCCAGGCCATTTATTTTATGGGTAGGCAAAGTTAGATCGAACAGGTAAAGGCACTGGTCCAAGTCCGCACAAATACAACGCTGGGAAATGAGCCTGTCTCCTCGCTCCTTGCTCTCAGATCCTTCCTCTGTGCCAGGCACAGTGAGATGGCCAAAGAGGTTGTCGTTTGCTTAGAGTCACAGAGATAATAAGTTGCAAAGACAATCCAATCCAAGCCAGGTCTGTGAAGCCCTGGAAGTCCTGAACCACAGCAAAATTCTATTTTGCCTCCCACAGAAAGGAGGCCCTATGCCCTGCCTTACTCTGAATGATTCTTGAACACGCAGACGAATGGAACATCATTTTGACAATTCTCAAATTTATTTTGTAGTCAGTAACATTAGAGTATGAAAAGATGTGGCTACTGTGCTTCCCAAAGCTTAAGGAAGAAAAAGAAAGGAAGAAATAGAATCAATGGGAGTTATAGTATTTCTAAGTAAACAGGGGCTCTCTGCCGGAAATTTCTGCCATTTTACATGAAGAAAACAATAATCATTAAAGAAGATGTTTAACTGTTTTACTTAAATAGAACAAGCAACAGTGTGGTGCAATGGTTGTGCACAGAGCCTCTGAACTCAGAAATGCACGGGATCTTACAGCTCAATAACAAAAAGACAAACAACCCACTTAAAAATGGGTACAGCATCTGAATAGAAATTTCTCCAAAAAAAGATACACGGATGGTCAGTAAGCACATGAAAAGATGCTTCATGTCATTACCATTAGTGATATCACATAAAACTACAATGAGATACTACTTAACACCCACTAGAATGAGTATAATAAATACAGACAGTAATAAGTGTTGCTGAAGATATGGAGAAATTGGGACCCTCCTACACCACTGGTGGGAATGTAAAATGGTTCAACCACTTTGAAACAGTTTGGCAGTTCTCAGAAGGTTAAACAGAGTTACTATACGGTCCAGCAATTCCTACATATAGAGGAATATACTCCAGGTATATATCCAAGAGAAATAAAAGTATGTCCATGCAAAAACTGGTACATGTATGGTTATAGTGGCATTATTCATAATAGCCAAAAAGTAGAAACAACCCAAATGTTCATCAACTGATGATCGGATAAATAAATGTGCTATAGCCATACAATGGAATATTATTCAGCCATAAAAAAGGAATAATGTATTGCTACAAGATGGACAAGTATTGAAAACATCATGCTAAGTGAAAGAAGCCGGAGCACATATTGCATGATTCGATTTATTTGAAATGTCCAGAATAGGCAAAATTATAGAGACAAAAAGTAGATTAGTGATTGCCTAAGACTCGGGGTGGGGAGGGGGAGGATGGAGAGATTAGGGGGTGATGACAAAGGGGTGCAGAGTTTCTTTTTAGGGTGATGAAAATGTTCTAAAATTGATTGTGGTAGCAGTGACACAACTCTGAATATGCAAAAAAGCCTTTGAACTTTATACTTGAATTGTAGGGTATATGAATTATATCTCAGTAAAGCTCTTTTAAAAAGTTATTGTTAAGTCTGACCCATCATGTCATTCCTGTGCTTAGGCATTGTGTAATAGGATGTGGAGAGGATCTAAGTTGTATCCACTAGGATTCAGACTGTCCACTGTCAAAGTGTGATGCACTGGTGGAGTGGGCCAGCTCTTGGCATATCATGTGTTTGAGTCACTCTCCATGAGTGGAAGAACCTTTTGAACAACAGGAAAGGGGGGTTGGAGAAGTCACCTAGGGGGATCCCTCAGCCCAGCTGGATCCACATGGACTTGTAACTTACAGAGAGTCGGGCTACAGGACAGTTTAGGGAGTTATTTTCACTAGAGATGGTGATCAACATGAACCAGCCTCATAGCATCTGCCATAGTAGTCTCCTCCATGGGACATTGTCCCATGTCACCACCAGTGAAACTGTTGGCATTTGAGCCACTACCTTGTATCAAGGACTATCCGTGCCCCACCAGGAAGGCATAGTCCGCCTGCTAGGCAGTGGGTGAGCCAGTTCTAAATCCACATCTTACCACCTATTTTCTCTGACTACTCTTGGAACCTCTGATATTAGTCCCAGTTCATCAAGAAGCATACACCAAGACGGGATTAAATGTGCAACGGCTGTGGCAGACAGACTCTAGAGTGGTCCCCATGATTGCTGCCTCCTGGTGTCCATGGCCTTGTGTGATTCCCTTCCCCTTGAGTGTGGGCAGGACCTGACTTGCTTCTGATCAACAGAATATGGCATAGGTGATGGGATGTATGTGATTATGAGTGTGTGGTTTTGTCAGATAAGACTGTAACCTATCCTGCTAGGAGACTCTCTCTTGCTGGCTTTGAAGAAGCAAGCTGCCATGTTGTGACTGCCCAAATGAGAGGGCCATGCAGCAAGGAGCTAAGAGTGTCCTCCAGCTGATAGCCAGCAAGAAACTGGGGCCCTCAGTCTGGCAGCCTTCAAGGAACTGATTGCTGCTAACAACCACATGATCTCAGAAGCAGATCCTTCCTCTGTTGAGCCTGAGATGAGACTACAGCCCCAGCCAACGCTTTGATTACAGCCTTCCGAGGAGACCCTGAAGCAGAGGGCCCTGCTAAACTGTACCTGGATTCCTGACCCACAAAAACTGTGAGATAATAAATGTATATTGTTTTAAGTCACTAAGTTTGTGGTAAATTTTTTATGCAGCAATAGATAACTAATACAGGGGCACAAACCACCCTGCCCTCGTGCCCAAGAGGCAGCTTCTGTGTAGAGGACATCAAAGCCTGGGTACAATGAAGATTCTGAAATGCAGTGCTCCTCCAGCTCCTGGGGGCTTGTGTCTTTGGGGGCATTTGGAGACAGAGGACAGGACACAGAAAAAAGCACTGTCACTGAGGGCACAGGTAACAATGACAATGGTGAGGTGCCCACAAGGGGCTTCAGAAGAAGCAGCCTCCCACGTGGATGGCAGGGGAAGACTGGAAGACCAGGGGTCAAGAATGAAGTTTTGAATTCAGTCAGTTCTAGGAAACAATCTCAGCTTTGGCACTTCCTAACTATGTGGCCTTGGACAAGTGTCTAAACCTCTGTGTGCCTCAGTTTCCTCATTTTTCTGTCCTTCTTTGATCACTGCCACACATATTTCCCAGGTTTTTCTTGATATAAATGGCAAAATCTTGAAATTATTTTGTTGTATTAACTGTTCCCTTCCAGGTCATCTCTTATATTCTGAAGCATGCTGAAATCTGAATATATAGTTTTGGAAGCAACTAAGCGGTGGTTGGATGGATCTTGAAGAGAACAGACATCTCCTTACAAGGCAACTGTCCCAGGTGAGATTATAATAGGTCTTCAAGCATGGAAGGGCTTTCCACCTGAGATGTGGAAGGACAAGCTGCTTCCAATGGCAAAGAAGGCTCAGAGAGACTCAGGGATTCAAGATTCTCAGCTTTATCTGAATCCATCCAGATGCCCTGCTCAGGGTCTCAGGGTCCCATTCCTTCCCAATCAATGCCCTCACCTTCTCATGAGAAACATGGAAAGTCTATGAATTCAACTAACATTATAATTCTGGTTTGCTTTTCACTGACGTTGATCCCACATCTCAAGAAAGATTATTTTAGACCCACTATAGAAGCTCTCTGATTCTCTTACTATGACTTGAACCTTAAGTTTATTATTTTCTTTCTGTAAATTCTCCAGTGCAATCAGGAGGAGCCACCCATTCTGAGCCCTTCTAGTGATTATTTCTGTATCAATGCTCAAGGTAGTAGTCACATGGCTTCCTAAGGCATTGCTTCGATAGGCATTTCATCACAATCGACAACAGATGATAACTTAATTAACCATGATGCTACTGCAAGGATGCATTTCCCACTGGCAAGAGACCACTGTATTCAAGGCTAAGAACACAATCAAATTGATCCCAGAACTCCATCTTTGAGGAATCAGAGTCCAATTAAGAAAACAGAAATCATACTATTTATTTCAACTGAGGGAATTTAATACAAGGAATAAGTTAATGAGATATTGGAGGTCTGGAAAAAAAAAACAGAACCAATAGACTACGACAGGCAATAACTGTGGGAAAGCAGCTACCATCCCTTGTGTTTGGGGTGGGGAGGTAAGGGAAGAGTTTGGGGTTATCAGATCCTAGAAGTTTGGAGGAGGAGCCCCTTCGGAGGGAGCATGATCTTCGGACTTCAGAGCATGGTTTCGCACTTCTAGCCCCCAGAAGTGTGACAGAATAAATATACATTGTTTTAAGCTACCTAATTTGTGGTAAATGGTTATGGCAGCCCTCAGAAACTAATATAACGCTGTAAAAAAATAATAATTTAACTCCCAGCTTAAGAATGGGAGCAACGGGTTACACTTCTATCACAGGGTTGCATATTAACAGGTTTTTTTCTTTTAAAATCTTTTAAAATCAACTTTATTAGGATACGGAGCCCGGTGGCGCAGTGGTTAAGAGCTGGGCTGGTAACCAAAAGGTCAGCCATTGGAATCCACCAGCTGCTCCTTGGAAACCCTATGGACAATTCTATTCTGTCCTATAGGGTTGCTATGAGTCAGAATTGACTCAATGGCAACAGTTTGGGATTTTGGTTTTGTTTTGGTTTTTTTGGGTGGAGGGGTTATTTGGATATAATTTACATAAAATAAAATGTATCCATTTTCAATGGACAGTTTAATGAGTTTTGGCAAAGGTATACACCACACCATTTTTTTTTATCTAAGTCCCCCACTAGGCTGTGAGCTTTTCAAGGGCAGGAAGCATACAGGTTTCATCTCTGGTACCAAGTACCTAGCCCAGTACCAAGCACTGTAATATCAGGTCCGCGGGCTAGAATGAGGCACCTCCTAGAAGCAAAACTATAAGGGAAATAAGATTCTCTCTGAACCTTCCATTTAAAAAGCAAGTGAAGTAAATCAGGACTGAGATATGCAACCTTAAAGAAGATAGGTTGACTCTCAGGCCAAGAAAGCTTAACTGTCATCTGAAAAAGTTACCCAGCCTAAGGAAGGAATGGATCTATTAGAAAGTCGGCTTCTTGGCCAAAGAAGCATAGTACAAGGAGCGAGGTCATCAAGTGAGCATTGGAAATGAAGAGCCAAACCCCAGGAACCTGCCCTCCACGCATCTCACCTCAGATCATGCTCCTCCTAGCTCCCTGTGCTCCAGCAACTTTGGCCTTTTTTCAATTCTTTGTACATGCTGGGATTTCTCCAGTCTCAAGGTCTTTGCAAATGCTGTTCCCTCTGCCTGGAATGCTCTTCCTCCCTCTCACCCCCTTTATCTAGCTAACTCTTACTGTCAGGTCTCTCTCAAGTGACACTTCCTCCGGGAAGCCTTCTCTGACTCCTACATGAGGTCAGATCCCCCTGCTATAAGCTCTCATAGTTTGCTTTACCTTTTCTTCATTGCATTTCATGATTATAGATTAACTACGTGATTAATGTGACTGAAGTCTTTCTCCACTGCTGAACTCACTGCTAACTCCCTGTAGATTATTGAATCGGAACCTGTTTTGCTGTGTACTTTCCCCAAAAATACAATATTTTTTAAAAATCAGAAAAGAACTAAGGATGGTGTTTGTACTCTTAACACCTTTGGAACTTTTCCACACTTGTTCATGAGGCATTGGAATACATATAAAGTCTTCAACTTTGTCCTTTCTTAAATATGTAAACCAAATACCAAACCAAACCCATTGCCATTGAGTCAATTCCTATAGGACAGAGTAGGGCTTCCAAGGCTGTAATCTTTACGGAAGCAGACTACCACATCTTTCTCCCGTGGAGCCACTGCTAGGTTCAAATTGCCAAACTTTCGGTTAGTAGCCAAATGCTTAACAACTGCGCCACTCCATAGATGTTCATTGAATTGAGCTCTACTGCCTTCCCATGCCACAGGATAAATTCCAAATTTCGTGTGTGGTGGAGTGGTAAGAATAAAGGAATGAGCAGCTGAAGATTTAGTCTGTTATAATAGTATTTGCTTACACGTGAGGAAAGAAATACAAATGGATTTTCAGAGGGGGAGGAAATGATTATCTTAATGGAGAAATGAGAGCACACAACAGAAAAACCCAAAGAAGAAAGCAAATCACAGTGCTGTAGAAATTTTTAAAAGTCAGCTAGTTGGAATACCCATCTGAAGCAGCAATCCCTTCTGTAATATCCAAGGGAACAGGTACAGCTTTGGGGCACACTCTACCTTTAGAGACAGCCTATTTCATTAGATAGCTATAATATATAATTTTTTTCATACATTGAGGCAAAGCTTTTCTTATAATTGGCACCTAATTCTGTGATTCTAGAATGATTTTCGTCCTAATTTTTGGACTCTGGAGATAATCAGCAAATGACTTGTTTATTAATTGATTTATCCCCTCAGACATAGAGTAAATATTTAATGAGCACCTATAATGTGTTAGGCGTTATGCCAGGTGATGAATATATCAAGCTATTTTCCATATGAAAATCCTTCCAGTATTTGAAGTCCTCAAAATTATTCGTTTTAGCATTCATTTCTCCTATGACATGATTCCATGTCTCTCATTGTTCTGGTCTCTCTTTTCTGGTTGCATCCAGTTTGTCAGATGGGAAGGAGAAGATGAGCACTGGCCACATCTAATAAGAGAAGAAAACTGCCTATGTCATTTAGCTATGGTATCCCTTCTTACTGCAGGGGGCACATAGTGTAGATCAAGTATGAGGAACTCAAACCCTGGTGTTATAACTTTGTGATCATTATTCCACTGTTAAATTTTTACAAGTTGCATAGTATCGATGAATTTTAGTAGCTGATAAATTTTTAAAAAGTATATCGTCTGGTACCAAGTAAATGTTTAATGAATGGCAGCCATTATGCATGCGTGGCGATAGTAGTAGTAGTAGCTTCCCATGTAGGGATGCCTAAAATGAACGTGCTAATTTTGACCTTCCAGTTACATCATTAAAACATAATACGTTGGCATGCTAACTCTATCCATCAGTCTTTACACTTCGTGACTTTAAGTCAGTGGTTGGTTCAGACCCTCTTTCCCTGTGTTCCAGAGTCAGGTTTCTAAGTCTATAAGGCCGAGAGCTGGCACCGGCCCCTGGTAATCTGCCCTTGGGAGCCAATTTGCTGACCTTGCCCTGGTATAAACCTTGCTTTCTGTAATAATATTCTCTATGGAAAAGTCCTTTCAACTTTAACATTTCTTAAATGTGTAGGCACTCCGTAAGTGTTCATTGAATTGAGTTCTACTGCCTCTCCTTGGCCACAAAATGAATTCCAAATTCCATGGTTTGAAATAAAATGTACCTTGACATCTGGCTACAGTCCACTCTACCCACCCTCATTTTCTAATTTATAAAACATTTACTGTGTACCATGTATTATCTCATTAAATAAATATAGCTATCTATAGGTATTTAAGCCATTATGTATACATTATCATATAATGTAATGTTATATATACATGTGTATATTTTAACCTAAATAGTCTCACGCTACACGTGTTCATTTGTAAGTTGCTTTTTTACCCTCAACAATATGTCATGGATACTTCTTGACGCCATAGAGGTTTATTTACACATTTATATCAACATTTTATATACCAGATTTATTGATGGATATTATGGAGGCTTCCAATTTCTCAATATTATAATCAATGCTGGGGTGAACAAACTTGTACACCTTGGCCACTTGTTAGATTATCTTCCTAGGTTAAACTCTCAGTAATAGTACCGCTGTTTCAAAAGGAATGCACATTTAAAATTTTGAAACATGGTACCAAACTTACTTTACAGAGATGTTACACTAGCTTCTACTTCCAACATCAAGGTATGAATTTGCCATTTTCTCCTGCCCTCATCAATGCTGGGTATTGCAAACTGAGTAAGTGAAAAAAATGGTCTCTCGTTACTGCTTTAATTGTTTTTAACTGCTTTCTAGTGAGGTAAAATATCTTTATTATGTATTTATTAGCTTTTTGCATTTCTTCTGTGGATTATTTTCTTGTCCTTTCTCCTTTTTAAATTGGAGTATTCATCTCTCTCTTAATTTTTAAAGTTCTTGCTCTATATGTTACAAAGGCATTTATTTTTAAAATTGTGTTTGCATTTTAAATTTTTATGTTTTAGGCTGTATAATCATAAATCTATATTTTTCCTTTAAGATTTCTTATTTTTGGTCTTATCCTTAAAATGATCTTCCCATTGCAAAAGCAAGTCTTCACCTCCTTTTTTTCTAGTTCTTTCATGGTTTCATTATTCTACATTTGACTTTTTAATTCCCCTGAATTTTGTTTCATGGCCCTTCCCCCTCTTCACCTAGCTGGGTCTCCTCCCTCAGAGTGGGTCTCTCCTGGTCTTTTCTCCCTCCAGCAGGGTGTAGGTTCTCAAGGGACCTCAAAACTAGTCCCAGATAATTTTAGCCCTAAGGTTGAGCCCTCCATTTACGGGACGTGTCCACTGCCTCCAGCCAGTGGATGCAATTGTGGTCCAACCCAGGACCAGTAGCATTTTGATGCTTTTCCATAGTGCATCAGGACCAGCAAAGGCTCATGAATCATGTATGTCTTTTTTGGGACAGCAGGAGGGAGTGGTGTCCCAGAATCATGGTCAGACCACCTGAGATCTGTCCCTCTGGATCTGAGAGAGCAGGCATCTTAGGGCCCAGGGCAAATCCCAGGAACGGACTACCCCGTCCCTGGATCATCTGCCCTTGGAGAGTTCTGAGAGTTACCAGGCCCTGTCGCTGGCTCTCTGGGGGAATCAGTGAAGATGTAAGCCTTATTATCCAGCCATACAGAGGCCCCAGGAAGAGGACTACCCAGCTTTTTCTATGTGGGCTTAGGCCATTATATCCAGATAGTACCTGACACTTTACGAAAGGTGATTACATAGGAAACATTTCCACTAGTTAAATTGTAGGCAGAGAGGTGCAGGGCTTACCGTCAGGGTGGAAGTCTCCAGTACTCACAGGGCCTGCAGCTCACCATCCCCTGACCATGGAGTTGGAAATGAGGCCTTTCAACAGAGCCTGGTAGCAGGAGGCCCCTGGTGGGGAAAGGGAGGACAAGCAGTGGAGGGAAAGAAGGGAACTAGTAGCTTAGTTATTAAACATCTAATAGCATTCCCATTTCACCACCAGCCTGGCCAGGGTGCAGCAGGCAAGGAGTGAAAGAAGCCTGGGTATTGGGAAAACAGTTGTGTTGAAAGGGCAAAGAGGAAGTGGTATGAAACCAGCAACTGGCTCAAGTGCTTTCCCTCTGCAAAGATGATACGCAAGCAAGACAGGAACCTTTTCTCAGCTGAGTTAGCGTCAGTGTCTGTAGCTTAAGCCCAGCTCCCTGAGAAAGCCAGAACATCCTTGGAGAGCAGGAGGAATTGGTAATCAAAGGGAGAGGAAGCTCTCTAAGGGAATAAATATGAGGCCTCAGAAGAAATTCACATGCAAGAGTCCGTGCTCAGAGCCCAGACCTCCAAAAGTAAGGTGAATGGATGGCTTTCGATTCTCATGTAAACATTTGGAGAAGCAAGGGAAAAGAGTCAAGGGGCTGAGGAGGAAAAAGAAAAAAAAACAAAACAGCTCCAAGAACCCAGATGTGTGTTGAACAGATAATAGCCTGGCAGAGAGACAGTTTAGTTAAAGTAAGTCACACAAAAAAATAATGTTTGCCAAAGACAGGTTCATCCAAGTTATAGACTCCACTAACCTCAGTTCCAATGAAATTCTGATCATTCTCAGAAACGTGTCCCATTGCAGGATTTGTTAAAGCCCTGAAATGGGGTGGCGGGGCGGGGGTGAGGGGGAGAGCAACTAGAAAGGGGAGATATGTCCCTATTGTCCCTATGGCCTAGACCAAATAACCCAGAGACACATTTAGACTAGAGCAGCCCAAAAAGAGGGCTAGACAGAGCCAGGAATTTTGTGGAATATTTAAAGCATTCAGTGACCATAGGTAGAGTAGAACAAAGAGCCAAGGGTGCAAGCTCCAGGGAGGCAGATTTTGGGCTAAGGATAAGGAAGGACTTTTCTGTCATTGAATGTTGTCAAAGATGCAGAGTCACCTTGGGAAGCAGTCGGTTTCCATAAGCAAAGCAGAAACCAGAAATTAATTATGGGGCTACTGTAGGAGGCCCAGTATTATCCGGGAGGGGAGTAGATAGGCTGTGGGGTCCCTTCCCACTATCATGAAAGTGCAAGGGTCTTCCCCTGCCATTTTGAGCACTCTGAGGAGACAGAATTCAAACTTACTTATCCTCTTATTTGTACATTTAAAAGAACGAACATACACACACACGCACCACACCTGAAGGTGGTGAAAATAAACCTACAGAAAACATTCTAGCTAGGAGGCTCAGGGACGTGGACCATGCACTTCCACCAGGGAGCCCAGGAAAGGTTAACAGGAGCAAATCTTGTGTTGGGATGCAAAGAAGAGTGCCTAAGGTCCAAAGCTGTGCCCAAAAGGGATGAAGAAATGTTTTGAGTGCCTGAGACCTCACTCTCTCCACAGCAAAGCCTGAGGTGGGCTTGTCTGCACCACAAGGGCAAGGCCTAAGAAGCTAGTAGTAGCAAGCAGCATAAAAAACAGCAAAATACCCGGTTAGCCCCACCCCTCCCAAAAAAGAGATGTTGATCTCCAGAGGCCCTGCTGGACCCCATCCTTGATAAAATGCAAGCTCACTTAGGGCAGAGGCAGAACAAAAGGAGCCCCACTAAGCAAACTCTTTCAAAGACAACAAAGGGTGGGGAGCTATTTACTGTCTTAGAGCTGAGAGGAAAGGGAGGCAGCTCTGTTCTTGCAGAAGCAGGCAGGTTGCCCTGTGGGTGTTTGCATTATAAAACACAGTATGTACATATACACATAACTTAAGAGTACAGGCTTGACCAATGAGATATAGACAGCAAGCTTTATTGTATACCTCTGGCCAATCACTGTAATCACCCAGTGAAGGATCCCTGGCACTATCCCAAGTGCGATGTGTTCTGCAACATTTGTTCCCTTTACAGTGGCCTTTCTGCCATTTATTTTGTGTTCTGAAAAGTTTTGAGCCTTACTTGCAGACAAAAGGTGTGTAAGCTAGGCCTGCTGCAGAGGGTTGGGCACCCTGAGACATTTAAATGTTTCATTCAGGTTTCAGGACTTTCAAGGAAATGGTTCAGGAAGTAAGAGATGAAGCTCAGCAAGAAATGAGGGATTGGTGATAGTCCTTTGACACTATAAAAGACATCATAAACATTTCTGAAACCAGGTAGGCTTAGTCAACGATTGTATGAATTATAACTGGAAGAAATTAAAGGTAAGATAGGTCCTGACCTCAGGATAAATTAAAAGAAGAGTGAGCTACTGCTTACCTTGTGCCAGCAGTGCATCTCAATCTGGTCTACACAACATCTACTCGACTCTGCATCTGCTTCAGTTGGTGCTCTCATTGTCAGGACTGCACCCCACGGGGATATTCCTCTAACTCTCCGGCTAAAGAGGCTCATCTTTTTTTTTTTTAATTTTTTTATTATGCTTTAAGTGAAAGTTTACAAATTAAGTCAGTGTCTCATACAAAAATTTATATACACCTTACTGTAAACTCCTAGTTGCTCTCCCCCTAATGACAGCACACTCCCTCCCTCCAGTCACTATTTTCGTGTTCATTTGGCTAGCTTCCGCCCCCCCCCGCCCTCTCATCTCCCCTTCAGACAGGAGCTGCCCACATAGTCTCATGTGTCTACTTGAGCCAAGAAGCTCACTCTTCACCACTATCATTTTCTATCCCATAGTCCAGTCCAATACCTGTCTGAAGAGTTGGCTTCGGGAATGGTTCCTGTCTTGCGCTAACAGAAAGTCTGGGGACCATGACCTCCGGGGTCCTTCTAGTCTCAGTCTGACCATTAAGTCTGGTCTTTTTACGAGAATTTGGGGTCTGCATCCCACTGCTCTCCTGCTCCCTTAGGGGTTTTCTGTTGTGTTCCCTGTCAGGGCAGTCATCAGTTGTAGCCGGGCACCATCTAGTTCTTCTGGTCTCAGGCTGATCTAAGAGGCTCATCTTTTGATTCTTGATGGTGGGCTACTTTTCCAGCCTTAGGGAATAAACACATCTGTTCGAAGCTACTGCTTCACACCATACCTGAGCCACAAGATTCCAGCTTCCTCATTTTACAGACAAACTGGGCCTAAAGAGGGTGAGGTATATACTCAAGGTAGCCATCATGTAGTGTCAGGACTAGAAGCCAGATCTCCAGACTCACAATTCAGTGTACTTTTTCCACCACCCCCTTGTGTACCAGCACAGACCTCTCACCTTGTACACCTAGATTCCCAGTGCACAACTGATCCTAAAGCAGCCCTAGTGTGAAGGTAGAGATCTTGCTTTACAGTGGCTCTTACTTAAGTGCATGGAGCAAGTCTGCTCCTAGCACCATAGAAGGAGCAAGTCTGCTCCTAGCACCATAGAAGCCAAGTTTGATCCCTGCTTGCTTCCCAGCCACTGCCCTGCCCAACCCTCCAGAATTCATGCACTTGCCCATTCATTCAACAAAAATTTACTGAGCACCGACTGTGGTGCCTGGTCCTTTGCTAAAGATATAGTAATGAGTAAAAATGGTTCAGATCCCTGTTCTCATGGAGCTTATAGAAACATTTCTTGAATAGCCACACTAATGAATATACAATTATAAATTGAAAGAAGTATCTTGAAGGGCAGGAATACAGGTCAATAAAAGTCTATGTTACAGGGGCCTGACCTAGAAGGGTTGTGTAGGGTAGGGCTCCTTGAGGAAGGAAGGCCTGAGCTGAAAGCTGAAGGATGAGGAGTTAACTGGCTAAGAGGGAGAAGGCAGTTTGGGACAGAAGCAGCAGCACGTGCAACTCCCATGTCCTGTGGCAAGAGTGAGCAAAATACATTCAAGGGAATCCAGGGAGCACTTTTTGAGAAAAAGTGGAGAAAGGAGTCACCAGCAATTCATTTTATGGAAAACTGGGTACCAACTGGGGTTTGACAATCCGGTCTTAGCCACTCAAGAGAAAAGGTTAGAAATCATCTGCTTCTCTTTCTCTTGCCAGCACAACAGTAGCAAAACGGCTTCTTATGAAATCCTAACCTTTCAAAAACAGTGGTTACAGAAACTCTGACATCGCAGATGTTAGGGCCAGGAGGGGGCAAATAGAGGGAGACGACAGCACATTTGCTCTAGCAGCATTTTTATTTACAAACAGCAATTTCCATTGACTTTATTTATACCATAAAAAAGCCATTTACAAGCAAGAAACAAGGATTCATCAGAACAAAATTAAGCAGCACTGAAATATTCATGTCACAAATCTAAAACAAAATGAATACAGGAGTAAAATATCATTTGAATAAATAGTCTTAAAGTCATGCTATAAAATAACCCTTAATGGCAAGTTACTAGTTGATACAGCATCCGCTTAGCTAGCTTCATTTACTTCATATGGTGATGAAGTGTGGAGTTGTGAGGTTACCAGTTTATATTGCAAGATAATGACACTGTGTTAAGTCATTCAAATTGCTCAACCATTTATAACGGAAAAAAATGTTAGCCCTACTAATAAAAGTGGTGAGAGATGGTTTTCACATTAGGAAAATGGTCATTCTCAAACAAACCAGGTAAGTTTACCTCTTACTATAGTCAGAGCAGCAACCAATGACTTGAGCAACAAGTCCAAAGGTTGAATTCACAGCATACTTGTCACTGAGGGGCAGCAAGAGGTCTGTTTACTGAATCTGCTACAAGGAGCGCCAAGCGAGGCTTACTTCAGGACTTGATCAAGAACTACAATAGCCCTGTCTGTGCCAGACCCAGGGAGGGAACCAGGGAAAAGAGGGTCTCTTCTGGGCCAGAAAGTCAAGCACTGGGCAGAAACAGTGGAAACACTCCGGCACTTACTGAAAAAGATGTGTGTGACATGTGACAACCATTACAAATTTGGAACAATGTGAATGACTTTTCTGAACCTTTAGTTCAGTTGCACTGAGTATTACGAAATCTATGATTTAAGAACTAGATAGTTTCATATAAAGAATTTACACAATTCCCCAATACTTTCATATATAAAATTTAATAAATAACCCTGACCAGTCTAGAAGCACCATTCAAGGGGCGTGCGCCCTTGGAAATAGTTTAGCTGTTGCATATTTGAGTCCCTTTCAGTGGAGGCTTCACAGGAAACCGTTACAGATTTTAACAATAACGATGACAGCAACATAAAAATCACAGTAACTAATAGGAAAAGTTGTTAAAATAAAATACACTGATCTCTTTAACGTAAAGCTCGTTCACATAGACGATTTTCCTCCCAGCCCTTGTTTTGTATTCCTGCAAGTTCTTCCTAAAATATAGCCTGTAGAAACAAAAGTAAAAACAAAACCACACACAAAAATATGCAGGCCTATGGTCTGGGCTAAGGGAAAAACAAAGACTTGGTTATGACTGCCATTATTAAAAAAGACACCTACTCATGCTCTGGAAGATTATTAAAAAAAAAAAAAAAAAACTATCAATTTAGTTCTACAGTATACTCTGCTTAACAGTGAACTGACAGTATCCTTTCTGCTGTTTAAAATAACAAAAAACCAAGGCAGAGCCGATTGGGAGGCTTTCCACTGACCAAAAAATTAACTTGTCATCAGATACTGTATTTACAAATATAATTTCTAAATGTATTTACAGCTGGAGTAGAAACTATAGGATAGAGAACTGATTAAAATGAAAGTAACTGTTTAAAACCACAAACATTAGTAAAGTATAAAATTCTTTGTTTTCACAGTTTGTAATAACAGGTTAAACAACTATAGAAAAGGACGCTGTCACTGTCTTCACATTGTCTACGTATTGAAAAAGGTAGCTCAAGAAGAGACTCAATTATGAACAAGCCTATATGAATTCAGGATATATTTTACTGTAAAAGATTTCTTCACATATCACTTTATCTTAATTGATTTCTGCATTTGTTATAAATGAAACATCTAACCTAAAACTGTACAGAAATAGGGACTTTGCTTTCCAAAAAGAATTGCTCTAAGGAGTTACAACAGCGTACTTCGTCTGTGGAGACGTGAACTTCGGGGAGAGAATGTTTCTGTTCTGTGGTCATGTTAATCCTCCTGGCACATCCTCATGTGACAAGGCACAATTAATTGCTGCTGCCAGAGTTAATCTTTCACAGCCATGCGCAGTAGGAAGCATGACAGTATGAGTGCTTAGAGAGGCTACACATCTCTGTGCTGGTCTACGGCTGCCTCCCTCAAAGCCCTGTGGAACTTTACAGTACTGTGTTATGGCTTGAGAATTCATTCTTAACACTGCTAGCAGTGGAAAGGGTAAAGTGTTAGCAACATGAATGGGAGCAAGTGAAACTTGCAAAATGCGGAATCATTATTATTAGAGAAAAACTCAGTCAATTTTCTGCCCCTTTAACAGTCCCATTACAATGTTTGAACCTGAACTGTACAATCAAAGCAATGTTTATTTTTGTCAGAGACAATTTTGGATAAGTCACTCTTTGGTAAACTCAAACCAGTTAAACAAATTTACAAATACAAAGAACTCCATGTAAATAAGGTTAAGACTGACACAATGACAAGAACCAGGACATTCAAGGTGCTTGCCCCAAGCGCCCTCCCCTCCTAACTTGTCTCACATATCGCAGAATGCTCTAGAGACCTCTCAGAATGCCCCAAGCCTGAGTGAAAAGGAGGTTCCTTCCCTGAGCCTGACCTCTCATGTCCTTGATTTGGGCATTTCTTGTCGCAAACTTAATTTGTATCAAAACACAATTTTTTTGTATTTAATTCTTAAAAAAAAATCAAAACCAAACTTATTCATGTAAGGAAAAAGAATTCACAAACATTTACCTGAAACCCCAGAACATATTTAAGTGGGTAAACACTTGGGGTCCAGCCTCCCCTTGAGGCACACGGCTTAAACAGGAGTTGAACAAGTGCTTCAGAGAGAGAATGAACCCATTACTTAGGCAGTTTGACGAGGAAAAAGGCATACTATATACCCGATTTAGCAAGAGCCACTCCTCTGGAGCAGCGGGAGTTAGAGTGTAATCTGTACGTAGTAACACTGATGTGTAGTGCAGCAGTTCACATGTGAGCAGATCTGTGTGCTAAAGAGATACTACTGCGCAGCTACCACCCCCGGGGGTCTATCACAAAGGGCTTGAATGGTTTTGTTTAAAAAAAAAAAAAAAAAAAAAATCCCCCCCCACCCCAAATTGCCATTATTTGTATTTTAAGAGCCAAAAAAGCATGGAAAACCAGCAAACGTCTATTTTTTGTATTCCTCTAACTTAACTCATAGCCTATGAGGTTGCGCTTTTCATTTTTGTTTTTCTTTCCAATGGTTTTGCTGTTCTGTGGAGAACCGCTGGTTTTGAGTTTTCAGAGCCAAGGTTCTCAAGCAGAGTCTGGAGTGCTGACATCCCAACAGCAGCCTGCAGCACAAACTCACAACCAAATTACTCACAAAATTACTCTTTGCCAGAGTATACAGTACCAAAGCAATCTTGTAGAGCCTGTTTTGTATACTAGAAGCACACATGTGAGCAAAATCCAGAACTGAAGACATTTCCTAAAGTACTACTAAAACATTATTGAAATAGGACTCAGGTAAGTTTTTATACAGTAATGTGTTTGCCAGCACATGCTTTTGAGGTCTCTTTTCAAGCTATGAACTCAAAAGAGGAAAAAAATTGTAACTGTAATTCACTATTACCATTATACTTCACATTTTCTATACTATACTGACCTAAAAGATACTTAACATAAAGATAGCACCACGTGACCCAAAAAAAAAATGGTGACACACAGAGTATACTAGAGGGCTTTTTAACTGTTGGTTTCTTTAAGCAGGAAACACTGAGAGAGTGGGGGAGCCATTGAGGCTCTCATTAGCACACACAATACTAAGATAGGTATATTGCTTGCAATTCCCATAGAGTGTATCTTTACAAAAAGTACAAATTCCAAGTTCTGCAGTTTCCCTGGGAACTGCATGTAGAAAAAGTTGCTGTGCACCTGAACTGACTGTTTGAAAAGTGAAAGAAAAAGAACACAACACTGCTTGGAGAATTTTGTAGACAGAGCTACAAACTCCTTTCCTTTAGTTCGAGTACTAGCTCGTGGTAGAGTGATTCGATTTAGTTACCTGGTATGTATGTTTCTACAGTACGGAATGAAGGTAGATTTGTAGGCCAGTAAAAACATTGAAAACCACTGCTCCTTTGGGGTTGGCTAATATAACACTACAATATGTAAAAAGGTCAGCACCACAGGTCATCCAGCTCACCTACTGGACAACTAACAAAAATTCCAAACGGTTTCCAACTAGAGTAGGATACATTTTATGGCATTTGGTTTATGTACTTGTTATGAAGCAGAGCTATGAAGACTGTGATTTGCTTTGCTTGCTTTTGGACACAAAGATTAATATATATGAAAACCATTAACATTCTTTTGTAAGGGAAATAAAGGGGCAAAATCCTAACATATTAGGTAGGGATGAGACAGAGTCAAAAGCCCTGTTCACATTGTATTATATATTCCTCTTACATTCACCTCAACTAGAATAAAATCAAATTTGAGAATGTATATATACTATATATATAATAATCACTTTATTATATATATATATAAATTGTCTAACTATCCCCTAAAAGTAATTTTAAATTAGAAAAGATTACCCATTTGTATCGGCTGACGGCATCCTAGTCTCTCTTGGTGGAAATGCACCAGTGCCAGCACACGCAATGAGAGAGAGTACACCTCTTGGTAGAGAATGTAGCGTCAACCAGTTGGCATAGCTAAATCACTGGCAGATTTTGGATTAAAGAGTTCAGCCAGAGAGGAATACTGTCAGCCTGCGTTTTCCCTGGATATGTTGCCCTTCATGCTTTGAGCTCCTTGGGAGGAGGGAAGTGGGGAAAAGGATAAACACAATGAAGTGTTCCATCCAGAAACCTTAGACTGCCAAGAAAACAAGAGATTTCCAGATGGTTGGGAAAACCAAAGATTACAACAAAGCAAATCACAAATATGCATTGATTAATGTGCTTTGTTTGGGTGCACTTCTTTACCATCTTAATCAGGAGCATCGGATACTGTGTGAATTTCCATTCGGGAATCTAGGGCCATCTCCGAGGCTGATGCATCATTTTCTAGTTTCTGTTCCACGTACACATCTGTTCTCTCAGGGGACTCGATGCGACTCCTGACTTCGGCTACGCCTGGGTGGTTTTTTCGCAGGTGTTGGTTGAGGGTTCCTTGGAATGGAAAGCACTTCCCACAAATCTCACAGCGGAATGGTTTATCATCAGTATGGCCCCGGATGTGGTACTCCAGCTGGTCCTTCCGTGTGTACTTCTTCCCACAGAACTTGCACACAAAGGGGGTGATTCCCATGTGGAGTCGCATGTGCCTGTCAAGGCTTCCTTTCTGGTTGAAGGACTTTCCACAGTAAATACAGATCAACCTTTCATTGTATGGGTACCAGTGACCTCTTGCACTCCTCTCCCGGGGACTGCTCTCATACCCAGGGTTATTCACCATAGCCTCGCTGTCAGATCCCTGCACCAAACCCTGCAGATCACTGTGCATATGGACAGACAAAGCCCGCTTTTGGCGGGCACGCCCTCCTCGGAAACAGCTCAGCATGGACCTGGATGGACTGGAATTACTCAAACTTCCAAAAGCTTCTGATACGTTGGTTGGCTGTGAGGCTGCTTGGGAGTAGGAATATGCGTGCTGTAGCACAGAGCCATAGGAACCCACATTCACTGCCACAACTTGTTCCCCATCAACCATCTCAGTGTGGTACCCATCGTCACCCAGGGAGGAACTGTCTGAACAGCTGGGCCGGTCAGACTTTTCCATCTTCACTTTCACCTCAGTGATCTGGCTTTCCCTCACCAGCAGATCCCCTTGCTCATGGTCTCCCTCTATCTGAATCTCATACTCAGAGACGCTCCCACTGCTCCCTCGGTCCGAGTGCCCTTCCTCCTGTAAGCGGCCACGCAAAGCTTTGCTGGGGGTTGTCTCCATCCGAAGATCACTGCTTGTGGTGGACTGCCGCACCTGAGAGCAATATGGAGGGGAGACCTCAACTGGGTTGGCAAAGAAGCTGCTGTCTTTAACTCCGTTCCGACTCTCTGGATTCTCTTCAGCACCAACAGTAACAGAGTCAACATCTCCAACAGTGATTTTTGAATGGATGCTCTCTAGGATCTGCGTGCACTTGTCAATGACACACTGCATCTGAAGAAAGCTAGCTGCAGTCAGAAAGCTGACAACATCCTTTAGCTGCAAGGACATTCTTCCAGTGTAACAAAATGAAAGCAACTGTTCAAACACATTGGGATTTTTAATCACTGATATTGACAAGCCACTCATGGTACTTAATGCTGAATGGTCCCGGAAATATGGGGAGCTGGCAGCAAGGACTGCTTTGTGGGCTCGGAATGGCTGACCCTGAATGTGGACAATGATGTCACATAGTTTTCCTTGCAGGCGGAGTTCATTCAGCTGGCTCAGAACGGTGCTGCTGTACTCGGGCACATCAAACTGAATAAAACTGCTGCTGTCCATTTCTACTGACATGAAGCGTAATCTGCAGAAGGAGAGAGGTTTCACAATTCACCATTAACACCTCACTAAATACAAGTGGCATAAATACAAACTTAAAAAAACACCACCACCACCACTGTAGCTATTATAACCCCATGTTCTGCCTGAGCATTCTCCTCTTGCTTATTATTATTAGTCTTCCATGTCTCAGTTAATTCACCTAACGCCAAATAATCCAATGATCGGTTAACCTAGCGCCATATTTAGCTAACATTCATCTTAATCAAAATGAAAACATTTTACACTCAATAGAGCTGTTTCAGCCCTGACTGAGAATTTGGTATACTTTTAAGGGAAAAAAAAATTTCCCCGTTTTACCTACTTTTGACGGTTTGAAGTACTTTTAAAAAAAAAATAAATAAGTAAACTCATCTAAAGAACGTGTTGCCTTAGTTTTGTATTTCTAATTGGCATTTTGTAAGGATATAGCACACTGGATAGAATAAATCATGTTAAACCCTTTTTGGTATTATTATCTTAATTTGCATTTTTCCCCTTCGGTTTTACACACCTTTATATCCTCTCTGGGTTGGTATTTCACAGAGCAATGCTCAGTCCCTTCCAGTGAAGAGTTGTCTTTAGGCCGTAAGATGCATAACGGGTGCCTCAAAAGTGCATCATCCCCCGCTGCTACTCACAGCTCTAGCATATCTAGGGCAGTTTCCCTTCCTCTTGCCCAGAATCGGCAGCACTGAATCACAAAAAACTACTCACCTATATACAGCCCAGGCTGCATTCTCTTACCAAAACACAACCAAATTAGTTATTAGAATTATTATTTTAAGTCTTAAAATTTAAATACCTCCTGAATAAAAATTGAATCAAAGAGAAAAACAAAACAAAATAAAACTATTCAGAAAATGAGAAAACTCACATCAAAATTGCAACAAAAAGGATTTAGGAGTGAAGTTCACTTATGTTTTCAACTTGCTTGAGGATGCAACAAAAAAAAGAGGTCGACATGTGATAAAACAAACATAGTAAAATGCTAATAACTGTATAGACTCTTGATGGTGGGAATATGGATTTTAGTATAAAACTCAATTTTTTTTCTGGATGTTTGAGAATTTTAATAATGAAATAGGGTTTTGAAAAAAGTAACAACAAAGAACTGCAGCACAGAAAGTCAGTACCTCAAAAATTTTTATCACTAAATAATAAAGAATAAAAATAAATGAAACCACCCAAGAAGTTAGAAAAGGAAGAACAAATTAACCAAAAGACAGCTAGAAAAAATGTAATATAGAAAAACAGCAATATAATCACAGAGAATTAAAAAAATTATAAGTCAAGATAACGTGCACCTAAATCTAAGACTCTTGACAGAAAAGATCAATCGGTACGACTAGGTCATGTCAGAATTTTTTTTTTTAATCACACCAGAATTTAGGTTAGAACATTTTAGTCAAAGAGGAATACTGTTCTATTATTTATCCAAGATTTATGATTTGAAATCTGGACAAAATGGACATATTTTTAGGATCACATAAATTGGCAGAGCTGAATAAAAAGAAACAGAAGTGCCAAGGCACAAATGATCTTCAGGCCCTTGTGCGTGTAAGACACCTAGAGCGTCTCACTGCATACACTGTAACTGGTGCCTGAAGAGGACAAATGGCATAAAGAAGAAAACTGTCCACTTCACTTAAGGAAACAGTTTTTAAAGCCCAAAAGAAAATACTAGCAAATATAACCTATTTTATTAAAAGACTAACATTTTATGATCAAGTAAAGCTGCTTCGCAAATATAAGGGTAAAAATGTTAGGAAATACACAATTCATAACATCAGTAAGTCAAAGAAGAAAAAACATATGACCAAGTCAATGTTATGTCAAAAATGCATTTGAGAAAGTTAAATACTCTTTCAGAGTAAGGAAAAAACAGTAAGCTAGGAGTAGAATGATACTTTCTTAATACAGTAAACAAAATCAACCTCAAACCATGGGGAATATCATCTTAAAAAGGAAACATGTCTACATTTCCCAAAATGTATTTAGCAGAATACAAGCCCATGAGCTAGCCCTAATATCCATACATCTTAGGAATTCAAAAACACTTCAGCATAATAACCCATCCGAAAAGTCCTGCAGAAAAGAATTAAGTCAGCCATTTTCAAACTCATTTAACAGAACTCTTCTCTCAAAGAACACATATTAACATTCCAAAGAACCAGTGTTCCCTGGAGCATACACTGGTAAAGGCATTCCCATTAATGCCTAGGACAAAACTAGGTTGCTTGCCATTACTCCTCCTACCTAACATTGTTCTGGAAGTTCTAGCCAAAGCAATATGACAAGAGAAAATTAAGGCATATAGCCATTAGAAAAGAGAAGACAAAATTACTATTGCGTGTAGATGATAGGATTACTCACACAGAAAACACAAATGAGTCACTTGAAAAAATATGCTAGAATCAGGGTCTATTAAGTAGAGGGTTTCAAAAACAATTTTACATTAAAAAAAAAAAAACAACTAGGAAAGATAATGAAAAGTTACAACCAACAATAGCAACTGCAGTGTGACGGATCGCTTTTAAATGACCTTTCTCACCATGATCTTGTAACTTCCACCAAATGACTGGATGGGACTATGCAAATAATATGCTTGTGGCCCACCAAGGGGACTGGATAGCTTACTAACAGTGCAAATAAGGCTCACGGCACCCTTGTGTGAGTGGGACCATGTAAATAAGATGTATGGCACTCTAATGAGGATATTGGTCAGTTTTGCCATCCCTCTAGGCTTAAAATAAGCCGTCCCAGAGGCAGAAGAGGGGGGGCCTCACTATAACCAAGAAAGAAGAGCCAGGAATGGAGCATGTCCTTTGGACTCAGGGTCCCTGCTCTGAGAACCTCCAAACCCAGGAGAGAAAGAGGTGTAAACACCAAAGATGGCACAAGATGGCGAGAAGCAGAACCAGGAAACCAGTGCCAGGCGTGGTGGGCTTCCCAACACCCAAAGTGAGGCAGCTAGAGTGGATGTGCTGACCCATTAAGCCCTCTGGCAGGAGGCTTCCTGGTGGAGTGGGGTGGCTCTGGGCACTTATGGGTGGGGCTAAAGAACTTAGCAACACTTGCTCCAACAAGGCAGAGGCCGGGCCAAGGGACCAAGGGGCCGAGGACCAGAGAGATGCGTGCCTACAGGCACGGCTGAGAAGAGGCTGTCCTGATGGAAGAACTATATCCTGAGTCCTTCCTGATCCTGAATTGTAACCTGTCACTTCCCTAATAAACTCTATAACTATGAGTATGGTTTGTGAGTTGTGTGGCCACTGCAAGAAATTATCGAACCCAGCAGAGAAGCAGAGAGTGCCATGGGAGGGACAGCTGGCGTCAGAATCGGTAACAAGGCTGGAGAGAGGTAAGCAGTACGTATGACCTCCATCCACTGCGCCAGAATCGGCTCTGGGCTGTTGACGCTGACGATGATTCTTTCCCCCTCTCCTTGAAGTTAACGGAGGTCAGATGCCCCTGTGCAGCCACTTTTTACACCCACAGAAACTACTAAGTGCCTAGTAGGGTAAAGAAGAAATATTCTGGGTCTATGAGAAAGCCGTAACACTTTACTTCAACAAAGGCAAAAAAATGTATAAATGAAGAGACAGATCATGCTTCTGGCAAGAAGATTCAATACTATCAAGATGGACACTTATCCAAAAAATTAATTTATAAATATAATGCAGCCCAACGGAATGTTTTCTTAGAAACTTGACAAAATGGATTTTTAAAATTCATCTTGAACACTGATGTCCAACAGAAATATAATGCAATCCACGTGTGTAATGAATGTTTTCTATGAGCTATATTTTTTAAAGAAAAAAATATATATATATTTCAATAATATATTTAATTTATCAAAAACATTAATTCAAAGGGTAATCAATATAAAAAAGTTATTAATGAGATATTTTACATTCCTTTTTTGTACAAAGTCTTTCTCTGAAATCTGATGTGTATTTTACACATACAGAACCTCTCAATTTGGACTAGGACTAACCCCATTTAAAGTGCTCGACACAGTCACATGTGCTTGTTGTTAGTTGCCATCAAGTCGATTCTGATTCATGGCAACCCCATGTGTACAAAGCAGAACTGCTGTACAGGGTTATCCAAAGTTATGACCTTCCAGAAACAGATCACCAGGCCTGACTTCTGGGTGCTCTGAGTGGGTTCGAGCTCCAAACCTTTTGGCTATCGGTTCAGAGATTAACCATCTGCACCACCCAGGTGGCCAACAGAACATGTGGCTAGTAGCTACCATGTTGGGCAATAGAGATCTAAAAGAAAAAATACATAAGGAATTAAAAAAAAGAAAAACACAGCAGTACTTACACATATCAAAATGCATGACTAGATTACAATTTATTCAGCAAGTACGTATTGTGTGTCTTCTATGTGCCAGACACTAGGGATCCAGGTGTGTTACCACTCTGTCTTTATAGGTCATGATAAGAGCTATGACCTAGTGCCGTCAAGTCGATTCTGACTCACAGCGACCCTACAGGACAGAGTAGCACTGCCCCATAGAGAGCTTTCATAATGGAGGAGTGCTCAGAGCAGAGCAACCTGAACAAAAGACATTTCAGATGAGACCTAACAAACAAGTGAAGGTTAGCTAGGTATGTACGTGTGTCAGGAGAGGGAGAGGGATGCTACATGGAAACTTTCCAGACAGAAGGAATCACATGGACAGAGATAAAGAGCCTGAGTCAGGGAGGATGTGTTGGAGGTATTGTGGCACAAGTGACAAGAGGCACAAAGGGAAGAGCAGAGGATACATGAGGTTGGCAAGATAGATAGAAATCGGACTAGGATGGGCCTCATGGGCTATTTCAAACCAATGAAAAAGGAAAATTATTTAAATAGATGCCGCTGGAACAGTATGAATAAATATTAATAAAGTTAGATCCCACTTCATAGCATACCCAAAAATAACTTCTAGGGAAGGCATTTCTAAGTGTACAAAGACAGATATCAGAAGAAATACAGATTTGACTAAAGAAGTAAACTTCTATACATCTAAAAAACACCTTTTAGCAAAAAAAAAAAAAAAAGAAAGAAATTGACAAAGTATGAAAAATACTAGAACATATATAGCAGAGAAGTATAGAACCCTCATCAAAAAACCAAAACCCACTGCCGTCAAGTCAATTCCGCCTCATAGCGACCCTATAAAACAGAGTGGAACTGCCCCATAGAGTTTCCAAGGAGCACCTGGCAGATTCGAACTGCTGACCTCTTGTTAGCAGCCGTAGCACTTAACCACTATGCCACCAGGGTTTCCAGAACCCTCATACAAATCAATAAAAGCCAAATATAACAATTGAAAAATGGGTAAAGAATATGAACAGATACTTAAAAAAAGAAAAACTGCCTTTAAATATAGGGAAAAATGTTTAGCAACTCCATCAATAAACAAAGAAATAGAAATTAAATGAGACATAATTCTTTTTCAAACTGGCGAAGACTTAAAAATGCAACCCAGATGGCAGCGTGGGAAAGGAGCACTCTCACACACTGCTGTCAGAAGTGCACAGCAGCATGACCTTTCTGGTGGGCAAATGTTAACAGCCTGAAATGGGTATTTCTCTCAACTCAGCATTCTATGTCACAAAAAAAAAAAAAAAAAAAAAAAATGATGGACTTATGCATAAGTATATCCAATTACAATAACAAAACAATGGAAACAATTTAAATGTCCGATAAAGGAATTATTTAATTATAGTACACCTATACACCGAAAGGAAACCCTGGTGGTTTAGTGGTTAAGAGCTATGTCTGCTAGCCAAAGGTCAGCAGTTCAAATGCACCAGGCACTCCTTGGAAACTATGAGGCAGTTCAGGTCTGTCGTATAGGGTCACTGAGTCGGAATCAACTCAACGTCAATGAAATACTATACATTATACACTGAAATACTATATCCTTGTTAAAAATGATATTAAAGAAGAATACAAAGTTTGTTCCACAAAATGTAAGCCCCATGAGAAAAAAAAAAACAAAAACCCAAACCCATTGCTGTTGAGTTGATTCTGACTCATAGTCAGACTCTGACTCATAGCAACCCTACAGGACAGAGTAGAACTGCCCACAGTTTCCAAGGAGCGCCTGGTAGATTTGAATCTTTTGGTTAGCAGCCATAGCTCTTACCCACTATGCAGGGTTTCCAAACTTTCTATGGTGAACATATATTCCTTGGAATGACAACGAATACAAACAAAATATATTTTAAAATCCCTCGTTGTTGTTGTTGTTCTGTGCCATTAAGTTGATTTCAACTCATACCGACCCCATGTGACAAAGTAGAACTGCCCCATAGGGTTTCCTAGACTGTAATCTTTATTGAAGCAGATCGCCAGGTTTCCCTCCTGCGGAGCTACTGGGTGGGTTCAAACCACAACCTTTCAGTAAGCAGCCGTGCACTTAAACATTGTGCTACCAAGGCTCCTTTTAAAATAATTCGATAAACACCTATGTTCACTGTAGCGTTATTCACAATAGCAAAAAGATGGAAACAACCTTAAGTGCCCGTCAGTAGATGAATGGGTAAACAAACTGTGGTACCTACAATGAAATATTATGCAACAATAAAGAACAACAATGAATCCACGAAACATCTCACAACATGGATGAATCCGGAGGGCATTACACTGAGTGAAATAAGTCAATCACAAAAAAGACAAATACCATATGAGACCACTATTATAAAAACCCAACAAAAGGCTAACACACAGAAAAAACAATCTTTGACTGTCTTGAGGGAGGTGATGGGTGGAGAGGGGAAATCACAAACTAGATACTAGACACGTTAACTGTGGTGAAGAGAAAGACAACACAAAATACAGGGGAAGATAGCACAAAACACTTGACCAAAGCAGTCATAGAAGCTTCCTAGATATATTCAAACACCTTGAAGAATCTAGCTACTGAGGCTGAGAGCTGGGGACCATGGTCTCAGGGAAAATCTAGGTCAACTGGCATACCATGGTTCATAAAGAAAACGTTCTACACCCTACACTGGTAAGTAACGTCTGGGTCTTAAAAGCTTGCCAGCAGCCACCTAAAATACATCCATTGGTCCCCACCCTTTTCAGAGCAAAGGAGAATGAAGAAAACCAAAGACACACGGAAAATATCAGTCCAAAAGGACTAATGAACCACAGCATTCACCAGCCTGAACCCAGAAGCACTAGATGGTGCCCAGTTACCACCACCTACCGTTCTCATAGGGATCACAATAGAAGGTCCTGGACACAGTGGGAGAAAAATGTAGAACGAAATTCAAATTCACAAAAAGACCAGACTTGCTGGTCTGATAGACGCTAGAGGAACCTCTGAGACTATGGTTCCTGGACACCTGCTAACTCAGAATTGAAGCCACTCCTGAAGTCCACCTTTCAGCTAAAGGTTAGTCAGGCCTATAGAACAAGCAATAACACAAGTGAGGAATGTGCTTCTTAGTTTAATCAAGTACATGAGACCAAACGGGCAACATCTGCCCAAAAGCCAAGACGAGAAGGCAGAAGGGACAGGAACACTGGACGAACAACACAGGAAACCCAGGGTGGAAAGAGAAAGGGGGAGAGTGCTGACATATTGCAAGAATTGCAACCAAAATCACAAAACAATTTGTGTATAAATTTTTTAATGAGAAACTAATTTGTGCTGTAAACTTTCACCTGAAGTACAATAAAATAATAATTTTACAGACACTGCTAATGGAGTGGAAACTGGCACAAATATTTTGAAGGGCAATTCAGTAACATCCACTAGAATTACAAATGCACATCCCCTTTGACCAAGCAATTTCAGTGCTAAGAATTTACTAAAGTATTGTTTATTACAGGGCAAAGATTAGAAACAAACTAAATATCTATCAAGAGGAGCCTGGTTAATAAGTTGTGGTATATCTATTATGGTTAAGGTTGTGTATCAACTTGGCTATGCCATGATTCTCAGTGGTTTGACAGTCATATGATGGTGTGATCAATTCCATGATGAGATTTGATATTATGTGATCACCTCCATGATGGGATCCACAGAGAGTGGCCAATCAGTTGAAAGGGAGTTTCTTTGGGCATGTGGCCTACACTGAATGTAAGTGGATATTCTGGTAAGGCTTGTGGGCTTTTGCTCATTCTGGATCCGCAGCTGGCTCCTGTTCATCTCATCTCCGATTCTTGGGACTGGAGCTAGCAGCTTACCTGCAGTCTTGCCTGCAGATCTTTGGGATTCATTGATCTTTACAGCCTGTCAAAAAGAGCCCTGCTCTCCAACCTACCAATCTTGGGTTCGCCAGTCCCTGTGGCTAGGTGCATCAGGAGAAGCCTCTATCCTGACCCACGGACTTGAGACGTTCCAGCCTCTACAAGAATGTGAGCCATTTCCTTGATATAAATCTCTCTGCACGTATATATTTATACACTTTACTGGTTTTGCTTCTCTAGAGAACCCAGCCTAAGATAACATCCATACTAAAGACAAACAAAAAATTAAATGAGGAACCTCTTTTAATCCTGATAGGAACCAATCACCATGATATACTGCTAAATGAAAAAGGTGGGGTGCGGAACAGAATACATAATATGCTATTTGTATAAAGAGATACAAAAACACACACACCAGTTTTGTAAATATATACATACCCACACACATTATTCTGGATATACACAGAATATTTCTGGAGAGATGCACACACAAAAAAATTACTTCAACTACCTCTAAGGAAGGGAACTGGATAGTGGGAAGGCCTACTGGTTTTCTCTGAGTCTTGAAAAGACAAGGAAAGAGCATGCCAAAAATATTATCGATCTGCAGTCAGACCTGGGTTGAAATACTATGTAGATGCTTTCCATTTGAAAACCTTGGGCAAGGTTTCTCATCTTTAAAATGGAGATAATAACCTGTTGCTGTAGAGCCAATTTCAACTGATGCCAACTCCATGTGTTACAGAGTAGAACTGCTCCACAGGGTTTTCTTGGCTGTAATCTTCATGGAGGCAGACTGACAGGCTTCCACTGTGCTGCTGGGTGGGTTCAAACTGCCAATCTTTAGGTTAGCAGTCAACTGCAAACCACTTGCAACAGAAAGGCTCCTATAAAATGGGAATAATAGTCCTTGCCTGATAGGATATCACTGCTGATATCAGATGGATCTTGGCTGAAAATAGAGAATACCAGAAAGACGTTTACCTGTGTTTTATTGACTATGCAAAGGCATTTGACTGTGTGGATCATGACAAATGATAGATAACACTGTGAAGAATGGGAATTCCAGAACACTTAATTGTGCTCGTGAGGAATCTGTAATAGACCAAGAGGTCATTGTTTGAACAGAACAAGGGGATACTGTGTGGTTTAAAGTCAGGAAAGCTGTGCATCAGGGTGATATCCTTTTACCATATTTATTCAATCTGTATGCTAAGTAAATAATCCGAGAAAATGGATTATATGAAGAACGCAGCATTAGGATTGGAGGAAGGCTCATTAACAACCTGTGATACACAGATGACACAACCTTGCTTGCTGAAACCCAAGAGGACTTGAAACACATACTGATGGAGATCAAAGACTACAGCCTTCAGTGTGATTACTCCTCTACATAAAGAAAACAACAATCCTCACAACTGGACCAATAAGCAGCATTATGATGAATGGCGAAAAGACTGAAGTTGTCAAGAATTTCATTTTACTTGGATCCACGATCAACACCCATGGAAGCCCCAGCCCAGCCCAGTGCCGTCGAGTCGATTCCGACTCATAGCGACCCTAGAGGCCAGAGTAGAACTGCCCCATAGAGTTTCCAAGGAACGCCTGGCGGATCTGAACTGCCAACCCTTTGGTTAGCAGCCGTAGCACTTAACCACTATGCCACCAGCCCATGGAAGCAGCAGTCAAGAAATCAAAGGAGGTACTGCACTGGGCAACTGTGCAGCAAAAGACCTCCTTTTAGAAGTATTCAAAAGCAAAGATGTCACTTTGAGGATTAAGGTGTGTCTGACCCAAGCCAGGGCATTTTCAATCGCCTCATGTGCATGCAAAACCTGGACACTGAATAAGGAAGACCAAAGAATTGATGCCTTTGAATTATTGGTGTTCGTGAAGAATACTGAATATACCATGGAGTGCCAGAGCAATGAACAAATCTGTCTTGGAAGAAGTACAGCCAAAATGCTCCTAAGAAGCAAGGATGATGAGACTGCGTCTTACATACTTCGGACATGTTGTCAGGAGGAAATCAGGCCCTGGAGAAGGACATCATGTTGGGTAAAGTCAGGGTCAGTGGGAAAGAGGAAGACCCTCAGTGAGATGGACTGACACAGTGGCTGCAACAATGGGCTCAAGCATGACAACAACTGTGAGGATGGTACAGGACCGGGCAGTGTTTCATTCTGTCGTACAGAGCCAACTCAATGGCACCTAATAACAACAGGATTGTTATAAAGGACATGTGTAGGAAGCATGTAGCACAATGGCTACTTGGCAGAGAGTAACCAAAATTAGCCATTACAGACTATTTTAAGGAGAAAGTATAGGATAATAAAGAGAACTGGCTTTGAAGTTGTAGTTGGATTATGAATCCTGGCTCTACCGCTTTCTAATAATAATAATAATAAAAAAAACCTTTTGCCATTGAGTCAATTCTGACTCACAGTGAACCTATAGGACAGAGTAGAACTACCCCATAGGGTTTCCAAGGAGCAGCTGGTGGATTCAAACTGCCAACCTATTGGTTAGCAGCTGGGCTCTTAACCACTGTGCCACCAGGGCTCCATAAAAAAACAACAAACTTTTAAATAGTTATGTTGTCTTAGACAAGTCAGGTTAACTTTGATTTCCCCATGAGGAAAACAGCTTGGAAGAACTACTACCCAACAGGACTGCTGTGATAATTTTAAAAACTGGCTGCTGTCAAGCCGATTCCAACTCTGGGTGACTCCAGGTGTTGCAGAGTAGAATTGCCCCATAGAGTTTTCAGTGGCTGTGACCTTTTGGAATAGATCTCCAGGCTTTTCTTCCAAAACACCTTAGGGTGTCTTTGAATCCCCAACCTTTCAGTGTGTTTTTAAAAAAAAAAAAAATCTGTTGCTGTTAAGTCAATTCAGACTAATGGCAACCCCTTGTGTTAGGAGCTGAGCCACCCAGGGACTCTTTTGCTATGATAATGAAATGAGGGGAATTCTTGCAATGGATACGTACAATAGCTTACATTTTTCAAATACTTACCTTGTGCTAAATGCTTTATATGTATTAACTAATTTGATCTTATTAACTCCGTAAGGTAGATACTGTAATTTTTTCCATTTTACAGACGGAAGAAACTGAGGGACAGAGTTTAAATCACTTGCCAGAGGCCCCAAGCCAACAGGTAACTTTAGTCTAGCTCTAGAGTCAGTACTTCATAACTACAGCAGGCTGCCTTCTACATATGCAGATCCTGCCTGTCACCTACCAAGCTCAAACGTTACCTATTCATAGCAGTGTTTGCATAACACAAGAGTGCATAAACAGTGACTTTTTAAATTAAAGGGCAAAAGGAAGGTGGGTTCTGTTTTTTGTTTTTTTTTTTAAGGTGTAGAGTCCTGAACAAAAACCAGTAGAGAAAGGAGAGCAATACAGCATTTCTGAAAAAATCTAAAAAACTGAAACAGCTTCACAATGAGACTTCTTCCTCCTCTGCTTCTCAGAAGAAAAGCAGAGAACTACACACTTGAAAGAAAATCACTGGGGAGAAAAACAAAACATCATGATTAACACCTAAGAAAGGGATTCCATTTTTCTGCAAACTGAGAAAGGAAGTGCTTCACTCTCCTCTCCCTTACATTAACACTTCCTTTTGGCAGTGACAATGAGATTCAAAGACTCCTCCCCAAAGCTTTTAACAAGCAACACTCTTGAGCAAGAGGTTTCTAAAAGACTGACACATAGTGAATTTGCAGTTAATTTAAGTCCTAGGCACATTACCACCAGGTTAAACAGGGCAAAAGGCATAATTAATCACAAGTTTTACACCCAATGGCCTAATTTATCAGGTTCAGTGGTCCTGAGATAAAGGAAGTCAGAACCTCATATAGGGATCTCAAGTTCAAATACTACCCACCACTGTCTTGTATCTGCAGTTCCCCAACCTGGGGTATGCACCAGTTTATTATTGTAGGTCTTGATTTCTTTCCTGCATGGAATGTCAGTGGGCTTACACCCAAGTCAAATTTGATTTTTAATTATTTTATCTTTAAAATGAAATATACATATATATATATATATGTTGTTGTTAGGTGCCGTCGAGTCGGTTCCGACTCACAGAGACCCTATGCACAGCAGCAGGAATCACTGTCCAGTCCTGCGCCATCCTTACAATTGTTGTTATGCTTGAGCTCAGTGTTGCAGCCGCTGCAGAGCTACGAAATCACTGGAGAGAAAAGTATAACATGAATACCAAAACTCTTCCCCACTACCATCCCTCGTACTTTTTCGCAAAGAAAATCACTGGTAAGAGTTTTTAGGTGTTCTTTCAAGAAAACCACAAACCCTGTATCAGCATAAACTGTTCTGCACTTTACTTTTTAAAATTTTATTTAACATACCTTAAAGATCTTTCCATAGCAGCACATACTCAACTACCTCATTAACTCCTTCAATTTCATAGTATTCCATGGATGGCCATGTCACAATTTACTAAACCGGTTCCCAGTTGATAGCAAAAACCAGGACACAATTTAAATAGCTTTTACAAATATATAAAAACCAAAAATCAAACACATCGCCATCAAGTCGATTCCGACTCATGGTGACCCCATGGGACTGAGTAGAACGGGCCCCCCAGGGTTTCCAAGGCTGTAATCTTGGAACCACCAGCCTTTCAGTTAGCAGCTGAGCGTTTCAACCACTATGCACAGGGGCTCCTTACACACTTACAATGGCTACATATCTTAACAGGTATCTCAGCTTTTTTTGTAAGTCAGTGTGTAGTCTCAACTCCTAGGAGAGGAATTACTGGGTTAGTTTTTCATTTCAATCAATAATGACAAATTATCCTCCAAAAGGTGGCAGCAATTATCCTTTCACTGACAGCACATGGAAGTGGCTGTTTCATCCCATAATTGCCAACAGTGGGTATTAAACTTTCTCATTTTTGCCAAATTGGTAAGTGAAAAATAGTATCTCATTGTTTTGACGTGCGTTTATTGAATTACCAACGAAGTTGATTATCTTTTCTCGTGTTTAATAGCAATCTGCATAAGTTTTTCTTTGAACTGCCTATTCATATCCTTTCCCCACATTTGCCTTTTCTATTGACTTGTCAGAACACTTTGTAAATTAAGGAAATTTGCCTTTTTTCATATGTGCCCCAAGTATTAAATTTAATTTCAATCACTAAATTGGCATTCTGACTGGGGATTTAAATTATTTGTTCTACCTTTATAGGGAATACTCATTCAATATCAATCTCTTACATGTTCAAACTGAAGGGAATTCAAAGATGAATGAGAGTCCCAGTCTTGCAGTTTTTCTTCACAACTCAGAGAGATACAGGAATGAAATTCATTTCTGAGAATGCACAGTAATGATTTATATTAGTTCTTCATTTAGATTAAGTTTGCAGCTGCTTCAGAAAACAATTATGAATTTGGTTATTTCACTCACTAAAAACATCTGAATCAGTATTCTCTAATTCAGCAGATTAATCATAGGTCTTTTTTAACATTATATTAGGCAAAACACCATTCTCAAACTAGACATTTACATTGCCTGCTTTTATTTATAAAGCTGGATATTATTTTTTAGTACCATTAGTACTTATTTTAACAATTCTTATTTTAGTTTAGTTTTTAAAACTATACTCTGGATACGAATGTGAAATATGCCGTTTAGAAAACACACGCAGAGACGGCTTAGCTGAAACGGCCTGTTAGGGAGCTTCAAAATTGTCAGATCAACTTCTCCGTAACCCTCTTCTGCTCATTCAACCAGTGGAAAGAGAAATACTCTGCTTTTTCAATTTCTTTAATTTCTTACTTTAGAAATGTCTTACTCTCTTACAAAAAAAAGACTAATTTCATACCCGTGGAAGCAGCTTTCACCTCACACCCTCACACCCAGCCTGTGGTGTGGCCAGATAATAAGACTCCACCACTGCTATTCTCGAGCGTGGATTTTGGAAAGGATCACCGCTGACACAGGCACACCTGACATCTGACCACTGCCAAGTGTCCAGCCACGCCCAACACCAGCCTCAACATTCGAAAGAGGGGATCACTGCCCCCTCCCACCAAACTCCTTAGCCTTTGCCCTTTAATCTACTTGGGAAAGTTTCTCCATCCTCATCATTAATAATTACTACTTGCTGAAGGCCTGATGCACGCTACGCATGTTGTAAAGGCTTTATTTGCAGTATTTTACTGAATGAATCCTCTTGACCTCCCCCCCATAAGGCAGGTACTATTAGCTCATTTTGAAAAAAAAAAAATTGTGCTCATGAGGAACTTGTACATAGACCAAGAGGCAGTCATTCGAATAGGATAAGGGGATACTGCGTGGTTTAAAGTCAGGAAAGGTGTGCATCAGGGTTGTATCCTTTCACCATACTTATTCAATCTGTATCTGTATGCTGAGCAAATAACTCAAGAAAACAGACTATATGAAGAATGAGGCATCAAGATTGGAAGACTCATTAACAACCTGCCATATGCAGATTACACAACCTTGCTTGCTGAAAGCCAAGAAGACTTGAAGAACTTACTGATGAAGATCAGAGACTACAGGCTTCAGTATGGATTACACCTCCACACAAAGAAAACAAAAATTCTCACAACTGATCCAATAAGCAACATTACGATAAAAGGAGAAAAGATGGAAGTTGTCAAGGATTTCATTTTACTTGGATTCACAATCAACGCCCATGGAACCAGCAGTCAAGAAATCAAACAATGTATTACGTTGGGCAAATCTGCTGCAAAAGAACTCTTTGAAGTATTAGAAAGCAAAGATGTCACTTTGAGGGCTATGGTGCGCCTGACTCAAGCCATGGTATTTTCAATCACCTCATATGGCCGTGAAACCTGGACGACAAATAAGGAAGATAGAAGAAGAATTGACGCCTCTGAGTTATGGTGTTGGCAAAGAATACTGAATATACCATGGACTGCCAGAAGAATGAACAAACCTGTCCTGGAAGAAGTACAGCCAGAATGCTCCTTGGGAGCAAGGGTGGCGAGACTTCACCTCACTTACTTTGGGCATGTTATGAGGAGGCACCAGTCCCTGGAGAAGAACATCATGCTTGGTAAAGTGGAGGGTCTGCGAGAAAGAGTAAGATCCTCAGCAAGGGGGACCGACACAGTGGCTGCAACAACAGGCTCAAGCGTAACAACTGTGAGGATGGTACAGGACCAGGCAGTGTTTCTTCCTGTTGTACATAGATAGGGTCGCTATGAGTCAGAATCGAATGGACGGCAGCTAACATTAGCCCATTTTAGAGATAAGGAAACTGAGAATTCAAGTGGTTGACTTTCCCAGAGCTATTACGAAGTTTGCCCATCTAGCCCCTCAACACAATAACCCCTTATCCTTGTTTTTGCCCTGAGGGAAATAACACGGCAGGCAGAGAGAGGTAGGAAGGAGGTGAGGAAAAGGCAGAATAAAAAGATGCTTGCGCCAGATTACATTCCTGCCCTATAACAGTGGGCAGGGAAAGGGACAGCACTGGTGGTAAACATCCTCCTATTGCTGCCCAGGGTTCCTGGTTCTTCCTCTGTGAAGAGGAAGGTGATGGAGGAGAAAACATCACTGCGCCTTCTTTTCTACATCAAATCACCAGCAAAGTTACCGGCTGTGAGCAGAGAAAAAGTCCCAGGTGGGACTCCTGCTGAAGTGTAATCTGCTATCCAGAGTCTCAGTTTTTATCCCCTTCTCACATCAGAGCCCCTTACCCTGGCTCATTCTACCTGCTTTAAAATAAAAAGCTACCTTTAAATACTAATGTCTCAATTAATAAGAGACCACAGATCTAGGGCTCAAGTAACTGTTCCTACTGGTGTTTGAAGATGAAAGTCACAGAGAGTACATGCTGCCAAGAAGACACAGGGTTCAGCCTAAGTTCAACAGAATTGAAAGCAGCACTGAGACTCTTGCCTGTTCAAAAAGCAAGAGCAAACTGAAGGGGCATCCAGTACTGACCAAGCAGCAAGGAAGCCAAATCTGGAAGCACTGGAGGATAAGAGACAAGGAAAGCCAAGTCAACAAGACCAGTGAAGGCCAGGGACAAAGCAGAGCCATGAGGAGTGGAGAGCGTGCAGGTTTGGGAAGAAAACGAACAGACACTGGGGAGTGAAGGCAGACTGGGCAACCAGAGGCAAGAGGCCACTTACACAATGAGGCACTGTGGGCACAGTCACAGGGGAGAGTGGTACTGTCCTATAAATCAACCGTACAAGCCAGCCTGGGATACTCCTCCCTAAGACCTGAAGTAAAACATGAAGAAGAGGGGTTCTAGAAATATATATGCATGCATGCTTTAAAAAGAAAAACAAGACCTGATGCAAGATCGCATGTCAATAAGGCACAGTAAGTAAAGCTGTCTGAAATCTTTGCAAGATCGCACTCGAAAAAAGCTACAAAACACATCAGCATGCCCCATGCATCACGACTACGATTATGATCTGCTGTTCAGTGATGCAACAAACAAGGAAATGCTCTCCCCTAAACCAGCTTCCAAGGCTCACTAAAAATAAAATGTATTCTACTTGAAGGACTTTAGAACAAGAAAGCCACTTTGCTAAGACAGAAAAATCAGCTGACTGTAATATAACAAATGGCTGATTTTGAGAAGGATGAACAGATACCAGTTAATCAATATCCTGCTCTTCCTTCCACCCTGCTCTTTCCACTAAGTTTGAGCAAAAGAGCCAAAAAGACAATGACTGCTCTTACATATGATAACACTATACCCACTGCCATTGAGTCAATTCTAACTTATACTGACCCCATAGTGTTTCCAAGGCCGTAAATCTCTACAGAAGAAGACTGCCACATCTTTCTCCTGCGGAGCCACTGGTGGATTTGAACCACCAACCTTTTGGTTAAGCAGTCAAGCTCTTTAACTGCTGCACCACCAGGGCTCTTGATAACATTATAAACCAAACCAAACCCGCTGCCACTGAGTAGATTCCAACTCACAATGACCCTATAGGACAGAGAAGAACTGCCCCATAGGGTTTCCAAGGAGCACCTAGTGGATTCAAACTGCTGACCTTTTGGTTAGCAGCCGTAGTGCTTAACCACTGCACTACCAGGGTTTAAATAACATTATAGGTTCACATAAAACATCCAGTTAATGGAATATATAGCTACCGGAGTTTTCAAAGGTGTTGCATATTTACCAATTTCTTATACGGCACCAGGGCATTCGTCTTCCATTTAATGCCATTATAATCTTAAGTATTTTATAAATACTTATTTATCAGCAAAAATAACTAAAAGCATGGGTGAATTTATTTATAATACTGACATAAGAAAGGCCTTTCCAAGCACGGCATAAATCCCAGAAGCCATAAAGGCAAAGACAAATAAATCTGGCAACACAAAAATATATTGACAAAAAATATTCCCCTCCCAAAAAGCCAGAAGATAAACAGCATATTGTTTAATGCATGCAACACACGTGACAAAGGGCTACTTTCTAAATTCTTTAATTTATAAATCAAACAAATTGGGCTGACACAATCAATGGCAGAATGGGCAAGATACAAAGACAAGACAAATGACCAAAAAAACATGAAAAGATGTTTAACTTCATGATTAAAGACATGTAAATTACAAAAAGAAAAAATAATGACACCATTTTCCATCTATTGGACTTGCACACATTTTAAAAGAGCTGGCACGTGTAATCCTGAGGAATAATTTGGTAAACTGTAAGGAGCACTTACCTATGGTGCACAATCAACTACTAAGAATTGCGCGTATAAATATATTACTTGCAAAAGTATGTTAGGATGCCATAACAAAAAAAAAAAAAAAGGAGGAGGAAAGGGGATTAACAACCTGAAATTCTAACAAAAGAAGACTGGCAAAAAAATAAAATAAAATCTACAATACTATGCAGCAATTAAAAAGAATAAATTTGTGTGCTCTGATAAAGAGCTTGAAGATTTAGCCACGAACAGCATGCTGTAGAACAATATGTGTGTAGACAAGAGATTTTCTTTGTGTATAGTCCTTAAAAGGATACATATATGCTGCTATATCCATAAACATGTTTCCAGAAGGACTTACAAAGAACTATTAATGGCAGTCATCTTTGGGAAGAAGGACTAAGGGCTGGGGAGAGGGCAACAAATTTTTTTTTTTTTCTTTTGAATTTTTTATAACATAGCTGTATACCGGGGCCCTGCTGGGGCTTGGCTGCTAACCGAAAGGTCAGCGGTTTAAACCCACCCATTGACTTGGCAGGAGATAAGACCTGGGGACTTGCTCCTATAAAGATTACGGCCTAGAAAAGCCTCTGGGCAGTTCTACTTTGTCACATGGGGTTGCTATAAGTCAGAATCAACTCAATGACACTGAACAACAACACAGCTGTATTATTTATGCTAAAAGTTTTTTTTTTTTAAGGCATGTGTAGATTTTTACCTAAAAAAATAAAATAAAATTACTTTGTTAGACCTACGAATTTACAGGAGAAAAAAGGCTACAAATGGATAACTATTGTATAAAGCAGACAATTACAGAGGCAGAAACAAAGAACTATGAGAAGTAACAAGGATGATTACTTTTGACAAAAACAAACAAACAAAAAAAAAAACACTGCTGTCAAGTCCAACTCATGCTGACTGTGATCCAGAGTTTTCTTGGCTGTAATCTTTACAGAAGCAGGCCACTAGCCCTTTCTTCCACAGTTCTGCTAGGTTGAGTTTGAACCACTAACATTTAGGTTAGTAGTTGAGTACAAACCATTGCACCTCCTAGGGACCCACTTTTGACAGATACTTAAAAAAAATCAAAATAAAACAAAGAAAAACTTCAGGGTGGAAGTAATATTTGAACAGGGCCTTGCATTTCAAGTGAAACAGCAAGAGAACACTGCACACAGAAGGCATGGCAGAAGAAAGGCAGAGCAGAGTGAAAATGTACAGTGCTTGGGGTATATAGTGAGTAGTACAGTGTGGTCAAGGCACAGGTTCAAAGGTGACATGGGAAAGATGGGTGCCACAGTAAGAAACGTGCAGTGCCTTGAGTACTGGATTCAAGAACTCAAACTGAATTCTGGTAGCAGCAGATTTGAACATGAATCCAAAGAAGGAATCGACAGGACTTGGAGACTAAGAGAGGATATCCATTCTGGGGAGCAAGTTAGTTCAGCCTCGGCTAAGTTGGGCGTCTGTACAGAGCTGTCCAACAGGCAGTTGGAAATACAGGGCTGAAGCTCTAGAGAAACATAAGACTTGGAGATACTGATTTAGGAGTGACAAAAAAAATTACCGAGTATAGCTGATAAGATGACGTTATCCAGGGAAACAACACAGAAGAGCTGAAAACAGAAAAGGCCTTTTCTCCTATAAAGGAGATACTAGAGCATGTTATATGGTAAAAGAGGTAACACCTATATCTAGCATCAACGGCTCTGTTAAGCTCTGAGGAAACTGAACAATGAAAACCAGAATCTAAACAAATGACACCCTCTCACACTGCTGACCCATCTTGAAGAGAACCTAAAGATGGGAAAACCAAAAAAAGAAAGCCCAAGCCTGTTGCTGTCGAGTCAATTCCGACTCATACAGACCCTATAGGACAGGGTAGACTGCCCCCTAGGGTTTCCAAGGAGCATCTGGTGGATTCAAACTGCCGACCTTTTGGTTAGCAGGCATAACTCTTAACCACTACACCATCAGGGCTTCCAAAGATGGGAAGGGACTCTCAAATGTCACCTCGGTAAACCACCTACAGCTTTGAAATTCCCTCTTCAACATTCACGGACAAAGCCCTGGAAACATCTCCCCATAATGACAAACAGAACAAAAGTGTAAAAACTAAGCAATTAGAGACATGCTGAGTTCTGGAGATTCCCACGCTGCTGAGCTTTCGCACTCTTGATGTGTAGCTCTCTGAGGGCAGGAACTGTGTACCCAGGCCCAGTAGTATGCCTGGCACAGAGAGGCTCTCAGTACATGTCTGCTGACACCAGGCTCGACGTGGTGGCGCAAAATCCACTGGCTGCTGCCAGAACTGCACCCTCAGCTTTCTTTCGACTTTTCCTACTGAAGACTCAAGAAGTACTGGATTGTCTCTGCTAGTAGGCACAATGTAGCAAGGAAGCTTATTCCCACCTAACCTATAAGCCTAAAAACCAAACTCATTGCCATCGAGTCAATGCCAACTCCTAGCAACCCTATAGGGCTGAAGAGAACTGTCCCACAGGGTTTCCACGGCTGTAATCCTTATGGAAACAGACTGTCATTATCTTTCTCCCGTGGAGTGGCTGGTGGGTTGGAACCAGACCTTTCAGTTAGCAACCAAGCACTTAGCCACTGTGCCACCAGGGCTCCTACTTAACCAAAGAAAACTACTTTGTTCCACAAGATGCTATGCTTTATTTAAAAATATCTAGTTATGCTTCCAAGAACAGAAAGTAAGTTTACAAACTTGGGAGTTGTTTAAGGCACCAAGAGGCTTACAATTCCAAAGCCAGATTTGCACCTGCTGGCTTCAATAACTTGCCGATACCTGAGACACAATTCAAAGTAGGCTTTCTCTATCAGGCACTGAAGACCTCAAGATCCCTAATTTTCATTCTCATTTAAAAAGTCATTGAAAGGAACACATTTGAAGCACTAGGGACAATAAGCATGGTAACAGCAGTAACAACTACATAAAAATAACTTTTCTAGGTATTTCTGCCTGCGTCTAGATGAAAACTAAAATTGAGCTGTCATAATTTACAATCTAATCCTTCAGAAAGTAGAGCTGAATAACACCAGGGCTGCACAACACATGCTGGTGCTACTGAAACCCAACGCAAGAAAAAATAAAATAAATAAAATGGCATTCTGTGATGGATATTCATGAAGCACTCATCCTAATTTAAAGAAAACAAGTCTAGAGTTCTTACTGCATTAATTCATGTGCGCCTGAAAGAACATTTTTATCCAAACTGTTACATTTCCTACCAAGGCGTTAACATTCTCCAGGTCTGCTCAGATACACTGCTAATTCTGAGACAGTGCCACTTGTCCTTCAGTCAATGCAAATCTAACTGAAGACTCTCCTGAAATTTCCTAGTGGAGGAGGGAATGGCCTCTTTAACCTTACTAGCAATGGTAAAAAAAAAGAAAATAAGAGCTAACAGTTATTGAGCTCTTCCTACGTACTGTATGCTAAGCAAGCTCTTTACTTGCTCACTGAATCTTCATGACAACAGATACTGCAATTACCCCCATTTTACAGGTAAGGAAATAGAGACTAAGAAATTTACCCAAGGTCACACAGCTAATGATTGGCTAAACCAATATTTGGACCTAAGTTTGTCAGACTCCAGAGCCAGAACTCTTATCTCCTATAAAATAAGGAGTTTAATCCAGGCATACTGGTGAGATGCAGAGTTTTAATGGGGCCAGATTCTTATTGATCAACTTCGAGTGAAAAGAGAATTCTCATTTAAGGATGTATCACTACACTGACAAAGTCAGGCTGAGTCTGACACAGTGGTAATCACATTGTACTTTAAGTGGTTTGTAGCCATTTCCATTCTTTTTACTTCTGTTATTGAAGTAGGCAAGAGTAGAAGTGCCAAATTCTATCAAGTTTATTATACAAAGAGAAGGACTTGTTTCAGGTAAAAAAATAAGCTTTCTTTCTTAAAGACAAAGAACTCAAAGTAAGAATGGTAAGGACCATCATCTTATTTGCTCACTGCTATCATTTCAGGGAGCAGCGAAACTGAAAATACATTAAGTCCCGCCTCTTACGACAAAAGGATTAGAGAAGCTCACCTTGAATTACATTCTTCCATGAGGTTTTCCATGCCATCAACATCAACCAGAAAATAACCATGAGAAATTAAACTGCATTCAGTTGATGACTCTCACTATGCTAAATTCAGCAGTTTGTCAGCTATAAAAGATTAAATGGACACAATTAAGAAGTTTGAAAAAATTAAGAATGTAAATTAAAGTAACATGAAAATGAATGAGAATAAAACATAATGATGACAGTTTGGAGTTATGATACTGACATTTTTGACAAATACATTGGTCAACTGGAAGGTAGATGTGGGACAGAGACTTAGAAATCCACAACTCAGTGGATACACATAGGTCCAAGAGCCTAGCATTTCTTGACCTCAATAAATTTATCCCTAATAATAATGAAGATGATATATGCAATGAGCAGTTAATATGTGGTACAAACTGTGCTACCACCTTTGTATACTTATTTTAAAACTCATAGCAATCCTATGGATTTTATTACCTCCACCTTACAGATGAGAAAACGGAGGCTCAGAGACATTACATAAATTGCCCAAGTTTACACAGCTAGTAAGTAGCCTTGCTGGGGCTCAAATCAGCTCTATCTGATTCCAAAGGTGATGCTCTTTCCCCACAGACACCTACTGTGGAATTATGATTTTTTCTTTTCCCATTATCAGGATTAAACATTTTAATGTTTCAAATATTCATTTTGTGTTATCTGTACTCTTAATGGTAGCATTAGACATAAGTGATATATGCCAGAGAAAGCTAATAACAAAGAGCTTCTCCTTAAAAAAAAAAAAAAAAAAAAGATAAAAAAATGTTTACCAACAAAAATCAGGAAGCACTTATTAAGTAACCTATTATAAAAGTCCGACCTTATTACTAGATACCATAAGGGCTCCAGAGAAATGTTAAGACAATGCTCTCAAAAAACTCCCTCTCCAGTTGGGACAAGAACAAATAAGCGAGGACCAAGTGCTGAATCCTGTGCTTCTGAGTGCCACAAAGCATGAGGGTAGGGCAGTCAGGAACACCCCGTTGGAGGAAGTATAACTTCAGCAAGGGCTTGAAGGAAGTGTAGAATTTGCACAGAGAAGAAAAAGGAGGCCAATACTTCAGAAGAGGGAAAAGCAGGAGCAAAGCCCTAGAGGGAGTAATGAACTTGATTCTGCAGAGGACAAGACTTGGAGAAGGAGAAGCAGGGAATAAATTTCAGGGGTGGGGTGGGGCCAATTCAAGGAAAGCCTTGAAAACACAGGATGGGCAATGGCTGAACACAAAGTGGCAAGCAAAAGGACACTGCTCAGCTGTGGAGCAGTGGTGAAAACTGCCACGGCACAAGCTAGTCTCTGGCCTCTGGCTTCTCCCCTCCCGCCAAATTATCACAAACCACTCCTTGTCTCCTGTTGCTTGCCAATCAATGCCTTTAGAATAGTTTCAACTTTGGCTTAGTGTTCAAGTCCTTTCAGGAACTAGCCCCCATCAACTTTTCCTTCTACTACCCTCTTAGATTTTTTTCGACCCTTTTAGATGAACCCTTCTCTGCAACTGGAGACTGGTCTATTCACTAACTCCATACAATCATTGGGCTTGATTCCTCTTTTCCTATCTGAATCCTACTCATTCTTTAACACCCAGCTCAATCCTGCCCCCCTCACTAAGCTCCCCCTGACCACTCAGCCTACAGTGACCTCCACCTCTCCTTCACAATGCTACAGCACACTGCCTTGTCTCATCACAGGTAATGTCTCTGCACACAGTGTAAAGCTGCTTGGAGGTTGGAAGTGTTCTTTTTACTACTTTACTCATCACAGAGAACAGCTTCTTGACATTTAATAAGCAAGCAAGCACTAAACTATTTTTCTGACTTACTATAGGAAGTTTGGCATTAGCATAAAGGAAGGATGGGGGCGGGGGGGTTGGAGTCAAAGACCAGCTAAGAAGCTGTTGCAATAATCCAGATGTGAAGCAAAGAGGGCCTGGACTAGGGAACAAAGAGAAAAACGGGCAAATATAAACAACAAATTTTTTTGCACGCAAAAAATCGACAGAATGTGGCTGAGTACTACCAGGGACAAAAGCGAGGGATGAATTATGCTTAAGACAAGGTTTAGAAAGCGGTTCTTGGAATCATTTTATAGCCTGTCTGGAACAAAGTGCGTTAAGTGGCTAAAAAGTGCACATTTGCAAAGTCTTCAGTGCAACTGCCCAATATCTTGAACCAGGGACAGCCTTTCCGATTTCAGACATAAACAGGATGGTAGAGTTGGAAGGGTCTTTAGAAAGCCTCACTGATCAGACGGGGAAACTGAGGCTCAACATAGGAGAAGCTTGCTCAAATCCTCAAAACAGAGAAGGGCACTGTTCACACCCTTAACCCAGCCCCAGCCGGGGCCTCCGTAACGGCAGGACCGACTGAGGGCAAGAGTGACCATGGAGACGTCCGGGGACAAGCACGACGCGCCGCCGCCTCCTGTTTACCTGGAAAAGGCGGCGGCGTGAGGCAGGGGCTCCGCTGCAGAAGCTAGCAGGGCCGAACCCGCAGCCAGGCCTGGCTCTTCAGGAGACTCAACCATTCCGCCTCCCCGTACAAAGGAGAGCGCCCCCGGGTGCGCGGGGCGCTGAAGCCGGGGATCCGAAGACGCCCGGGACCGAGGTTTGGGAAGCCCCGGACAGCTGCCGGAATCCGACCCTCGGCCCCGCCAGAAGCTCCCGGACTTCGGAGCCGAGCACGGTTGGCCCCTCTGCGGCGCAGGCCTGGCCAGAGCAGGTACCCCGGGCCTCCCGACTCCACCCGGCCTCGGCTCCAGCCCGCGCCGTCCGCCCACCCACCGGCCCGCCGGACTGACCAGGCGCGGAGCGCCCGCCCCGCCGCGCCCAAACGGAACCGGACAGCTGCCCCGTGCTGCCCCGGGCTCCGCCCGCAACTCGGCCACCGCCCACCGCCTGCCGCCCGCCGCCCGCCGCCCGCTGCCCGGGGCGGGTGCGCCTCACCTGGCCTGAGCGCCGCGATCACATCGCCCGCTCGCGGCGCCCCCACCGCCGTCGCCCGCGACAGGCCTGTCCCCGTCGCTCCGGCTGCCGCCCCAGCCCGCGCCCCCCGCCCCCGGAAGCGTTTCCCGGCCCCGCCCCCTCGGCGCCAGCGCTTCCGGCCAGGCGGGGAGTTAGGAGGCGGCGCGCCGCGTTGAGGTTCACGCGGGTCAGTGGGGTTCCGGAACCTCGGCACAGGGGAGCAGCGGACTTCAGACCAGCCGTGCGACCGTGGAGCCTTTCTCCTCAAGCGGCCGCGATTCTGCAGGCCGCGGCCTTCCGTCCGGTGTTCTCCTCGGCACCTCTTGCTGGCAGGAGGAGGGCCCGCAGCGGGGAGCGCGCGGGCGTCTTCGGAGCCGATTGGGTGAGAGATCAGGACCCTTGGGCCGCCAAGACTGCGGGCCTGCTCGCACCTCCGGCCCAAGGCTTCTCCCAGAGACCTGCACGCCCGCAGTCCTTCGGGTGTCCGTCCCTCACCGGAGCCGCGCCTGGCGTGACAGCAGAAGGTAGTTAGGAGCGCCGGCCTGGGAACCTGCTGTACCCGCTCGCATAACGTATGACCTTGGGCAGATTTCCTTTCCCTCAAAACAGACATAAGAATTCCCAATTTGGGATTATAAACCCCAGTCACAGAGCAAGTCTCAAAAACGTGCGTTTCCAGACCCTCGGAGACACCTGGCATCATCATCCTGGAGTGGAAGTGGGAGCCTCATCCAGCATTTTCCTTTCAGCTTCAGGCACATTTAACACCCTTTAAAGAGATTTTCTTTGCATTTTGTAGAATCCTGAGTAGTTTTGACAAAGGTGTATTTTCCCTTTTCTGACTTTGTAATAAAAATAAATTAAGAGTCAAAGATACCAGCACCTCTTCAAGATACAAAGCTGAGACTTCCTGATGATACCTCACCCTTCGCAAGCAGGAATTCTTCCTCCAGTGTCATCTTCCTATACACTCATGCAGGGTACCGTATACATTATATACGTGGTATACAGGGCACTATATAATTTATATACATGACGTCTTTTTAATACACAACCCCAGGAGGTATTGATATTAATATTCCCATTTTATGGAGGACAAAAAAGTGATTTAGAGAGGTTAAGTGATTTATCCAAAGTCACACAGCTAGTAAATGGCAGATTTAAGAGGGGCTCTCAAAAAAAAAAAAAATTTTTTTTTTTCTCTTCTCACCTTGAGTCCAGACACATAGCTCTGCCTTCTCTTGTGGTGATAGCATATTCAGAGCACATAATTTTAGGTAACTGGACTCCAGCTGCAGGCACCTGGGCAGACAGACAGTCTTGTTCTCTAATTGTCATTCCTCTTGAGCTATTTCCTTCAGCTCTGTCCCCAAGAGTGCGATCAGTGGACCCAGGGCATGGGGGTATATCACTGTTTCAGACCAGGTTTCCTCAGGACTTGGCTGCTTACCGCATCCACAGCAGTGAATGAGAACCTGTTTCTTTACAGACCTGCCTTAGATCTTACCATTTTAACTGATTTTTGCTAAATTTGTTGGTAAGAATTGGGATCTTCTTGGCCATGATACAGCATTTGTATGTTATTAATGACTATAAAGACTAAAGTGTTCCTAAGTATTTGACCTTTTTACTAAGCATCTCTCAAAGTTGTTGGGTACCTGTCCAGTGGACACTGGCTCATTTCCCTCATAATTTAAATTGATCCTCCTACCTAATTGGGCCATTAATCTTTTATCATTTATATTTCTTTCCAGTCTCTTGCTTCTTTCTTTTTTTTTTTAGTTTAGGTGATTGTTATACCAAAAAACAAAACCAACCCCATTGCCATCGAGTCATTTCTGATTCACAGTGACCCTATAGGGCAGAGAAAAACTGCCCCATAGGATTTCCAAGGCTATAGATCTTTGTGGAAGCAGACTGCCACATCTTTCTCCTGCAGAGTGGCTGGTGGATTTGAACTGCCAAACTTTCAATTAGAAGCCGAGCTCTTTAACTACTGAGCCACCAGGGTGCCTTGCTGATTGTCATAATCTCTACTAATTTACTTTAGTTAGAAAATTGTCACCTCTCTGCAATTGGGGTACATGTGTTTCTTCTTCCCCATAATTTTTGTGGCACTTTAAAATGATTTACCCCTTTAACCCACTTGAAATCAAGAGTTCAGAGGGTGGTAGGAAACCCTGGTGGTGTTGTGGTTAAGTGCTACGGCTGCTATCCAAAGGATTGGCAGTTCGAATCCGCCAGGCGCTCCTTAGAAACTCTGTGGGGCAGTTCTACTCTGCCCTATACGGTCGCTGTGAGTCGGAATCGACTCGATGGCACTGGGTTTGGTTTTGGTTTTGGTTTACGCCAGCCTCATTTTAATTTATTCCACACAGTTATCCAGTTTCCCCAGCAGTATTTATGAAATGAACAAATTCACATTTCATCGGAGTCTAAGGTTCTTCGTCAATCCACATTTAAGGAGGGGCTTTGCCATAATGGGTGTCAGCATTTGTGACAGTTACAGCTGGTGCTCACCACTATCTGTTCTTTTCTTTCAGGGCACCCAGCTAAACCATATATCCCTGCCTCCTCCCATGTCACATGTTAATTGAGATAGCGTGAAAAACTCCAAACAACTGCCGTTGAGTATTCTGACTCATAGTGACCCTATTGGACAGGGATCATAGCCACCCTATTGGACAGGGTTCATAGCCACCCTATAGGACGGGGTAGAACTGCCCCATAGAGTTTCCAAGGAGCACCTGGTAGATTCGAACTGCCGACCTTTTGGTTAGCAGCCATCTCACTTAACCACTATGCCACCGGGGTTTCCAGAGTATGAAGTGCTTGGCATATATGACTCATCTGTAAAAGTTAATTTACTTCCTCTTCTTTCTTCTAATTCCTAGGGCAGATGCTGCCTGAATCTCCCTTTCTCATCTATTTCAGATTCCTGAGATTTGGAAAGCCAAGATGGCCAGATTATTTGATCCCAGCCTCTCCTCCTTCTGGTTCCCACTGGGAGACTTTCTGCCAGAAGTCTGTGGCCTACCTTGAAATCCCTAAAATTTGGCAAAACCTAAGGTCTGTGTTGGCACCTGTTGGAGTCTTTACAGAACACACATACGTCATGAGTTTCTCTTAAACAAAAAATTAGGACGAACACGAATAGACATGCACACCCACATTCATTGCAGCATTGTTCACTATAGCAAAAAGTTGGAAACAACCTAGATGCCCACCAACTGATGAACGGATAAACAAACTGTGATATGTACACACGCTGGAGTATTACGTGGCGATAAAGAACAACGATGAATCTGAAACATCTCATAACATGGAAGAATCTTGAGGGCATTATGCTGAGTGAAATAAGTCAATCACAAAAGGACAAATATTGTATGAGATCGCTACTGTACTGAAAAGGTTTACACACAATCTCTACTAATTTGCTTTAGTTAGAAAATTGTCACCTCTCTGCAGTTGGGGTACATTTGCTTCTTCCCCATAATTTTTGTGGCACTTTAAAATGACTTACCCCTTTAACCCATTTGAAATCAAGAGTTTAGAGGGTGATATGCCAGGCTCATCTTAATTTATTCCACATAGTTATCCATTTTCCCCAGCAGTATTTATGAAATGAACAAATTCACATTTCCTCAAAGTCCCAGGTTCTTCAGTCCACAATTAAGGAGGGGCTTTGCTATAATGGGTGTCAGCATTTGTGACAGTGACAAAAACAAACAATCTTTGATGGTTACAAAGGAGGGGAGGGGTGGGGATAGAAAAACACTAAATAGATAATAGATAAGTGGTAACTTTGGTGAAGGGTAAGACAATATAGAACACTGGAGAAGCCAGCACAACTTGTACAAGGCAAGGTCATGGAAGCTCCATAGACACATCCAAACTCCCTGAGGGACAGAATTGCTGGACTGAGCGCTACAGGGACCATGGTCTTGGGGAACATCTAGCTCAACTGGCATAACATAGTTTATAAAGAAAATGTTCTACATTCTACTTTGGTGAGTAGCGTCTAGGGTCTTAAAAGCCTGCGAGCGGCCATCTAGGATATTTTGCTGGTCTCACCCCTTCGGGAGCAAGGAAGAATGAAGAAAACCAAAGATTCAAGGGAAAGATTAGCCCACAGGACTAATGGACGACATTGTACCACAGCCTCCACCAGAGTGAGTCTAGTAAAACTAGATGGTGCCTGGCTACCATCACTGACTGCTCTGACAGGGATCACAATAGAGGGTCACACAGAGCTGGAGAAAAATGCAGAACAAAATTCTAACTCAAAAAGACCAGACTTGCTGGCCTGAAAGAGACTGGAGAAGCCCTGATAGTATGGCCCCAGGACACCCCTTCAGCTCAGTAACAAAGTCACTTTTGAGGTTCACCCTTCAGCCAAGGGTTAGACAGGCCCATAAAACAAAATGAGACTAAAGGGGCACACTAGTCCTGGGGCAAGGACTAGAAGGCAGGAGGGGCAAGGAAAGCTGGTAATAGGGAACTCAAGGTCGAGAAGGGAGAGTGTTGACATGTCATGGGGTTGTTAACCTATGTCATAAAACAATATGTGTACTAACTGTTTAATGAGAAACTAGTTTGTTCTGTAAACCTTCATCTAAAGTACAAAAAAAGAGAGTTTCTCCAGTCTCTGTCAGCTTCCATGAGACTGATCTGGGACATGACACTTCACCCAGCTGAGGGTTCGTTTCCTAAACTGTGTAGTGAGGGTGATGGTACCTATCTCAATGGATAAATAATGTAATGCTTCCAGCATGTTGCCCTCAATAAATTTTATTTGTCAGCAAGAGAAAAAGGATAGCCTTGAGAACTCCACCTATTTCCATGCGCTCATTTCCCACCTCCCAGAGAGATGGCTTGTTCTCTCCTCTCTTCCTGTCTCACCTGCCCAGCTTCCAGGAGGGCCTGGCCTCCCTCTGACCTGAGTCTGGCTGACCCCCACTGGGCCCAGGTGCTGTCTAAGTAGTGCTTCCCTGGTTTCCTGCTGATTCTCCAGCACTGCCCCGTGTAATTGACTCTACTGGTAACTAATTACTATGCAATTATATGCGTAATATCTGTGTCTTCTGCTAGCCTATAAACTCCATGAGGAAGAGACCTTGTCTGACTTCTTTTCTACTGTTTCTCCAGTGACTGGTACTCAGTATTTGTTGAATAAATTGATAGTAATGGTCACCTGTTCTGCTTTTAAGTTTGAGTTCCTTCTGGGCAGAGACTATTTTATTGATTTGTTTCCTCTGCACCCAGCAGAGAACCTGGCACTAAGTGGGCAGCAATAAATATTTGCTGAATGAAGCAATGAATTAATGAGCTGAGAGACCAAACTCCCATCTCTCTTCCCTTTTATGTACATCACACTGTAAGAACAGACCTCCCCACCTGTGTAAATGGTCTCTTGGTCCTAACCAGCTCCTGTCCTGCAGCTTCCCATGACCCATAAGGATGATTGGTGAGAGGAGAGAGAAATGCCTCCCATATTTGTCAGGAATCCTCACTTGGAAAATAAGATTTTTGGGAAATCTACCTGGATCCTCTCCACCCAACTTCCTGCCAGGAGGACAGACCTACCTGGTCAGAGAGGATGGCTTAATTACAGGGGATTATGCAAATTCAGGACCCACTTTTCAGCATAATGCATTTATTTTCCTCAGACCCGTTAACTGCAAAGTTTCATCCCACGCTCACACATACTGTGGTAGGTGGTGGTGCTGTGTTCTGGCTAAGAGCACGAAGCAGTTTTTATAGTTGCTTTGGGCAAATCATGATCTTTGTGCATCTTCCTTGCTCTTCTGAAAATGGGGCCTAATATTACTGAATTCGCAGTTTTAATAAAGGACACACCCTTGTTCACGCTGAAAAATTCCTGAAATCGGAAGATGTAATCAATGTGTGTATTTTATGTGGTGGTGTTGTTTGCCCCAAACACAGTCATTAAATACAGAGCATATCTCAGAATCAATGGCGTTCTTGAAAGCTATGTCTTAAGGTGCATTTTTGTAACTCACATCAAATTTTCTCACAGACAGATGTCTGACTAAAGTCAGAAGACTGAAGACATCTGCAAAGATCTAGCCTGGTTTAAAAAGGTGGATTTGGGCTCTCAGTGTTACAGACCCGCTGGGCACACTTTGGATTTCAGTGAAGTGAGCAAACCGCACGTGAAGAGCAGTCAGGCTCCCACATGTGTTTAATGTAAAGCCAACATCCTGTCCATCAAACGTTAGACCAGAAGTGCTGCTTGCCTTCACTCAGAAATCAGAGGGCTTTGCAGGATGACTTTGATGACCAAGGCTCTTTAAAAAGATGCCTGGGGAGACTGAACCTTTTCCCCAAGTAAATTTCCCTAGAGCAAATAGTTCCATTGACCTTAGACTGATATTCATGCTTTCCTCAGAGTTGAGAGCTTTTAAAAAATAAGTCATGGCAGCTGATTGTTAGAGGCCTCACTGAAGATTTTAAATATGATGATCTGGGGAGTGCAGTCTCTTTATTTCTCTGTTTTTTCTTTGTTCCTTTATTTTTTTCCTTCTTAGAATCAGAATGGAGAGGAGCCCTTTGGGAATATGATCCTCAGGGGGCTGTGGGATGGTCCTAGCCATCCCACATTGTGGAGGAGAGTCCAATCTTTGTTTTGTTTTAACAAAAAATTAACTGTTTTAATTAATTTGTTAAAAACAAAACTAAGGGATTATAAATGTTTTGACAAACATATACATTTGTTAACTGCAATCATGACCTTTGCAATTGGTGACTTTTGCCTTTCCTTGTGGCTAAGCATGAACAGGGTGCCTGGCATCTGATTTTTAACCCTGACTAGGGTCCCTGTAAGGAACCCGGGCTGCTCAGTGGTTAAGCACTTGGCTGCTAACCAAAAGGTTGGTGGTGTGAACCCACTAGCCACTCCACAGGAGAATAATGTAGCACTCTGCTTCCATATAGATTTACAGCCATAGAAGTCCTATGATGCAGTTCTACTCTGTCCTAGGGGGTCACTGTGTGTCGGAATCAACTTGACAGCAACAGGTTGTTGGTGTGACCCCACGTATCCTCAGCTTTGCTGTCATGCTGCAGAAATCAGTAACTAAGGAAGCCTGATAGGAGATGTAAGATCACCAGGCTCAAGGCAGATTGAGCTGGGCAGTGGAAGCACACAGTGCCCGGGAGACCCTGACGTGAAAATTACTGTTTCGTATTCATTCAACAAATATTTATTGAGCAGTTGTTGTTATGTGCCATCGAGTCTGTCCCAACTTGTGGCGACACTATGTAAAACAGAACGAAACACTGCCCAGTCCTGTGCGATCCACACAGTTGTTGCTAGGTTTGAGTCCATTGTTGCAGTCACTGTGTCAATCCAACTTCTTGAGCGTCTTCCTCTTTTTCACTGACCCTCTACTTTACCAAACATCATGTCCTTCTCCAGGGAGTGGTGCCTCCTCATAACATGTCCAAAGTATGTAAGATGAAGTCTAGCCATCCTCGCTTCTAAGAGCGTTCTGGCTGTATTTCTTCCTACACAGATTTGTTTGTTGTTCTGGCAGTCTGTGGTATATTCAATATTCTTTGCCAACACCATAATTTAAAGACATCAATTCTTTGGTTTTCCGTATTCATCGTCCAGCTTTCACATCCATATGAGGCAGTTGAAACCATAGCTTGGGTCAGGTGCACCTTTATCCTCAAAGTGACATCTTTGCTTTTTAACACTTCGAAAAGGTTTTTTGCAGTAGATTCGCCCAGTGCAGTATTTCCTTTGATTTCTTAGCTTTCAGCCAAGATCCATCTGACATCTGCAATGATATTCGTCATTCTACCTCCTCTTCTGAATCCCTCTCGAATTTTTGGCAGTTTCCTGTCAATGTACTGGTGCAACAATTTTTTAACTATCTTCAGCAAAATTTTGCTTATGTGTGATATTAGTGATATTGTTCAATAACTTCTGCATTCTGTTGGACCATCTTTTTTTTTTTTTTGTGGAATGGGCACAAATAAGGATCTCTTATTCTCAGTTGGCCAGGTAGCTGTCTTCCAAATTTCTTGGCATAGATGAGTGAGTGCTTCCAGCACTGCATCCTTATGTTGAAACATCTCATTGGTATATCGTCAATTCCTGGAGTGTTGTTTTTCACCAATGCCATCAGTGCAGCTTGGACTTATTCTTTCAGTACCGTTGGTTCTTGATCATATGCTACCTCCTGAAATGGTTCAACGTCGGCCAATTCTTTTTGGTACAGTGACTCTGTGTATTCCTTCCATCTTCCTTTGATGCTTCCTGCGTCCTTCAATATTTGCCCTTAGATTTCTTCAATACTGCAACTTGAGACTTGAATTTTTTCTTCAGTTCTTTCAGCTTGAGAAATCCTGAGTGTGTTTGTCCGTTTTTGTTTTATAACTCCAGGTCTTTAAACATTTCATTATAATACTTTGTCTTCTTGAACTGCCTTTTGAAATCTTCTGTTCAACTGTTTTACTTCATCATTTCTTCCTTTCACTTTAGCTACTCGGTGTTCAAAGGCAAGTTTTAGAGACTCTTCTGACATCCATTTTGGTCTTTTCTTTCTTTCCTGTCTTTTTAATCACCTTTTACTTTCTTCATGTATGATGGCCTTGATGTATCCTACAACTAGTCTGGTCTTCAGTCATTAGTGTTATATGCACCAAATTTATTCCTGAGATTGTCTTTAAATTCAGGTGGAATACACTCAGGGTCATACTTTGGCTCTCCTGGACTTGTTTTAATTTTCTTCAGCTTCAACTTGAACTGGCATATGAACAATTGATCATCTTTTCGGCAGTTGGGTCCTAGCCTTGTTCTGAGTGATGATATTGAGCTTCTCCATTGTCTCTTTCCACAAATATAGGTGATTTGATTCCTGTGTATTCCATTTGACAAGGTTCACGAGTACAGTCGCCGTTGAAAAAAGGTATTTCCAATGAAGAAGTCACTGGTCTTGCAAAATTCTATCCTGTAATCTCCAGCGTCATTTCTGTCACTGAGGCCATATTTTCCAACTGCAGATCTTTCTTCGTTTCCAACTTTTGCATTCCAATCACCAGTAGTTATCGATGCGTCTTGATTGCATGTTTGATCAATTTCAGACTGCAGAAGTTGGTAAAAATCTTCACTTTTTTCATCTTTGGGATTAGTGGTTGGTGCATAAATTTGAATAATAATTGTATTAACTGGTCTTCTTTGAAGGCGTGTGGATATTATCTTACCACTGACAGTGTTGTACTCAGGACAGATCCTGAAATGACGATGAATGCAACATCATTCTTCTTCAATTTATCGTTCCCTGTGTAGTAGACCATATAATTGTCCAATTCATAATGGCCAATACCAATCCATTTCAGTTCACTAATGCCTAGGATATTGATCTTTATGTGCTCCATTTCATTTTTGATGACTTCCAATTTTCCTAGATTCATACTTCATACATTCCACATTCTGATTACTAATGGGTATTTGCAGCTGTTTCTTCTAATTTCGAGTTGTGCGACATCAGCAAATGAAGGTTCTGAAAGCTTGACTCCATGTCATTAAGGTCAGCTCTACTTTGAAGAGGCAGCTCTTCCCCAGTCATGTTTTGAATGACATCCAACCTGGGGGGCTCATCTTCCAGCACTATATCAGACAGTGTTCTGCTGCTATTCATAAGGTTTTCACTGAACAATTTTTTAAGAAGTCGATAGCCAGGTTCTTCTTCCTAGTCTGTCTTAGTCTGGAAGCTTTGGTGAAACTTGTCTACCATGGGTGGCCCTGCTGATATTTGAAATACTGGTGGCATAGCTTCCAGCATCACAGCAACTCGCAAGCAACCACGGTACGACAAACTGACAGACAAGAGGTGGATTGAGTGCTTACTAAGTGCCAAACATTGCTCTAGGTGCTACGGATACAGCAGTGGGCAGAGGGGGAATATCTCTTACTCATGGAGCTTATATTGCTAGCAGGGAAGGAGCAGCATAAACTAACAAGTATGTGATACGTTAGATGGGGAGAAGGGCTATGGAAAAGATAAGTAGGGGAATTAGGAGGGAGAGAAGAAAATATATTACTCATTGATAGTTGAAATTCTTACCTTCCTCTGGTCTTACCTTTCTATATCAAATAAGATGCTCATTCATGGATACTAGATGAGCAGAGGCTCATGGCATCATTACCTGCCTTGCTGACCTTTAGCTTTCCTCCTTGCTAACATTGAGCTGGGGTTTGCCTGAGCCCATGTACCTGGCCTGCTCTGTTGGTCTGATCAGTTCCCTTCTGTTGGGGTCCTCCAAGATCTGTTCCTCACCAGGTTCTATGTTCCCTCTGTCCCCCTGGAGTCGGCTCTGAAGTCCTGTCAACCATCTCTGGCCCAGAACTTTGTTTTCAGATTCAGTACTTTCACCATTACTGGACCTGTCATGGATTGTATTGTGTCCCCCCAAAAATATATGTCAACTTGGTTAGGCCATGATTCCCAGTATTGTGTGGTTTCTCCATTTTGTGACAGTAATTTTATGTTAAAGAGGATTAGGATGGGATTGTAACACCCTTACTAAGGTCACATCCCTGATCCAATGTAAAGGGAGTTTCCCTAGAGTGTGGCCTGCACCACCTTTTATCTTATAAGAGATGAAAGGGCAGCAAGCAGAGAGTGGGAGACCTCATACCACCAAGAAAGCAGTGCCAGGAGCAGAGCGTTATCCTTTGGACCAGGGGTCCCTGCATGGAGAAGCTCCTAGTCCAGGGGAGACTGATAAGACCGACAGAGAGAGAAAGACTTCCCCTGGAGCTGACACCCTGAATTTGGACATTTAGCCTACTAGACTGTGAGAAAATAAATTTCTTTTTGTTAAAGGCATCCACTTGTGGTGTTTCTGTTATAGCAGCACCAGATAACTAAGACAGGGCCCTTGACTTCTTTCACTGCATTTCTGAGATTTTGCACAGATGGTAAAAACCATAGACTCTGGGCATGTTAATCAGTCTCTCAGAGCCTCATTTTCTCATCTATAAAATGGGTATTATAAGAGTACCTGGAAACCCTGGTAGCATAGTGGTTAAGTGCTACGGCTGCTAACCAACAGGTTGGCAGTTCAAATACGCCAGGTGCTCCTTGCAAACTCTGTGGGGCAGTTCTACTCTGTCCTATAGGGTCGCTATAGGGTCGCTATGAATCAGAACCAACTCAAAGGCAGTGGGTGGGTGGGTTTAATAGTACCTGGCCTACATGGTTGTTGTGAGAATCCCAGGAGATAATGGAGGTAAAGAGGTTTGCAGAGCCTTGAGCTTAGAGGGCACTGAATCCAAAAGAGCTGAGGTGAGGGACTAAGCAAATGGCAGCAACACAGTGCACAGCACAGGGAGCAGTGCACTGTGAGGGGTATACCCTGTCTTTGTCTCCCCTGCTTCTTCCGACCTCTCCTCCCCCCACCCCACCTCTGACACTCTGTCATTCTCAGCTTCCCTTTCATCATGAAGCTTAGCTCCGTGGAATCTTTGCCTCTGGCCACTTAATGAGAAAACTCTTCAACTGATCTGCTCCCTCACACCCTCCCACCCTTATTGCCTGAAGAGCAGTCTATGTTCAAAGGGAAAGATGCCTTCTTTGTCAATCAAGACTCAAGAATACTAGGGTATCGTGGCCCTGGTTTGCAAAACACCATTTTTCTCCTCTCTGGAAGTGACTAGAGTTTCGGAACTCCCAGAAATCTTGGTGCCCACTGTCAAACTAGTTAGTGGGTTAAATTCATCCAGGGGACTCCTTTGCACAGAGAGAATCAAAGTATCTCTACCTCCATCCCTACTCTTGGCTGGAACCACAGAACCTTTGTTATTTCCTCAGCATGGAAGCCTGGCTTAGCTAATAATTCACACTGAAAGACTTCTCCCAATAACTGCTCCCTGTACTCAGAGGACATTCAGATCCTTGATCTCCCTCAGTTTTGACAAAGTTGGACATGCTCAACTGCTTTGGCTTCTTAGTCAGAGCACAGATGTCCAGGCATAAAGTCTTGTTAAAGGCGGCTCAACTTTGTGTCAAGAAAGAAACTAAGGACAAAATTCCATGGCCAAAATTCCAGCTGACTAAAACTAGGGCCCTCCCTGAGATAGCTCAGAACTGGCCAAAACTCACTGAACAAAGTTAAGATTTTATCCTCTCTGAGCTTTTGTTTCGTCATCTGTAAAATGGAGGTAATTGTGCTGATCCCAGAGAGCTATTAGGAGTCTTACAAAGAGATAATGATTGTAAGGTGGTTTACGAAGTGTCTGGTGTACGATAAACACACAGTGAATAGTAGCTGTCATGGCTCCTTTGAGGTCCTACTTTCCTGCAGAGTCTTCTCTATCCTGTTCAGCTTACCTGGAACTCTCGTATTGAACCCTGAACAGATGCTGACTAGTCTTTCAGGAACAAGCAGCAAAACAACAGGGACTTTGTCTTGCTCTTGCATAGTTTTTGAAAGTTACCAGGATTTCCTGTTGTCAGGGGCTTCCTATGACTTGAGAGCAGGGACTGTATCTGGTTTCCCACTGTGGTCCCAGTGCCCAGCACCAGGCAAGTGTTCAATAAATGTTTTAAAATAAGGAACAAATGGAGGACAAAGAAAAAAAGAGTCAGGCATAAAGACAGTAGATTAGAGGTTACCAGGGGCTGAGGGGAGAGGGGAATGAAGAGTTATTGCTTAAGAGATACTAAGTTTCTGTTTGGGATGATGAAAAACATTTGGAAATAGACAGTGGTGATAAGTCATACAACATGGTGAATATAATGAATGCCATTGAATTGTACACTTAAAATGGCAAACTTTCTGTTATGTACATTTTACAATAAAATTTAAAGAAAGATCAGACTCCAGCTGACTAAAACTAGGGCCCTCCCTGAGATAGCTCAGAACTGGGGGATATAAAGTCATAAAGCCTTCCTGAGTGGGATGCATTCCAACCCCCCTGCCTATAAGCAGACTATTCCCGACCATCCCAATCCTCCATGGTCCTCACTCCAATCTCCTTTTGAAACTGCTGCTCACCCTGTCTTTCCAGAGAGTTGAAAAACAGGCAGAACTAATATCTAGGAAATGATCAACAGCAATACCCCAGGAGCTGAGGGCTGTGAGTAACTGATGTCCTTCCCTCTTCCAGTGGGCAAGTCCACAGTCACCTACAACAACCTGTCTTCCATCAAAAACCTTGTATCAACAATGCGCTCCAGAAACACAACCATGTGAAAGCCATTCCTTTCAATGAAATGTGTGGAGCTTTTCTTCAAGTTCTGCTGATGTTTCAACCTCTAGATCCCTCTCTTAGTTAAACTTTTGCAGTAAAAAGGCCCTCTTGAGCTTTTTCTCTAAAGCATTCTCCAAAGACAGCCTGATGTTAGCCCTCCATATCAGGAGACCCAGAAACTCGAAAGAATTGGAGGCAAAACTGTGAGCACGGCCCTTTCCTTGCTCAACGGAGTTCAAACCATATTGTTTAAATTATGAGTCTCTTCAGATACCCATAGTTTCACTTGCTTGTATCAAATTCCTGTAGATGGGAATGCTGTTTCTAGCAGAACAACAATTATGCATGACAATCTCACAACTGAAGTTGGATCTTCTATGGGTTCTGCTGTGCAGTATGGTACTCTAATAGAGATTGAGCTGCAATTTTAAGGACCATCCCATTTAAAGAACAAATGAATTAAAAATGAATGGGAAATCACAATCACTCACGACAGCATAGATAAAGGTCAGAAACACAGTGTTGAACAAAAGAAGCCAGATATGAAAGAGTATACAATGTATGACTACATTTACATAAAATTCAAGGATAGGCAGAAGTAATCTCTGGTGTTACAATTTAGGATAGGGTTACCCTTGGAAAAGGAAATGAGGGGACTTTTGAAACCCATGGTTTTTGAGCTGGGTACTGACTCGATGGCACTGGGTTTGGGTTACTGATGACATGGGTATGTTCATTTTGTGAAAATTCATTGTTGTACAATTATGACTTTTGCTCTTTTATGCTTCATTATACTTCTTCTTCTTTTTTTTTTTTTTTTTTTATTAAAGTGTGTGTTTGGCCAGCAGGAAATTCTGATGTCCGGGACTGAATCTCACAATGATAATGCAAGCTTTCATTTACATTTAAGTTTAAACAAACTCACTGAGCAACATAAGGAACAGCACACCCAGCTCATCTTTCTTGTGTCCATCCCCATGCTGTTGAGTTGATTCCGACTCATAGCGACCCTATAGGACAGAGCAGAAGTGCCCAATAGGGTTTTCAAGGAGCAGCTGGTAGATTTGCTAACCTTTTGGTTAGCAGCTGAGCTCTTAAGCATTGCACTACCAGGGCTCCTCTTCTGTCCCTAGGAGCCATTAAATTCTACCAAAGAAAACTTTCCTTTTCTGGAGAACAAGGGGAGGAACTTTCATCCAGGGTCTTTTCCTTGGATCACTGTGTGTACAATGTCTATATCATTACCTCTGATGAAGGCCATGGGTCAGTTGCAGCTGTTGTCTGCAAAAAATTCTTTAAGAACATGTAACGATTTTGCCTGGAGCAAATAAGGGTCATATTTGGGGAGAGATTCCCAGCTGCAGATTCTGAGGCTGCCCTTCCATCCCACAGAATTCCCCCCAAGTGCTACTCTGATCACAGGACAAGCTGCCTCCCAGGCATTCTGTAGAATAACCAAGATAACTTTCAACCTGCCCAAGGCAGGGAGGTACTTTGGGGGTCCAGACTTTGAAACGAGTGGTTCGTGATTCTGATAAGATTATTCAAAGAACAAGAGTAAGACTGTGTTTTTAAAGTCAGCCAAACTATTCATTTTTCTAAGGTCAAAAAGAAAATACAGCTGAATTACCATAGCCCTCCGTTTGCAAAGAGGGTGGAGAGGCTGGAAAAGGCAGCAGCAGCTTGGCTGTGCTGTGGGTACGACTGTTGTTTGACCTCGTCAGACCACTCCGGTTTGAGAACGGCACTCAGTTCCTGATCCCAGGCACCACACACTGGCTGAGAGAGCTGCTCACAGGCCAGAGAGGTTGCAGCAGAGTCTTCTCAATGTGTCAGCACATTTCACTCCCCAAGAGGGAAGAAACTTGAATGTGACAAAGCCAAACTTCAATACCCAGTAATTTCTAAAGCAGCTCCTGGCTTGGGGGAGGTCGATTGCAAAAAATGAACACTCTTTGGGTGTGAGGCCCTATGCCATAAGGAACACAGAAATGTAACGAACACAGAACAAGTAGGTCTTTATACACTTCTGGTCCTCACAGAACTTAGAAATGTATGTACAAATGATGCCTGCACGAGTACTGCAATCTAAGCTGTATGTCCTACTGTGGTGGCTTGCATGTTGCTGTGATGCTGGAAACTATGCCACAGGTATTTTAAACGCCAACAGGGTCACTCATGGTGGAGAGGTTTCAGCGGAGTATACAGACGAAGACAGACTAGGAAGAAGGACCTGGTAGTCTACCTCTGAAAATACTGGTCAGTGAAAGTCTTATGAATAGCAGCAGAACACTGTCTGATATGCTGCTGGGAGAAGAGCCCCCCAGGTTGGAAGGTACTCAGAATATGACTGCAAGCTACCTTAAAGTAGAGTCGACCTTAATGACATGGATGAAGTCAGCGCTTGCAGGACCTTCATTTGCTGATGTTGCGTGACTCAAAATGAGAAGAAGCAGCTGCAAACATCCATTAATAATCATAATTTGGAACATAAAAATTACAAACCTAGGAAAATTGGAAATCGTCAAAAATGAAATGGAATGCACAAACATCAATATCCTAGACATTAGTGAGCTGAAATGGACTGTGACTGGCCATTTTTAATCAGACAATCATATGGTCTACTATGCAGGGAACGACAAATTGAAAAGGAATGGTGTAGCATTCATCATCATTTCAAGATCTATCCTGAAGTACAACACTGCCAGTGATAGGATAATATCCATACACCTACAAGGAAGACCAGTTAATATGACTATTATTCAAATTTACACACTAACCACTGAAGCCAAAGATGAAGAAATTCAAGATTTTTACCAACTTCTGCAGTCTGAAATTGATCAAACATGCATTGATAACTACTGGTGATTAGAATGCAAAAGTTTAGAAACAAGGATCTGTAGTTGGAAAGTATGGCCTTGGTGATAGAAATGATGCCAGAGATCGCATAATAGAATTTTGCAAGACTAGCGACTTCTTCATTGCAAATACCTTTTTTCAACAACACAAACAGTGACGATACATATGGACCTCACCGGATGGAATACACAGGAATCAAATCAACTACATCTGTGGAAAGAAACAATGGAGAAGCTCAATACCATCAGTCAGAACAAGGGCCTACTGCAGAACAGACCATCAACTGTTTCATACACCAGTCCAAGCTGAAGCTGAAGAAAATCAGAGCAAGCCCACAAGAGCCAAAATATGACCTTGAGTATATCCCACCTGAATTTAGAGACAATCTCAGGAATAGAATTGGCACGTTGAACAGTAATGACTGAAGATCAGACGAGTTATGGAATGACATCAAGGACATCATACATGAAGAAAGCAAAAGGTCATTAAAAACACAAGAAAGGAAAGACCAAAGTGGATGTTAGAGGAGACTCAAACTTGCTTATGAATTTAGAGTAGCTAAAGTGAAGGGAAGAAATGATGAAGTAAAAGAGCTGAATAGAAGATTTTAAAGGTAGACTCGAGAAGACAAAGTAAATCATTATAATGAAATGTGCAAAAACCTGAAGTTAGAAAACCAAAAGGGAAGAACATGCAGGGCTTTTCTTAAGATGAAAGAACTGAAGGAAAAATTCAAGCCTTGAGTTGCAATAGTGAAGGATTCTAAGGGGAAAATATTGAACAATTCAGGAAGCATCAAAAGAAGATGGAAGGAATATACAGAGTCATTGTACCAGAAAGAATTGTTCGATATTTAGCCATTTCAGGAGGTAGCATATGGTCAAGAACTAATGGTTTTGAAGTCCAGGCTGCACCGAAGGCATTGGCGAAAACCAAGACTCCAGGAGCTGACTGAGATGTTTCAACAAATGGATACAGCAAAGGAGGCGCTCATTTTTCCATGCCAAGAAATTTGGAAGACAGGTACCTGGCCAGCCAACTGGAAGAGATGTATATTTGTGCCCATTCCAAAGAAAGATGATCAAACAGAATGCAGAAATTACTGAACCATATCATTAATATCACACACAAGTAAAATTGTGCTAAAGATCATTCGAAAGCAGTTGCAGCAGTACATAGACAGGGAACTGCCAGAAATTCAAGCTGGATTCAGAAGAGTATGTGGAAGAAGGGATATCATTGCAAATATCATATGGATCTTTGACTATGCAAAGGCATTCCACTACGTGAATCATAACAAATTATGGATAACACTGAGAAGAATGGGAATTCCAGAACACAACTGTGCTCATGAGGAACCTGTACGTAGACCAAGATGCAGTCGTTCAAAAAAAACAAGGGGATTCTGCGTGGTTTAAAGTCAGGAAAGGTATGTGTCAGGGTTGTATCCTTTCACCATACTTATTCAACCTGTATGCTGAGCAAATAATCTGAGAAGCTGGATTATATGAAGAAGAATGAAGCATCAGGACTGGAGGAAAACTCATTAACAGCCTGCAATATGCAGATGACATAACCTTGCTTGCTGTAAGCCAAGAGGTCATGAAGCACTTACTGATGAAGATCAAAGACTACAGCCTTCAGTGTGGATTGCAGCTCAACATAAAGAAAACAAAAATTCTCATAACTGGACCATTAAGCAACATCATGATAAATAGAGAAAAGATTGAAGTTGTCAAGGATTTCATCTCAGTTGGATCCACAACCAAGGCCCATGGAAGCAGCAGTCAAGAAATCAAACAACATATTGCATTGGGCAAATCTGCAAAAGACCTCCTTTTTAAAGTGTTCAAAAGCAAAGATGTCACATTGAGGACTAAGGTGTGCCTGACCCAAGCATGGTGTCATGGATTGAATTACATACCCCCAAAAATGTGTGTATCAACTTGGTTAGGCCATGATTCCCAGTATTGAGCGGTTGTCCTCCATTTTATGATAGTGATTTTATGTTAAGAGGGTTAGGGTGGGATTTTAACACCACCCTTACTCAGATCACCTCCCTGATCCAATGTGAAGGGAAGTTCCCTGGGGTGTGGCCTGTACCACTTTTTGTCTCTTAAGAGATAAAAGGAAAGAGAAGCAAGCAGAGAGTTCCAGACCTCATACTACCAAGAAAGCAGCACCAGGAGCAGAGCATCTTCTTTGGACCCGGGGTCCCTCTGCTGAGAAGCTCTTTGACCAGGAGAAGATTGAGGACAAGGAGCTTCCACCAGAGCCAACAAAGACAGAAAGCCCTCCCCTAGAGCTGCCATCCTGAATTTGGACTTGTAACCTACTAGACTGTGAGAGAATAAATTTCTCTTTGTTAAAGCCATCCACTTGTGGTATTTCTGTTATAGCAGTACTAGATAACTAAGACACATGGTGTTTTCAATTGCCTCATATGCATGTGAAAGCTGGACAATGAATAAGGAAGACCAAGGAAGAATTGATGCCTTTGAATTATGGTACTGGCAAAGAATATCGAATAAACCGTGGACTGCCAGAAGTAAAAACAAATCTGTCTAGGAAGAACTACAGCCAGAATGCTTCTTCGAAGTGAAGATGATGAAGACTTCTTATGTACTTTGGGCATGTTATCAGGAGGGACCAGTCCCTGGAGAAGGACATCTTCCTTGGTAAGGTAGCAGAAAAGAGGAAGACCTTCAAGGAGATGGATTGACACAGTGGCTGCAACAATGGGCTCAAGTGTAGCAACAATCGTGACGATGGTGCAGGCCCGGGCAGTGTTTTGTTCCACTGTACATAGGGTCGCTATGAGTCAGAACTGACTCAACAGCACCTAAGGATAACACAAAGGAGGGAGAGATGATATTGGGCTGGGAAGAACACTGACAGCTTCTTAGAGGAGGTGGCATTAGAAATGGCCTTCACTCAAAAGTATATGTCCACCTGTAAAAAGAATGAAACAGGACTCAAATATCGTACACCATACATAAAAACTAATTCTAAATATAAAACCCAAAACTATTAAGATCATTAAGAAAAAATAGGGTCAACACTAGCAGCCCTAATACATAGCATAAATAGCATAAAACCATAACTAACAATACACAAACACCAGAAGATAAGCTAAATAACTGGGATCTTCTAAATATTAAACATTTATGCTCATCAAAAGACTTTACCAAAAGAGTAAAAAGAGAACTTACAGACTGGGAAAAAAAAATTGGCTATGACAAATCCAACAAAGTTCTAACCTCTAAAATCTAACACTTCTACAACAAAAAGACAAATAATCCAATTAAAAAATGGACAGAAGATACGAACAGAAGCTTCACCAAAGAAGACATTCAGGCAGCTAACAGACATATGAGGAAATGCTCGAGATCACTAGCCATTAGAGAACTGCAAATCAAAACTACAATGAGATACCATCTCACTTTGACATTACTGGTATGAATCAAAAAAAACAGAAAATAAATGTTAGAGAGGTTGCCGGGTGCTTGGAGGTCACGCATTGCTAGTGGGAATGTAAAATGGTACAACTATTGTGGAAAATGGAATGGTGTTTTATTAAAAAGCTAGAAATAGATATACGATAAGATCCAGCAATCCCACTCCTAGGAGTATATCCTAGAGAAATAAGAGCCCTCACATGAATAGACACATGTACACCCATGTTCACTGCAGCATTATTCACAATAGCAAAAAGATGGAAACAACCTAAGTGCCCAATAACAGATAAATGGATAAACAAGCTATAGTACATACACACAATGGAATACTACCCAATGATAAAGAACAATGATGAATCTGCTAAACATCTCACAACATGGATGAATCTGGGGGGCATTATGCTGAGTGAAATAAGTCAATCAGAAAGGATAAATGTTGTATGATACCACTACTCTAAAAACTCACGGAAAGGTTTACACACAAAAAGAAACAATCTTAGATGGTTATGAAGGAGGGGGACAGGTGGGGAGGGAAAAATACTAAATAGATAATAGATAAGTGATAACTCTGGTGAAGGGTAAGACAGTATACAATTTTGGGAAAGTCAGTACAACTTGACCAAGGCAAGTTCATAGAAGCTTCATAGACACATCTAAACTCCCTGAGTGATCGAATTACTGTGCTGAGGGCTGAGGATCATGGTCTTGGGGAACATCTGGCTCAATTGGCATAACAGTTTATAAAGAAAATGTTCTACATTCTACTTTGGTGAGTAGCGTCTGGGGTCTTAAAAGCTTGTGAGCGGCCATCTAAGATACCCCATTGTTCTCACCCTGTCTGGAGCAAGGAAGAATGAAGAAAACCAAAGACACAAGGGAAAGACTAGTCCAAAGGCTAATGGACTGCAACTACCATAGACTCCACCAGACTGAGTCCAGTACAATTAGATGGTGCCTGGCTACCACCACCTGATGCTCTGACACGGATCACAGTAGAGGGTCCTGGGGAGAGCTGGAGAAAAATGAAAAACAAAAATTTAACTAAAAAAAAAAAGACCAGACTTACTGATCTGACAGAGACCATGGAAACCCCGAGAGTATGGCCTCCAGACACCCTTTTAACTCAGTACTGCAGTCACTCCTGAGGTTCACCCTCAGTCAAAGATTAGACAGGCCCATAAAACAAAACGAGACTAAATGGGCACACAGCTCAGGGGCAGGGATGAGAAGGCAAGAGGGGACGGGAAAGCTGGTCACTGGGAACCCAAGGTTGAGAGGGGGAGAGTGTTGACATGTTGTGAGGTTGGCAACCAATGTCACAAAACAATATGTGTATTAATTGTTTAATGAGAAACTAATATGCTCAGTAAATCTTTATCTAAAGTACAATTAAAAAAAAAAAAAAAAGACAGACTTGACTAATGGACAGAATTCTGGCAGGAGGAGGGGAAAACTGAGCCCAGCAGAAAGAAATGTGCCAGCAGGCTCAAAGATGTAGGAAGTTCAGAATTCGTTCAAGGAATATGAGATTTGGCTGGACAGTCAAGTAGGTAGGATAGAGAAATTGGGGAGAAAAGAAACCAGAAAGAATGTCTAAGCTCATAGCCTAGAGAGTTTAGGCTTACTTTGGTAGGAATTGGGGACTCTTGAGCATTGTTCCTGAGCAATCTGGTGGCATGATGGAAAAGTGAGGCTGACAAGTGTATGTAGGATGGAGAGGAATGGGGACACCAGGCTGGTGCAATAATCCAGGTGAGAGATAATGAGGACAGGAACGGTGACAGCCACCTTCAGAGTCTTTAAAGAATTAGACCTTAATTGAGTGTGTGTGGTGTGAGTGGGGCAGGGTTCTTGAGATTCCTTGCTAATCACCCTTGCCCTTTGTGACCTCATAGCATGCTTCCTGGAGGAAAAGGAAATGAGCATTGCCCACTCTTGAGGATACTGGTGCAGCAATTTTTTTTTTTAAATAATTTTTATTGAGCTTTAAGTGAATGTTTACAAATCAAGTCAGTCACATATAAGCTTATATACACCTTACTCCATACTCCCACTTACTCTCCCCCTAATGAGTCAGCCCTTCCGGTCTCTCTTTTGTGACAATTTTTGCCAGTTTCTAACCCTCTCTACCCTCCCATCTCCCCTCTAGACAGGAGATGCCAACACAGTCTCAAGTGTCCACCTGATACAAGTAGCTCACTCTTCATCAGCATCTCTCTCCTACCCATTGTCCAGTCCCTTCCACGTCTGATGAGTTGTCTCCGGGAATGGTTCCTGTCCTGGGCCATCAGAAGGTTTGGGGACCATGACTGCCGGGATTCCTCTAGTGTCAGTCAGACCATTAAGTGTGGTCTTTTTATGAGAATTTGGGGTCTACATCCCACTGATCTCCTGCTCCCTCAGGGGTTCTCTGTTGTGCTCCCTGTCAGGGCAGTCATCGGTTGTGGTCGGGCACCATCTAGTTCTTCTGGTCTCAGGATGATGTAAGTCTCTGGTTCCTGTGGTCTTTCTGTCTCTTGGGCTCATAGTTATCATGTGACCTTGGTGTTCTTCATTCTCCTTTGATCCAGGTGGGTTGAGACCAATTGATGCATCTTAGATGGCCGCTTGTTAGCATTTAAGACCCCAGACGCCACACTTCAAAGTGGGATGCAGAATGTTTTCATAAGAGAATTATTTTGCCAATTAACTTAGAAGTCCCCTTAAGCCATAGTCCCCAAATCCCCGCCCTTGCTCTGCTGAGCTTTGAAGCATTCAGTTTATCCCGGGAACTTTTTTGCTTTTGGTCTAGTCCAGTTGAGCTGACCGTCCATGTATTGAGTATTGTCCTTCCCTTCACCTAAAGTAGTTCTTATCTACTAACTAATCAGTAAATAACCCTCTCCCACCCTCTCTCCCCTCCTCGTAACCACAAAAGTATGTGTTCTTCTCAGTTTATACTATTTCTCAAGATCTTATAATAGCGGTCTTATACAATATTTGTCCTTTTGCCTCTGACTGATTTCGCTCAGCATAATGCCTTCCAGGTTCCTCCATGTTATGAAATGTTTCACAGATTCGTCACTGTTCTTTATCAATGCGTAGTATTCCATTGTGTGAATATACCACAATTTATTTAACCATTCATCCGTTGATGGACACCTTGGTTGCTTCCAGCTTTTTGCTGGTGCAGCAATTTTAAAGCAATTGCTATTGGGTTTGGCTGGCATGACTGGAGGGTGGTGCATGACCAGTGTCAGGGGCAAAAGTCCCATGGAAGAAAAGTCTGCAATTCTTGTTCTCAGATAGCCCTACCGAGGTTAACAACAGCCTATCTCACCCCAAAACTCACTAGGCTGCTATGAGTCCCGTACAATCACTGACTTTGAACTTGGCCTATTGCGGGTACGTGGTGGCTCTTCCCTTCAGGCACCTGTTCCACACCTAGGAGATCACATTGGCAAGGTTATTATTAGTCACTCAGCCCCTGCAGGGAAAGTAGCACAAATACCATGTCCTAGGTCATATCATTTGATTGGGTTAATCTTCCAGACAGCTCTGATTATCACTATGAAATCAAATCCGTACTTCTCGGCATGGCATCTGAGGACCTTCATGACCTTGGGCACCAGCATAGTGTAATTGTGAATTTGGCTTTAGAGTCAGACATATCTGATTCAGAATTCCAGCTGTGCCATTTACCTAACCTCTCTCAATCTGTTTCCCCTTACCTATCAAGCTGGATTGTTGTAAAGGTTTAGTGATAAATTACATGTATAGAACTTAGCACAGACCTGGCCTATGGCAAACGCTCAGTAGTTGACATCCCTCACCATGGTAACAGCTTGGTTCCCAACCTACCTTCCCTACTGTGTTTTGCTCTTTCAAACTTCCCTACCTCCATGCCTTTCTTCAAATTTTTTCCTCTGGGTAGGATGGCCTCTTCTCCAACCTGCATTTTTACAGTTCAGAACCACATCCATCCTTCCAGGCCCTGTGGAGACCCTGAAGCCTTTCCTGTGTGAGAGTCTGTGGTAGTTTTCATTAGCATTGGATAGGTGCTGGTCGCATCTGCCTCTAGAATGTAAAGTCCTGGAGAGCAGGGATTTTTATCTGTTTTATTTACTGCTGTATCTTCACCAAGAACAGCACATGGTAGTAAGTTCTTACTTTTTTTTTTCTCTTGAATTCATGACTCTGCTTACTAGATAGTGAGCTCTTTGACGGCCTGTTAGTATTTATTCTGTAGCTTTCACACTGTTCTTTGTGACTTCAGTGTGCTGAACTATAGAGGATGAATTATGAAAAAAGGGTTCTGCTCAAAAAGGCGGAATAGAAAAATCCTGTGAGGCAGAGATAAGAATCTTTGATGGGGAAGTTTTGTTCCCTTTCAACCTCAGGTAATGGAAGTAATGAATTAACTGAAAATCCAGAAAATCAGGTGAGACTGAGGGTAGCCACAGCTATTACAGCTATTACTTGGGTCTTGTCCTACAGATCAATAAAGCCCAGTGGCTTAGATCACATTCACAGCTATCACACCCATAGTTAGGTTTGTTTGAGAATTGTTCTCTCAAAATTGATTGTTAAAAAGCTTAAAGAGATTCATAAGGTTTAGCCAATTATGTGATGCAGACAGCAAAAGACCTATCCTGTCCATTTCTTTGTCCACTGGAATGATTTTTGCAAACCCTAAAGACAAAGAATGACCATCTGAGGACTCAGCCTAGGGCCACAGCTGATGGTCAACAAATAAATTTGGTAAATAAATGATTGAATGAATGAACCATAGACCCAGGAAGATGTAAAGCCACTTCTGAGGCCTCCTATATGTTTGTGCTAATATTTTTCAATCGTATTCTTTTCAAAGACTACAAATGCGTCTAAGCATCACTGAATGCGTAATAGTGTTTTGTAATTTTGAATTTTTCTTGATCAATTGTTATTATGTATGGGGGAGCATTGTAAAATTTTCTAATATTCAAAAGTGATCCCCCACTTGGAAAAATTGGAAACAATTTCCCTAAGACGATTCTGAAGCCATCTAGAGCAGAACTTCACAGTATCTTCTTATTAAAGAGCTGCTTGTGGGGACTGCAGACCCTTTCTAATTTCAGACGGTAAAAAAAATCCATGCTGTGCCCCCTCAGAGCCAATCCCCACTAAACACACTGTTTTTATTGCACATAACCCTCCAAGTTGTCTAGCCTAGACTCTGTTTCCCGAGTACAAAATTCTACCATTTCTTAAAGCTCAGATTAGCACAAGCACAATTTGAAAGCTGTCCAAAAGCAACTTTTGGTCCTTAAAAATTGCCACAATTTTTTGTATCAGACGAAGTACCAAATAACATGTAACCATCTGTTTTAGATTGTGCCAAAATATCACTGAAAATATGCCCTCTTCTGGAACAAGCTTCTCAGCAGAAATTAACAACAAAATTAGTCACTTTTTTTTTTTAAACTATCAGGTCAGTATATTTAATAAGGAGCATGGCAATTCAGTTTGTTCTACTTCCAAAGCCAGTTGTCAATCATGTTATTCCACTGATGTTTTGGTTTCAGCCAGATGCTGACTTTTCTGAGAAATCCTTTTTGGATAAATCCTATTGCCTTCTTCTGCCTGCCTTTACCTAGATAAATTAGTGTCTGGTATTACTAATTTTTTTTTTTTTACAGCTAAGTCCCTGCTCAAGTATAAAATTTTTCATTTGGGTAGGAAAGAGGACCCATACCAGAATTCTCAGCTAACAGATGATTTCAGCAACACTCGGCTGACATTTAATCGGAAGAGGGCACTTCATAAGATTGTTAGGTGCTCACATCTCCTAAGAAGGTCTTTGACTAAGCAAAAAGTTCATGGCTGTAACTGGTGGATAAGGACTCAACAGTGAATCTGCATTCCTTTTTTTTTCTTTTTTTAATTCAGCAGTACTTTACTGACTGTGGATCAGGACCATGCCAGGAATGGCCACTGAGAGACAACTAAGACATAGCTCCTGTTTCTGAGATGCTCACATCTAGCAGAGGACATGGGTATGAGGAGGAGTGACAGGTGCAGGGAGGTTTAAGATGGTATAACCCATAACCCATTTCTGTCAAGCTCTTTCTGACTCATAGTGACCCTATAGGACAGTAGAACTGCCCCATAGAGTTTCCAAGGAGCGCCTGGTGGATTTGAACTGCTGACCTTTTGGTTAGCAGCCATAGCTCTTAACCACTGTTCCACAGAGACAGTATACGCATATTATAATACAATGACAAGTGCTACAAGAGAGCCAAGTTCAAAAGGAAATGGGGATCACTAAGAGTGGAGTGAGCAATTTTGGGGGTTGCTCAGGGAAGGTGTAACAGAAATGAAGTTTGCAGAACCTGGAACAATAAAAAGGACTATGCCAGGAGGATAAAGTGGGAGTGGATGGAAAAGAGAAGGATGAGTATTCAAGGCAGAGAAAACCCTTCACGCAATGGCAAAGAAAAGCAGGTTGCGGCAGATAAGTAGGCTGATGCCAGGTCGGGAAGGGCCTTCGATGCCGAGCTGAGTTAAAATCCCATCAGGCTGACTATGTGAGGTGACAGAATGAGATCTGCTTAGAAGGAAGAACAGCTTAGAGGAACCAAACAGCAGGGTATGACATTAGGAGTGGAATGGAGGCTGTTGTGACGAGTGGCTATTCCTAGAGACCTTCTTGGGGCCCACCAACCCAGAGATAAGCAGGTGCAGCTGGTGCTGAGACCCCCAGTCTGCTGGAAATAAACACCAGGGTGGTGGTCAGGGGCCCAGATATGCCCTTGGCCTTTGGAACCCGTCTCTGATTGATTACATTAAAAATTTAACACCCAAGGCATGGGAAGGCACTGTGGAGTTTAATCTGGATGCTCTGAAGTCTTGGGCAGACAATCCAGACAATCACTAAACAGCAGCAGAGCACATGTAGTTCAGTGAGAACTCCAGGAATCAGGCTGCCTAGGTTTAAAACCTGGCTCTGCCACTCACAAGCAAGTTTCTCCTGCTAGATAGGTGGCGTAGCGGTTAAGAGCTACAGCTGCTAACCAAAAGGTCAGCAGTTTGAATCCTCCTGGCGCTCCGTGGAAACCCTATGGGGAGGTTCTACTCTGTCCTACAGGGTCACAACGAGTCGGAATCAACTCGACGGCAACAGTTTTTTTTTTAGATAGTGATGGCATTAGCACCTGGCAGAGTGCGTGTGAGGGTGAAGAGTTAATCCATGGAAAGTGCTTAAAACAGTGAACACAGTAGACACTTGGTAAAGGTAAGCTCTAATAAGGAGCAAGGGCACTTCCTGCAGGCCTGAGCCCAGCTGCCAAGCCATTGGGGTTTAAAAGGTTCCCTCTAGGAATCTCATGATCATCATGAGCTTCCAGGGAACCTGCCTGTTGGCCGTACCACATGAAACTGAAGTTGGCTCTGATGGGACTTTTCTACCAGTTTGAAAATCCATGGACTCTCCATTCCCGGGGTTAATTTTTTCATGTATTTTCTGAAGCAAGGAGTTCAAATAAGGTTAGCTGTTGATGCTAAGTCTGGGACATACTCTCTGGGTGGGGTTTTTATTTTTCCTTGGAGAGCAGAGTACAAGAGCTCTGAGGGGGACCCAGTAAGTTCCCCACCTAAAGGTACCAGAAAGATACCCAGCCAAGGGCCATGCTTCCTAGCATCAGAAGCTGTGCTCTCTGGGGAGGAAGTAACCTACAGATGGGGAGGGACAACTTTGAGAATCCACCCCCATACACAGACAATCCTGCTGGCCCAGGAGTCAGGGCTTAGAAAGGGGCTTGCCTGAGGGGCAGAAAATATCTCCCCGTTAGAATACAAAGTTTTCATCCTTTTGTGCTACTTGAGGTGGCCTGGAAGAAAATTCCACTTCCTAGGACTGTTGGGTGGAATAAACCAGTAAATGGAAGTTAAGTACTTAGCAAAATTAGGTACACAGCGAGCCTTCACTTAGAACTGATATTTTCACACTCTAATCCCAATTCTTCCACCTATTAATGTAGGTATGTTTTTTTTTTTTTTTATGGAGTTCATAGGGTTGAGTGGGTGTTCTGAGCCCAAGGGGTAACATAATAAAAGAACTTCAGTTAAAAAAAAAATTCTCTCCAAGAAAAATGCTCTTGTATTCTTCATATTGTTATTAGACAAAAGATGTTTCATACATGACATGCTACATAAATGAGGTAAAAATTATCCTTTGGCTCAAGGTTGCTTTGCTGTCATTTTCAAGTCTACGACATCTAGCTATGCCAGATCCTACAGGAATTCTAGTGGAGTTTACCAGTTTGGCATCCACATATCCATCATGAGTGGTGCTGTGCTGTTGAGGATCTTTTCAGAGAACCCTAATAACAAGTGAGATTTTATCACAGCACTGCCGACCCCAAAATTAACAAGACAGGGGCATTTCCAGAGGCAGCCTTTTAGCTTCCATGAATAAAGTTTAGCGGTGACTTTAGGTAGACCAGTATACTCTGGGGAGTAACTAGCATTCATTAAGTTATAAATACATTTAATGGCTTTAGTACTGGTTTATTTTAGAATATTAGGAAGAAAAAAATAGAACTCATAATCACTAGAGTCTTAAGTAAAAAGCCACTAATTTTTTTATAACCTATATTTACCTTCAATGTTGCTCATGAATTATCTTGTTTTTATAGAGCCCACACACTCCCTCAAAGGGCAGCTGTAACTCTCTTGTAATTGTATCGAGTTCCTTGTGAGGCACACTTGGCTTATCTGTTTGGAAGAAATTAAAAGTGCAACGAGATTTTAAAACCAAATAATCTGGTTTTGACTCAAACTAGTCAAACCAGTTCAGAATAGAAAAGGCCACAAGACTTCCCCCACCCCCCACCCCTTTCTGGTTTCTCGTTAAGAGGGGAAAAAATGCTATTTGCGCTTCTCTTTATTCAGTGAACTCTAACTATAGGGCGCCAACCGACTTTTCTTAAAAAAACAACCAAGAGTTGGAAAGGCACAGGATTCTTTTATTTATCCACAGAGAAAGGACATATTTAAAACATTCGTCAAATAATAAATGATTGTTACAGTAAATTCAAACTTACCTCATTTCCATTGACTATGGGCAAATTTCAGAACTGTACCTCCTCCAAGGCGCCCAAACCAAAAAACCAAACCCAGTGCCGTCGATACCGACTCATAGTGACCCTATAGGACAGAGTAGAACTGCCCCATAGAGTTTCCAAGGAGTGGCTGGTGGATTTGAACTGCCAACTCTTTGGTTAGCAGCCGTAGCACTTAACCACTATGCCACCAGGGTTTCCCCAACATCCCTAGTCATGGGGATTGTCTCAAGGAATGCTTCAGTGGCTTGGTGGGAATAAGTGGCCCCTGAACTGACTACAAGCAAATTGAAATAAACTGCACAGGTGTTACATGCTCCATATGAATAACACCCGTCGCGTCCCAACCCTTCTGTTCCCAAATACAAATAAGCAACTTCAACTTTCCCTTTCTACTCATGAGGAACACAGTGCTTCTCATATTCATAGCCCAGAGGTCTCCACCCCTGCTTGAGATGTGTGCCGTGGGGACCACTGCTTCATAGGTGGGCATTGCTGGACTGCTGGTAGCCAGGAGCCTAGGAAGGGTAAGGAAGGGTCACCATGCTCAGGGCCTGAGCTGCTCAGTCAGGATGGACAGGCCTTGCCTCAGTCAACCAAGTCATTAAAGGCTATAAATGGTCCTTCTTGACTTCTTCCCCATACAGAAAACAGCTAAGCTAGCTGAAGCAATCTGCAGTTGGCTTCAAAATCAGCAACGGAGGGAAAAAAAAAAGAACCTCACAACAAACAGTGGTAACAGAAGGTTTGTGTGGGAAGATGGTTAAGTTTGATCTAAAACAAGCAGTATCTCTGCTAATAAGCTGTTGTTAGGAAATATGTGGGGCCCTCAGTGCCTGAAGCACTTTTAAAGAGCACTGCTGCTACTTCTCTAGGATTTGGATAGGGCGGTAAGATGAGTAAAGTGAGGGCAGGCAGAGACCCAACTACACAGCATGGAGGCCTTACAAAGCAGGCTAAAAACCACCACCATGTGTTGTAGCCATGGCTCCACCCACAGGTGCTTTATAACCTTTGATAATGTACCTAACTTCTCTGAATCACAGTTGGCTCGTGTGTGAAATGAGGATACCCACAGTATCAGCCAGGGTCCTGGCAGGAAATGGATAGCACACTCAAATGGGGGTAACTAAAGGGTGTTTCATAAAGGGATTATTTACAAGGGTGTGGGCAGGGTTAGGGAAATCCAATGAGGACAGTGAAGCACCCCTGGGCTGGTAAAGCTGAGTCAGGACTACTCCTAGGTTTGAAGGGACAAGAAAGGTGTGGTCACCAAATCCAGAGGCTGCCTGACAGGAGGTGTGGCCTTTGCCAGAGCAACTCAGCTACTGCCAACCACACCTGGTAGGAGGGAGCCATGGGAGTAAATCCTTCAGCTTCTGTCTCCTGTCATCTATCAATGTTCTCCCAGCACCTCTTTGGTGAATCTTGATTAGAGGCTAGAAGGACGGTCTGCAGAGGTCAGCCTCCTGGAGCAAAGTGCAGGGTGGGAGGGAGTGGGGAGTGAGTCCCAAGGAGCAAGCACGGAATATCCGGCACACCTCACTACCTAATGGGGTTGGTCGGAGTTTAAAATGAAATAATAATCTGGCACAGAAAATGGGAGCTCACTGCCTGTTTGATCAGACTGACATTTATTTATCAAAAGGCCATAATAAAACTTTTATTCTCAGGTGGCGAAAGCCAGAATGAAAACAAAGACATGTGGTCATCTATCCAGAGTGAAAAACAAAACTTTTACAAAGTTGACAGATAACATTTATTAAAACATGTCATACAAAAGGGCATGGTCTCTTCTATAAGAAGAAAATATTAAACAGTAACATTCAATTAAGTAAAACCATGCTGTACACTTAAGACAGCAATATATAAAGACAAAACTATTCAACTTTTGCAACACAGGCATAACATTTCACAAAATATCAATAAGATATGCACCTAATGATAATCTGTTTATCATCAAATGGTTTTGTGGCCTAAGAGTCACCTGACTTGCATAAATAAAGTAATTTTCTGGAAGAAACATCAGGAACCTCCTAAGAGGAAAGAAGGCAGCAGCAACTGACATTATGACACAGGCTTCAAGCACAACTAAAAAAAAAAAAAGTCACATTTTGTAAAATGTGTTCCAGCATCTTCCCACAGGGCACTATCAGTAGAGATTTGAAATAAGAAACATGTACCTTTAAATATATAGAGGAATAAAAAAACAAACCCTGGTTTCACTGAACAAAGTTAGTCACCTAACCAAGATCACAAAGTTAGTGGCACAGATTGAAGGGAGGTGGGGTGGTGTATGCTGCTTAGCTTCCAGCATTCCTAATTAATTATCAGAGACCTTATAAAATCAAACACCTGGATTTGGTGTGATGAAGCCCTCTCCATGTCACCAGGAGGCTGCAGCACATCACCTCCCCAGGGAAAACACAGCTCTGCTGCTTCTGCTCTGCCTCAAACTTCACTTCCGAAGCAACTTGGGGGGGTGTGCTTGCTTCCACAGGAAGGAGCCATTGAGGCCAAGCAGCTTTGTCCAATAGCTAGAGCCAACTTAGGGTCAGTTTAGTTCAGCAAATGCCCACTAGAACAGAGGGGACCCTTTTGGGCAGACTCTTCTTATAAAAAAAAAAAAAAAAAGAGGTGGCCAAAAGACGGTACTGGAGGCAGGTGAATCTAGAATAACAATCAAGAGGCTGAGACCCAGGAGCACCTGAGGGTAACCCACAACATTTGAGGAAAGGCTATCTCAGTCTTCCTTAGTTAGATGGTGATACCTACTTTACCAAGTGGACTATTATAATGTGAATATCTAAAACTAAAGGCATGGTATAAGTACTAATATTAAAAACCACCGGTGGTGCTTTGAAGCCCTTTCCCACTGGAACTGGAGAAAAACCACAGTTAAGATTCAAAGTAGGGGAAAAATACCTTGGTTACAGGCCATTGAAATGATCCCTGAAAGACTGTTTGGAAAATGTTACCCACAACTATCCAAACTGATTTGGAAGGATAAAGATTATCTAAAGCTGAACTGGGGCTAAAGAGAGAGATTATCACTCCAACCCAGGGTGAGGAGGAAAAAAAGGTAGTAATGCAGTATGATCTCCTAATCCTAAAAACTTAGTTTATAAAAATTCACTTTTAATATCCAAACTAAGGCAATCCCCTTCCCCTGCCTCTCTGAATATGACCAGCATTTCAGATGCCCAACTATCTCTCAGGGTCTGGTTAACCCAATTAGCAATCTCCAATTTTTACCAAAACCCGAAGTATCATAAAAACCTTAAAACAGTAGACGTGAGGAATTTACACCTTAAATTCTACATATAGTAGCTGATATACAGGTAAGGATTTCAATAAAAGATACCTCTCTCTTCACAAAACATTAAGTAAGTCCCAGTACAACTGACTGGTTCCAAAACACGCTCCCAAGGGTGGGCAATAACTCCTGGCTGAACAAAAGCTCTTTATCATGCCAAGGTACTGTGCTGACTTCAACACACTGAAGGACTATGATTTTTCCAGAATTTTCTCTTTCAGATTCTTCTCCCCAAATGTTCCAATGCTTCTTTGATATAACCTTTAAAGGAAAATAGCATATCAAAACTTCCGAACAGGCAGAAAATATTTTGTTAAAAATCACGGGAAAGGGTGATCAGCTTTTGGCAGAACAAAATGGCTTCACCACCTTAGTACCAAAACTCGTAGGAGTAATAAAACAATTTCTCCTACATAATGGCTAAGATCATAGCTAAAACCAAGTGGCCTCTAATATCAGAAAAGGAGAAGGCGCAATTGAGCTTGATTGTATAGTCACCTCTTTACACTTCTGTCAGGTACACAGAGAAAGGACTGTTAACTGGTGAAGTTTCAACACTAAAAGAAGACATTAATGTGGCAAACAACCGAGAGGTAAAATCTAGTTTCTAGGTTAAAAAACAATATATATATGTATATATATAATAGAGTTTTAAATACAAAGTGCTTTTTATATATCAAGAATGATACAGTGTTAGTGAATAGATCCCTGTTTTGTAATCTTGATTCTAAGAGTTAACTGGTAAATAAGGATTCTTTCTTTCCCCCTATTCAGACGATGTTCAACACGTAAACTCCTTGGTGTTAGTACCTTGAGGATCAGAGGCCATCGCCAGCAATGTCTACCACATTAGAGCAAAGCCAAGCTTTGAAAACAAAATTTCACCCCAAACTCAAGAAAAGTTATTTTTATTTTAAGGAAAAAGTTTCTACTTAGAATTTAGAATAGACCAGTAAGTTTATGGAAAAGTTGATATAGTAGTAGCACCTGGTCCTACCCTCGTAATAACTTCAGGTATATTACACAGCTTAGAAGCATTCTGAATATATGCTTTCTTTTTAACCTAAAACATTTGACTGATCGGCAGAAAAGAAAAGGTCTCAGAATAGATGCTTTTCTTGCTTTTTTGGTAGTTATAGCTATGTGGACTTGTAAATTTATGCAGCTTTATCTATAATTTGTGAGCATGAATTTGTAGACTACTTTGCTAAAATTAGGACTCCTTTCATCCTAAAGAACGGGCAGTATTAGCTCAAGGTACCCCTCCCTCTAAAAGAGCACCTGCCCACCAGTGTATTTTCAAGACTCCTCTTTTCTTGGGTAGTGCCTCCCTCATCCCAAGTATAACCTGTCACTCATAAAATTCTGCTTCTCTGCAACTCTTATTTTAACAGTTGAAGTGTCACTGTAGCACTCTATTAACTCCTGGAGTCAACAGGTAACTCTTGAGCCCTGGCTTTCAGCTCCTTCCCAATAACTGTAGTTCTTGACTGCCCTCGTCGGGAAGCACCACAGTCTAAGACAGGGCAACGGCTGGAGCAGCCAATGGTACTGCTGGCTAGACAGCTACTAGCCACTGAGCGGATCTCGCTATTGTGGGTGCTACAATTAAACGGGCTTTGGGACAGCAAACCAATTACTCGCACCCTAGAGAGAAAATTTTTTAAAGTAATGTTCGTACTAAAATACGGCTTTGCTTTATCAAGAGTCTGAAACACATTGTGACAGTGGCATCTTACAGAAATTGAAGCTTGTACCATAAGTTGTAGTTGTTCCATATTTTGAATATCACCTTCTTAGAATCTCCATAGTTTTAGCTAAAATACTCTTTAGAAAGAATAAAACCAGACAAGAGAGCTCTGTTAATAAATTTTCTCATTCTAGGAATCACATTATTTGTAGCTTTTACAAAAGTAGCATTTCATTCAGTGAAGCAGCTACCAAAACAAATCCACATTACCTAAGTATCTATAGTAAGAGCAAAATAAAATTTCAACATGACCTGGTAATAATGAGTGATCAAAAACTGCTGCCACCTGAAATGAAACTGGTGGGTGGGAGTCCAGGTCCAAGTGCAGGTGTCTACAGCACAAAGTCCACTTGCCTCAATCACAACTGGCACGAAGGTTTAAGTTGCCAGTCGGGAGGTGGGTTAACTTACCCCCATTACCTCCTCTAGGCTAGGACTGGAATATATAAAATATGAGGAATTAGATTTTTTTAATTGGCCTGCTTAGAGCTGGTCTTTCAGAAATATCTTCTTTCCTTTTTTAAAGCTTCTCTCATAATAGCAAGTAGCATGCATCATCTGTGCCCAGATTTGCATAATTACCATAGTTTATTTTTGTGCATGCCACTCAAGGGCCAGATCCTATTTTTAGTTAGCCTCAGTGGTATTCTGCTCAGCCTTTGCAGCTTCGTAGGACTTGGTACAAGAAGTCACATGCCTATGGAAACTGTCCCTCCACATAAATCTCTTTGCACAGATATTACACTCGTACGGCTTTATGCCTGTGTGAATTTTCATGTGTCCCACAAGATGATGCTTCATTTTGAATTTCTTACCACAGACACCACAGCCATAAGGCCGAAGACCGAGGTGCATGCTCATATGTCGATCTCTCTGACTCTTGTGAGTAAAACTTTTTCCACACTGACAAGGATACAGCTTGTCAGTGGCTGAGAATCCTAAGTGAGAAGCTTCTTCTTTAATTCCTGTTACCATTTCAATATTCTCACTGTAGCCTGCCGCTAGGGAAGTCTCCTGTCTGTGCCCAATTAGATTCCCATCCGACCTCTCTCCAGAAAACTCTTCCATGGAAGAGCCATAGAAATCCACCTGTTCATCATAATTGCTTTCCTCAGCCTGTTCCTCAAACTCTGCTTCTACTTTTTTTTCCCCAATGTGAAAGTCCTCCTCCACTCCTGAAGGCTGGATTGAATGCTCTGTCTGCATGGTATTGATGGACTCAGTGACCTGGTGCTCATCATAGGTGGCATGCACGTCCATGCCCTCGCAAGCCTGTTCAAAGCGCTCAGGCTTCACGTGGATCCAACGTTTGTGAGCCATTATGCTGGGCTTGCTGTACATGGGCCGGGTGTAGTGGAAGTCGGCGCTGTCACTGGCCCCCTCCTCCCCATCCTGGCTTGTCATCTCAGTGCTCAGCCGGTCATGCTCTGTGGATGAGTTGCTGGGAAGGTATTCATGCTCAGTGAGCTGAGAAGACAGCTCATCTTTGGTGCTTTCCTCTTCATTTTCTCCATCCCTCAGTTCCTGGGCTTTGGGGAAATCAGCATGCCCCCCTGAGCCCAGCTCAAAGCTCTCTACCAGACCATTATAACTACTGCTGCTTGGAGACTGGTGGTCACTACCATGGTTTAGCTTTTGACAAAGGACGGTAGGGTTTCCCTCTAAAACCTCAGTGCACTTGTCTACCACATGCCACATTTGGAGGAAGCTTGCTGCTGTTAAGTAACTAACAATTTCTGGAGCAGGCATTACTAGACGTCCTGTGTAACTAGATAGGAGAATGTTCTCAAACACTCTTGGGTTCATCACATCAGGTAAGACAATTCTCCTGCTGTTTTTCAGCAGTACCTGGTCAGAAAAGTAGGGTGAACTGGCAGCAAGAACAGCTTTGTGTGCCCGGAAAATATGGCCTTGGACAACAATGGAGACATCACATAATTGTCCCTGCTGGCGCTGCTGGTTCAGTTTCTGTAGAATGGTGCTGGAAAAATCAGGAAATTCTACTCGAAAAGAGTTTGTTCCAGGCTCCATTTCATCACAAATCTTGTTCCGTGCTACAAGAGAAATAAAAATTACTATTAATTACAGCTCAAAGCAAGTTTTTTTCCATCCTCTTCTGAATCACTAAGAAAACTAAGACGAGTTCCAAAGCTCCAAAAAGTCCCCTCGCTTGTGGGTACTAGTGAGGTAGAGCATTCATTCCCTCCTTGTCTTTCTAGAACTGTTCTGTAGGATTCTGGGCTCAGAATAAGGCTTCTGGTACAAATATGGCCAAAAGCAGTAATCATTCACCATTTTTCATTCTGTTAACTCTTGACTTTTTTTCTTATCGCTGTAGGTGAGAGAACAGAATCCACAAGCAACTGAATTTATAAGCTGTACAAATTCTCAAATAAAACAAAGAAAATATTGAAATATTTATACACTGAATATATTAATATTATTAAAATACTGGAACTTTTAAGAGGCTTCAGATTGAACTCACATTTGCCAAGGTGGGCTGAGGGGGTATGTGAAAATAGAATTGTGAGAAGAAGGAAAATATATGCAAAGGCTCTGAAGTAGAAATGAATTCTGCAATTTCAAGGAACTGAAAGGAGACCATTAGGCTAGAGTTCAGGGAGGGAGCAAAGAACAAAAGGGCTGGAGTGGAGAGGCCAAAAGGGCTGGAGTGGAGAGGCCAGACCAATGGTGCCATGGTAACTTCACCAAAAGGGCACACTTGCTGAGGCCCTGCAATATGAGGGTTTCTCTAGCTGATGTCAGAATCTTGGCCCTGTAGAAAGAGCTTCTGATGATGTGAAACAGAAGGAAATTTCAAGGTAAGATAGTCTTTATATCTGGGGGTCTAACTGTTCAGAGTTACAGACCAAACGAACAACAGCAAAAAAAAAAAAAAAAACCCACTGCCATCAAGTCAATTCCAACTCATAGTGACCCTATAGGACAGAGCAGGGTTTCCCACAGGGTTTCTTAGTCATCTAGTGCTGCTATAACAGAAATACCACAAGTGAATGGCTTTAACAAAGAGAAATTTATTCTCTCACAGTCTAGTGCGTACAAGTTCAAACTGAGGGCATCAGCTCCAGGGGAAAGCTTTCTCTCTCTGGAGGAAGGTCCTTGTGATACATCAGTCTTCCCTTGGTCTGGGAGCATCTCAGCGCAGGAACTTCAGGTCCAAAGGACACACTTTGTTCCCGGCACTGTTTTCTTGGTGGTCCCCAGGTCTCTCTGCTCGCTTCTCTCTCCTATATCTCAAAACAGACTGGCTTAAGACACTACCTGATCTTGTAGACCTCATCAATATAACTGCTGCTAATTCATCTTAATACATCATAGTGATAGGATTTACAACACATATGGAAATCACATTAGAAGATAAAATGGCAGACAATCACACAAGGGAATCACGACCTAGCCAAGCTGACAGATATTTTTGAGGGACCAATTCAATCCGTCACAGTTTCCAAGGCTGTAAATCTTTTTGGAAGTAGACTGCCACATCTTTTTCCCACGGAGTGGCTGGTGGGTTTGAACCGCCAGTCTTCCAGTTAGCACTCAAGCACTTTAACCACTGTACCACCAGGGCTCCTCTACAGACCAAAGACAACAGTAAATACTGTCCCTGTAACTGAATGTACTCAATCTGAAGATAAAGTTATAGAAAAGAATAAGAGATTACCTGTGATATTACTGTTAATATATTTTGTAGGGTAAATCAAGCATTAGAGACCATTTCTACCAACAGCAATCAAAATTAAACTCTGTTAGAGATCCCCACAGTCCCATAGTAAATTAAAAAAAAAAAAAAAAAAACTAATAGATTTATCAGTGCTATTTGTCACCTCACTCTAATAGCACTATATTTCCTGCAAATAATGCTCCCCCCTCAACATACATAGAGCACCTAGGAAAATAATGCACACGAGGGTTCTGCGGCTGGCAAAAAAGTGTAACATGCATGTTATTTGCATAAAATACAGTATATTCAAAGATCCCTATATACCAAGTATTATAAATATAATACAAAAGAAACAGACAACCCAAACGAAGATTTAAAGTCGTTTTTGAGGGACAGGGAGAGATGTCAAGGGAAGAAACTAAAGTTTCTTGAGTAATTACTATATGAAAGGGATTATACACCCCGTTTTTTAATGTAATCTTTAGAATGACTTTGCTAATGTAGCTACTGATATTCTCAAGGTCAGCTATTTTAAGATACCAAAATATCAGATTATTAATTAATACTAATTTTAAAAGACAGTGTTTTTAGAATGGAGTGTCAATTTATGGTATTATGTACCTTAAAATAATAACAAAACAAAAATAGAAATGGAAGAAACTTACGTATTTTTAGTTTCAGAAGGAAAAGCTGACATAGAGTAAATATACATAAGAGGCATGTAGGTTCTGAGAACAGATTCTCTGTAAGATCTCACCACTGTGGAATTTTGTTTCTAGTTATGTGGGAAAAAAAGGAGGGGGGGTGAATTATATATGCATATGTAAAAAAAAATTATAGAAAGATGTAATAAAAGAGAACAAAAACTTTCTATCATTTATTCCTAGTGCCCTAAAAGGAATGCACGATAAACAAACTCCTGCATGTATTTCTAGAAACTTATCTACGTATATATCAGAAAAATCATATACATTCTTCAAAAACTCCACCCCAAATGGGTTCATTATCTGCATTCTATTCTGCACTCAGATTTTGTCACTTAATTATCTTGGATACTGTCCCACAAAAAGAGCCAATTCATTCTTTTTAATGGCTGTATAGCTTTCTACTATACGGATGCATAGTAATTTAAGCAGTTCTCTTCTGATAGAATTTCAGTTGTTTGGGGTTTTAAAATGGTAAGTAATGCTTCAATGGATATTTGTATATAACTACCTTGACATACCTTTATAAATATCTACAGGGTAAATTTCTACCAACATAACTGCCAAGTCAAAGGGCTATGGATTGGACAATCTGATGTGTATTACCAAACTACTTTCCAGAAAGGCTGCACCAAGTCACACATCCACCAACAGTAAATGACCGTGTTTTTTTTTTTTTTTACCGCCCCATACCCTATTGACACTGGATGTTAACAAGAAAAAAAGTTCCAAATCTCCTAAGTAAAAAATCCATTATTCATGTTCTTTTGATTTGCATGCCTTTAATTATGAATACCAGAAAGATGTTTACTTGTATTTTACTGAGTATCGACTGCGTGGATCATAACGAATTATGGATAACATTGGGAAGAACGGGAATTCCAAAACACTTAAAAGTGCTCATGTGGAACCTGTACAGAGACCAAGAGGCAATTGTTTAAACAGAACAAGGAGACACTGCATGGTTTAAAATCACGAAAGGTGTGTGTCAGGGTTGTATCCTTTCACCATACTTACTCAATCTGTATGCTGAGCAAATAATCTCAAAAACTAGACTATATAAAGAAGAACACAGCATCGGGATTGGAGGAAGACTTATTAACAACCCACAATATGCGGATGACACAACTATCCTTGCTGAAAGCGAAGAAGACTTAAAGCACTTACTGATGAATAGCAAAGACTACTGCCTCCAGTAGGGATTACACCTCAACATAAAGAAACCAAAAATCCTCAAAACTGGACCAATAAGCAACATCTTGATGAACAGAGAAAAGACTGAAGTTGTCAAGGATTTCATTTTACTTGGATCCACAACCAACCCCCGTGGAAACAGCAGTCAAGAAATCAAACAATGTATTGCATTGGGCAAATCTGCTGCAAAAGACTTCTTTAAACTATAAAAAAGCAAAGATGTCACTTTGAGGACTAAGGTGTGCCTGATCAAAGCCATGGTGTTTTCAATCACCTCATATGCATTGAAAGCTGGATAACGAATAAGGAAGACAGAAGAATTAATGCTTTTAAATTATGGTGTTGAAGAATATTGAAAATACCACAGACTGCCAGAAGAAATGCACAAATCTGTCTAGGAAGCACAGCCAGAATGCTTCTTAGAAGCGAGAATGTCTCACATACCTTGGGCATGTTATCAGGACGACCAGTCCCTGGAGAAGGGCATCATGCTTGGTAAAGTAGAGGGTCAGTGAAAAAGAGGGAGACCTCAATGAGAGATGGACTGACACAGTGGCTGCAACAATGGGCTCAAACACAGCAATGATTGTGAAGATGGCGCAGGACTAGGCAGTGTTTCGTTCTGTGTACACAGGGTCACTATGAGTCAGAACTGACTCGATGGCGCCTAACAACACCAACAACAATTATGAATGAGACTCATGCTCTAAACAGGGCACTTGTATCTCCTCTTTCTATAAAGCATCAGTAATATCTTCTGTTCAAATAAATAAACTGGACTATTCATCTTTTTTTTTTTTTAATAATTTTTATTGTGCTTTAAGTGAAAGTTTACAAATCAAGTCAGTCTGTCACACAAAAGCCTATATACACCTTACTACATACTCCCATTTACTCTCCCCCTAATCAGTCAGCCCGCTCCCTCCCTCCAGTCTCTCCTTTTGTGACCGTTTTGCCAGTTTCTAACCCTCTCTACCCTCCCATCTCCCCTCCAGACAGGAGATGCCAGCACAGTCTCAAGTGTCCACCTGATACAAGTAGCTCACTCTTCACCAGCATCTCTCTCCTACCCATTGTCCAGTCCCTTCCACGTCTGATGAGTTGTCTTCGGGAATGGTTCCTGTCCTGTGCCAACAGAAGGTTTGGGGACCATGACCGCCGGGATTCCTCTAGTGTCAGTCAGACCATTAAGTCTGGTCTTTTTATGAGAATTTGGGGTCTACATCCCACTGATCTCCTGCTCCCCCAGGGGTTCTCTGTTGTGCTCCCTGTCAGGGCAGTCATCGGTTGTGGTCGGGCACCATCTAGTTCTTCTGGTCTCAGGATGATGTAAGTCTCTGGTTCCTGTGGTCTTTCTGTCTCTTGGGCTCATAGTTATCATGTGACCTTGGTGTTCTTCATTCTCCTTTGATCCAGGTGGGTTGAGACCAATTGATGCATCTTAGATGGCCGCTTGTTAGCATTTAAGACCCCAGACGCCACACTTCAAAGTGGGATGCAGAATGTTTTCATAATAGAATTTATTTTGCCAATTGACTTAGAAGTCCCCTTAAGCCATTGAACTATTCATCTTGATTGGTAGTTTTTTTTAATTCAAAAATTAACCCCTTGTTTTATGCTGTAGTTTTTTTTTCCAGTTTGCTGACTTTATGGAATTTTTTTGTCACAATATAATTTACGTAAATTAACCAATCTTTGCTCTTATGATTCTCACATTTTCTGTCAGGCTCAGAAAGGCCTTCCCCACTCCAACAATATTTTAAGAAAATGAAAAGAGTTAAAGATATACCTTATTTTATTATGCTTCACTTTATTGTACTTCACAGATACTGTGTATTTTACAAATTGAAGGTCTGTGGCAACCCTGTATCAAGCAAGTCTTACTAGTGCCATTTCTCCAACAGCATGGGTTCACTGAGTGACTCTGTGTTACATTTTGGTAACTCCTGCATTATTTCAAACTGTTATGGTGATCTGTGATATTTGATGTTACTATTGTAATTGCTTTCGGGCACCACAAACCCTGCCCATATAAGACAATGAACTTAATAAATGTTGTGTGTGTTCTGACTGCTCCTATGACCCGCTTTCTCCCTCTCCTTGGGCCTCCCTATTCTCTCAAACACAATATTGAAATTAGGCCAATTAATAACCCTACAATGGCTTCTAAGTGTTCAAGTAAAAGGAAGAATGGCACATCTCTCACTTTAAATCAAAAGCTAGAAATGATTAAGCTTAGTAAGGAAGGCATGTAGAAAGCTGAGATAGGCTGAAAGCTAGGCCTCTTGGGCCAGTTAGCCAAGTTGTGGATACAAAGGAAAAGCTCTTGAAGGAAAGTCAAAGTGTTATTCCATTGAACACACGAATGATAAAGCGAAACAGCCTTTTTGCTGATATGGAGAAAGTTTTAGTGGTTTGTATAGAAGATCAAACCAGCCACGACATTCCCTTAAGCCAAAGTCGAATCCAGAGCAAGGGCCTAACTCTTCAGTTTTAAGAAGCCTGAGAGAGATGAGGAAGCTGCAGAAAAAAAGTAGGAAGCTAGCAGAGGTTGGTTCATGAGGTTTAAGGTAAGAAGCCCTCCCTGTAACATAAAAGTACAAGGCGAAGCAGCAAGTGCTGATATAGTAGTTGCAGCAAGTTATCCAGAAAATCTAAGATAACTGAAGGTAGCTACACTGAACAACAGAATTTCAGTGTAGATGAAACTGTTTCATACTGGAAGAAGACGCCATCTAGGACTTTCATAGCTAGGGAGGAGAAGTCAATGTCTGGCTTCAAAGGACAGGCTAACTCTCTTGTTAGGAGCTAATGCAGGCGGTGACTTTAAGTTGAAGCCAATGAACATTTACCATTCTGAGTCCTAGGGCCCTTAAGAACTATGTTAAATCTACTCTGGCTGTGCTCTATACATGGAACAACAAAGCCTGGATAACAGCACATCTGTTTACAACATGGTTTACTGTTTTAAGCCCACTGTTGAGGCCTACTGTTCAGAAAAAAAGATTTGTTTCAAAATATTACTGCTTACTGACAATGCACCTGGTCACCCAAGAGCTCTCATGGAGATATACAAGGAGATTAACGTTTTCATGTCTGCTAACACAACATCCATTCTGCAGCCCATGGATCAAGGAGTAATTTCGACTTTCAAGTCTTATTATTTAAGAAATACATTTCATAAGGCTACCAAAAGGTCAGAAGTTTGAATCTACCAGATGCTCCTTGGAAGCTCTATGGGGCAGCTCTACTCTGTCCTATACGGTCACAATGAGTCAGAATTGACTTGATGGCAACCGTTTTTTTTTTTTTTTGGTGGGGGGTTTATAGCTGCCATGGTGATTCTTCTGATGAATCTGGGCAAAGTAAATTGAAAACTTTCTGGAAATGATTCACCACTCTAGATGACATTAAGAACATTTATGACTCATGGGAGGAGGCCTAAATACCAACATTAACAGGAACCTGGAAGCAGTTCATTCCAATCCTCATGGATGACTTTGAGAGGCTCAAGATTTCAGTGGAAGAAGTAACTGCACCTGCTGTGGTAACAGCAAGAGAACTAGAATTAGAAGTGGAGCTTGAAGACATGACCGAATTGCTGCAATCCCATGATAAAACTTTAACAGAAAAAGAGTTGCTTCTTATGGATGAGCAAAAAAAAGGTTTCTTGAGACAGAATATGCTCCTCGTGAAGATGCTGTGAACATTGTCTAAATGACAACAAAAGATTTAGAATATTACATAAACTTAGTTGATAAAGCAGCAGCAGAGTTTGAGAAGTCTGACTCCAATTCTGAAAGAGGTTCTACTGTGGGTAAAACACTATTAAACAGTCGCGTGCTAGAGAAATCTTTTGTGAAAGAAGAATCAATTGATGTGGCAAACTTCATTGTTGTCTTATTTTAAGAAGTTGCCACAGCCACCCCAACCTTCAGCGGCTACCACCCTAATCAGTCAGCAGCCATCAACACTGAGGCAAGATGTCTACCAGCAAAAAGATTACGACTTGCTGAAGGCTCAGATGATGGTTAGCATTAAGCAATGAAGTGTATTTCTTAATAAAGGTATGTACATTGTTTTTTAGACATAATGCTACTACTGTACACTTTAAAGACTACAGTATAGTGTAAACATAATTTTTATATGCACTGGGAAACAAAAAAATTTGTGTGACTCACTTGATTGTGATATTCACTTTATTGCCGTCTTTAACGGAACCTGCAATATCTCTGAGGTATGCCTGTATTTAGTTTTTTCCAGGTATAATTTTTAAAAAGCATTTAAACCTTTAATTTACAAAGAGTTTGTTTTGGTATAAGGAGTAAGGTTGGGATCAAGGCCTTTTCCCTCCAAAATCATTAGCCTATTTTTTCAACACCATTTATTAAATAACCCATTGTTTTCCTCATAGATTTCAAGTATCTACTGTGAAATTTAAATAACAGAATAAGACTTTTAAAAACAGTTCTACAAAAAATAAATGTCATGTATCTTTATTTGTAACAGTATCAACATAGTAACAGTCCTTATATTTTAATAGGTACCTGACCTTTGCTCTTAACTTTGGATGAGTGTGGCATTTCTATACATTCCCTGTCCTTAGTAGTATGTAAAACCCAAACCTCTCCTACAGGTTTTCCTGCTATATAAGCAATATTTGCAAACTCACAGGCAGCTGTGACCTATATTAAAAGTACAGTTGCTGTTTCAATTGCTTAAGACTTCCATAGAAGTAATTAACTCACTTAAAAAAAAATCACAAAGCACTATATACAAGGCACTGTTGAGGATTTGAAAGATGATCAAGAAATGTTACTGTCTTTAGAGAACTTATAATTTTATAAAACCCAAAAAAACCCACGGCCGTTGAGTTGAGAAACACATGTGCATAATGCTGTCATTCGAGGTAACCCAAACCAAAACGAAACCCAGTGCCATTGACTCGATTCCGACTCATAGCGACCCTAAAGAACAGAGTAGAACTACCCCACAGAGTTTCCAAGGAACACCTGGTGGATTTGAACTGCCAACCCTTTGGTTAGCAGCCACAGCACTTAACCACTATGCCACCAGGGTTTCCATTCAAGGTAAAGCCTGCTAAAAGTATAAGAGAGTTATAAACTCAGAAAGAATTCAGAGAAGGGGACCTGGTGTGTCCTACAGTTATATTTACTATACTATAAACCTTAGTATAAGAGGAAGACTTAAAGGTAGGCATATAATTCTTCTCATCTACAATACACTGGCTGAAATAATCCAAGAAATAAGAAAAATGAGCCTAAATCCTACAAACTAGAGAATAGTGCTATCCACATATCACAAACTATTTTTTAAAATAATTTGTATTGTGCTTTAAGTGAAAGTTTACAAATCAAGTCAGTCTCTCACACAAAAACCCATATACACCTTGCTACACACTCCCAATTACTCTCCCCCTAATGAGACAGCTCGCTCTCTCCCTCCACTCTCTCTTTTTGTGTCCATTTTGCCAGCTTCTAACCCCCTCCACCCTCTCATTTCTCCTCCAGGCAGGAGATGCCAACATAGTCTCAAGTGTCCACCTGATCCAAGAAGCTCACTCCTCACCAGCATCCCTGTACAACCCATTGTCCAGTCCAATCCATGTCTGAAGAGTTGGCTTCAGGAATGGTTCCTGTCCTGGGCCAACAGAAGGTCTGGGGGCCATGACCACCAGGGTCCTTCCAGTCTCAGTCAGACCATTAAGTCTGGTCTTATGAGAATTTGGGGTCTGCATCCCACTGCTCTCCTGCTCCCTCAGGCGTTCTCTGTTGTGTTCCCTGTCAGGGCTGTCATCGGTTGTGGCCGGGCACCATCTAGTTCTGGGGGTCTCAGGATGATGTAGTTGCTGGTTCATGTGGCCCTTTCTGTCTCTTGGGCTCGTAATCGCCTTGTGTCCTTGGTGTTCTTCATTCTCCTTTGATCCAGGTGGGTTGAGACCAATTGATGCATCTTAGATGGCTGCTTGCTAGCGGTTAACACCCCAGAAGCCACTCTTCAAAGTGGGATGCAGAATGTTTTCTTAATAGATTTTATTATGCCAATTTACACAGATATCCCCTGAAACCATGGTCCCCAGACCCCTGCCCCTGCAACAGTGACCTTCGAAGCATTCAGTTTATTCAGAAAACTGCTTTTGGTTTAGTCCAGTTGTGCTGACCTCCCCTGTATTGTGTGTTGTCTTTCCCTTCACCTAAAGTAGTTCCTATCTACTATCTAATTAGTGAATGCCCCTCTCCCACCCTCCCTCCCTCCCCCTCTCATAACCACAAAAGAATATTTTCTTCTCAGTTTAAACTATTTCTCAAGTTCTTGTAATAGTGGTCTTATACAATATTTGTCCTTTTGCAACTGACTAATTTCACTCAGCATATATTGCCTTCCAGGGTCCTCCATGTTATGAAATATTTCACAGATTCATCACTGTTCTTTATCATGCATAGTATTCCATCGTGTGAATACACCATAATTTATTTATCCATTCATCCGTTGATGGGGACCTTGGTTGCTTCCATCCTTTTGCTATTGTAAACAGTGCTGCAATAAACATGGGTGTGCATATATCTGTTCGTGTAAAGGCTCTTATTTCTCTAGGATATATTCCAAGGAATGGGATTGCTGGGTCATATGGTAGTTCTAATTTCTAGTTTTTTAAGTAAGTGCAAAATCGATTTCCAAAGTGGCTGTACCATTTTACATTCCCACCAACAGCACATATCACCAACTTTTAAGAACCTGGAGATAGGGCCAAATTAAAGGGAGATAATGCCCCTGCAACTCCACCTGCTAAAAGCCAGGGTGGGCCATGGGACAGGTTCTGCAGATTGGCAAGATTCAGAGGTGGCTGCATTGGGATACCAAAGATTGTACACTGCCTCACCAGGAAAAAAAAAGTCTTGACATGAGAGGGTGGGGCTCAGGAGCCCAAGAAGGAGGCAAAGGCATAGTCATCATTTGCCGCCTGGGCCAAAGAGACTAAAAGTAGGACCCTGGTGTTACAATTTCACCAACAGAAGAAAGTGCACAGAAACTAAGCTCTCCTTCTAAGAGTGCCTAAGGCCTAAGCTTCAGCCCCAGTCATCTCACTCAAGCTAACCTCTGGTGTCAACTGGTTCAGTGCGTCCTCCAGCTTAAGTGCTATGAATTGATTCTCACAGCATTCAGGTAGACAGTGAGGGACCCAGAACAACCCACTCGGAATGAAGAAAAAATTTCAGACTTGAATAAAAGAAGATGAGACAAGACAGCAGAATGATATGAGAAAACAGCAGACTAAATTAATGACAAGATGTAAAGGAAACTAATAACAGAATCGAAGTTTGAACAAGCAATAAGGCACAGAATTGAGACTGTAGAAAATGGAATCAATAATGTGGAAGGCACTTTGGGCAACTTCTATAAGAACACAGGAAAAGGTTAAAATATGAAACGGTGCGAGAGAAAATAATAGGAGAACAGAGACTAGAGACCCAATGTATGGTTAATTAGTGTTCTTGGAAGAAAGAACAAAATGAATGGAGTAGATGTAATAAACAAAATGTTTAACAGAAGAAAGCTTTCCTGAGAGGAAAACCTTGAGTAGATTATTCAGAAGAGTCTTGTTTCAGTCAGTAAAAAAAAAAACCAAACCCAACCTGTTGCCATTGAGTTGATTCCAACTCATAGCAACCCTACAGGGCAGAGTAGAACTGCCCCACAGAGTTCCCAAGGAGTGCCTGGTGGACTCGAATTGCCAGCCTTTCGGTTAGCAGCTGTAGCTCTTAACCTCTACGCCACCCTAGACTAAATGCAGCTCTGGTCCTGCCAAACAAAACTTAAAGGGAAGCCTCGAAAGGATCAATCTGTTTCCAAGTAGCTTAACTGTGTTCCAGAACAAGAATATCTACGTGATACAAAAATATCTAGCACCCAACAAGGTAAAATTCATGCCTGGCATTTAATAAAAACAAACAAACAAACAAACACCACGCATGCAAAGAAAAAATAGAATCCATAATAAGGAGGGGGAAAAAAAATCAATAGAAACAAACTCAGAAATGACAAAGATTTATACAGTTGGGAGACAATTCTACATTCCATATGTTCAAGAAAGTAAAGATTAAAAATATTAGGTAGAGACACAGTAGATATAAGAAAAAGAGCAAATCAAACTCCTAGAAATGAAAAATACACTGAATGGAATAACAGCAGAATTGAAACTGCAGAAGAAAAAATTAGTGAACTTGAAAACAGCAACAGAAACTACCCAAAACGAAACACAAAAGAGAAAAAAAAAAAAAAATGAACAGAGCATTAGTTAGCTGCGGGACAATGTCAAAATGCCTGATATGCATGTAATTGGAGTCTCTGAGGTGGGGAGAGACAAAAAACTATTTGAAGAAATAATAGCCAAAACCTTTCCAAATTTGATGAAAACGATAAACCCAAGGAGTTCAACAAACCCCAAGCACAAAAAACATTAAGAAAACTAAACCAATGCAAGTCATGATCAAATCACTTAAAAACCAGTGATGAAAAGAAGATTTTACCTCTAGACAAAAGACCAATAAGGAAAGAGAGGATGTGAACAATACTATAAGCCAACTAGACATAACATGCATATAACATTTCACCCAATGGTAACAGCACAATACACATTCTCCTGTGTACATGGACCATTCTCTAAGATAGACCACACACAAGGTCACAAAACAAATCTGAAACTTAAAAAAGACTGAACTCATATACACAGTATCTTCTCTAGTCACAATGGAATGAAACTAGAAATCAGTAACAAGGAAAACTGGAAATCTCACAAATATTCAGAAATTAAATAACACACTATTAAAGAACCAGTGGTTCAAAGAAGAAATCACACAGGAAATGAGAAAATACTTAGGAGATAAATGAAAATAGAAGCATTAAAAAAGAAAAAAGATCTCAAATCAATAACCTAACTTTACACTTGAGGAACTAGAAAAAGAAGAGCTAACTAAACCCAAAGCTGCCAGAAAGAAGGAAATAACAAAGATTAGAGTGCAGATAAATAAAATAGAGAACAGAAGAATAATAGAATCAATGAAATCAGAAAGTTGGTTCTTTGAAAGGATCAACAGAATCAACAAAGCTCCAGCTAGACTGACAAAGAAAAAAAAAAGAGAAGATGCAAATAACTAAAATCAGCAAGGAAAAGTGGGGTATTACTACTGGCCCTGCAGAAACAAAAAGGATCATAAGAGAATGCTGCAAACAATTGTATACCAATTAATTATATAACCTAGATGAAATGGACATATTCCTACAAACACATAAGCTACCTAAATTGATTTCAAGAAGGAATACAAAATCTCAACAGACCTGTAACAAGTGAAGAGATTGGGTCAGTAATCAAAAACCTCCTAACAAAAGTTCCAAACCAGATGGTTTCACTGGGTATTTCTACCAAACATTTAAACAATTGACACCAATCCTTCTTAAATCCTTCCAAAAAATAGAAGAGGAAACACTTCCTAACTCATACTATGAGATCCGCATAATCCAGGTATCAAAGCCAGACAAAGACGCCACAGATCAATACCCCTTAAAACACACTTGCGAAAAATTCTCAGCAAATACTAACAAACTGAATCCAATAGCATATTAAAAGCTTTATACACCATGTCCAAATGGGATTTAACCCAGGAACGCAAGCGTGGTTCAACATAAGAAAATTAATCAACATAATACAAGCCACATTAATAAAACAAAGGAAAACAAACACATGATCATCTCAACTGATGCGCAAAAGGCATCTGACAAAATCTAATACCCTTTCAGGATAAAAACATTCAACAAGATAGGAATAGAAGGGAAATTACTCAACAAGATAAAGAGTGTTTATGAAAAACCAACAGAGAACCTCATACGAAGTGGAGAAAGACTGAAAGCTTTCCCTCTAAGACCAGGAACAAGACAAGGATGCCCACTTTCACCACTGCTATTATTCAGTATTTTACTGGAAGTTCTAGCTAGAGCAATTAGGTAAGAGAAAGAAATAAAAGGCACCCATATCAGAACACAACAAGGAATCCCAGATGGAGCAGGAGAACAGTGGGATGCAGATCCCAAATTCTTATAAAAAGACCAGACTTAATGGTCTGACACTAGAGGGACGCCAGAGGTCATGGTCCCCAGACCTTTTGTTAGCCCAAGACTGGAACCACTCCCAAAGCCAACTTTTCAAACAGGGATTGGACTGGGCTATAAGAAAAAAAATGATACTGGTGAGGAAAGAGCTTCTTGGGTCAAGTAGACACATGAGACTATGTGGGCAGTTCCTGTCTAGAGGTGAGATGATAAGGAAGAGGAGGACAGGAGCTGGTTGAATGGACACAGGGAATACAGGGTGGAGAGGAGGAGTGTGCTGTCTCATTAGGGGGACAGCAACTAGGAATACACAGCAAGGTGTGTTCAAGTTTTTGTATGAGAGACTGACTTGATTTGTAAACTTTCACTTAAAAGCACAATAAATAAAACAAAATAAAAGGAAAAAAAAAAGGTACCCATATCAGAAAGAAGTAGAACTACCCTATATTCATCCAAATAACACATATCTTCTGCACTGAGGAGGGAGCGCTTGGCAAACAAACATAGGAGGCACATTATTTGGGTAAAATGCTGTATCTTTATTTGCAGATGACATGATCCTATAAGTAGAAAAGCCCAAAGAATTCAAAAGAAAGTTACTAGAGCTCATAAATGAGTTCCACAAAGTCACAGGGTACAACATCAACACACAAAAATCAGTTTAGTTACTATATAGCAGCAATGAACAATTTAAAAAGGAAATTAAAAAAACAATTGCATTTACAATAGTATCTAAAAAGAATAAATTACCTAGGAATAAATTTAACCAGGAGGATAAAAGACTTATACACTGAAAACTATGAAACACTGTTGAAAAAATGAAAGAACTTATAAATAAATTGTAAAGACATCCTGGCTTCATGGATTGGAAAATTTAATACTGTCAAGATGTCAATACTACCCAAAGTGATCTATAGATTCAATGCAATCCCTATGAAAATGCAAACAGCCTCTTTTGCAAAAATGGAAAGCCAATCCTCAAATTTCATGAGAAATTACAAGGGGTCTCTACAGTCAAAGAAATCTTGAAAAAGAAGAACAAGGCAGGACTCACACTTCCCAATTCCCAAATGTACTCTAAGGCTACAGTAACACAAACAGTCTGGTACTGGTGTAAGGATAGATATATAGACCAATGGAATAGAAGTGAGTCCAGAAATAAGCCTACACATCTATAGTCAACTGATTTTCGATAAAGGTGCTAAGTCCATTCAATGGAGAAGGAATAGTTTCATCAATAAATGGTGCTGGGACAAATGGATCTCCACATGTGAAAGAATAAAGCTGGACTCACACCTTACATCATACCCAAAAATTAACTCAAAATTGATCAATGCCCTAAATATAAGAACTGAAACCATGAAACTCTCAGAAAATACAGGGGTAAAGCTTCAGGATCTAGTTTTTTATTTTTATTGTGCTTTAAGTGAAAGTTTACAAATCAAGTCAGTATCTCATACAAAAACTTATATACACCTTGCTATACACTCCTAATTGCTCTCCCCCTAATGAAACAGCACACTCTTTCCCTCCACTCTCTCTTTTCGTGTCCATTTGGCCAGCTTCTGACCCCCCTCTGTCCTCTCATCTCCCCTCCAGATAGGAGATGCCAAAATAGTCTCATGTGTCTACTTGATCCAAGAAACTCACTCTTCACCTTTTCTATCCCACCGTCCTGTCCAATCCCTGTCTGAAGGGTTGGCTTTGAAAATGGTTCCTGTCTTGGGCTAACAGGTCTGGGGCCCATGACCACCCAGGTCCTTCTAGTCTCAGTCAGAACCATTAAGTCTGGTCTTTCTATGTGAATTTGGAGTCTGCATCCCACTGCTCTCTTGCTCCCTCAGGGGTTCTCTGTTTTGTTTCCTGTCAGGGCAGTCATTGACTGTAGCCAGGTACCATCTAGTTCTTCTGGTCTCAGACTGATGTAGTCTGTGCTTTATGTGGCCCTTTCTGCCTCTTGGGCTCATGATTACCTTGTGTCTTTGGTGTTCTTCATTCTCCTCTGCTCCAGGTGGGCTAAGACCAACTGATGCATCTTAGATGGCTGCTTGCTAGTGTTTAAAACCTCAGACGCCACTCTCCAAAGGGGGATGCAGAATGTTTTCTTAATAGGTTTTATTATGCCAATTGACTTAGATGTCCCCTGAAACCATGGTCCCCAAACCCCCGCCCCTGCTATGCTGGCCTTCGAAGCGTTCAGTTTATTGAGGAAACTTTTTTGCTTTTGGTTTAGGCCAGTTGTGCTGACCTCTCCTGTGCTGTATGTTGTCTTTCCCTTCACCTAAAATAGTTATCTGCTATCTAATTAGTGTATACTCCTTTCCCTCTCTCCCACCCCACCCCCACTCTCATAACCATCAAAGAATATTTTCTTCTCTGTTTAAACTATTTCTCGAGTTCTTATAATAGTGGTCTTATACAACATTTGTCCTTTTGCAACTGACTGATTTCACTCAGCATAATGCCTTCCAGATTCATCCATATTATGAAACGTTTCATAGATTCTTCACTGTTCTTTATTGATGTGTAGTATTCCATTGTGTGAATATACCATAATTTATTTATCCATTCATCCATTGATAGGTACCTTGGTTGCTTTCATCTTTTTGCTATTGTAAACAGTGCTGCAATGAACACGGGTGTGCGTATATCTGTTCATGTAAAGGCTCTTATTTCTCTAGAATGTATTCCAAGGAGTGGGATTGCTGGATCGTATGGTAGTTCTATTTCTAGCTTTTTAAGGAAGCGCCAAATCGATTTCCAAAGTGGCTGTACCATTTTACATTCTCACCAGCAGTATGTAAGTGTTCTAGTCTCTCCACAACCTCCAGGACCTATTTTTTTTTTTTTAATAATTTTATTGTGCTTTAAGTGAAAGTTTACAAATCAAGTCAGTCTCTCACACTAAAATCCATATATACCTTGCTGCACACTCCCAATTACTCTCCCCCTAGTGAGACAGCCTGCTCTCTCCCTCCACCCTCTCTTTTCGTGTCTATTTCACCAGCTTCTAACCCCCTCCACCCTCTCATCTCCCCTCCAGGCAGGAGATGCCAACATAGTCTCAAGTGTCCACCTGATCCAAGAAGCTCACTCCTCACCAGCATTCCTCTCCAACCCATTGTCCAGGACCTAATTTTTGACAATGGAGTTTTAGATACGACACCAAAAGCATAAGCAACAAAAAACAAAATTGATAAAATGGAGTTCATCAAAATTTAAAAGTTTTGTTCATCAACAGATTATCAAGAAAGCCAAGAGACAACCTACAGAATGAGAGAAAATATTTGGGAATCACGTATCTGATAATGGTTTAATATTCAGTACCTATAAAGAACTCCTACAACTCAACAAAAGGACAAAGAACACAAGCAAAAAATGGGCAAAAGATTTGAATAGACATTTCTGTAAACAAGATACACAAATGAAAAGAAGCTCAATATTGTTAGTCATTGCTGTTGTTCAGATGCTGCTGAGTCGCCCCCTGACTCATGGTAATACCATGTGTTACAGAGCAGAAATGCTCTATAGGGCTGTCTTGGCTGTAATCTTTATGGATGCAGTTTGCCAGGCCTTTCTTCTGTAGAGCCACTGGGTGGATCTTCCCCTTAGGTTTAGCAGCCGATCACAAACTGCATGCAGTGCATAGGTGCCTGCACACCTACTAGGATGGCTATAATTAAAGTGACAGACAATAACAATTGTTGTCAGGGATGTGGAGGGATTGGAACCCTTACATATTCCCTGTAAGAATGTAAAATGGTGCAACTGTTTTGGAAAAGTTTGGCAGCTACTCAAAAAGTTAAATATAGAGTTAGCACATGACGCAGCAATTCCACTCCTTAGGTATATACTTAAAATAAAAACATGATGTTCATACAAAAACTTGTACATGAATGTTCACAGAAGCATTATTCTTAATAGCCAAAAAGTAGAAATAATCTAAACGTCTACCAAATGATCAATACCAAAAACCAAATCTGTTGCCGTCGAGCCCATTTCAACTCACAATGACCCTACAGGACACAGAAGAACTGCACCATAGGATTTCCAAGGAGTGGCTGGTAGATTCGAACTGCCAACCTTTTGGTTAGCAGCCAAGCTCTTAACCACTGTGCCACCAGGACTCCAAATGATGAAGAGATAAATAAAGTATTCATATAATGGAATATTATTCAGCAATAAAAAAGAATTAAGTACTGATATATGTGACCATATGGATGCCTCTTGAACACATTGTGCCAAATAAACCTGTTACAAAGGCCACATATTATATAATTCCATTTATATGAAATGTCCAGGATAGGAAAATCCATTGAAACAGGAAGTAGATTTGTGGTTGGTTAGAGGTAGAAGTGGGATCGGGAATGACAGCTAATGGGTAATTTTTTTTTTTTTTAGGGGGATGAAGGTTCTAAAATTAGATTGTGGTAGTAAGTGTACAACCTTATGGATATACTAAAAAACTTCAAATTGAACACTTTGTGCATTTTAAATGGGTGGATTGTACAGTATATGAATTATATCTCCATAAAGCTGTTTAAAGATACAGTAATGCCAGGTAAACTGAGATACCAATACTTACTCTGAAGTTTCACGATGGGGTGACTAGGAAAATGTCATCATTAACAGGAATAATAATATCAAATATAAAATGCAAACATTACGCTAGACTCTGTGCAAAGCACTATATATATTCTATCACATTTAATCTTCAAAACAACCCATACACTAGGCATTTTTATTCCCATTTTACAGATAGGAAATAGACAAAGAGGCAAACTACTTGCCTAAGGTCACACAACTAGTAAGTAGTGAAGTTGGGACTTAAATTCAAAGTACTTATTCAGGCCCTCCCTGGCCTCAGAGGTAAGATAGTATAAAGATAAAAGTGAATACCAGCTTTATAAACAAATAAATAACCTGATTATAATATAAAATACATTCATAACCCCCCAAGCAAATGATTCACCATCTTCAGACTTAATTAAAATATTTGCAATTTTGTCACTTCATACATATTTAAAAAAAAAGAAAAAATTCTGCAGCAACAGCTCTTGCAAAACAAACACACCAACTCTAAGCTCATTCCCCCTATGCTTCATGGAGGCAACCCATTTTTTTTTCTCTTCCCTCGCTGTAGTAAATACACACAACATAAAGTCTGCCATTTGAACCATTTTCAAATGTACAATCTAGTGGCATTAATGACACTCACAATGTTGTGCAACCATTATCACTATTTGTTTCCAAAACTTTTTCGTCACTCCAAAGAGAAACTCTGTACCCATTAAGCAATAAATCCTCATTCCTCTCCCATCCCCCAGCCCATGACAACCACTAATTTATTTTGTCTCTGTGTATTTGTCTATGAGTCGTGGTGGCACGGCGGTTAAGAGCTCAGCCTGCTAACCAAAAGGTCGGCAGTTTGAATCCACAACTGCTCCTTGGAAACCGTATGGGCCAGTTTTACTCTGTCCTATAGGTTTTTTTTTTTTAATAGGGTTGTTATGAGTCACAATCAACTTGGCGGCAATGGGTTTGGTTGGTTTTAGTTTATGCATTTGTCTATTCTAGGGATTCCACAGAAACGGGATCATACAATATTTTTGTGTCTGGCTTTTTCACTTAGCATGTTTTCAAGTCTCATCCATGTCATAATACATGCTAGAAATTCATTCCTGAGTGGAAAGGGGGAGTGTGCTGTCACATTGTGGGGATCGCAACCAATGTCACAAAACAGTATGTGTGTAAATTTTTTTGTGTATGTATAAATTTTTGAATGAGAAATTAACTTGAGCTGTAAATTTTCATCTAAAGCACACACACAAAAAAAATTCTATTGTATCTATGGGCCACATTCTGTTTAACCATTCATCTGCTGATGGACACTTGGGTTGCTTCTACTTTTTGACTATTTTGAATGCTACTGCAATGAACATTGGTGGTACAAAAATAGTTTTTTAGTTTTATTTTAAGCAGAGGATTGAGGCCAACACATCGAAGAATCACCTAACTAGATGACCTTCCATCTTTGATGAGTTTAACAGTAAAAAAAAAAAAAGGTGAGGAATGAACTGTATATCAAGTTTAAATATTCTAAAAACAGAGGACAGCAATATAATAAGGAAGCAGATTCAACAGTACTTTTCTTGTAGTCTTCTAGGGATTTCCTTAATCTGAGCATATGGTAATTTACATGCTTACTGTAGAAAGCATACTTAAACACAGTAAATGTTGCCTTAGTAAACTTAAAGACTGGTACAAATGTACCTGGTACAAAAATAGCAACAACCCATGCCTACCAAAAGTCTTTATATTAGTCAAATGTTTTTTAGTTCACAAGGTACACTACGTAAACTTGGGTCTTGCAACATTTCTGTATTACCACAGTCAATTTAAAGATGGGTAAACTAAAGCTCAGAGAGGTTAAAAGACCTGGCCAAGGTCACACATCTCAGAAGTAGCAGGTCAGCATTTCAAACAGAGGTCTAATTTTAGGTCTAATATTTCCAAGTTAAAAAACTCACTTCAGAGAGAAGATTCTCTGAAATCAGATGTTCTATTAGTACAAAGTACAGCAGTGATTGGCCTTAAAATGTGCAATATTTCCCTTCAGAAGGGAAGAAATGAGAGAACACTCTTGTCTAAACCAATTAAAAGCCTGACAAACTACATTATTATTTTTGCTGAAAAAGAAACCACTGTAGTAGATAATTGAAAAAATTGCATAATTAGCAACTTTAGCTTACCTAATGTAAAGCTGTATTCCTGGGTTAAAGTTCCTTATGCCATGATCATCAAAAAGCAGTATGAATGAATGAAGAGAGACGCATTTTTCAGTTTTGCTTCAAATTGAAATCACATTGACTTCTGAAAGAAAAAATCATGTTGAAAACGTAAGAGATGCTGGTATCATTCACTGTGTACATGTGCCTCACGAATAAAAATGATACATGTGTGAGTGGCAGAAAGAAAACTAAGACTGGTATTTTTGGTAATATTAACTTCCATTCTGTACCTTATCTTTGCCTTTGTATTTTTTTAAATAAACTATTTATTTTGGGATAATTTTGGATTTACAGAAAAGTTGCAAAGATAATGCAGACAGTTCCTGTATGCCTCTCATCCAGTTTCCCTTAGTGCTATTATTACCATGTATATTACCGTGGTACATTTGTCAAAACTAAGAAACCAACATTGACAAATGCCTTTGTAATTCTGCAGAAGTAAAAGGTCCTCTGGAAAAGTGTTTTTGGTCTCCTGACGACTGTCGATCAATACCCTTCTATTGTCTCCTAACGGAACACTTTAGTCAAAGAGCTTGGTAAAACTTATTTCAGGATTTTTAAAAGACAAGTTACCGACTTTATGAAGTTTGATTCACAACTTCCTTCAATTTTAAGCCAGAGTTCAATGTTTTACTTCAACTTTCACTGCAAAAGTTCCATTGTGGTAAACTCTTCAGAACTCAAAGGAGAAAGTATCATTCTAGGCACTAACCTTCACGTACCAATCATCCTCCTATTACATTACAAAAGTGGAAATGTTTTTATCTGCACCCTCACAGTTATTACAATTCAAGATCAGAAACTCAAATCAAGAAAGCAGAAGGCAGAAACAGCCCTTATTTTGTGAACATTATTAACAACACATCAAAGAAAGAAGTTTTTCCCCCAATATGTGACAAGTAAGAGAAAAATCTCTTCCAATTCTAACTGCAAATATAAATAAGATGAAAACGAAAAGTTCATGAAAATGATACAGGCCATATTCCATTGAGTCTAAGATGTACGCTGTTTCACATTTCACAATTTCTGAAATCAAGATGTGATGGCCAGATGGTAGTTTTAATATAGTTGTCACTGCCTGAGACCATGATAGAGTACTCCTGAGAGCCTAATCAATGTTTTTGATGCACAAAAGATGACACAGTATGGAAAAAAACGTGGACATAAAAACATGACTTTAAACTGAAAAGTATTCAGAAGAATTTGACTTGGAATGTTGAGAAGTTTAACGAACACTTTAACCAATTTATTTCACTTTTTTCCTTTTTATATATCATGACGCCACAAAAGGGGTAAGGTGGGCAAACCCCACCTTTATTACTAACTGTATGTGGCAAGAATCAGCATGACTCCAATTCCTAGCTGGAAATGGATTCAGGCTTCACCTTCCCACATTTCCACTCCTTGTCACCAGCTGCTTCAGTGGCAATTCCTCTCTCTGACCCTAACCATCCAGGGTTAGATCAGACCTCACCCCCGGCTATTCTAAGCTGGGTCAAAACATCCCTGGCCACCTGAGGCCAGGTCATCAGGGAACAAGAAGCATCAAGAGTCTGCAGAGCTCCCTGCACTTCACACCAGCTAGCCTCCCTCTCTCTCTTTGGGACTAGGTCACAAGCTAGAAGGACTCTACCCTTCATCGATTGCCTGGGCGGCTTTTCCCTATCACCCAGCCAGCAAGAGCTGGGTCTACACAAATACATGCTGTACTGGCAGACCCTGCTGACTCACTGCCCTTGAGTGTTCATTAATTATCTACAACGGCTCAGAGAATTAATGGATACTGTTACCTATACTTACAGTTACCCGTTTATTATAACGAGAAAGTATACAAGCGTAGAAATACATAGGCAAGGTCTGGGAGAGTTCCCGGCACAGGGCCTCCACTGGTCCCCAGAAACGTGCCACTTCCTCTCCTGTGCGTGGATGCTCTCTTGGAACCAGGAGGTCCCAAAGAGAGCGCCCCGAGGTCCAAGGTCCCCTGGTCGTTAGGACCTCAATGAATATGCATGACTTGAGCCTTAAGGCACAGTTATGATAGATCCAATCAATAAATAAGTATGACTGCATCATATCCCCCTTGCCTTTCTGAGGCCTGTTGCCAGGGCGGGGTCTGCGTAAACCCTACTTATTTACACTTGCTTAAGTTTGGTGGCGTAGTAGTTAAGAGTTCGGCTGCTAACCAAAAAGTTAGCAGTTCGAATTCACCAGGCACTCCTTGGAAACCCTATAGGGCCGTTCTACTCTGTCCTATAGGGTTGTTATGAGTTGGAATCAACTCAACAGCAGTGGATTTTTTTTGTTTCACCTAAGGAGCGCCTGTGGTGCAAACAGTTAAGAGCTCTGCTGCTACCAGAAAAGTTGGCAGTTCAAACCTACCCAGCCGCTCTGCAGGAGAAAGATGTGGCGATCTGCTTCTGTAAAGATTACAGCCAAGGAAACCCTATGAGGCAGTTCTACTATGTTGCATGATGTTGCTACGAGTCAAAATCAACAACAAGTTTAGCCTCGATGTTTTATAAAGACAAAGAGCACCTTAATTAGTCAGCCTATTTTCAGAAACCAGAGTCAAGGCATAAAACCAAGTTCTTTGTCCCACATATATGCATTAGAATACTATTTTTAAAAAGTCTAAGTAAGTCTAAAAGTGCTTTCAGTAAGAATAAAATACAAAGTCTAAGTAACAAGAAAGCATTATGTCATAGTTTATTCAACTGGCAGTGTTTTCTCCCTTGGTCATTCATAAAATAATCAATGGCACTAGGATTCAATAAAATATGGTAGTAATTCAGTTGCTACATCTAATAAGAAAGCTTGACAAACTACCTTAAGGGTAAACTAATAGCTTACATAAGAGAACATAAAAACTTCCCAATGACAGAACACAGGAGAAAAATACATAATTGTGCGTTATGATAATAAAAGGGCTATTTTTCCAACCCTAAGAGCTTTCTTTTGATAGATTTTTTTTCTGAAAAGATTTCTGTAAAATCTTCCTCAAGGTTCCTACTTGCAGCAGATTTTTGTACAGAATCCAAGGAAGGTGGAGGGAGGAGAGTCAGGGCAAGAATCTATTTTTGCTTTAACTAAACTCTCTCTTTCTCTAAGGACCTTCCATGGTCTCTCCTTGGCAGTACACACTGCTATGCAGAGAGCAGGCCTCAGTAAATAAATATAGCTTCAATCAAATGTTTCTAAAAGCTACATAATGAATTTTTAAAAATCACATGTAGAAAAACAGCTTGTTAGTTTCAGGAGTCTCCAGTGAGTACTTTTGTAAAGCAAAGAATAAACCCCCTAATTATTAGGTTTCTCACAACTTAATTGTACATACTGACACAATCTCTGAACTAAGCATGCAGTTCTCCCAGAAATCCTGCTGCTGTTCCAGGAGCCCCTAGAGCAGAGGATCTCAGCCAGAACCCTTTTTAGCCTGTAGTCAGGCCTATGTAAGCAGCTGTAACTCAAAAAGCAGACTCCTGAGAGCTCTGCAGATCATCCTGGGATAAGGGGATGGGGCAAAGTGATGTGGAGGGTGGGTGGGTATAGGGGGTTGTGCAGACCTGAAAAACCATGGGCAAGAAAAGGCAAGGAATCATTAGCTACTATGACCCTGAGATGGTCTCTTGTTGGCTAGCCAGGCCCCCCTGAACCATGACACTTAGTTACTTTGGACAATTAGTTACGTCTGACACCTGTCAGAGTTGAGGCCACTCTGACAAAGTCACCAGTGCCGGGAACTTTACTGGGGTCATGAGTCACCTTCCATGGCTCAGAGGTTTGGGCAGACCTGCTCCACCCCACCCATATCCACCCATTTAGGAGAGCGACAAGAAAGATATAGGCACTGGGAGAAGGAGAGAAACAGACGGCCAAAGACACGTACTAAGGCAGGCCACGAATCAGAGTAAAGACTGAGAGGCGGCGACAGGCTCGACAGACACAGAAGCAAGGTGGAGACAGAGATAAAGACAGGATCCAGATACAGAGATGGGTTCGAGAGAGACAAAGTGGAAATACAATGCTGACATGGTCCAAGTACAAAGACAGAAATGGCAGGTGACAACAGGTTACAGGAAGAGTGACAGAAGTGAAACCCAGAGGGAAGGAGAGACAGATCGAAGTCCGGGCTCAGCCCTTCTCCCGGCCTTGCCTCACAAGGCCTCGTGCGCGGGTGGCTCGGAACCGAGACCACCAGACTGCGCTCACCCAGCACCCCGTAAGGCAGACGGACGGACGGGGACGAGATTTCTAAGCGCTCAGGCCGGCCAAGCTCCACCGCTGGGGGGTGACCTTGGGCGAGACGCTGTCCCAAAGGCCTCGGTGTCACGACTGGCGCGCCGGACGGGCTGGAGACCGCGGCATTCGGACCCGGAGTGCTCGGACTCCAACCTTCCGCGCGTGGCTTCTGCATCCCCGTCAGCAGAATGGGCCCGGCGGGCCAGCTGCGCGCGCACGCCGGGGCCTGAAGAGAAATCCTTAAACCACCCTGGCTTCCTTCCGTCCTCCCTCGCTGCCCGTTGTTCCGATCCCGCCGTACCTGCCAAGGGTTCCACACTCACATCGCCCAACTGCGAGGACCTCTCAATCGCCGGCTACAAGTCGGTTCAATCCGTCGCCGTTGCGACCGCCTCAGCCTGTGCCTCCCGCCCCCGGAAATGCTTCTCGGTCCCGCCCCCGAAACTGTGCTTCCGGGGGTGCGTCAGAGAGGAAAGCGATGTGCGCATGCGGGACACACGTTCGGGGCGGAGCGTCGGGAGAGCCACAAGAGATAGCTGGCGCCTGCGCAGTACGGCTTTGGGCGATCAATCTGGTTAAGGAGCTGTGGGTTTGATGGTGGGCGTTGGGTCACCAATACTGAGCCTTTAAACTGTTTCTAAACCTCAACATGTCTCAGCTTACCTAGCAGAGATTGTGTAAAATCATTCACAGGGCCCACCCCGCTGTTTAGCACACAGTGGGTGCTCAATAAATATTCAATGAAAAAATTAGTATTCTCTGTGTGGCTGGCGTTGTGCTGGGCTTCCGCGTGTGGTAGATGATGGGACAGGAGCGCCTCCTCTACACTCCAGTTCCCCTGCTTCCACTAATTCTCCCCCACCCAAAACACACACACACATTAGTGTAGAAGAGAGGTCCTCCGGGATGGGACTCGAGCCTTTTATACTTGGACCTGTTGTTAGTTGCTGTGGAGTCGATTCTAACTCATGGCTATCCCAAGTGTGCAGAGTAGAACCGCTCCATAGGGTTTTCAAGGCTGTGACCTTTTGGAGGCACATCAGGCACATTGTCAGGCGGGTCTTCCCAGGCCTCTTTCCAACCTCTGCTAGTGGTCTAGTGCTTAACGGTTTGGGCCACCCGGGAACTCCTTTGGGCCTGTTTCCAAACCAAAGTAAACCCATTGCTTTTGAGTCCATTACGACTCATAGTGGTCCTATAGGACAAAGTAGAACTGCCCCTTTCCAAGGGTATAAATTTTTACGGAGGCAGACTGCCACGTCTTCCTGCCGCTGAGCTGCTGGTGGATTTCAACTGCTGACCTTTCTATTAGCAGCCCAGTGTTTAACCATTGTGCCACCAGGGCTTCACTGGACCTCTTTAAAGCCCCTTATTTTAGAGGAGCAAAATCATAGTGAGCTGAAATGGACCGCTCTTGGCCATTTTGAATCAGACAGTCATGGTCTGCTGTGCCAGGAAGGACAAATTGAAGAGGAACGGGGTCACATTCGTCGTCTAAAAGAGCATCTCAAGAAGTACAGTGCTGTCAGTGATAGGATAATATCCGTACTCCTACAAGGAAGACCGGTTAATACGACTATAATTCAAATATGCACCAACCACTAATGCCAAAGATGAAGAAACTGAAGATTTTTACCAACTTCTGTTTGGAATTGATCAAACATGCATTCAAGATGCATTGATAATTACCGGTGATTGGAATACAAAATCTGGAAACAAAGAAGGATCAGTAGTTGGAAAATATGGCCTTGGTGATAGAAATGATGCTGGAGATTGCATGATAAAATTTTGTAAGACAAATGACGTCCTCATTGCAAATACCTTTTTTCAACAACATAAGCAGTGACTATACATGTGGACCTTGCCAGATGGAATACACAGGAATCAAATTGATTACATATGAGGAACGAAACAATGTAGAAGCTCAATATCATCAGTCAGAACAAGGCCAGGGACCAACTGCAGAACAGACCATCAGTTACTCATTTGCAAGTTAAACTTGAAGCTGAAGAAAATTAAAACAGGTCAACTGAAAGCCAAAGTGTGACCTTGAGTGTATCCCACCTGAATTTAGAGACTATCTCAGGAATAGATTTGATGCATTAAACACTAATGACCTAAGACCAGACAAGTTGTAGGATGTCATCAAGGACATCATACGTGAAGAAAGCAAAAGGTCATTAAAAATACAGAAAGAAAGAAAAGACCAAAATGGATGTCAGAAGAGACACTGTAACTTGTTCTTGAATGTAGAGCAGCTAAAGCAAATGGAAGAAATGAAGTAAAAGAGCTTAACAGAAGATTTCAAAGGGAGGCTTGAGAACACAAAGTAAAGTATTATAATGAAATGTGCAAAGACCTGGAATTAGAAAACCAAAAGAGAAGAACATGCTCGACTTTCTCAAGCTGAAAGACCTGAAGAAAAAATTCAAATCTCAAGTTGCAATACCGAAGGATTCTGTGGGCAAAATATTGAATGATGCAGAAAGCATCAAAAAAAGATGGAAGGGATCTACAGAGTCATTGTACCAACAAGAGCTGGTTGGCATTCAACCATTTCAGGAGGTAGCATATGATCAAGAGCCAATGGTATTGAAGGAAGAAGTCCAAGCTACACTGAAGGCATTAGCCAAAAACAAGGCTGCCGTGGAATTGACAGAATACTAGTTGAGATGTTTCATCAAATGGATGCAGCACTGGACGTACTCACTAGTGTATGCCAAGAAATTTGGAAGACAGGTAACTGGCCACTTGACTGGAAGAGATCCGTATTTGTGCCCATTCCAAAGAAAGGTGATCCAACAGAATGCAGAAATTATCAAACAATATTATTAATATCACATGCAAGTAAATTTTTGCTGAAGATAACTCAAAAGCAATTGCAGCAGTACATCAACAGGGAACTGCCAGAAATTCAAGGCAGATTCAGAAGAGGACACAGAATGAGGAATATCATTGCAGATGTCAGATGGATCTTGGCTGAAAGCAGAGAGTACCAGAAAGATGTTTACCTGTGTTTTATTGACTATGCAAAGGCATTCGACTATGTGTGTAATAACAAATTAATGGATAACATTGTGAAGAGTGGGAATTCAGGAACACTTAAATGTGCTCATGCAGAACCTGTGCATAGACCAAGAGGCAGATACTTAGAACAGAACAAGGGGATACTGCATGGTTTAAAATCAAGAAAGGTGTCTGTCAGGGTTGTATCCTTCCACCATACTTATTCATTGTGTATGCTGAGCAAACAATCTAAGAAGCTTGATTACATGAAGAGGAACGTGGCATCAGGATTGGAGGAAGACTTGTTAACAACCTTTGATATACAGATGACAGAAACTTGCTCACTGAAAGGGAAGAGGAAGCACTTACTGATGAAGATCAAAGATTACAGCCTTCAGTATGGATTACACCCCTACATAAAGAAAAGAAAAATCCTCACAACTGGACCAATGACCAACATCATGGTAAACGGAGAAAAGACTGAAATTGTCAAGGATTTCATTTTACTTGTATCTACAGTCAACAGCCATGGAAACCACAAGTCAAGAAATCGAACAACTGTTGTATTGGGCACATCTACTGCAAAAGATCCTTTAAAGTGTTAAAAAGTAAAGATGTCACTTTGGGGACTAAGGTGCACCTGAACAAAGCTGTGTTATTTTCAGTTGCCTCATATTCATGTGAAAACGGGACAATGAATAAGGAGGACCAAAGAAGAATTGATGCCTTTGAATTATGGTGTTGGTGAAGAATATTGTCCATACCATGGACTACCAGAAGAACGAACAAGTCTGTCTTGGCAGGAGTATATCCAGAATGCTCCTTAGAAGCAAGGGTGGCATAATTTATTAAGGTTGTGTGTCAACTTGGCTGGGCCATGATTCTCAGTGATTTGATAGTTGTCTGGTGGTGTGATCACTTCCATGATGAGATTTGGTATTATGTGACTACCTCCATAAGGGATCTGTTTTGAGTAGCCAATCAGTTGAAAGGGGCTTTCCTTGGGAGTGTGGCCTGCAGTGAGTATAAGTGGATATTCTGGCAAGGCTTGTGGGCTTTCGCTTATTCTGGATCCTGCAGCTGGCTCCTGTTAATCTGATCACTGGTTCTTGGGACTTGAGCTATCAGTTTACTTGCAGTCTTGCCTGTTGATCTTTGGGGTTCATCGATCTTTACAGCCTGTGAACAAGAGCCCTCCTCTACGACCTGCCAATCCTAGGTTCGCCAGTCCCTGTGGCTACATGCATCAGGAGAAGCCTCTATCCTGACCTACGAACTTGGTACGCTCCAGTGCCTACAAATGCATGAGCCATTTCTTTGATGTAAATCTCTCTCTTTATATATACATATATATATGCTTTACTGGCTTTGCTTCTCTAGAGAACCCAGCCTAAGACAGATGGTGAGACTTTGTCTCATGTACTTTGGACAGGTTATCAGGAGGGACCAGGCCCTGGAGAATGACGTCATGCTTGGTAAAGTAGAGGATCAGTAAAAGAGAGGAAGACCCTTGACGTGGTGGATTAACACCGTGTCTATAACAACTGGCTCAAGCATAACACTGATTATGAAGATAGCACGGGATCGGACAATGTTGCGTTTTGTTGTGCATAGGGTCAGTATGAGTTGGAACTGACTTGATGACACCTAACAACACCAATTCGTACTAACTTAAATTTGTGCAGCTGCAGATATTTGGTCAGAGTGGCTTCTGGATTTAGGGTGGATGACTGGTCCAGGCATACGCCTCTTTGATTTTGCCTCTGTCTTATTAAATTGCCCAGTTTCCCAGCTAGAGCAGTGTTTTGTGGCTGCCATGTTGATCTTGGAATGGAGGGGAGTGAGCTTGGGTGCAGAGAGATCAATGAAGAATTTGGTCCATCCACCCAGGTCAGGAGAAATGGTGGTACATCAACTGGTGGAGTGTCAGTGTGAATAGGGAAAGACTGGTGGGGAATGGGGGTGGGAAGGCATTTAGGAACCTGAGATGCCCCTATTCTCAGATAAACATAGTGTCTTATAGGGTGTGAGCCTCATCAATAGCAATAGCTTTCACATTCTTTGAATATTTACTCTGGACAAGGTGCTGTTGAAAGTGCTTTACATGTATTCTATTTACTACTTCCAACAACTCCTTGCATCGGTGCTGTTATTTCCATTTTACAGATGTGGAATCTGGGGCTCCAGCAGAAGCATAAGGCAGATTTCATCACTTAGGGAAGAAAGACCATGAAAACTTTCACCGCTAGGTGCCGAGGCAGGGCCTGGAGGTGTGGCCATGTAGGGCTGAGGAAAGGACACAGCCACTGGTTGGTAGGGGCATGCTGTTCCTACTCCTTATGTGGCTCAAGGTCTGACCACTGATGTTTCAAGAGCCTGTTGAACAGATGGACCAACCCCAGCCCTCCCCCAGACCTCCTAAGATCTTTTCGTCATGCTATTAAATGATCGCCATGTCAGCAAGTGGTTGATAGAAACTGTTGGAAGAGAAACCACTTTTAGAGAGTGTGCTCCCCACCTGTGCTGCTGGGCTCAGAGAAGTGAAGTGACTTGCCCAGGGTCGTGCAGCTGGTTAGACGCAGGGAGGGTGGCAACTCCGGCTGGACTGATCTTTCCTCTTCACAGAATGATCTGCTCTAAGTTCATAGCCACTAACTCACCGCATCAGAGACCCACAGGCCCTTTCCTCCCAAAAATCAAAAAACATCATGGTACAGACCAGGGCATTGAGGCATGAAGAGCAGAAGGAACTGGTCTAGGGCCACGCCACGAGGCGGGAGCAGAGCTGAGGCTGGAACTCAGATATTCTGAGTCCTCCAAAGGTTCCCAGCATCCATTTTCCCCTCTTCCACCAAGAGTAAGCTGATTTTCTTTGGGGACTTTATCACCCGCTTCATTCTTGCTGTGTGGTTTAAGAGGATTCAGCTCCAATCAGCTTATCCCATTTTCCTGCCCCAGTGGTGTGCTCAGCAATGGCCATATGACCCAATTTGGACATCCCAGGACTTGTGGGGAAGCTACTGGAAGAAACCCTCTTTAGTTGGATGGTGTATGAGGATGCGAGGTCAGGAACTATCGTAGCTATTTTATTGCTGTAAGAGGAGGGCCTGCAGTTATACGGGTCTGTATGAGGGAACTGAAAATGAAGCTGACAGCAAGAAAGACTAATAAGAGAACCAGAGAAAAATTAGCTACTTGATGAGAGTCTGGATCTAGCCTCACCTGATTCATGTGAAGCAACACCTGCCCTTTGTTGTTCATCAGTTCGAGGCTTTGTTTTGTTTTGCTTTTTACAATCAAGATATTGCTGGGAGGAGTAATTGGGAGTGCCACTCACTCCCCCACCCCCTTTCCTCCCAGATTTTGGCTTTTGGAGTATGTGTGCAAGTATAGCAGCAAGAGTTCCAAGTTTCCCAGAATATAAATGAACCCTGGCTGATTTAAGCAGAAAAGGAATTTACTAAAAGGATATTGGGTAGCTGACATAGTCTGGAAAATCAGGCTCGGTGACTATGCAGCTGAATTACACCCACCACAGGCCACAGAGCTGGGGTGGCCAGAACACTGCTGCCACCACACTGCCACTGCTGCCACTGCTAAGACTGGACACCCTAGTTTGCATTGCTACTGTCCTGCTATCTTGCAGGCAGATTTTGCTGCAACTGCTACCATTGTCTCCCTGAGTCACTAGCTTCCATCTCACAGTCATCTGGTTGGCTGAGCCTGATCACATGTCTGTTCTCTAGCTGCAAGAGAGGCTGGGAAAGTGACTAACTGGTGTTTCTGGCTTCTACAGTGGGAGATGGGCTCTGCTTCCCTCCAAGGCTCATAAAGTGGGGACTTCCTCAAACAGACAATGGGGTTCAACGCTAGACAGTCGAAAAGTATACCAAATGTTCACCATAGGGCAAAAGGAACTGAGATCCAATGGGGACAATAACTTTAGCTTTATTAATGGCAAATATGAATTGGAGAATGCAGCTTGGACCTGAGGCCAAAAAAGGGTTTCCCATTCCTCCCTCCCTGAATGGGATTTCTCTCCCAGCTGTGGGGGAGCTGTTGGTCCACAGGAGGACTTCTCTACCAACAGCAATGCACTGTCTTGTTGAACTATTGCATGGCACCAGGAGCAGAAACAAGGAATGAACTGTCCAGGAGGTCCAGGAAGAGGGCAGTGTCTGAGCTGTGACCTGTCCCACACCTCACCATGCAGATAAGGAAAGCAAAGAGGAAGACGGGAAAGATACTCTAGTGCTGTTTCCTCTTTGGGGAAAGGATGGGAATCTCCTTCCCCAAATGGAAGTAAAACCAAAAGAAGGTGTGGTGGGATGGGAGCAGGCAGGGGGGAAGGGGATAACTTTCCCTTTGTTACAGAGTCTCTGTCACAAAGTCAGATGCCTACAGAGACCGGGAAGGTGATGTGAATGAGAGAAGTGGACCAGGCACATTAAACACTTAAGGATATGTACTCTCTACTTTGACTCAAAGAAACACTATTATTTTTTCTTAAACATTTGGCTCTCTCTGTGGTTTTTATTTTTTTTACCTGCCACTTTTGGTGGACATACAGTATGCTGGCTCTCTTTCATTTGTCTCCAGACATCCTCTCTTTGCTCTCTCTCTCTCCCTGACCCTGATCCTGCTGTGTGCCCTGGGAGGCTGAATTACATGGACTGCCTTGCCTTCTGGCTTCCTCTTGGTGTGGCATATGGGGAACACCAAAATAGATGGGAGGGAAGAGGAGAGTGCATTTGGAGATTATTTTCTGGGTTCCCTCTGGGCTCACCATGCCTAGCTGCACCCCTTGACCCAGCTTCAGCTCTGTCAGTAGTCCTGTCTCTCCAGGCCCCCTCCCTGCATCCCTTCAGATCAAGGGTGGTAAAAGCTCCCTACTGTTACTAGCTCCTGGGTGCTGTATCATCCCTTGTTGCTTTTCTTAAACTTTGTCTCATTATTAAATCTCATTATTAAGCACTCCTCAATGACCCAGCTTGATTGTGCTGTCCACTTCCTGCTGTGACCCTGAGTGATGCACATGAAGTTCAGAAATGTTTCTCTCCCAAAAGAAAAACAACGGCTCACGTGTACCAACAAACAGATTTGAGTGAGTCTCAAACTCCTGACTATGAGGGAGACAATAGAGAAGGGTAGGGACTATGACAAACTGAAAAGCACATGACCTCTCAAACTTCAGCCTTTCATTGCCATGATAACGGTGGTCCTGTGTTGTCAGTTTTTCATATTTTTCGGGAGTAACAAAACATCCAGATTTTTTCTTTTTTTTATTATAATTTTTATTGTGCTTTAAGTGAAAGTTTACAAATCAAGTCAGCCTCTCACGCAAAAACCCATATATACCTTGCTATACACTCCCAATTACTCTCCCCCTAATGAGATAGCCCGCTCTCTCCCTCCACTCTCTTTTCGTGTCCATTTCGCGAGCTTCTAACCCCCTCCACCCTCTCATTTCCCCTCCAGGCAGGAGATGCCAACATAGTTTCAAGTGTCCACCTGATCCAGGAAGCTCACTCCTCACCAGCATCCCTGTCCAACCCATTGTCCAGTCCAGTCCATGTCTGAAGAGTTGGCTTCGGGAATGGTTCCTGTCCTGGGCCAACAGAAGGTCTGGGGGCCATGACCACCAGGGTCCTTCCAGTCTCAGTCAGACCATTAAGTCTGGTCTTATGAGAATTTGGGGTCTGCATCCCACTGCTCTCCTGCTCCCTCAGGGGTTCTCTGTTGTGTTCCCTGTCAGGGCAGTCATTGATTGTAGCCGGGCACCATCTAGTTCTGGGGGTCTCAGGATGATGTAGTTGCTAGTTCATGTGGCCCTTTCTGTCTCTTGGGCTCGTAATCACCTTGTGTCCTTGGTGTTTTTCATTCTCCTTTGATCCAGGTGGGTTGAGACCAATTGATGCATCTTAGATGGCTGCTTGCTAACATTTAAGACCCCAGATGCCACTCTTCAAAGTGGGACACAGAATGTTTTGTTAATAGATTTTATTATGCCAATTGACTTAGATGTCCCCTGAAACCATGGTCCCCAAACCCCTGCCCCTGCTATGCTGCCCTTCGAAGCATGCAGTTTATTCAGGAACCTTCTTTGCTTTTGGTTGAAACCATGGTCCCCAGACCCCTGACCCTGCTACAATGACCTTCGAAGCATTCAGTTTATTCAGGAAACTGCTTTTGATTTAGTCCAATTGTGCTGACCTCCCCTGTATTGTGTGCTGTCTTTCCCTTCATGTAAAGTAGTTCTTATCTACTATCGAATTAGTGAATGCCCCCTCCCCCCTTCCTCCCTCCCCCCTCTTGTAACCACGAAAGAATGTTTTCTTCTCTGTTTAAACTATTTCTAAAGTTCTTATAATAGTGGTCTTATACAATGTTTGTCTTTTTGCAACTGACGAATTTCACTCAGCATAATGCCTTCCAGGTCCCTCCATGTTATGAAATGTTTCACAGATTCATCACTGTTCTTTATCAATGCGTAGTATTCCATTGTGTGAATACACCATAATTTATTTATCCATTCATCCGTTGATGGGGACCTTGGTTGCTTCCATCTTTTTGCTATTGTAAACAGTGCTGCAATAAACATGGGTGTGCATATATCTGTTTGTGTAAAGGCTCTTATTTCTCTAGGGTGTATTCAAAGGAGTGGGATTGCTGGGTCGTATGGTAGTTCTATTTCTAGCTTTTTAAGGAAGTGCCAAATTGATTTCCAAAGTGGTTGTACTATTTGACATTCCCACCAGCAGTGTAGAAGTGTTCCAATCTCTCCACAGCCTCTCCAACATTTATTATTTTGTGTTTTTTGGATTAATGCCAGCCTTGTTGGAGTGAGATGAAATCTCATTGTAGTTTTGATCTGCATTTCTCTAATGGCTAATGATCATGAATGTTTTCTGGTATATCTGTTAGCTACCTGAATGTCTTCTTTAGTGAAGTTATTCATATCTTTTGCCCGTTTTTTAATTGGGTTATTTGTCTTTTTGTAGTTGAGTTTTTGAGTTCATGTAGATTTTAGAGATCAGGCGCTGATCAGAAATGTCATAGCTAAAAACTTTTTCCTAGTCTGTAGGTGGTCTTTTTACTCTTTTGGTGAAGTCTTTGGATGAGCATAGGCGTTTGATTTTAGGAGCTCCCAGTTATCTAGTTTTTCTTCTACGTTCTTTATAATGTTTTCTATACTGTTTATGCCATGTTAGGGCTCCTGACGTTGTCCCTGTTTTTTCTTCCATGATCTTTATCATTTCAGATTTTATATTTAGGTCTTTGATCCATTTTGAGTTCGTTTTTGTGCATGGAGTGAGATATGGGTATTGTTTCATTTTTTTGTGGATGGATATCCAGTTATGCCAGCACCATTTGTTTAAAAGACTGTCTTTTCCCCATTTAACTGTTTCGGGGCCTTTGTCAAATATCAACTGCTCTGCTCATATGTGAATGGATTTATGTCTGGATTCTCAATTCTGTTCCATTGGTCCATGTATCTGTTGTTGTACCAGTACCAGGCTGTTTTGACTACTGTGGCGGTATAATAGGTTCTAAAATCAGGTAAAGTAAGGCCTCTCACTTTATTCTCCTTTTTCATTAACGCCTTATTTATCCGGGGCCTCTTTCCCTTCCATATGAAATTGGTTATTTGTTTCTCCATCTCATTAAAGAATGTCCTTGGGATTTGGATCAGAATTGCATTAAGTGTATAGATCTCTTTTGGTAGAATAGACATTTTTATAATGTTAAGTCTTCCTATCCACAAGCAAGGTATGTTTTTCCACTTATGTAAATCTCTTTTGGTTTCTTGCAGAAGGGTACTGTAGTTTTCTTTGTATAAGTCTTTTACATCTCTGGTAAGATTTATTCTAAGTATCTTATCTTCTTGGGGGCTACTGTAAATAGCATTGATTTGGCAATTTCCTTTTCGATGTTCTTTTTGTTGGTATAGAGGAATCCAGCTGATTTTTGTATGTTTATCTTGTATCCCAATACTCTGCTGAACTCTTCTATTCGTTTCAGTAGTTTTCTGGAGGATTCCTTAGGGTTTTCTGTGTATAAGATCATGTCATCTGCAAATAGAGATACTTTTACTTCTTCCTTACCAATCTGGATGCCCTTTATTTCTTTATCTAGCTTGAGTGCTCTGGCTAGGACTTCCAGCACAATGTTGAATAAGAGTGGTGATAAAGGGCATCCTTGTCTGGTTCCTGATCTCAACGGGAATGTTTTCAGGCTCTCTCCATTTAGGGTGATATTGGCTGTTGGCTTTGTATAAATGGCCTTTATTATGTTGAGCAATTTTCCTTCTATTCCTATTTTGCCGAGAGTTTTTATCATGAATGAGTGTTGAACTTTGTCAAATGCCTTTTCTGCATCAATTGATAAAACCATGTGATTCTTGTCTTTTGTTTTATTTATGTGGTGAATTACATTAATTGTTTTTCTAATGTTGAACCATCCCTGCATACCTGGTATGTATCCCACTTGGTCACGGTGAACTATTTTTTTGATGTGTTGTTGAATTCTATTGGCTAGAATTTTGTTGAGGATTTTTGCATCTATGTTCATGAGGAATATAGGTCTATAATTTTCTTTTCTTGTGGTGTCTTTACCTGGTTTTGGTTTCAGGGCTGTGGTGGCTTCATAGAATGAGTTTGGTAGTCTTCTGTCATTTTCTATGCTCTGAAATACCTTTAGTAGTAATGGAAAACATCCAGATTTTAAGAGAAATTTCCTGGTTTTTAAAAGTTGGCTCAAATATTTAGAAATCATCATGTAAGCCAGGTAAACAATGAGTTGCGTGGATATCCTTGCATCACTGGTTTTCAATCTCTGCTCTTAGTGCACAGTGTCCTGCCAGGTCCCAAACCCTATGGCAGTAAGAAGATCCTCTCTTTGGGGAGAATCTCTGTGTGCAGACCGTTGGTGAGACCCTCAGGGCCCCAGGGGGTGCCTTGCCATGCTGCCTCTGCTGTCTGCTTCAAGAAGGCTTGGTGGCGGAGCCCACACGCTCACGTGGCCATTATGCTGCTTTGGAGCCCGCAGCCTTGCTGTGCCTGCCTGGTCCATCATGTCTAATATGGGTGTCAGTAGAAAGTAAATTAAATCTGCCAGGCTGTAATCTGCAAATGAAACATTTTGTGGCAGTAACTAAACAGAGTATTATGTTTTAATCAGGTTTTTAAAATGTTGTTTTAAAAATCATTTTATTGTGCAGAAGCTGGTACCCTAAGAGCTATAATTCCTTAACTAACAGTATGCTAATGTAATACCCTCTGGTCTAAATGTTCTTACCAGCCGGGACATTTATTTGTCTTGATGCTCTTAGACCTGTATCTTCTCAGAGTAGAAGTGCTGTGCTGCTTCTGGCCGCTCAAGCTGGGGATCCCTGCAGCAGCTTCTCTAGAGGGGTTGCCTTTCCCCCAGCTTTCATAAAGAAACAAAATGATTCATCTTTCCTTGTTTTATTTATTTAATAAACACTTGTATACTGCTATCTATGTGCCAGGTGTTATTCTAAGCATCAGCCCAGTGAATTATCTTACTAACCCCTTGAGGGAGGTGCTGTTATTATCTCTGTTTTATAGATGAGGAAATGGAGCACAAAGAAGTGGAATAACTTGCTGGAAGTCACACAGTTGGTAAGTGACTATAGTACTTTCCTAGGGCTGCCATAATAAAAACCATAAACTTGGTGGCTTAAAACAGCAGAAATTTATTCTTTCAAATTCTAGGCCGGAAATCTGAAATCAGAGTGTTGGCAGGGTTAGTTCTTTCTGGAGGCTCTGAGGGAGAATTCGCTCCCTGCCTCATCCTAGCTGATAGTTGTTGCTGGTGATCCCTTGCATTCCTTGGTGTGTAGATGCATCCCTTCCATCTCTGCATCTGTTTCACATTATCTTCTTTCCTGCATCTCTGTGTGTCAGATCTTCCTCTCCTCTCCTTATAAGGAACCAGTTACTAGATTTAGGGCCCATCCAAAATCCAGGATAATCTTATCTCAATATCCTTAATTAATTACATCTGCAAAGACACTTATTCCAAATAAGGTCGCATTCAGAGGTTCTGGGTGGACATGAATTTTGGGGGCATACATCCACTACAGTAGAGATGAGAGCTGGGGTACCAAATCTGTGCTGTGAGCTACCCTGCTGCACCTCTCTCTTCTGTCTTAAGACCCACCCTGGGATCCCCTAGCTCATCCATCTTTCTGCACTCTCTTCTGCTCTTTCTTTCTTACCTCCCATTCATTCATGTATTCCTTTGTTTTATGAACATGGAGCTGTGTGCCAGGCCCTATGTTAAAGGCTGGGAGCAACACCTTGAGCTGTTCTAGCATGGTCCCTGCCAGGTGGGACTCACAGTCTAGAAGGGAAAACAGCAAAGTAATGAGTTACCACCATCCCCTAAGATAAGGGAAGTACAGTCAGCCCCACAATGGCCTATGGACACCTTTGTTAAAATTAGAAAAGCTGTCCCTTGTTCCAGTCACTTTATTACCATCTGTGGGAAAACAGTCTTAGAAAGATACGGCTCTTTGATGACTGTGAATGTGCACTGTGCCTCTTGGAGCCTCGTACAATCTCCGTAACTGTATGTAGTGGACCTCATCAAGTGGGTGCGGAACCAGAGAAGGGTCCCCATATAAGTCTGGAGGCAGGGCCAGAGAGACCTCCTGCCAGAACCTTAGATTTAAAGGGTGAGTAGGAATGAGTGGGAGAAAATAGGGGTGAGGACTGTGTTCCAGGCAGAGGGATAGCATGTGAGAAGAGTCGTGGGGTGGCTTTGTACTGTGTCAATTTAGCTAAGCTAGAACTACATTTTCCAGAATGCCCTTCCCTGTGTGGTTCTGGGACAGAGTTGGTATCAAGAGAAATTTACGTGAGATGACAAAGGCAGAGGCGAAGCTGGAGCTATGGTTATACTTCGTCACACTCTGCTGCAGCTCACGCAGGCAGGCAACAGACTTAGAAAAACTGCTTCCCCAGCTCCCAGAATTGTGTAAGGTCAAATCCCTTTGTTAAATATCTTCCTTTTTTTTATTTTTTAAACTTTAATAACTCCTGGGGGCTTGGATCTTTGAGCAAAGGGATCAAGGGAAAGACTAGCTAGAAATGGGCTGGAAGGATGAATAGGGTCTAGATCATGAAAGGACCAGTGGGCCATGGGGAACTACTGATGATTTTTTTTTTTTTTCAATGGAGGTGCAATTCATATACCATAATATACACCGGTTTAAAGTATACAGTTCAGTGGTTTTTAGTATATTAACAATGTTGTGCAACCATCACAACTATCTAATTCAAGAATATTTTCATCACCCCAGAAAGAAGCCCCGTACCCATTAGCAGCCATTTCCCATTCTCCCTTCCCCCCTCAAGACCCTGGCAACCATGAATCTACTATCTCTATGGATTTGCCTCTTCTGTACATTTCATATAAATGTAATCATACAATATGTGACCTTTTGTGTCTGACTTCTTTGACTTAGCATAATGTTTTCAAGGTTCTGCCGTGTTGTAGAGTATATCAGTAATTCACTCTTTTTATGGCTGAATAATATCCCATTGTATGGCTATATCAAGTTTTACTTATCAGTTGATGGATTTTTTTTTTCACTTTCTGGCTATTATAAATAATGCTGCTATGAGTATTCATATACAAGTTTTTGTGCGCTTATCATATGTTTTTATTTCTCATAGGTATATACCTAGTAGTGGTATTGCTGTGTCACATGGTAACTCTACATTTAACTTTTTAATGAACTACTGGACTGTTTTCCGAAGTGGCTGCGTCATTTTACATTCCTACCAGCAATGAGGATCCTAATTTCTCCACGTCCTCACCAACACTTGTTATTGTCCATATTTTTTTTATTGTAGCCATCCTAATGAGTGTGAAGTGTATCTCGTCATGGTTTTCATTTCTCTGATGACTAGTGATACTGAGGATCTTTTCGTTTGATTGTTCACCATTTGTATATTTTCTTTGAAGACATGTCTTTTCAAGTCCTTTGCCCATTTTTAAATTGGATTGTTTGTCTTTTGTGTTGTTCAGTTGTAAAAATTCTTTATATATCCTGGACACTAAACACTTATCAGATATATGATTTGCAAATATTTTCTCCTACCCTGTGGGTTGTCTTTTAACTTTCTTGATAGCATCCTTTGTGGCATCTATGTGATACTCAGGGAGGCCCAATTCTGATGAGACCTGGACAGGGAAGATGTAATTGAGTCAGCTCTAAGGCCTAAGAGATAATTTAAAATTTTGATATAGTCTAATTTGTCTATTTTTCCTTTGGTTGCTTGTACTTTTGGTGTCATATCTAAGAAACCATTGCCTAACCCAAAAACCAAAGAGTTCTATAGTTTTACCTCTTGAATTTAGGATCCATTTTGAATTAATTTTTTAAAATAATTTTTAATGTGCTTTAAATGAAAGTTTACAAATCAAGTCAGTCTCTCACATAAAAACTTACATACACCTTGCTACATGCTCCCAATTACTCTCCCCCTAACGAGACAGCCCACTCTCTCCCTCCACTGTCTCTTTTCGTGTCCATTTTGCCAGTTTCTAACCCTCTCTACTGTCTCATCTCCCCTCCAGACAGGAGATGCCAACATAGTCTCAAGTGTCCACCTGATCCAAGAAGCTCACTCCTCACCAGCATCCCTGTCCAACCCATTGTCCAGTCCAATCCATGTCTGAAGAGTTGGCTTCGGGATTGGTTCCTGTCCTGGGCCAACAGAAGGTCTGGGCGCCATGACCACCAGGGTCCTTCCAGTCTCAGTCAGACCATTAAGTCTGGTCTTATGAGAATTTGGGGTCTGCATTCCACCGCTTTCCTGCTCCTTCAGGGGTTCTCTGTTGCGTTCCCTGTCAGGGCCGTCATTGGTTGTAGCCGGGCACCATCTAGTTCTTCTGGTCTCAGGATAATGTAGTCTCTGGGTCATGTGGCCCTTTCTGTCTCTTGGGCTCGTAATCACCTTGTGTCCTTAGTGTTCTTCATTCTCCTTTGATCCAGGTGGGTTGAGACCAATTGATGCATCTTAGATGGCTGCTTGCTAACATTTAACACCCCAGAAGCCACTCTTCAAAGTGGGATGCAGAATGTTTTGTTAATAGATTTTATTATGCCAATTGACTTAGATGTTCCTTGAAACCATGGTCCCCAGACCCCCGCCCCTGCTACGCTGACCTTCGAAGCATTCAGTTTATTCAGAAATCTTCTTTGCTTTTGGTTTAGTCCAGTTGTGCTGACCTCCCCTGTATTATGTGTTGTCTTTCCCTTCACCTAAAGTAGTTCTTATCTACCGACTAATTAGTGAATACCCCTCTCCCATCCTCCTACCCTCCCCACTCCCTTAACCACCAAAGAATGTTTTCTTCTCAGTTTAAACTATTTCTCAAGTTCTTATAATAGTGGTCTTATACAATATTTGTCCTTTTTGCAACTGACTGATTTCACTCAGCATAATGCCTTCCAGGTTCCTCCATGTTATGAAATGTTTCACAGATTCCTCACTGTTGTTTATCGATGTGTAGTATTCCATTGTGTAAATATACCATAATTTATTTATCCATTCATCCATTGATGGGCACCTTGGTTGCTTCCAACTTTTTGCTATTGTAAACAGTGCTGCAATAAACATGGGTGTCCATATATCTGTTCGTGTAAAGGCTCTTATTTCTCTAGGATATTTGAATCAATTTTTTTATATATTGTGAAGTAGGGGCCCAACTTCATTCTTTTGCACATAGATATCCAGTTGCCCAGCCACCATTTGTTTAAGGCTGTTCTTTCCTCCATCGAATGTCTTGGAACTCTTGTTGAAAATCAATTGACCGTAGACGTATGGTTTTACTTCTGGCATTTCTGATCTTTGATATTTGAAACACAATTCCCACTTTCAGGCATTAGTCAGTTCAAGTGGGTTTCTGTTTCTTGCAACCAAAGCATTCTGATTGCAAGAAACAGAAACTGATATGGCTAGCCTACGTCTTGGTTCTCCATTTCATCCTAACATGACATCCAGAGAGGCCAGATTCTGAGACCTGGGCAGGGAAGATGTAATTGGCCCAGCTCTAACGCCTAAGAGATAAAGATTAGCACTGAAAGGGAGCCGGTCTGCATCTGGAAAGTTCTCACTTAGAACTGCCAGCCTGGGGTCATGATGATGTACCCAGGTGGCAGCCTCAGACATATTGTGGGAACTTGCTGCAGAAGAGCAAATGTGACTTCCTGGTTCCCAACACTACCTACTCTCTCTTACCCAAGAAGGGATAAACTCATCAGCATTCCAGGGCCCCAACAGCCTGGTTCCACCCACTTTTCTAGATTCATCTCCCAGTCCTCTCCATCCGCCCTTCAGCCTCCATCCCCATCCTCCCCCATACCACAGGTCCCAGTCACACCGAACTTGTTTCCAGACGGGGAATTATAACACAGTAGGCTTGGGAACTGCCCTGTCTAGGTTCAAATTCCAACCCTGCCTCCTATGATTTATGCATTCTTGGGCAAATGATTTAATCTTCGAGCCTCAGTTTCCTTAGCCGTAAAATGGGGATATTTTTACTGGTCTCAGAGGACTGTTGTTGTAGGGAAATCAATGAGAGTGCATGTAAAGCACTTAGCACAGTGCCTGGTGCCCAAAATATGCTCAGTAAATAGCAGGAAGGGGGGAGGAGGAGAAGGGGGTTGGGGACAGAGGAGCCGTCTTGGTTCCCAACAGCTTTCTTGTTTGTAGTTCCAGATCTTTCCTCCTAGAGACCTGCATACATTCGTATGGTTGTATGTGGTGGAAGTAGAGATCCTATTTCATTTTTAACCTAGGGATACCCAATTGTCCCAGCACCATTTACTAAAAGCTCCCTGTTTTCCCCACTGCTCTGCAGCGCCACCTCTGTCATGCATCAGGTGTCTGTGTGTAGGTCTGTTTGGGCTCTTCCTTCTGCTCCATTGTTCTATGCCTGTCCTGATAACATACTGTCTTAATTACTATAGCTTTGTAATAGGTCCTGATACTTGATACCTGTTGCTCTTCTTAAGGGTGTTTCAGCTATTCTTGGCAGAGTGGTTTTTGAAAAATGTATGTCAAATCTTGTCACTTCCTGCCTAAAATCCTCCAGTGACTTATGAAGAGGAACTAGGACCAGGAATTGAGCTAGGCCTTAGGACAGACTGGAACAGGGCCCAAGAAACTACCAGAAACCAGGCAGTATTCTTTCTCCCTGCCCAAGCATATTTTCTCTTACTCCCCTTCCCTCAGTCTCATGTCATTATATTGATCAATTTAGCCTCTCTGGCTTCTTTATTTGTAATTCACCGTTACCCAGAATATCCACAAGAAAAAGTGGCGCAGGTGCTGACCCAGCAAGCAAGACTCCTCCTTTACAAGGGTATGTGTGTGGAAGGGGATATAGCTACTCAAATACCAGTAATTTTATTTCTGGACATTGTTTGTTACTTAGAACAAATAAAAAGTGTGCTTCATTGGTCCCAAATCTTTGTTTCTTCCTGTATCCACACCCTTTGCCTTACAACTTTGTAGTCTTTCCCATTAAAGGCGGAGTATACTCCCCACCCCTTGACTTGGTCTTGGCTACATGGTTTACTAGGGCCACTGATATGTGGGAGAAAGAGTCCTCCTGTCTTTCTTCTTGGTCTCTGTGCTCGGCTAACCATAGCCTGCTGTTCCAAGGAGGATGAGAGCGGAACTGCCCCAGCTGCCCTCAGACCACAATGAGATGCAGAACTGTTCCGCCCCGACAGCCTAAAGCAGAGCTGCCCAGTTGAGCCTAGCCCAGATCAGCAGAACCCAAATAATACTCAAATGTACAAGTGATAGTAAAGGACTGTTGTTTTAAGCCACAGGGTTTTAAGGTGATTTATTAAGCAGCAAGCGAAGAATATTAAACATACCATGAACTGCCAGAAGAATGAACAAGTCCGTCTTGGAAGAAGTATAGCCAGAGTGCTCCTCGGAAACGAGGATGGTAAGATTTTGTCTCACATACTTCGGACATGTTATCAGGAGGGACCAATCCCTGGAGAAAGACATCATTCTTGGTATGGTAGAGGGTCAGCGAAAAAGAGGAAGACTCTTGATGAAATGGATTGACACAGTGGCTACAATAGTAGGCTCAAACATAGCAATGATTATGAAGATGGCACAGGACCGGGCAGTGTTTTATTCTGTTCTTCATAGGGTCACTAACTCAACAGCACCTAGCAACAACAACAACATTAAACAGCAAGAAGCCCCGGTGGCACAGTGGTTAAGTGCTTGGCTACTAACCAAAAGGTTGGCCATTTGAACCTACCAACCACTCCACTGGAGAAAGATGTGGCAGTCTGCTTCCATAAAGATTTACAGCCTTGGAAACCCTATGGGGCAGCTCTACTGTCTCCTATATTGTTGCTATGAGTTGGAATCAACTCAACAACAGTGGGTTTTGTTTTTTTTTTTTTGGTATTACGCAGGAAGGACGGTGAGACATCAGCTTGCTTACTTTGGACGTATCATCAGGAAAGACCAATCTCTAGAAAAGGACATCATGTTTGGGAAGAAGAGGGTCAACAAAAACAAGGGAAACCTTGAATGACAAGGATTGACACAATAGGCCCCAAAACGATTAAGAGGATAGTGTAGGACCCAGCAATGTTTTGTTCTGTTATACATAAATTCGCCGTGAGTTGGAGCTGACTAGATAGCAACTAACAACGACTAAGCCCCAACCCCAAACCAATATAGAGTAAAATGGGAAATATGCAATGGGCATGGCATGATGTCGCCACAGGAGCTGCATCTTGGGCATGGCTTTCAGACTAATGGAGCCACAAGTGAATTCCATGATCAGGGCTTAGCAATGCTTCAGTCCCTTAACAACCATAAACACAAAATTGTTGCCTTTCATCAGTAGTCAGAACTGGAAAACTACAGTGGTTGCAGGTTGCATTGATTCACTTATAAAATGAGGTTATAGCCATTGAGAAAGATGTAAAATATTAATGGCTGGTGATTACTGTGTGATTACAAGGTGCCAAATACCTGGCTGAGCACCCCAGCCTTGAATCCAGTGCCTGATGCAACACCTGCCGTTGGGTGTTCACTGGCAACTCGAATTCAGTGTGGCCAAAATGGGCTGGATGGAGTGGTTTCCTTTCAACCTCCCTTCTAACCCTCCCCATTGCATAGATTTGGGGGTAGCGGGGTTGACAACATACCAAACTCTAGGAATAGGGTCTGATTTGATAACCCAGTGGGTTTCAGCTCTGGCTGCCCATTAGAATAACCTGGGGGAGACCTTTAAATGCCCTGGCCTAGGGCCTCAGCCCCAGAGACTAATGAGCAGCCAGGGTGGAGAGTCTGGTCTAACCCACTCAAGGAAATCCTTGCTCCTTGGCCATGGTGATCAGTTTAAGTAACCAGGCCTAAAGCATTCAGACCATGGCACTCTCCAGGCTACAGCAATTGGTACAGAAATGGGCACAAGGCCCACTTTAAGCCAATGATCACGAGGAGAAGTGAAAGACTTGGAACTTCACTTCTGGGGCTTTAGTGAAAGACTATTCCTGTCCTTCTGAGGGGGTCACAGCTGGCCATTTCTCTTCCTATGGGCTGGATATATGCAGATGTGAAGCCTGGAGCTGCTGCAGCCGTATTGCCACCATGAAGGGAGCAGCCTCAGGTAGATGCTGACACTGCCGAAGGCATAACCAAAAGAAGCAGGGTCCCTGATGACACCACTGGCCTCTGAATAAAAAAAACCCCGAAACTCATCCTGCCTCCAGACTTTCCAGTAATTTAAGGCAGTTTGAGCTGGATTTTCTATGACCTACAACATAAAGAATTGCAACTGATACTTATTTTCTCTCCTCACCTACCAACCTTTGCCTCATTTCAGTGAATGTCACCTCCAGATTTGTAGAAACATACAAATCACTCTTAATATTTCCCTTCGTTCCCAAGGCCGCTAGACTCTACTTCCAGTTTATATGTTTATATCTCCCGCATCCATCTACTTAGCTTCACCCCTGCCTCCTCTACCCTTTTCTACTGCCCCATCTTTCCCCTGACTACAGCAGTGGCCTCTCAGCTGCCCCCGCTGCTTTCAGCCTTACCGCTGCATGCTTTCCAGTACAGCCCAAGGAATATTTTAAAACCAAAATCTGCTCATTTTGCTCCCTGTCTCTCATTTCTAGGTGGTGTCCCATACTCTGAGGCTGAAAGTTCAAGGCCTTTATTAGGGGTTGATAGCCCCGGGCCTTTGGCAGCAGGCTCATCATGAGCCTTCCAGTCTCTCTCCTCTCCAGCCATAATGCCTTTCTTTCCATTTTTTAGTATTTGGAAGATATCAAGTGTCTTCTTGCCTTATGGCCCTTGTGACCTGCTCTTCCCTCACTTGGGGTGCTCTTCCCAGTCACACCTTTTTCTACCTAATGTCACTTTCTCTGATAATCTTCTCTGACCCCCTATATCTGGGATTGGTACCCTCCTCTTTGCTCCCAGGGCACCTTGCCCTTGCCCTATCAGAGTGCTTATTCATTCATTCAGCAAATACTTATTTTGTGTTTACTATGTGCCAGGCCCTGTGCTGGGCAATGGGTATGCCATGGTGAACAAGTACATGCTCCCTGCCTGCATAGAACTTACATTCTAGTTGGGGAGACAAAAAAAATTAACAGGCAAATGAAGGCAGTTGTCCTGAGTGGCAGTAGTTTCTATGAAGAAAACAAAACAAGGGCTTGGGATAGAAAATGGCAGCGCAGGTCTACTTTAGAGAAATGGTCAAGAAAGGCTTCTTTGAGCAGTTCCCATGACATGGAGAACTTCTAATTACAGGAGAAGGAGAGAAGGAAACTGCATTCCAGGCAGAGGGAACAGCCTCTGCAAAGGTACTGAGGCCAGAAAGAATACGTGTATTTGAGAAGTGACAGGCCTGCATGGCTGGAGCATTTGCGGGGAGGGAGGGTGGGGAATGGACTGAAGAGATGGGAAGAGCGGTAGATGAGACTGGTGAGAACACCCACATCCAGATCATGCTGGACATTTTTTTTTTTAACTTTCATTGTGCTTTAAGGGAAAGTTTACAAATCAAGTCAGTCCCTCATATAAAAACTTATATACACCTTGCTATATACTCCTAATTGCTCTCCCGACAGCCCACTCCTTCCCTCTCCTCTCTCTTTTCGTGTCTTTTCTGCCAGCTTCTGACCCCCTCTGCCCTCTCATCTCCCCTCCAGATAGGAGATGCCAACATAGTCTCAAGTGTCTACTTGATCCAAGAAGCTCATTCTTCACCAGCATCATGCTGGACTTTTTTGACTATGGCAAGGAGCTTGGGTTTTATTTTGAAGGCAACGGGAGCTGTCAAAGTTTTCGAACAAGGGATATATGCAACCTGATTAAGAAGATCACATTGGCTGCTGCCTGAAGAATAGAATGCAGAGGGCAAGGCAGGTGGAATGCTTTGCAGTGATCCAGGAGAAAGTGGCTTGGACTGAAGAGGTAGCAAATGGCAGTAGACAAGGACGAGCTTTACAGAAAAATTGACTATGGGGGTGAGGAAGAGGAGGTAATCAAGGATATAGCCTGTTTTCTGGCTTTGGGATCTTCTTTCAGACTGACTCTTTCCACCTTTGAAATGGGCGCAATACCGTAATAACTGCACTGGCAGTGAGATAATGGATATAAATTATGTAGGTCAGTGCTCAGCACATAGTGAGCGCTCAAAGGACCAGACAGCCATGATCACCATGCTCATCCTAGCCATCACCCTGAATTGGGCCTCCAGACATCAGTTTGAGTCTGATGTCTCTTTAGGCCCCAGCAATGACATGATGAACAACTCACAAACCTGAACTGTGCTTTAAAAATGTCTGGTTTTCCTTGATCTCCAGCTCAAATTTAGTCTACAGCTGGCCTCTTGGAGAGCTGTAGTTCAGTATATGGTCAGCAGATGGCGCTGGAAGCCAAGGGAAGACTCCCCTTCCTGTTTCCCGCCCCCCCTTCCTGAAGTCCCACCCTGGAGCTCCTTTCCTCTCCCCATTTCCAGAGCCAGCCCTAGCTCCCAGGCTGCCATTGCAGCCCCCAGGCTGAGCCCTCTGCAGGCTCCTGTGAACACAGACCCATTTGGGAGAAGACCTGCTTGGAGCCCAGAATGGGGCCCTACACCCTGGAGACCTCCCTGACCTCCACATCCAGCCCTCTCAGGAAATCATTTTATAAATAGGGCAGCGTGGGTCCCAAGTGAGAGGGTGATTTTCCTCAGAAGAGGCACTTCACCTGTGAACAAGGGAGCCATGAAACCTCAGAGCAGCCTCACCTCCCTGTCCATCCTATGTAAAATATGAAATAAGAGTTTTAATTACCAAGCTTGGAAGCCAGCCGATACGTTTAATATTTAATGTCTCCAATGCTTGTGCCCCAGGCGTGCCTGCACTGACAGAATGGGGGTTTCCCTTGGGTTGGCTCTGAATGTGCTTGGAGAATTGCCAGGCAGCTGCCTTCTCCAACACCTGGGAGCCTCCTGTGGCCCTGCCTGAGCCCAGGCCTGCCCTGGGCCTCCTCTCTGAGGGACTCCTACCAAGATGCCCAGTGGGGCCCGTTTTCCACCCTAAGGGAGGCCCCAGGGCCTGGATCCCCTGTGAGAGCAGCTAGCCCTAGACTTAACTCCAGGTCCCAGCTCAGGACAGGATTCAATGAAGTCAGGCAGCCTGAGAAGATGGAAACAAATAGAGGGGGTTAGACGGACCTGAGTTTAAATTTTGATTTCCTGCAAGTTACTCAGCCCCTCTGGGTGTCACTTTTGTCATCTGTAATTGGAGAATATATCTTCTGTGTCACAGATGACTATAACAATAACCCAACCCCATAGTCACTGCTTTTTAAAGCTTAGCATATGCTGGAACCTTGCTAAGCACTTCAGACAACAGTCCCGTGAGGGGGCTGAGTCCGAACTTGAAACCAGGACATCCTTGCTCCAGAGCCCATGACTCTGAAAGCCAATATGCAAGAGCACACTATGGATATGGAGAAATGTGAACTTGAAGGGGACACTGCCACCCTGGCTTGGGCCCAAGTTTGCCTTACATTGCAGTGGCCCCATCATGCATCATAAACAATCAAGAAAATGGCTAATAAGGGCTTAGGACATCAGCCTGAACTAAATCATCCACACCACTGGGGTTTGTCCAAAAGATTGCTACTTCCTATTGAAAGGTGCTGAGCACACAAGCTGCATTTGGTTAACACACCTCAGTATGGGTAGAGCTCATGAGACCATCTTGGGGGTGGCTGTGTACCCTGGTTTGTCTACAGTCTCATGCACCATCCCTTGTCCAGTTGGCTGTGGCCAAGTTAGTGTCTTGTGCCACCTCCATAACAGACCATAGGGTGTGAATGGTAGCAAGTAATGGGGGTGGAAGAAGTTCCTTTAGCAGTTGGAGCCACTTGTTTTAAAAGGTAACTGAGGGCATGGCATATAGGAAGCCCCATCTGTTCCTTCTGCAGCCAAGAACAGAAGAGAGACAGAACAGAAAAAGAGAGGGAGATGACAACGAGCTCCACTTTATAACCACCAGGTGGGCACGTGCTGGTGGAGATATGGGGACACAGGAACCCTGGTCCTAGTGGGAGTGTGAAGTGGTGCAGCCATTGATAAGCGCATATACCCCACATCCCAGCAATTCTACTTCTGGGTATATACCCTAGAGCAACTCTCATGGAGAAATACAAAGAGACTTGCCCAAGGATGGCCCTCAAAGCATTCCTTGTAGTGGCCAAGGGATGGAAACAACCAAGATGCCCAGTCATAAAAGAATTAATAAACTGCAGGTAGCATATGGGAATGATGGGATACCCATATGGAAATTCAATGGAATGAATTATAGTGACATGTATTGTCATGGGGAGATATCAAATGTAATGCCAAACAAAATGTCTGGCAAATACTGTTTATATATGCTGCAATACATGTTTTCAGGGATACACACGTACTCACACATTGACACTTTACGAATGTTTGCCTGTGGGATCATGGAAGAAGGGAAAAAAAGGGTTGGAGAAGGGGGAGTAAAGAAACAAAAACAAAACAAAAATACAAGAGGACCCAAGTGTGATTTATAGTCATTGCTAGCTGAGCTAAAGGCTGCGATCGATCTAATTCTGTGCATCTGAGATCCAAAGGGAAAAATTAAAGGGGGCCAAGGATTTCTAAGACCCAGGAAATGTTGGCTGTTTGGGGAAATTTCCAAACCAGGCCAACATGTATGTTGTCCAACATTATAACAGAACCGGTCAGTGGGCTCTTGCTGGTGAATAGGCATGTTCTAGGTATGTTCTGTGGTTATCTCACTGTGTCCTCACACCCACAGCTTGTAATATGCAGGCCCCTCTGGCCTCCCGGCCTGCTATTTTAGCTAGAGTCAAGTAGGCCCTGGACTTATGGTGACCCCACGCACAACTGAATGAAATGTTGCTCAGTCCTACACCATCGGCATGATTGGTTGAGGATCAGACCGTTATGATCCATACATAAGGTTTTCATTAGCTGATTTTCAGAAATAGATCACTAGGCCTTTCTTTCTAGTACATTTTAGTCTGGAAGTTGCACTAAAACCTGTTCAGCATCGTAACAAAATTCAAGCCTTCAGTGATAGATGGGTGATGGCTGCACCTGAGGTACATTGGCCCTGATAGAATCTTGGTCTCCTGCATGCAAGGAGAGGTTTCTACCATGATCCACCAAAGATCTCCCTCCTGGCCTAAGGGAAATATAATCCAAGCACTCTGTGGAGTTCAGAAAATGCATTTTTCCAGCTGGTCTGGAGGTGGTGCTGTTGTAGCTGGTCCAGGACAGATGAGTGATCTGAGCCTGTGAGGTGCAGGTAGAAAGAAGCACATTCAGACAGACTGAGTCCCCTCCTGGGTTTGAACAAGGCCCTGCAAACCAGACCTGGGGCAACAGAGAGCCAGCAAAGAAGGCTAGAACCTTGATCACCTGGGGGGACAGTATAGCTGTAAACCTGTCTTCCACCTGGAGGAGGGAGACTTGCACACCTTCCAGGAGACCATTTTGTGAAGACCTGGGCTCTGTGGAGACAGGTCAGAATTCTGGGACCCTCTGCAGATAAACCTCAGTCATCTGATAAAGGAAAGGCTTCCCCACTCCCCTTCTTTTCTTTATAGTGAGCACTGGGGCCCAGACCTGATACCACCTCCTCACAGGAGCGTGTCACCCCGACTGGAGGGCCTTGGCCTCAAGTTCAGAGAGTGAGGGCATCTGTGAGGCAAGACCATAGACTGTTCCCAGCACCAGGTAGTTGGGCAATCATTCTACTGATGAGTGATGCCTGGGTGTTTAGTGACTCATGATGGAAGGGGGTAAGAAAAGGTAAGGAGAGGAGGAACAGAAGCCTCGGTGCCCACTTACTTGTAAGTAAAAGGAATCTACTCAAACTTTCTTAGGTGAAGATGGGGGCATTTTTAGGAGTATATAGAAATATTTCATGGAATAGGAGGACGTATAGCTGGGACAGGGGACTTGGGAAGGTCTAGAACTAGGACAGAAATGTGGACTCTCATCTCTTCCCTCTGCTTGTCCACTTCATTCTTCTCCGTCTGCAGACCGGCTTTCTCTGCTGTGCTCTGCACGTGGTAGGAAATGGTCACCCCAGTCTGGAGTGGCACCTCCTACAGTTCCAGTCCCACCGGCCCACTGACCAGGGCCCTAGTGTCCCAGGTCCATATTCTCAGGACAAGATCTCATTGGCTCAGCTAGGTCAGAGTTTACCTGACCAAAAGAGAGGAGGCCTATGTGGCATAAGCACGGCCCCTTTCATGAGTGGCTGAGAGAAAAGTAATCAGAATTCGGGAAGACATCCCAGTGTGTATCTACTACATCATGGAAGTTCAAAGGCAGCAATGGAGGTAAAGTGCAGAATGTGGATGAACGGTCTAGGACCTGATGAGGTCATGGGTTTTGAGCCCAAAGTTTCTGTGAACCAGGGAGCTTGTGTAGAGCTTTCTGCATGAAAATATTCATTACAGCATTGAGCATAAAACAAAAACAGTCAACAACAATAACAAAAAAATGAATGCAACCTAAATGCTAGGACGTTGGTTAATTTCGTTATGATTCATCTTTTTCATGCTGGGTACCCTTCAATATCACTGTTCTCCAGGTGTATGGTCGTGTCATCTTTTCTTCTCACTCTACAAGCTCTCCAAGGTCATCGTGACTTTGGCTACCATCTATATTGATCAAGCCCAAATCCTTACTTCTAACTCATTTGGCTCTATTGAACTTCTCACTTGTATATCCAGTGGGCAACTGGATATTGCACTTTAATGATCCAAAGCCACCTCAGCTCATTCATAACTGAACTTTCAACCTTGGCCTCCCACGAACCAGGTTCCTTAACTCAGTGGGTAGCACCACCATTTCCCTGGGTATCCAGGCCAGAAATCTGAATGCCCCGCCTTCTCTCCACTTTCTCTTACCTCAGCAACTAACTCATCACCAAGTTCTCTTGATTCTGGTTTCTAAGTCATTCTCAAGGATAACCATTTGTCTCCATCTCCATGCACTGTCATTTCTTGACATGACTACAGCAATAGCCTCTTATCTACTCTTCTTTCCATCTCATTCCTTCTAATCCGCCCCTTTCCCTGGAGCCAGAGCAAACTTCCAAAAAAGCAGACTCTGATTGTTTCCTGAGTACATGAATGCTGGACCTCACTTCTGAAGCCACTAACATGGCATCTAGTAGTTGCTGGTGGAGTTTTCAAGAGAAGGTGGTGGATGTTTCTAAAGCTGGGTGGACAGTCACTCCCAGCCCTGCTTGAAACCCAGTAGTGTCTTCAAATGAGATGAGCTGACTGTCCTAGGAGGCGACCTGAGGTGCAACATCTGTCAACTTTCTCTTATCAATTCACAAACATTTGTTGAGCACCTACTATGTGCTAGGCCATGCATGCTCAACGGGGATGATACCACCCCCATGGGGGTGAAAATTCATTTGGGGGAAAGCAAAAATTTCTTAGATTTTAAAATGGTTTGTGGACCTCCAAAGGTCAGTTCTACTCAAAAAAATCTTATTCCGTAGTATTTAATTTCTCTTGTTAGGGAGGATTTAAATTAAGTTAAAGTGTTCTCCTTAGGGGAGTGATAGTGAAAAAAAGGTTGAAACACGCTGTGTTAGGCTATGGTGCTACGGCTGTTACTGAGTCAGGTATGGTCTCTCACTCTACGATTACACTCTGGCAGGGAAGATAAACATGAAATTATTATACAATGGCTACATGAAAGCAGTCAGACTCAAAAGTCTTCACAGTGCAGATTCCATTTATATGACATTCTGTAAAAGGCAAAGCTAATTGCACAAATCAGATCAATAGTTCCAGGGGCTGGAGGTGGGAAGGGGATTGATTACAAACAGACATAAGGGAAATTTCTGGGGTGACAGAAATGTCCTACATTCTGTCTGAGGATAGTTCCACAACTGTATGTGTTTATCAAAACTCACAGCTCTGTACAATAAAAAGGGTGAATTTTACTATGTATAAATTATATCTCAACCAGCCTGCCTTAAAATTATGTTACAATAAATGACGTATTTCACGTTGTGATAAGTGCTACACAGAAGAGTTGGCAACAGTGAAAGCAAGCAGCAGGCTACTGACCTGATTACATCGGGGAAGACATCCCTGGTGAAGGAGTGTTGAGCAGAACTCTGAAGAATGAGTAAACATTAACCCAGAAAAAATGGGGTGTAAGAACAGAGGTGTCTCAGCTGCACAACTCTAGGAAGCATCGTTACTATAGAAATCATTGTATTCCTGGGTTGTGCTATACAGCAGCCCAGGCAGAGGGAACAGTGTATGCACAGACACTGAGGCAGGAAAGCATCAGGAAAGCATATGATGTACTCCAAGGGGTGGAGGGAGGCCAGTGGGCCAGGAGTTCAGAGGTCAAGGAAAGAAGTAGCCAGTGACTAGGCTGGAGAGGATGGCAGGGCCAGACCATGCAGAGCCTTGTTGGTCATGTGAGAGATTTTGGAAGGTGAGTGACTTGATTAGCTTTGCATTAGTTAAAGATCACTATTGCAGTGTGCTGAATATTGGCAGATAGCAAAAGTACCTGCAAAGAGGATATTGAAGTGGTCCAGGTACGCTATGACAATTCCTTAAACTAGGATGATGACAGTAGGGACAGACAAAAGTGGGCAGATTCCAGAGATGTTTAGAAGGTAAAATTAACTGGACTTTGTGGTCACTTGGGCATGTGAGATGGAGGGGAGCAAGGAGGCTATGGTGTCTTTGGCTTCTGACTTGCCCAATGGAGTGTATAGTGGTATCTTTCTGAAATAGCTGTAGGAAAAGGACCAGATTCTGTGTTCAGTTTTTTCAGGTGGAGTTGCAGGTATCTATGAAGATAACAAGTGATGTCTGGATAGATAGACAGATAGGTGTCATGAAGTTGACTCCAACTCACAGCGACCTTATATACAACAAAATGAAACACTGCCCGGTCCTGCATCATCCTCACAATTGCCAGCATGTGCAAGCCCATTGTTGCAGCTATTGTGCCAAGCCATCTCACCTTGGGTCTCCCTTGCCCCCGCTGGCCCTCTACTTCACAAACATGATGTCTTCCTCCTGAGATTGATCCCTCCTGATGACATGTCCAAAGCAAGTGAGTCAGACACTGTTCTGTTATGAACCATAAGGTTTTCTTTTCTTTTTTAATTTTTATTGTGTTTTAAGTGAAAGTTTACAAATCAAGTCAGTCTCTCACACAAAAACCCATATATGCCTTGCTATGTACTCCTAGTTGCTCTCCCCCTAGTGAGGCAGCACATTCCTTCCCTCCACTCTCTATTTTTGTGTCCATTCGGCCAGCTTCTGACCTTCCCTGCCCTCTTATCTCCCCTCCAGACAGGAGCTGCCCACATAGCCTCATGTGTCTACTTGATCCAAGAAGCTCACTCTTTACCAGTATCATTTTCTATCCCATAGTCCAGTCCAATCCCTGTCTGAAGAGTTGGTATTGGGAATGGTTCCTGTCTTGGGCTAACAGAAGGTCTGGGGACCATGACCTCCAGGGTCCTTCTAGTCTCAGTCAGACCATTAAGTCTGGTCTTGTTACGAGAATTTGAGGTCTGCATTCCACTGCTCTCCTGCTCCCTCAGGGGTTCTCTGTTGTGTTCCCTGTCAGGGCAGTCATTGGTTGTAGCCGGGCACCATCTAGTTCTTCTGGTCTCAGGTTGATGTAGTCTCTGGTTTATGAGGTTTTCATTGGCTAATTTTCAGAAATAGATTGCCAGAACTTTCTTTCTTGCCTGTCTTAGTCTGGAAACTCTACTGACATCTGACCGCCATGGGTGACCCTGCTAGTATTTGAAATACCAGTGTCATAGCTTCCACCATCACAACAATATGCAAGCCACCATAGTATGACAAACTGACAGATGGGTGGTGGAAGAGGTGTTTGTTGTTAGGTGCTGTACAACAGAACAAAACAGTGCCCAGTCCTGTGCCATCCTCACAATCATTGCTATGTTTGAGCCCATTGCTGCAGCCACCGTGTTAATCCATCTTGTCAGGGGTCTTCCTCTTTCTTGCTGACCCTCTACCTTACCAAGCTTGATGTCCTTCTCCAGGGGCTGATCCCTCCTGATAACATGTCAAAGTATGTGAGACGGAGTCTCACCATCCTTGCTTACAAGGAGCACTCTGGCTGTACTTCCAAGATAGACTTGTTTGTTCTTCTGGCAGTTCATGGTATAGTCAACAACATAATTCAAAGGCATCAGTTCTTCTTCAGTCTTCCTTATTCTTGTCCAGCTTTCACAGATATGAGGCAATTGAAAATGTCATGGCTTGTGTCAGGCCCACCTTAGCACTCAAAGTGACATCTTTGCTTTTCAACACTTTATGGAGGTCTTTTGCCACCAATTTGCTCAACACAGTACATTGTTTGATTTCTTGACTGCTGCTTCCATGGATGTTGATTGTGGATGCAAGTAAAATGAAACCCTTGACAACTTCAATCTTTTCTCTGTTTATCATGATGTTGCTTATTGATTCAGTTATGAGGATTTTTGTTTTCTTTATGTAGGGGTCTAATCCATACTGAAGGCTGTAGTCTTTGATATTCATCAGTAAGTGCTTCAAGTCCTCTTCACTTGTAGCAAACAAGGTTGTGTCTTCTGCATATCACAGGTTGTGAATGAGTCTTCCACCAATCCTGATGCCACATTCTTCTTGATATAGTCCAGGTTCTTGGATTATATTTGCTCAGCATACAAATTGAATAAGAGTGGTGAAAGTATACAACCTTGACACACACTTTTCCTGATTTTAAACCACACAGTATCTCCTTGTTCTCTTCGAACACTGCCTCTTGGTCTATGCACAGGTTTCTCATGAGCACAATGAAGTGTTCTGGAATTCCCATTCTTCACAATGTTATCCATAATTTGTTATGATCCACACAGTCGAATGCCTTTGAGTAGTCAATAAGAAACAGGTAAACATCTTTCTGATATTCTCTGCCTTCAGCCAAGACCCATATGACATCAGCAATGATAACCTTCATTCCATGCCCTCTTCTGAACCTGGCTTGAATTTCTGGCAGTTCCCTGCCAATGTACTGCTGCAAGTGCTTTTGAATGATATTCAGCAAAATTTTACTTGTGTGTGATATTAATGGTATTGTTCGAAAATTTCCTCACTCTGTTGGATCACCTTTTTTTGGAATGGGTACAAATATGATCTTTTCCAGTCAGTTGGCCAGGTAGCTGTCTTCCATATTTCTTGGCATAGATAAGTGAACACTTCCAGCACTGCATCCGTTTGTTGAAACATCTCAATTGGTATTCCGTCAATTCCCGGGGTCTTGTTTTTCACCAACACTTTCAGTCAGTGCAGCTTGGACTTCTTCCTTCAGTACCATTGATTCCTCCTGAAACTGTTTAACATTGACCATTTTTTTTTTCTTTTGGTACAGTGACTATGTGTATTCCTTCCATCTTCTTCTGACGTTTCCTTCGTCATTCAGTGTTTTACCCGTAGAATCCTTCAAAATTGCAACTCGAGGCTCAAATTTTTTCTTCAGTTCTTTCAGCTTGAGAAATGCCAAGCATGTTCTTCCGTTTTGGTTTTCTAACTCCAGATCTTTGCACATTTCATTATAATACTTTACTTTGTCTTCTCACACTGCCCTTTTAAGCCTTCTGTCCAGCTCTTTTATGTGATCATTTCTTCCACTTGCTTTAGCTACCCTGTGATCAAGAGCAGGTTTCAGAGTCTCTTCTGACATCCAATTTGGTCTTTTCTTTCCTGTCGTATTAATGACCTTTTACTTTCTTCATGTATGATGTCCTTGATGTCATCCCACAACTCATCAGGTCTTCAGTCATTACTGTTCAATGTGTCAAATCTATTCTTGAAATGGTCTCTAAATTCAAGTGCGATATACTCAAGGTCATATTTTGGTGCTTGTGGAGTTTTAATTTTCTTCAGCTTTGAGTTAAACTGGCACATGAGCAATTGATGGTCTGTTCTGCAGTCGGCCCCTGGCCTTGTTCTAACTGATTATATTGAGCTTTTCCACGTCTGTTTCCATAGATGTAGTTGATTTGATTTCTGTGTTCTCCATCCGGTGAACTCCTGTGTATAGTCGCTGTTTATGTTGTTTAAAAAAGGTATTTGCAATGAAGTTGTTGGTCTGGCAAAATGCTATCACTCAATATCCAGCAACTGTTTCTATCAACGAGGCCATATTTTCCAAGTACTGATCCTTTTTTTTGTTGTTGTTTACAGCTTTCGCATTCCAGTCTCCAGTAATTATCAATGCATCTTGATTGCATGTTTTATCGATTCCAAACTGCAGAAGTTGGTAAAAATCTTAAATTTCCTCATCTTTGACATTAGTGGAAGTGGTATCTAGCAAGCATCTTTTGGTGTATCCAGGCACCTACATGCTTCTTCTCTGAGAAAGTTCTTCTCTCCACCCAGGGGTAAGTCCCTGAACCCCGGACAATATCTGATGGGCTCGGGGATAGACACCTGTTCTGGGAAGAACCAAGCCAGCAGCTTGAGATCTGAAGTAAGAGACAGATGGAAGGAACAGTGACAGGTGCAGGGGCTGTGTTGGTGGAGAAGCATCATGTAAAGGACCACAGCTCTTGTCGTCGATGTTACTGATGCAGCCCTGGTCCCCACCCTTCCTGAGGTCTGGTTGTCCAACTTTTCCTTGAATTCTGTAAAATAATCTAACATACTTCCAATAATTTCTTCTCTTTGATTAAACTAATTTGAAATGGGCTTCTGCTCCTTACAACACCTAAAGCCTTGACAGACACCTGGATGTGTTAATTCCGGGGCTTTCCCTTAACTCTTTTGGTCTATTGGCTGAATTTTCTATCAGTCTGTATTTTAACTAGTTTTATTACATGGCATTACAACTACCTCGGTAAGGCAAGTCCCCCTTGCTATTCTTTTACTTCCCTTATTTCTTGGCCATTCCGTGCAACACTCTACCAGATGAATTATACAACCGATTTCTCAAGACAGAAAATTCCTGTAGAGATTGTTATTGAAATTACATCAAACTCATAGATTACTTGAGGGAGGATTGACAACTTTACAATACAGATCAAGAACAGGATCCATTTCTGCATTGATACAAGTCTTTTTTTGAGAAGTTCTTTATACAACTTCAGAGAGCCCTGGTGGCACAGTGGTTAAGCACTTGGCTGCTAATCGAAAGTTCGATGGCTTGAACACCAGGCACTCTGTGGGAGAAAGATGTGGCAGTCTGCCTCTGTAAAGATTAAAAAAAAAAAAAAATGTAAAGATTACAGCCTTAGAAACCGTATGCAGCAGTTCTGCTCTGTTCTATACGGGTTGCTATGGGTCAGAATCTACTCGATAGCAATGGGTTTGGTTTTGGTTTTATACAACTTCATCATATATCTTTGTACATCTTTGGTACATGTAAACATATTCTTTTCCCCCCATTATGCTTTCTAACTATTATCACTGGTGTAGAGGACAAGCACTGACCTTGGTGTATTTATCACCATGTGTCAGCCTTTTTATTCAATGCTCTGGTTTGTTCACATAGTTTTTCCGTTTATTCTCTTGGCTTCTCAGAGTGGACAAACGCAATCGTCTGCAAATAATGGTAATTTTCTCTTTGCCTTGCCAACATGTATATCCCTCCTTTCTTTTTGTTGTCTTATTCCCTTGGCTGGCATATCCAGAGTGAAGGCAGGTACAGTTGTGATAGGAGGCACACTTGAAATGTTACCACCTTGAATAGAAAGACTCTAATGTAATATTTCCAAAACTCATCTACAGCATGCTAATAGTTTTACTGAGAAAAAGGTGTTCTGGGTCCAGATAACTTTAGAACACACTGGATTAAGCAAAGACAAACTTGTTTCTTTAATTGAGCAATAATCAGAGAATTCGATGCTAATGTGCCTACTGGGTGTCCAAGGAGAAGTACTAGTAGCACTTCCTAGGTGAATTTGTCCATCGCCCTTTTTGTTTCATGGCTTACGTCTCCTAAAAACAGTGTTTCACAGAGTCCTGTTGGAGCTGTTGCTCTAAGGTTTCACCACTCAGATAACGTTTACTGTGATTTCTGGAAGAAAAACACACAGTTGTTGTGTGAATGAACGAATGCTTTTGATCATGGTAAGACTATTTTATTCAATTACTGGTTCACTAAACATCTTTTTGGTAGAAATGGAGGTTGAATTTGATCAAAGCATTTTTAGATATCAATTGAGATGGTCATACAATTTTTCTCTTTTAAATTGTTGTGTGCTGTCCAGTCATTCAGTGAAGCTCCCCACAATGCATTAAATGTAATTCAAAATATTCCCAGGATTGCATGTTTGTGATGTTAATGGAATAAATAGGGTGAAACTGAGCAGCCAGCAGGCCCGGTGCTCCCAGGGTCTGGCTGTGGCATCCTTTGTATCTTGCCTGAGCTGGAGTTTGCTACCTCCTGGTGGTGGTTTGCTGCTCTGGTGTAAACATCTGTGGGGACGATACTGAGTTCTGTGATTGGCTAAGACTTCCAGGATAACAGAAACCCTGGTGCCATAGTGGTTTAGAGCTAAGACTGCTAACCGAAAGGTTGCCAGTTTGTATCCACTAGATGCTCCTTAGAAACCATGGGGCAGTTCTGCTCTGTCCTATAGGGTCACTATGAGTTGGAATTGACTCAATGGCAACGGGTTTGGTTTGGGTTTTTGGTTCCAGGATAACAGCAGCAATTCCAGTACTCTGCCAGGTTATTTGGTACTCATTTTGTCAACCCCATCAGGGGCGATTAGGCTGGAAGAATACTGGGGACACAAGAATCCACCTCCGGCCTCCCTGCTTCTGGAGTCTGAGTTCCCTGCCCTACCTTGCCTTTCTCTCCATATTCTCTTTACTCCCCTCACTCAGACATTAACACATTTAGACCACTCCTGTTTGAGAACTTGGTCTGGGTACATGATCAAAAGGGTTTTTAAATTATTTTAAAAATTAATACTAATAACTAACAATGTTTAGTGTTTACTACGTACCAAATACTTGGCTAAGTACTTCAAATGAATTATTTTAATATAATCCTCCCATCCCTATGAATTAGATATTATTATTTCCATTTTACAAACTGGAAAACAACCATGGAGAGGGTATATCACTTATCCAGGTCGCCTTGCAAGTTCCTAGTAACTGGTGAAAGCCAAATTTAAAGCCAGGCAGTTTGACTGCAAAACCTACACTCTAGAACTAAACCAAACTCGCTTTCCAGGAATAAACCTGGTAATGGTGCATTAATTTTTTTTTCAACTGGGTTCTATTTGCTAGTATGTTATTTAGGATTTTTGCATCTAGGCGAGATTTTTCAACAAAGTTTCCCTTTTTGGGTTTTATTTGCTTTTGGTATCAGGATTATACAACATTTACAAAAACAAAAACTGGAAATTTTCCATATATTTTAGTGCTTTGAAGATTTTTAAGGAATTTAAGCAATATCTGTTCCTAAAATATTTGCCAACTCATCTGTAAAACCATCCGATCCTGGGACCTTTGAAGTTTGCCTGAAATTTATTTGCTACTTTATCAGTGTCTTCTGGTTTTTCACTATTGAATCATTTATATTTCCCAAAAATAATTATCATATTTAACTGAGAAGTTTAGATTTATTAGCAAAAAGTGATACAAAGTATTAGCTTATAATTTTAAAAATCTCTTAATTTTTCTCCTAAAAAAAAAAATCCCATCTTAGTTACAACGTATTTTTGTGCTTTATTTCTTTTGTTTTCTTTATCGCCAGACTTAGCCAGGAATAGTAGAAGTAGCAGTAGGGAGCCCTGGTGGCACACTTGTTAAGTGGTTAAGTAGCAGTAGAGAAGTATAATAGCAAACATTTGTATAGTGTTTACTTCATGCTAGGTACTGTTCTAAGCTATATTAATTCATTTACTCTTCATGACAACCTTAGATACTATTATTATCCCATTTTACAGATGAATAAACTGAATCACAAAACTAGTAAATGACTTGTCTAAGGTCACATAGCTAATAAGTGATGGGGCTGGGATTCATACTTAGGTGGTTTCTGCTTTTGTATTTATTATTTCCTCCTACTTTATTTTATTTTTTTCTGTTTTAGGTGAATGCTTGGTTCATTTATTTGTAATCTTTCTTGTTTGTTAATAAAAGCATTTAAGGCCATAAAGTGAGTATAGCTTTGGCAATAATGTGTGGGGCTCTGATATTACTGATCTGCTCAAAGAGCCAGCTTTTTTTTTTATAGGTTATTTCTATTGTTTTTCTCTTCTCAATGTCACCGATTTCTGCTCTTTGTTGTTTTCTTCCTTTTGGTTGCTTTGGGTTGAATTTGCTCCTTTTTAAAAATTTCTCAAGGTGCGTGCATTAAACGGAATATAAAACGTTACTAAAAATGCTGAAGAGAAACCAGATAACTGGGAGCTCCTAAAAATCAAACACCTATGCTCATCCAAAGACTTCACCAAAAGAGTAAAAAGACTACCTACAGGCTGGGAAAAAGTTTTCAGCTATGACATTTCTGATCAGCGCCTGATCTCTAAAATTTACACGATTCTGCTAAAACTCAACCACAAAAAGACAAATAACCCAATTAAAAAATGGGCAAAGGATATGAACAGGCACTTCACTAAAGAAGACATTCAGGCCGCTAAAAGATATATGAGGAAATGCTCATGATCATTAGCCATTAGAGAAATGCAAATCAAAACTACAAAGAGACTCCATCTCACTCCAACAACAACAACAAAAAAACCCACTGCTGTTTTTCTCCAGCAAGACTGGCATTAATCCAAAAAACATGTAATAATAAATGTTGGAGAGGTTGTGGAGAGACTGGAACACTTATACACTGCTGGTGGGAATGTAAAATGGTACAGCCACTTTGGAAATTGATTTGGCACTTCCTTAAAAAACTAGAACTGTCGTATGATCCAGCAATCCCACTCCTTGGAATATATCCTAGAGAAATAAGAGCCTTTACACAAACAGATATATGCAAACCCATGTTCACTGAAGCACTGTTTACATTAGCAAAAAGTTGGAAGCAATCAAGGTGTCCATCAACAGATAAACGTATAAATAAACTATGGTATATTCACACAATGGAATACTACACATCGATAAAGAACAATGTTGAATCCATGAAACATTTCATAACATGGAGGAACCTGAAAGACATTACGCTGAGTGAAATCAGTCAATTGCAAAAGGACAAATATTGTATAAGACCACTCTTATAAGAACTGGAGAAACAGTTTAAACAAAGAAGAAAATATTTTTTGATGGTTATGAGAGGCGGGAGGGAGGGAAGGAGAAAAAGGGGTATTCACTAATTAGATAGTAGATAAGTTTCATTTTAGGTGAAGGGAAAGACAATACACAATACAGGAGAGGCCAACACAAATGGACTAAACCAAAAGCAAAGAAGTTTCCTGAAAAAACTGAATGCTTCAAAGGCCAGCGTAGCAGGGGCAGGGGTTTGGGGACCATGGTTTCGGGGGACATCCAAATCAATTGGCATAATAAAACCTGTTAAGAAAACATCCTGCATCCCACTTTGGAGAGTGGCATCTGGGGTCTTAAAAGCTAGTAAGTGGCCATCTAAGGTGCATTAATTGGTCTCTAACCACCTAGAGCAAGGAAGAATGAAGAACACCAAAGAGACAAGGTAGTTATGAGCCCAAGAGACAGAAAGGACCGCATAAACCAGAGACTACATCAGCCTGAGACCAGAAGAGCTAGATGGTGCCCAGCCACAACCGATGACTGCCCTGACAGGGAACTCAGCAGAGAAACCCTGAGGGCGCAGGAGAGCAGTGGGATGCAGACCCCAAATTCACGTAAAAAGACCAGACTTAATGGTTCTGAGACTAGAATGACCCGGGTGCTCATGGTTCCCAGGCCTTCTGTTAGCCCAAGACAGGAACCATTCCCAAAGCTAACTCTTCAGACAGGGATTGGACTGGAATAGGGGATGGAAAATGATACTGGTGAAGAACAAGCTTCTTGGATCAAATGGACACATGAGACTATGTTGGCATCTCCTGTCTGGAGGGGAGATGAGAGGGCAGAGGGGACCAGAAGCTACCCAGATGGACATGAGAGAGTGAGTGGAGGGAAGAACTGTGCTATCTCATTAGAGGGAGAGCAATTAGGAGTGTATGGCAAGGTGTATATAAATTTTTGTATGAGAGTGACCTGATTTGTAAACTTTCACTTAAAGCACAATAAAAATTAATTAAAAAAAAGATGCATGCTTATGTTATTCATTTGACACCTTTCTTCTTTTATAATATAAGCATTCAGTGCTATGAATTTCCCTCTAGGCAATGTTTTAGCTGCATTCCACAAATTTTGACATATTGTATTTCATTTTCATTCAGTTCAAAATATTTTCTAAATTTCCCTCGAGACTTCCTGTTTAAGACATTGGTTATTTAGAAATGTGTTGTTTAATTTTAAAATATTTGAGGTTTTAAAAATATATATTTCTGTTACTGATTTTTTAAAAATATTTATTATGGTAAAATATACATAACAAAAAGTTTTTGCCATTTTAACCATTTTTAAGTGTCCAGTTCAATGACATTAGTTCATTCGCCATGTTGTGCTACCATCACTGCTATCCATTTCCAGTTTTTTTCATCACCCCAAACAGAAACTGTGTGCCCCTTAAGCAATAACTCCCCACCTCCTCCTCCCAGCTGCTGGTAACCACTAATAAAGTTTTGTCTTTATGTATTTGCCTATTTTACATATTTCATCTAAGTGAAATCAAACAATATTTGTCCTTTTCTGTCTGAATTATTTCACTTAGCATGATGTTTTCAGGGTTCATCTATGTCATAACATATATCAGAACTTAATTTGTCTTTAAGGCTGAATAATATTCCATTGTATGTATATGCTACATTTTCTTTATCCACCTTTTAGGTATGTGAATAACGCTGCAATGAGCATTGTTGTACAAGTATCTGTTTGAATCCTTGGTTTCGATTCTTTTGGGCATAAACCTAGGAGTATAATTGGTGGGTCATATAGTAATTCGGTGTTTAACTTTCTGAGGACCTACCAAACTTTTCCATAGTGGTTGCACCATTTTACATTCCGACCAGCAATGGATGAAGGTTCTAATTTCCCCACATCTTTGCCAACAACTTTTATTTTCCTTTTTATAGTAGCATTCCTAGTGGATGTGAAGTGATATGTCATTGTGGTCTTGATCTGCATTTCCCTAATGACTAATGAGGTTGTACATTTTCTCATGTGCTTATTGGTCATTTGTATATCTCCTCTGGAAAACTGTTTAAGTCCTTTGCCTATTTTTTTTTAACTGAGTTTATCGTTTTGTTGTTGGGTTGTAGTTCTTCATATATTCTGCATTTAGTTTCAAGTATTTGACATACTTGATATATGGTTTCCAAGTATTTTTTCCCATTCTGTAAATTATCTTTTCACTTTCTGATAAAGTCCTTTGATGCACAAAAGGTTTCAATTTGAACGAAGTCCAATTTATTAATTTATTTTCTTTTATTTCTTGTGCTTTTGGTGTCATAGCTAAGAATTCATTGCCAAAAACATAGTCCTAATTATTTGCCCCTATGTTTTCTTCTGAGAGTTTTTATATTTAGGTCTTTGACCTTTTTGTGTTAATTTTTGTATATGGTGTGAGGTTTGGGACCAACTTCATTTTTTTTTTGCATGTAAAAACCCTTTTAGATGTAACCAATGAGAGAGAGAGGTTGCAGCTGCTTACTTTATCTTGGACAGTGCAAGAAGTCTAGTGTAGATTTTGGAAATTGAATTGATGTGTGGCACAGACACATGTTTAAGTTATCAATTGTTACTTCCAAGTCATTCTTTAAAATGGCTGTACCAATTTATATTCCCACCAGCATTATAAAAAACCTTTATGTAAGAATGGCGTGGGGGTGGCATCTGACCTCCTGTAACTTCACAAAGAGGAAGGAGGATCAAGAGCAACAGCCCAAGGCTGATTCCTATGAGGCAGAGGTCAGACATGCCTCCTCTCACCACCATCTTTACCAATCCTGACACCAACCATCCCTCCCACAGCACTCTCTACTTCTCTGCTGAATTGGATAATTCATTGCAATGGCCACACAGAACTCACAGACAATACCCATGGTTATAGGGTTTATTAAGGAAGTAACAGGCTACCATTCAGGCTCAGGAATGCTCAGGGTACAGTTCTGTCATCAGGACAGCCTCTTCTCAGCCATGCCCTCAGGCACACTTCTCTCTGCTCTCTCAACCTCTGCCCTGCACAGGCAAATATTACAAAGCTGTTTTAGCTCTGCCGGTAAGTGCTCTGAGGAACCCCACTCCAGCTCTAGCTCAGCTGGAAGGGCTCAGCTCTAGCTCTGTGGGTCTGCAAACCTAGCTCCACCAAGTGCCCAAAGGCGCCCTACTCCGCCAGCAAACTTGCTGCCTGGAGGCACTCTGTTCTCTTGCTCCATGGGCTGGGAAGCCTACCATGCCATCTCCAACCAGGATCCTACCAGTCTCTTGGTTCTGCTGCCTCTGCTGCTGCTGTGTCTCTGCCACTGCTTCTTGCCGTCTTGCCATCTTTGGTGTTACAGCTCTCTATTTCCTGGGTTTAGGAGGGTCTTAGCACAGGGATCCCAGGACCAAAGGATGTGCTCCGTTCCTGGATTTTCTTCCTTGGTGGTGAGATCCTCTCCCTCTCACCTCTGGGATGGCTCATTTTAAGCCTAACAGGATGGTGAAATGACCAATCTCCTTGTTACGGTTCCATATACCTTATTAACATGGTCCCACCCAACTTTTAGTGAGAGTTACAAGACCATGGTGAGAAAGGCCACACAAAAGCAATCCATTGCACTGCACTTCCCTACCCCCTTACCAACAACCAGTATCCAGCTTTTTATTTTTTCAGTCTGTTGGGTGAAAATATAGTATCTGTTTATTTGATTTCAATTCCAGGTTTAAGCATCTTTTCATGTATTTTATCTTTTCATAAATGTTTGGCCATTTATATATCCTATTTGTAAGTAGTCCCTTCCTACCCTTTGTCCGTTTTTCTATTTGGTCATTTGTCTTTTTATTATTGATTTGTAGAAATTGCTTGTGTAGTTCTACTCTTTGGAATTTATTGAGGTTTTCTTTGAGACTCATTACTTGATCAATTTGTCTATATATTCTGTGGCCATTTGGGGAAAAAAAGGTATTCCCTGTTCAAATTCTATCTAAATATATTAAAGCAATCTTGTTAATTTTGTTATTTACATTATCTATGTGATTTTTAAAATATTTGCTCTGTTAAATTCTGAAAGAGGTGGTTTAAATTTCCCACTCTTGTTATGGTTTTATAAAATTCTCCTTGTATTTCAGTTTTTGCTTTATGTATTTTCAGTTTATTTGTCCATATGTTTGAACCAGATTCATGATTTATCAGTCATTCAGTGATTAACAGCAGTGACTGAAGTTTTGGGTTACCTGGGCTCAAATCTTGGTTTTTTTCTTTCCACATACAAATATATAAACATGGATAAATTACCTAATTTCTCTTAGCCTTAGTTTCCTCGTCTATGAAATTGGGCAAAAAAATAGTATTTACCTCACAAAATTGTCATGAGATTAAATAAAATGATCCAAGTGTGTGTTTCCCTAAACGGCTATTATTACATTTTCTTGGTGATTGTACATTTCATTAATGAAAAAAATCCCTCAGTTTCATTAAGCTTTTTCTTTTGAATTATACTTTTAAAAATATGAGCATTGCCACACTCCCTCTTTTCTGTGTTCATTTTCCTGGAATAGATTTATCTATTTTAAATTTTTCATAATTATTTAAGATAGATCTCTTGTAAAGCACTATTGGGGTAGATAGTCTCCAAAAAGATGACCAAATACGGCTGCTATAAATTCTTTTACTACAGGCACATGTTGTTCCACTCATCAGGAGGTGGAGTCTATTTCCTCTCTCTTTGAATCTGGGATGGCCTATGTCTTGCTTTGACCAGGAGAATGCAGAGGAAGTGACAGTGTGTCAGTTCCAGATCTAGCCTTTAAGAGGCCAGGTAACTTCTGCTTGTGTTGGGGATGCCAGCCACCGTATTTTAAAGAAGCTCAGGCTAGAATACTTGGAGAGAGAGAGAGAGAGGCCACTTGGAAGAGCACCAGGGCACCACACATTTGAACGAAGTCTTCTTGGGTCTTCTAGCCCAGCCTAGCCACCCGTAGAATGCAGCTGAGTGAATGACCCCAGCCCATGCTCTGTGGAGCCAAAGACCACAGCCACACCCTGCTGGCATTCCTGACCCACAGAATCATAAAAAATAATTTGTTGTTGTTTTAAGCCACTAAGTTTTGGGGTAGTTCGTTACACAGCAAGAGATAAAACTGAAACAAGGATACCAACTGCCATCCAGTAGATCCCAACTCATTGCAACCACGTTTACATCAGAGTAGACCTATGCTTCATAGGATTTTCAATGGCTAGTTTTGGGGAAGTAGATTGCCAGGACTGTCTTCCAAGGCAGCTCTGGCGGGACTTGAACTGCTAGCCTCTCCTTTAGCATATGAATTTGTTAACCATTTGCAGGGACTTGGAAACAAGTATAGAGCTAGATTTTTCTTTTTTACTCAACCTGAGAGCCTTTGTCTTTTAATAGGAGAAATTTAATCATTAAAATTTTTACAGTTGTGAATAATCTTGTTTTTGACAGCTTGTGTTATGTTTTGTGTTTTACTTTTGTGTGGTTTCCTTTTTTGCTTTGCCGACTACTACTAGATTGACCTTTCTTCTTTTTCCTTCTTTCTTTCTTTCTTTCCTTGGTAACTATATGTTACTTTTCTACTAGTGTTTCTATTTTTTCCAAAAAATTAACATATTTGAAATTATTTTTCTAACAATGTCAAAAATTAAACAATATCAGTAACCTCCTTCTTACTGCCCACACAAGATTTGTCCTCTAGAATGTTTTAGTGCCTTCTTTCCTTACCACCCACACTTCACAAGCGTTGTTAAATTAACATATAAGGTAAATTTCGTGCCACCATTATTTTACTGTAGCCATCTTGTATTTTGAGAATCCTTTTTGAAAGACTGGATAAAATTTTACAACTGCATTGTCAGCCATTAGTTAGAATTAACTATTAGCTGAGCAGGTTTGATATTTCTTGCGGATCATGTGCTTAAGTCTTTATCTTGACTAAATACTTGTATTACTTTCCTAGGACTGCTGTAACAGCAGCCTTAAAATAACAGAAGCTTATTCTTTCACAGTTCTGGGGGCCAGAAGTCCAAAATCAAGGTGTTGGTAAGACTGCATTCCTTTCAAAGGCTCTACGGGGAAATTGGTCAAAGGCTCTAGGGGAGAATTGGAGGGTGGCTCAGTGGTTAAGAGCTCAGCTGCTAACCAAAAGGTCAGCACTTCAAATTCACCAGCTGCTCCTTGGAAACCCGATGGGGAAGTTCTGCTCTGACCTGTAGGGTCACTGTAACTCAGAATTGACATGCTGGCACACAGCAGCAACAACAGGGGAGAATTCTTCCTTGTCTCTTCCAGCTTCTGGTGGTTCCAGGCATTCCTTGGCTTGTGACTGCCTAACTTCCATCACTGCCTCTGTCTTCACATGGCCTTCTCCTGTGTTGTCTCTTATAAGGCTCACGTCGAGATCCTTAATTACATCTGCAAAGACCCTTTTTCCAATTAAGTTCACATATACAGGTTCTGGGATGTGGACATATCTTTCTGGGCCCCACTGTTCAACCCACTACATACTGCTTTGAATAATTTTTTTAATATAAGTAATTTATTTGAATAACTTTTTCAAAAGGGATGTATTTGTGGTACATGTCTGAAATTTCCTTTTGTGTTCTCACATGAGTGTTAATTTGATTGGGTATGGAATTCTAGCATCCAAATCCTTTCCCCTCAGAATTTGGTAAGTGATGTTTTCTATCTCACACTCAGTATAGCTGTCCTAGTTTCCTAGTGCTGCTGTAACAGCAACAACAACAAACCCCTTGGTGGGTGACCTTAAAGAACAGAAATGTATTTTCTCACAGTTCTGGAGGAGAAAAGTCTGAATCAGGGTCTTGGCAGTATCGACTCCTTCTGTGGGCCTTCTTCCTAGTTTCTGATGTCTGCTGGCAACCCCTGGTGCTCCTTTGCTTGTAGATGACCCTCACGTGGCGTCTGTATTCTCCCCTGCATGTGTCTGTGTCTGTTCTGTTCTTTTTATAAGACACTACTCAGAAGTGATTAGATTTAGGACACACCCTACTCTGGTATGACCTTATTAACATAAAAAGAAAACCTCTGCTTCCAAACAGGGTCATATTTACAGATACAGGGGTTACGATTTCCACATTTCTTTTGGGGGGGACACAATTCAGTATATAACAATGGTAAATAGATGTCTGCTGATAATTTGTTATTCAGTCCTTTGTTAGTGACCTGTTCTATCCATTTGAAAATTGTATTTTCCCTTTGGAGCCCTAGTGACGCAGTGATTAAAAGCTACAGCCGCTAACCAAAAAGTCAGCAGTTTGAATCCAGCAGCTGCTCTTTGGAAACCCAATGGGGCAGTTCTGCTCTGTCCTGTAGGATCACTACGAGTTGGAATTGACTTGACAGCAATGGGTTTGGTTCCCCTCCCTTCGTAGTTCTGATTCTTATATAGAACATTATGGGCTGCTTACACTATGCCAGGCATTATTCCAAGAGTCTTACCTATATTAATTCATTTATTCCTCACAGAAAATTTATGAGGCAGGTGTTATTATCCCCATACTATAGGTGATGAAACTGAGGCACACAGAAGTTGAGAGATTTGAACCAGGGCACATGGCTATGCAAGTGGCAAAAGCAGATATAAACCAGGCAGTCTGGCTCCAGTTAGGCTTCATGCTTCACCATGAAGCTCTGGAGACTCTAGATAGTAAAGACCCCTCGACACCGGCAGTCGCTTCTTCTCCTAAGCCACTCAGAAGTGGGTTTCAGTTACTTACAAATGAGTCTTAACTGGCACCACTACAGTGGGCAAACTCCATGTGGTTTTACCAAATAGCAGACCACAGAACTCTCCTCTAGAGGTAATCTAGACGCAGGCATGAATACTCTTTACTTTCCAGTGTCCCCTCAAGAGGGATTGGTAATGGCTTCCAGCCATGGGTACCCAGAGGTCAGGGAGGATATTCCAAATACTGAGCAAGAAGTGAGGCAAGAACACAGAGTAGTAGGACAAGTGTGGCCAGGATGCTGCACACAGTCATCTCGACCCTGGCTGGCAGTCTCATTTGAGCCATTGTCTCCTGGGGCCCCTTGCTTGTTTCACTGGGCTTTTTTGTAATTCTTCTCTCCCCAGATGGCCCCTTGGCATTTATAGAAACTGATTTCCAATGTACAAGGTTGTATGACTAAAATGTGGCAGCTGCTATTTTGCTGCTGCTACTCCGTTCTCTTTCCCATTGAAGATCATTTCAATTACGGAAGAAACACATGCTTGGTGCAACAAAATAAAATAATAACAGAACTGTAAGAAATAAAAAAAATTCCCAAACCCACTCCCAAGACAACCGCTGTTAGTGGTTTAGTATGTCCTTTAATAATTTATCCACACACACAGCATCACTGTTTTCTTTGCCAAAAATGGAATTACACTTATGTTCTACTTTTACAAATTCCTTATTAACTCAATAATATACTGCGAGCATCTTTCCAAATGAATATTTGTATCTACCTCACTCTTTTAAAGTATACCTAGTATTTCATTTTCTGTTTAAAGCAGTACCGTCCTATAGAAATATCGTGTAAGCCACACATGTAATTTAAAATTTTCTAATATAATAGTCACATTGAAAAATGTGAAATGAAAGAAGTAGAATTAATTTTAATAATATATTTTATTTAACTCAATGTATCAAAATACTATCATTTCAACAAGTAAACAATATAAAATTCTGAACAGGATATTTTCCATTCTTTTTTATATTAAATGTTTGAAATTTAGCATGTGTTTTATACTTACAGCACATCTCAATTCAGACTAGTCACATTTTCTGCGCTGAGTAGCCACATGTGCCAAGTGGCTACCATATTGGATGGCACAGGTTTAAAACCATAATTTATTTAACTGTGTGCCTACTGATGGAAATGAAGATTGCTTCCAATTCTTACTATTATGAATAATGCTGCAGTGGACACTCCTACGCTTATCATGTTACACACGCACGTGATTTTTCTGTAGAATAGATTTATAGAAGTGGGGTTTCTAGAGGAGAGACTGTATGTATTTTATAGTGTAGTAGATATAGCTAAATTACTCTCTAAAAAAGGCTGAACCAATTTATTCTTCCACCAACAGTACATAAGAATGATCATTTCCCCACATTTCTGCCAAATTGGATGGCATTCCTTTTTAAAATTCTTCCATCGTTTTGCCCGTTCGCATCTGCACGCTGGTGCACTGCATCGCACTGCAGAGGGAGAGACTCATTTTCAAAGCTTCATTGTTTTCCATTGGCTAACTCCATCAGCTAGATAAAAGATGTACTTGGTTGTGGGTAACAGAAAACCCAGCTAACATTGACTCAAACAAATAAGAGTTTATCTTCTCATGTAAAGAGAAGTCTGGTTAAACTACCCAATGGTATCTTCAAAGTTCTTTCTGTCTTTTTGATTTAATATTCATAGCGTGTAGGCCTTTCTGTCCTCATACTGTCATCTTATAGTCACAGAGTAGCTGCTGCTGCTCCAGACAGCATGTCTGTGTTCTAGGCGGGAAGGAGAGGGAGGTTAGTGACACTAGCTACTTCTTACCCAGAAACCATACAACATACTACATTTTATTGGTTAGAACTAGAACATATGGCTGTCCCAGTTGCAAGGGACGCTAGGGAAAAGAGTATCACCTTGCTGGCCTATAGGGGAAGGTGGCAAAGGAAAATGGGATTGGGAATGGCTGATCAGTTAGCCAACAACAATCCTGTTACACTGTTTACCCCCAAGCGTAGGCCTAACACTTCAATTTAAAGAACCCTCTCTTGAATCCAGGGTCATCTCTTTCTGACCCTCGTCATAGTAGCCTCTGGCTATGTTCGCCAGTGTGGCTTCACCTGCCTGCCTTTTCACTGAACCACAAACCTCCAAGATCCTTCTGGGTCCTGGTTGTGGCTGAGGAAGAAGAGCTTCTAGGCAGGGGGCTTGTGGTGGGCAGCTTCTGACACAGCCCCTAATAATCCCGCCTCCTGGCATTCCTGCCCTTGTCTAATCTTCTCCCCTTAAGTGGGGGCCGCACCTAGTGACTTGCTTCTGATGAACGGTGTATGGTAGAAGTGATGAGATGTCACATCTGTTGTTAGGCTACAAAAGACTGTGACTTTTGTTTTGCTGGTTGTCTGAGTCATCTAGTGCTGCCGTAACAGAAATACCACAAGTGGAGTGGATGGACTTAACAAAGAGAAATTTATTTTCTCACAGTCTATTAGACTACAAGTCCAAATTCAGGCCATCAGCTCCAGGGGAAGGCTTCCTCTCTCTGTCACCTCTGGAGGAAGGTCCTTCTCCTCAATCTTCCCCTGGTTGAGGAGCTTCTCAGGCGCAGGGACCCCCGTATCCAAAGGACGTGCTCCGCTCCTGGTGCTGCTTTCTTGGTGGTATGAAGTCCCCAACTCTCTGCATGTTTCCCTTTCCTTTTATCTCCTGAGAGATAAAAGGTGGTGCAGGCCACACCCCAGGGAAACTCCCTTTACTTTGGATCACCCTAATCCTCTCAATATAAAATTACAATCACAAAATGGAGGACAACCATACATTACGGGGAATCATGGCCTAACCAAGTTAATACACACATTTTTGGGGGGAACACAATTCAATCCATGACACTGGTATTTTCTTCTATTGCCTTCCCAGCGTGTACATTTTGATGCAGCAAGCCACCATGTTGGAAGGGCTCCTGTGACAAAGAACAGAGGTAGTCTCCAGCCAACAGCCCAAACCAAAAAAAACCAAACTGGTTGCCATCAAGTCTATGCTGATTCATAGCGACCCTATAGGACAGGATACAACTGCCCCAGAGGGTAGCAAAGGAGCAGCTACTGGATTTGAATTGCTGACCTTTTGGTTAGTAGCCAAACACCTAACTACTGTGCCACCAGGGCTCCCCCAACAGCCCATGAGGAACTAAATTCTGCCAACAGTCACGTGAGTGAGCTTGGAAGTAGTTCCTTCCATAGTTGAGCATTGAGATGACTGTAGCCCAAACCAGCACCTTGACTGCAGCCTATGAGAGAAGGAGAGGACCCTGCTAAGCCACACCTGAATTCCAGGTTTTCAGAAACCTGTTTCAAGCCACTGAGTTTTGGGGTAATTTGTTATGCATCAATAGGTAACTACTACAGTGCTATCGGAAGCCTATTCTTAAGGAGCAACCAACCCCTATCTCTGTATCTTTTGCCTGCTCTTCACAAATTCACTCCTTGTTACATGACTATGGAGTACGGGCAGCTATGATTATCAGGAAAAGGTAATTTACAGGAATTTAGAGAGCAGAGATGTCCTATGCAAACCTTTCCTATCTTTTCACACTTTCGATTACTTCTGGAGATTTCATCTCAGGGGAGAGGCCAATAATGGGGTGCCTTAATTGATTGTGGACTCACATTTCCGTGAGAGACCTACAGCTTGAGTAACACTCCTGGCCTCTCTCTGCACCCTTCACTGACTCTGCCCAAGGGAGGTGATGCTTGATCAGACATTTGGGAGCGGGAACTGAGCATGCCCCATGCAGCCTCTTCTGGGCTCTCTTGACCCCACTGACCTGCCTTCAGGCAGAATGCCTGCTGGCTTGCTCATGAGGGGAGTTGTGTAGTCTTCCCCAGGAAGCTCTGCCCCTGAGGGTTGCAAGGGCAGCCTGCAGGTGGAAGGGGCAAATTCTATTCAGAAAGAGCATGGGAAAGCTCACTGGGCTCCTCTAAGCCATGCCCCCAGTCTGACTTGGTCAGTCACTCAGCTGATATTTTGATCTCTCCGAGTCTGTGTCTTATGTCTCATTGGTTCCAAACTCAGAGGGGATGAGAGAGGCATTATTTGTTGTCCCACACCAAATATCAACATGTATTCAAAGTCACTGAGCTTTTTATAAACATACAAAGCAAGGTGAATGAAGAGAACAATCAGGCAATTGGGTCATTGTGGGTGGTGGTACCAGGGTGCCAGTGGGGCAGGGACAGGAATCTGTCATTTGTACCTTCATGTCCCTGATGTTATGGGTGTCCGTAAGCGAGTAAATGAGTGAGTGATGTGTGTCTCTATTCTTCTACCCTGCTATGTATCAAGGAACCTTGGCGCCCCTTTAGCCTCTTGCTTTCCTCCTGCAGTGGGTCTCCCATGGGCCTACGGCGGGACTGGGCCCCATAGAGCATCCTTTCCCCACAGAGGCCCAGCACCCCAGTGAGGCTCCGACCCACAGAGAGAGTCCTGCTCTTTCAAAGCACCTGCTGGCCAGAACCCCACCTGGGGCCTCGAGTACAGGATGGGGGAGCAGCAATCCCGAAGTTGCTCCTGCCCCTGCTGGTCCCGGCATCCCCGATCTCTGTTCAATGCGTGATTTTTTACGATCGATCTTATATCCGGCACAATCAGATTTATGGCTCCTGCATCTTATGAAATTACACAGATGCTGCTGCTCTGCTTCTCTCCAGGACAGTAAAAGGCAATAACATTCTTGCAGATTTCGACAGCAGGCAATTCAATAAAGGGCCATGTATATTTTATAAGTACAATAAAGACAAGGCTCTCTGCCCGCACTGCGGCCTGCCAGGGCCCACTGCGGCACAGGGGTGGCCGCCTGCGCCCTCCCCGTTCCTGTCTGTTTGTCGATCACTTCTCTCCCACTGTCACACAGGGGACCAGTGAGATTTATCCCTTCTCTGATCCATTATTTAAGTTTGGCTCCAGGGACCCTGCAATGGGAGCTGTTTAAAATTTAAAGGTGTTTGTGGAACTTAATACTTTCCTCCTCCTGATTTGCACTATAAAATTTTATCTATATTTTTGTTGCCCCATAAAACCTTTCTATCTTATCGGGATGGCTTGTCCGTTTACGAGCAAACCCATAAATACCTGATGAGGTGAGGGTTGGTGGACGGTCTCACAGTGGAGTGTGGGGTTGGGGGGAGACAAGAGAAGAAAGCCCTGGTAGCTCTGCTACCAACACTCTGGGTAGCCATGGGTGAGCCTAAGACTCGGTTTCTTCACCTGTAGAATAGGGAGAACAATAGCACCCACTGTACAGCACTGTTATGAGGATTCAGGCAAATGCTGCATGAGAAGTTTTGACTTGGTGCTTGGCACAGTATGTGCAAAGGCCCAGCCGTGGGAACAGTCTAGAAGGGTTCAGGGAATGAGGTGTAGCTCAGTGAAGGGAAAGTGGTTAGGATGACAAGGTGCCAGGCCAGGCTGGGCATTAGTCTCTGTGTAAGCTTGGTCAGTTATCAACCTCTCTGTGCCCTGGTTTCCTCGTTTATAAAATAGAGAGATTGTGGTTCCTACCTCATAGGGGTATTGTGTGGATTCAGTGACTTAATGCCTGCAAAGTGACTAGCTTAGTGCCTGGCAAGTAGTAGTAACTGCTTCACCGATGTCAGCAGTTGCTGTCACTGTTGTTATTATTACAAGGTAGGAATGTGACTTATGTGAGGCCAGAGAAGCTCTTGGGAGCAAGATGTAAGAAGGCACTCACGTGCCCTCAAGGGCATGCACATGCAACGTGCTTACCTGAGAGTGATGCCACCTTACTATTTGTACCCTGAGTACCTCGCTTGCTTCATCCTAGCCCTGGTCCTGCTACCAGAGTCTTCTCTGTCTTGGTTGGTAGGCAGATGTGGCTGAACAGAAGCAGGCTCCCAGGACTAGGGTAGATCCATCACCTCCTAGGAGTCTGGTTATTACTGGAACAAGGTCAGATGAATTCCTTTGGTGCTCCCAGGGGCACACCAGGCCTGTCCCTTTCAGTTGATGCTCACTGATGTCTGCTCTGTGCCAGGTGCTTGCTGGGCACTGGCAGTATCAAGGACAATCAAACCTAAGCTCCCCCCTCAAGGAATACCCAGTCTAGTCATGGAAACTGACACATAAATGCATGGAAGGGCTCTGCTGGAATTCTGTCCTGGATCATGTGGGTGCTCAAAACAGGCTGCTACCTATGTGGGGTGGTGGTGAGTGGAGTCAGGAAAGGCTAACTTGAGTTGGGCTAAGAAGGAGGTGACTTGAGTTGGACTAAGAAGATCAAGTAAGAGCTTTCCAAAGTGGGAAGGGCATTCCTCCTGGGAGAGCAGGTGTGAAGTGGACTGACCTGAGGGCCCCAAGACTGCAGGTCAGTGTCAGGGTGAGGAAATTTTGTCCCTTGGGGCATCTGGTGGTCAAGGCAGTGAATTCCAGCAAGACAAAAAAAAATGAAGCCAGAAGGAAGTAGTGGGTTATAGGGCACAACTCTACAGTAACAAAACAATAACACATATTGATCATTTTTAACAACTGCTGACAGTAAAAAAAGTATTTTAAATAATAAGCTGGAACTACCATTCAAACCCTGAAAGTGTGTGCATGTAGAGGAGAGAGTTGGAAAGGTTTGTTTGTTTGTTTTTAGGTGAATCATGTAGATTCTGATTAACTTCAGATACTGTATGAAAAACGTATATTTAATAATGCTGTCAAAAATTTAAAGATGACCATTTTTTAAAAAGTATGACTTTCAATTTGTAGAAGACAAAGTAAAAAAAAAAAATAAATGAAAGACCAATTGACAGAAGAAAAAAATGGGAGACGAATAATGAAGAAAACATGTTTATCAGTTATCTTTTGCTGAGTAGCAAACAACCCCAAAATTTGGTGGCTTAAAACATCATCAGGTTTTTTTTTTTTTTTTGGCTCCTGATTCTGTGGGTGAGCAGTTGGTGGTTCTGCTGATCTGGACTAGCCTCATTTTTGTCTCGCCGTCAGCTGCCACATTGTCTGGGGCTGGCTGATCTAAGATGGCTCAGCCAGGACGTGCAGCCTCTGCCAGTGAAGCTTCTCATCCTTCAGCAGGCTAGTGCCAGCTTATTCTAATGGCAGTGACAGGAGTCCCAAGAGGGAGAGTGGAATCTCCAAGGCCTTTTGTATTCTGTTGGTCATAGTAAGTCCTAAGGCCAATTCAGATTCAAGGGATAGAGAAATAGGCTCCATCTCTTGATAGGTGGAGCTGCAAAGTCACGTCAAAAGTTGAGGGGCATGGCTATAGGGAAGTAAATACTTTGTGCCCAATTTCACAATTTACCATGGCATGATAAATGGAAAACAGAAAATATGTCGGCAGAAGTAATTTCAAATAAGTCTCAATAAACGTCACCAGTGAAAAGACAGTTGTTACTGTTTACTGTTGAGTAGAACTACCCCATAGAGTTTTCGAGGCAGTAATCTTTATGGAAGCAGATCATCAAATCGTTTCTCCTGAAGAGTTGATGGTGGGTTTGAACCTCTGACCTTTTGGTTAGCAACTAGGCACTTAACCACTGTGCCACCAGGGAAGAGACCTTAATAAGCAAAAAAGGAGTGGGGGAGGACTCAAAGACTCTCAGGTAGATAAAGATAAAACTTAAAAAAAAATTCCTGGCAATCTTCAAGTATGTCAGTCTGATTAAGAGAATAATTTTTGAATTTCAGAGGTGGACCTAGCAGCAGGATTTTTTTCTGTCTAGATAGTGGGACTTTCAAAAATTACACATACTTGGGAGGTATGAGTAACACACAAGCAAACCCTAATTCATCTCCCACCCTTCCTGGAACCAGCAAGGAGGATATGTATGGGAGGCTTGCTGGCCAAAGAGAGGACCAGAGTGTTGTGGTTTCTTTTTCATGGGGCTCCTCAGAAGTCCCTCAAAGAGAAGTACCTAGGTGTGTCCCATTATTGGCTTCAGTGCCTCTAGAAGGAAAAATAATTCCCAAAGATGTAACCTGTGCACAATGAAGATAGTTTTTCATATAATTATGAAGAGGGTTTAGCCTCTCCCCATTCCCAGTGGATTTTTGTTTTACCTTGCATACCTCAAGATCCCATTAAAATATTTCTCATAAGTCAAAGCAGCAGCTTACACTCCAAGGTGAATTCAAGCCCCCACCTCAAGAGAAAAGGAAAATGACATGTGACTTTTCAAATGTCAGTTTTTCCAGCATCCCGTCATCAAGGCTTTGAAAGATGGTGGGGTCCAGCTCTGGGCAAAGCACCCAGTGATTCTTGGGGGTTCATGCTGCCCTCCATCTGTGGTGGAAAGAGCCCTTCTTTTTCCCCATTTTTTCTTATTGTGGTAAATACGTTTGTAACAAAACATTTGCCATTTCAGCATTCTTACATGTGCAATTTAGTGACATTGATTGTTTTCATCATTTTGTGCAACCATTACCATTATTCGTTTTTAACTTTTTCCCTCACCCTTAACAGAAGCTCAGTATCTCCTGAGCAGTGAGTCCCTATATCCTCCTCCCTCCCACCCTCCTCTGGTAACTGCTAATAACCTTAGGTCTGTACACATTTGCCTGTTCTAGATATTTCATGTAAGTGGACTCATACAACATTTGTCCTTACTTCACTCGACATTAGAGAAGGGCAAGATGTGAAGAATGTCCCTGGCTCCTGTGGATGATCACATGTCCCCAGTGGCCTCCCTAGCCCCTACATGGAGCTGAAACACTGAATTTCAGGGGAACTTGACTCATTCTAGTCGGCTGCATTTTCTTAGTGGCCACTTAATTTCCAAGTCAAGTTTCTTTAAGAAAATCTGAACTTTGCAATAGATAAACTAAAGAGCAAGGAGCTTTTGGTTCTTAGGGAAGAAGTGTAGAGTTTTGAAAAGTACAGGACTGGAAAAATGGAAGAGGGAAGCAGAAAAGCAAGAGGGAGATGGAGACAGACAGAGAGAAGTAGGAAGGGAGCTAAAGGTATAGAAGGAGGATGTTGGAGAAAAAGTGAGAGAAAGATTATATATGTATATATATGAAAAAATATATATATATAGAAACCCTGGTGGCGTAGTGGTCAAGTGCTACAGCTGCTAATCAAAAGGTTGGCAGCTCGAATCCACCAGGCATTCCCTGGAAACTCTATGGGGCTGTTCTACTCTGTCCTATAGGGTGGCTATGAGTTGGAATTGACTCTACGGCAGTGGGTTTTGGGTTATATGTGCATAATAAAAAAAAATTTTATATATATGTGTAAAAGATACACACCCCCCCCCCCCACAGCATCTTTGCAGCATCATCGACAGAGGCATTATATGGGAATGTATATACACATATGCGTGTATATCTATATATGTATATAAATGCATGTATATACACACATATATATATGCGTGTGTAGGTAGAGAAATGTAGCTGTCACAGAGCAGCCTAAATGGAGACAAATTGAGGAATAAAGGAATAGAGTGTGAACTGAAGAGGGAGAAAACAGAAATACAGAGCGAGACATAGAAAGACAATGAGAAACAGAAGCTCACAAATGTAGAGAGAGCAACAGAGGGAAAGTGACAAAAGCACAGAATGATCAAAGGAGAGAGGCAGAGAGAGACTGAGAAATAAGAGAGGGCGAGAGGGAGGCAAGGAGGGAGAGAGAAGATGGAGGAGAAAGAAGGAGAGGAATGAGAAAGTCGTAATGAGAAAGAGCGGAAGAGACAGGAATAGATTGAGACAAGGGAGAGAGTGGGTATAAGTGAGAAACAATGGGAGGAGACGAGAGGGAATGGCAGGAGGGAAGATGAAAGGAAGCAAAGAGGCAAAGATAGAGTTTGGGGACTTCTGAGGCTCTGCTGTCTGCTGGGAGGCTGACAACAGGGGGTAGCTGACCCCTCCCCCACTGGGGAGGACCCCCCCTGCCTGCCACCGCAGCCAGGAAGTCCCCTCCCCTCCCTTTTCCCTCACCCTCTTGGCATCAACTAGAAATCAAACATGGGAGGTATTTGGGTGCAAATATTCCTCATTCAAAGCAGAACCATTAATGTATTCTAAAAAGCTTTTTAGCTGTGGCCTGCTCTGCATGTTATTAATTTCTTTATTACAGATCTTGTTATTTTCAGAGGTCCCCTGGGACCCATTAACAACGGGTTTTTATAGGAAAGAAGTCGGTTAAAGTGGTGGGAATAAGTGCTCCTCAACCCTGAGTCAGTAATCGTAGTTGCACCGAGGATAATGTAGGCTGTTTTAATTTCCAAAATAGCAACAGTTCAGACATTTAATTGCAGTTTTATGCCTTTTTTTCATGCTGCCGAGTATAAAATATGAGACTAGTAATATATAACGGCTAACCACTGAGCCCCAGCCTGCCCCAGCCTCCTCATCTCTCTCAGAAGGAAGGAAAGAAAGAAAGACTGAAATATGGAAGGAAAGGAGAGAGGGAGGGAGACAGAGAAAAAAGAGGATCCTGGGTATGTTTCTCTGAACTCAAATCAGTATTTAATTCAGTTTTGTTTTGTTTTTTACCACCTTTCCCTGTCTTTCACATTCTCCCTGACCCTTTCTCCATCTGTTGGCATGGCAACCGACCTTTAGGAATCTTTTCTGGGTGAACGCAGAGGCATCTCAGGTGTCTGTGTAGGTGGCGGTATGGTGCTGAGGTGTCTCAGTGATGGTCATACTGCTAGTGATTGTTGAACCTGTTGACTTGAAAACCTATTTGTCTCTCTGGCCCACTAGTCTCCATTTCTTTTCTGATGCCATCTTCCTTTGAGTACTAGTCCCTTCTACTTAAAACCTTCAAATTTGCTACATCTGTTGGTTCCATCATGTTCAGAGCAAAGGAGAATGAAGAAAACCAAAGACACAAGGAAAATATCAGTCCGGAGGACTAAGGGACCCCATGAACCACAACTTCCACCAGCTTGAGCCCAGAAGAACTAGATGGTGCCTGGCTACTACCACCAACTGTTCTGACAGGGACCAGCCACTCCTTGGAAACCCTATGGGGCCATTCCACTCTGTCCTGTAGGTTTGCTATGCGTTGGAATCGACTGGATGGTAACAGGTTTGGCTTTTTTTTTGTAAGTATATCCAGCCACTGAAGTGTGACCTTAAAGGAGGGCTCCTGGGGAGGTCTATGGAGGTATGGTTGTCTCTGGGTAGCACTCTACTCTGAGTCTGCTGCTAAGCATCTCATACTAGGCCTGGAGCTGTTCCTGGTAAGCAGGGAAAAGAGCTAGTTGCAGTGCAGAGAAGAAAGAGGATAGGCTGGGATTCACTGGATACCTTGGCATCTGTTTATCACCCTATTTGACCACAAAGACCATCAGAGAATAATGCGTAGCCATTGCACTTCAACTCCCATAACTCAGTTCCTGTTTTTGCCAGCTCTACCCGGGAAGAGAGGAGTACCCGGGTGGCGCAAATGGTTAAGTGCTAGACTACTAGCCGGAATGTTGGCAGTTTAAATCCATATCGTGGTGCCTGGGAAGATAGGCCTGGTGATCTACCTCTGAAAGGTCAGCAAATTATTCTTAATCAACGTCTGAAATTATAATGCATAAATTTATGAGCTGTGAAGCCGCTGTATTCCCGGTGCTGGATTATTCTATTGTTATCTTGGTTAATCAGGGAACTACCTCTCCCAGAATTCCCTTCTAGGGTTGTTTTTCTTGTTAGTAGCTTTTAAATTGATTCCAACTTATGGTGACCCCATGTGTGCAGAGTAGAACTGCTCCATAGGGTTTTCAAGGTCTTCGCCTCCTCTGCTCCTCCCTCAGTTGTATCGGGCCTAATTCCTGTAATAAACGCATATCCCATAACACTCAAAGTGGCTTTGCTTCTCTGAATGAATGCTCACTGATATGCTTATTGGTAGTAGTATTGGCTTCAGGGGGACAGAACCTTAAGAATCGAAACCTGACATTGGTTCTCTGATCTGAGTAGATTTAGAGGCATTAGGAACCCTATTACCAGGATTAAAGGTGGTCTATGGCATGTGCTGGTAAAGCACTTACTTAAATTATCACCTGTAGTTACTTGTAATCAAGTGCCTATAGAAAGCAAGACATTAGTTGGCCAAGTAGTTGATGCCATAAGTGGAAATAAACGGTATAAAGGACTATGGGGTTGGTTGGTTGCTTCAAAGTGCACTAGAAAATTTGGAGAAAGAAAACGATGATTTGGGGGCTTTAAATTCCCAGATCAAGAAATGTATAAAGATCTAAAAAGTGTTTATATCTGCCCTGAAAGAAATCATTATCTCCTGGAGCCTCAGGGTTGAGATTTCTGAAAACCAAACCCAAAGGATTTGGTGGCTCTGGATGGCTGAATTATAACACTAATTGAATTCACAGCCTTAAAGTGTCTCTTAAGTATATTTGTGTCCCATGCAAATGCTTATCAAAGACCAACTTTAGCAGATGGTCCCAGATAGAGTGGGAGAAAAATGTAGAACAAAATTCAAATTCTTAAAAAAGGCCAGATTTACTGAACCGGTTGAGACCAGAGGACTCCCTGGGACTATCGCCCAGAGATACTCTTTAAACCTTAAATCAAAACTATCCACTGAGATCACCTTTTAGTGAAATAACAGAGAGGTACACAAAATAAAGGATATTACCTGTAAGTACAGTGCTCTACTAAAAACAAAACAAAACAAAACAAAAAACATCTATATGAGACCATAAGATCAACATTTACTCTAAAGCAAAGATGAGAAGCTAAGGGAACAGGTAAACTAGAGTAATGGAAATGGAACAAATAGAAGTTGACAAAATGTGAAAAATGTAACTAATGTCACTGAACAATTTGTATAGAAATTGTCAAATGAGAACCTAATTTACTGTGTAAACTTTCATCATAAAAACAATAGTATATTATTTTAAAAAAAAAAAAAGACCGACTTTAGCAGAGGAAAATCTTAAGATCTTAATTATCAGGTGGACAAGACGATCCATTCTCTAGATCTCAGTCAGCCTCTTTCCCCAGTCACTCCTGTACTTGCTCAATGGGTTCACAAAATAGCAGTAGAGGCAGGGATGGAGGTTATGTTCAGTAAAATGGATTTCTACTCACCAAAGCCTATCTGGCTATAGTTACTGCTGAGTGCCCAACCTGTAAACAACAGAGACCAGCACTGAACCACAATATGGCACCATTCCTCAGTTGGAACAGCCATGTGGTGGTAGGTTGATTATAGTGGACTACTTCCAACATGGAAGGGGGAGCACATTGTCCTCACTGGAATAGAAATTACTCTGGATATGGTCTTCCCTGCTAGCAACAATTCCTTCAAAGCTACCATCCACTGCCTTGGCATTCCACACAGCATTGCTTCTGATAAGAGAATTCATTTTATAGCAAAGAACTAAGTGTGGCAGTAGGCTCATGGCTCATGGAATTCACTGGTCTTGCCAGGTTCCTCATCACACTGTAGCAGCTGGCCTGGTAAAACAATGAAATGGCCTTTTGAAGACTCAGTTATGATACAAACTGAGTGACAATTCCTTGCAGGGCTGAGGCAGTCTCCCAGAATATGTTATAGGCTATGAATCAGTATGACCAATATATGGTATAATTTTTTCCATAAACAGGATTCAAGGTCCTGAAATCAAAGGATAGAAATGAGAGTGACTTTTCTCCCTATTACGTCAATGATCCACTAGCAAAATTTTTGCTTCCTGTTCCTGACACTGGACTGTGTTGGCTTAGAGGTCTTGGTTCTAAAGGTAGAAATGTTCCCACCAGTGGGCATAGCAATGGTTCCATTAAGCTGGAAGCTGAGACTATTACATGGTCATGTTGGGCTCTTCATGCCAGTGAACCAATCAGCTAAAAAGAGGATACCATACTGGTTGGTTTGATTGCTCTTGACTATCAAGGGAATTTGCATTTCTATGACGGAGGCAGGGAACAGTGTGTGAAGAATACAGTCTTTTGGGGGCCCTGGTGGTGCAGTGGTTAAGAGTTATGGCTGCTAACCAAAAAGTCAGCAGTTCGAATCCACCAGCCACTCTTTGAAAACCCTATGGGGCAGTCCTACTCAGTCTATAAGGTCGCTATGAGTCAAAATCGACTCGACGGCTACAGGTTTCATTTTGGTTTGATTAGTATTCCCACGTCCTGCAATAGAAGTTAATAGAGAACTCTAACATTCCAATAGAAGTTAATGAAGAACTCTAACACCCCAATACAGATAGGACCGCTAATGGCACAGACCCTTCAGAAATGAGGGTTTGGGTCATCCCACTAGGTAAGGAAACATAACCAGCTAGGTGCCTGCTGAGGGCAAAGAGAATATGAAATAGTGGAAGAAGCAAGTTATAAATACCAATTACAACCATGTGACCAATTGCAGAAATTAGGACTGCCGTGATTTAGAGTATTTCTTCCATACTTATATGTGCATATATATATATATACATACTGACCAATTCTTTTTTCTTTCTTTTTCCCTCTCACATTCCGCTATTACCTACCATAAGATAGTATGTGTTATTGGTGGCTTGCCTTGTACCTCAGTGTTTAAGTTCTAGGGTATCAAAGGGGAGAATTACTCATCTAGAAAAGAAATAAAGAACATTGGAAGGTGGATAAAGGGTATTCTGTATATCTTCTTTGGGGGAAAGTGTTTGTCAAGAACTGTGAGGGCTCCACGAATTTTCTCCAGTTAATAAGCTATCAAGTTAGCTTGCCATGGTTTCATGGATGCTGACAAAAGGCACGAGCCTCTTTTATTACTCACAGCAAAACCAGAGTAACCAGAGTCTTAGTAAGGCCATGTCATTCTTGAGCCCCAGTCTCACAGGGGCAACAGAGATGGGCCTAGAATAGATAGACGCCTACACATGTAGTGGGTTGTTTTACAGATAAGGAACACTAAACTGGGGGAACCCATGGTTTTATAGCAGCCAGTAAGCAAACCTCTTTTTCCCAGAGGGAGACATTACCTCATCTCTCAAGTTTGCTTGCTACAAACACAACCCTGAGAAATGACCTGAGTAAAGAGCAGTCAGGGATTTGCATTCTTTTCATATCTAATAAGAGATCCATGGAGGAGTGTCTCCCAACGGGTAAGTTTGTTTTCAGTTATATGAGGGGTATTTGCATCATTAGGTGGAAGTGTGATTTTACTACTTTTATTCGAAAGTTAAATATGATTAAGAGAGTTGTGAATGGGCTCTGTGTTGCCAAGGGGTGGACTGTGCTGGAGTGATCCATTGTTAACTTGGTAAACTGGGGACCTGTGTTTCCCAGAATCCTCTGACTTGTATGAACCCAGGTTAGAACTGTCCAAAAGAGGAACTTGTGTGGGATTTGGTGATTAAAAAGTAAAGCAGTGTCATTCCTCTCTGACAGCCTTTGCAGACACATATAGTGATGCACTGATGCAGAGGTGCCTGGCCTGTTCCAGCTTATCCTCCCTATTTTACAATCTACATTCAGCTCTTTTTCCCAAATGCTGGTCCTGCAGACGAACAGCAGCTCCAGGCCCACCACCAAGTGCTTGGCAGTGGACTTGTAATGGAAGTAGCTGTATAGAGGCAATGGCATCCCACAGGCTTCTCTGTGAGCTCCCTCTTTGTGGTCCCACTTGGGTGGCTGGACTTGCTGACTTCTTAGATTGCCCTGTAAGCTCAGATTTATCTGCCTATGCCATTGCTCCAGAGGAGCTGTTTAGTGACTTTTCCTCTGATGTCCCAACTCCCCCTTTCTGGAACTTCACTTTCTCAGCTCCTCCCACAATTATGCCACGTCTGTTCCTTATAATAAATCCCTTTTCCCATAACACTCATAGTGACTGTCCTCCCTGATTGAACTCCGACTGGCGCATTCCTCCAGTGACCTAGATGCAGAGAATCTCAGTGCGCAGAAAAAAGAACAAAACAGAGGCAGAGAAGAGTAGAAATGAGAGATGGAGAGAAAGTTTCTCTACTTGATGGTTATCTGGTGCCTTTCCTCTGAGGGTGGGTGGTCTATCTGCCCACGGTTCTAGGATATTTTTGTAAGAATATACTCCTTATGTTCCCACTCCTAAAGTGTGTTCTGTAACTTATAACCAAGGAGGCTTTTAAAGGCACACTACATTACTGCAGGCAACCCTGTAAGTGCATCTGGGGTCTTATGAATCTTCACAGGCTAGTTTCTTGCTCTCTTCCCTCTATGTCTGCAGCTCCAGAAGTATCATGCAGCTTTCCTAGCCAATACTTGCTCCTGCCCAATACCTTCCCAACCCATGTCTTAAGGGGCCTGCAAGATTCGAATGCCCTGTGCCTTGCCTGCCAACAGGTTTTTAAAATTCTCCCAGATTCCCGAAAACTCTGAAAGCAGCACAAACATCACTTTCTTTACAGTTGTAGTAGGTCATGACTCTGTGTTCCTGGAAAAACATGCCTGTCCATCCTCCTTGACTGAAAAACAGGGGAAATAAAGAACAAAAACAAAAAGTTAGAGTTATGAAAGCCATGACATCAACCAGCACCAGACTTCATCAAGCCCGAGTCTGTCCATCAAACACTGTCCAGTTTAGGAAGCACCCTGGCTTGAAGGCTGCAGTATCAGACAGATCTAGGTTTAGACTTTAGCACCTGTGCCAATTACTATCTTTATGTGCTCAAGCAAGGCACTTAATCTGTCTGAGCAGAGATTCCTCATATATAAAATGGGGATAAAAACACTAAACTTACCTTTCAGTTTTAAATGCTATAATAGATATAAACTGTTACTATTTGTGTCTATGTCTAGTAAGTGCTGAACAAATGTTGGTCATTTTTTTTCCTGAATGACTTCACGATCTCCCTCCAACTCCTCCTCGTTGTTGTCACCATCAGCAGCAATAGCAGCAGCAGCAGCAGCAGCATCTCTCAGGGCTTAAAGTGTACCAGACCCTGCTCTATGAATTTTTTATGCATTATCTCATTCAATGCTCACAATACCCCTGTGAGGTAGGAATTATTATTATCCCCACTTTCAGATATACTACCCAGACCAGATGTTAGTGCATAGGATGTTATCCCCCAAACCTGCAGCCCCCTCTACCCATTAACCTACCACAAGCCTGGTTAACAGAAACAGCTGTGATTAAGTCCCTTTACCACTGTAGGACTTGTCCCTTCAGCATACACTCACTCCCTTGATGAACTAAATGATACGTTGATGAGATTTAAAAGGAATCCATTCTGAATCTTCAACTAGTTGCTCTACTTCTGGGCATTAAAAAACTTATTGCTGTTGAGTCAATTCCAACTCATAGTGACCCTATAGGACAGAGTAGAACTACCCTATAGGGTTTCCAAGGAGCAGCTGGTGGGTTTGATCTTTTGGTTAGCAGCCAAGCTCTCAACCACTGTACAACCAGGCCCTATTAGGCAGGAGCTTTTCTATTATAAGTGACATTAATTCAACTCAAATTGGCTCAAGCCAAAAGAGAAAGGGAGGATAGTAGGGAATTACATATAACAAAGAGAAAGGTTGAGCACGCAAACTCTAGGAGATCCAAGGACACAACTGGGCCTCAGGAAAAGTGAGAACCAGGAACATGCATGTCACCACCAGGACTCTCTCTCTCTCTTTCTCTCTGGCATTTGCTTTTCTTTGCATGTATACTTTGTTTCTCTGGCTGGAAGCTGATTGTCTGCCTCTGCTAGGCAGAAAACATGGCCATAAACAGCTCCTGAGTCTTACATATTCAAATCCAGCCACGAGAGATCCTGGCTCACAATTAGTTACATAATCACAAGGAACACTTCTGGCAATGTGATGGACCCATCTATCCTGGAAGAGCACACTTCCTGCTAACAAGCACATGGAAATGGCAGAGAAAATATAACAACATTAACTACAAAAACGTTTAATGCAGAGCCAAGATGGAAAGAAAGGGAACTTTCAGATGTCAGAAATAAAGGGAGAAATCAAAGCCAGAAAATAAATGGAAGCTAGTTCTGAGGGGGACCTGCAGGCCTGACATAGGCTCTAGGGCCTGGTCCTCTGGATTTAATATTCACGCACGTACAGGAGATGTGGCCTCCAGGTGCAGTGAAGTGGGGGTCCTGGAACTGAGCCCCTTGCATCAAGCCTGAAGCCAGCTTTGAGCATCTGTTTTATCCATGGAGCTAGAACTAGAAAAACTTCCCAACAGCACAGTGAGGTAGCAGAAGCTTACCATCTCTCTTGTGTCTTAAGGAAAAAATTAAAAAATCTCCTGTAATAAATCAAAACCTTAGGTCTAAGCCACAAGGTGGTATGGGATCTGAATTTATACCACCTAGGTGATGTGAGAACCTTGAATCAATAAATTATCATAAAAACAGGCCCCAAACCATTGAAACCCCTAGACTCTTGAAAAAACTACCCTATAGTGACATTTTCACCACTTAGGGCGCTAGGTCCTTTTACAGAGGGAGAAAAAAAAAAAACACCAAAGATTGGTCACAATAAAACATTTAAAAATCATGTAAAGAAAAGAATCACCATGAGACAGCCTCTAGTTGACAGTTTCTTAAAGTAAAAGGTTAGGCTATTGATTTGAGATCTTTCTTACTTTTTAATATAGGCGTTGACACCTATAAATTTTCCTCTTAGCGTTGCTTTAGCTGCATCCTGTGGATTTGCTATGTTGTGCTTTTGTTTTCATTCATCTCAAAGTATCTTTTAAATTCTCTTGTGATTTCTTCTTTGACCCATTGGTTATTTAGGAGAATGGTGTTTAATTTCCAAGTATTTGTAAATTTCCTTCTGTTACTGGTTTCTAGCTTCATTCCATTGTGATCAGAGAAAATAGCTTGTATGATTTAAATCATTTAAAATTTGTTAAAACTTGATTTTTGGCCTAAAATCATTTAAAAGTTGTTAAGACTTGATTTTTGACCTAACATATAGCCAATGAAAACAAAATAATCCCTTAACGAGATAGATTGATGCAACAATGGACTCAAACATACCAACAGTCATGAAGATGTCACAGGACTGGACAATGTTTTGTCTGTTATACACGGGGTCACCATGGGTCAGCACTGACTCAACGGCAACAACATGCTCCATGTGTACTTGAGAGTTGTATATATTCTGCTGTTGTTAAGTGGAGTGTTCTATAGATGTCTGATAGGTATAGCTGATATAACATTGTTCAGGTCTTCTATTCCTTTGTTGATCTTCTGTCTAGATGTTCTATTATTGTTGATATGTCTATTTCTCCTTTCAGTTCTGTCAGTTTTTGCTTCACGTGTTTTGGGACTCTGTTATTATGTGTATATATGTTTATGATTGTATCTTGTTCAGGAATTGCCCCTTTTACTCATTATAAAACGGCCTTCTTTGGTCCCCAGAACTTCTGTTAGACCAAGACAGGAACCATTCCCAAAGCCAACTCTTCAGACAGGGATTGGACTGGACTATGGAATAGAAAATGATACTGGTTAGGAGTGAGCTTCTTGGATCAAGTAGAGACATGAGACTATGTGGGCAGCTCCTGTCTGGAGAGGAGATGAGAGGGCACAGGGAGTCAGAAGTTGGCCGAATGGACATGAAAAGAGAGAGTGGAGGGAAGGAGTATGCTGTCTCATTAGAGGGAGAGCAACTAGGAGTATATAGCAAGGTGTATGTAAGTTTTTGTATGAGAGACTGACTTGGTTTGTAAATTTTCACTTAAAGCACAATAATAATTAAAAAAAAAATAACCTAATCTGAAAATGGGCAAAAGATCTGAATAGATATTTCTTCCATACCAATGGCCAGTAAACACAGGAAAAGAAAAAAAATGGCCTTCTTTGTCTCTAGTAACAATTTTTGTCTTAAAGTCCATTTTGTGTAATAGTAGTATAGCAGCTTCAGCTCTTTTAGTTACTGTTTGTATGGTATATCTTTTCTCACCCTTTTACTTTGAACCTAGAGTCTCTGGGTGGCACAAACTGTTAAGTGTTCAACTGCTAGCTGAAAGGTTGGCAGTTTGAACCCACCCAGAGGTACCTGGGAAGACAGACCTGGCTATCTGCTTCCAAAAAGGTCACAGCCTTGAAAATCCTATGGAGAAGTTCTATTCTGCGTACATGGGCTCACCATGAGTCAGAATTGACTCGACAGCAACTAACAACTACAACAATGTTCAATCTATTTGTGTCTTTGAATCTAGAGTGCGTCTTTTGTAGCTAACATGTAACTGGATTACATCTATTTTATCCATTCTACCAATCTCTATTTTACGATTGGAGTGTTTAATCCATTTACATGTTATGTAATTACTAAGAAGGTATTATTTAAGGCTATTTATGTTCTATGTGTCTTACGACTTTTTTGTTCCTCTATTCTTCCATCGGATTCCCTGGGTTGTACAAACAGTGTGCTTAGCAGCTAAACAAAAGGTTGAAGGTTGGAATCCACTCAAAGGTGCCTCGGGAGAAAGGTCTGATGATCTACCCCCAAAAAACCAGCCACTGAGAACTCCATGGAGCACAGTTCTACTCTAACGCACACGGGGTGGCTATGAATTGGAGTCAACTTAATAGCAACTGGTTTGGGGTTATTCCTCCATAACTACCTTCCTTTGCGTTAAAGATATATTTTCTAGTGTATCATTTTCATTCCCTTTTCAATTTCTTTTATTGATTTGAGTTATTTTATTACTGGTTGTCATAGGGTTTACAATTAACATCTTATGAAAATTGAGTTTGTATTAATACCAACTTAATTACAATATTATATAAAAACTTTGCTCCTGGATAGCTTCATTTCCTATACTCTTTTGTGCTGTTCGAGTCATTCAGATTACATCTTTATACACTGAATACTCATCAGCACAGATTTATAATTACTATGTTATTCAGTTATCTTTTAAATCAGGTAGGAAAAAATATACATTTATACAGTCTTTAATATTTACTTATGTAGTTATCTTTACCAGTGATCTTTATTTCTTTACGTAGATTGGAGTTACTGCCTAGTGTCATTTTATTTCAGCTTAAAGGATTTCCCTTAGTATAGTTTGTACAGCATGTCTGCTAGTGATGAGTTCTCTCTTTTTTTTATTTATCTGGGAATGTCTTAGCTCCTCCTTCATTTTTGAAGGAAGCTTTGATGGATACAGGATCCTTCGTAGACTTTTTTTTTCTTTCAGTACTTTGAATATGTCATTTCACTGATTCTGACTTCATGGTTTCTAATGAGAAATCAGCTGTTAATTTTATTGAGGATCATTGCATGTGGAGACTCACTTCTCTCTTAATGATTTCAAGATTCTCTCTCCGTCTTACAACAGTTTGATTATGATGTATCTGGATGTAGATTTTACTGAGTTTATCCTAATTGGAGTTCATTGGATATGTAGATTAATGTTTTTCATTAAATTTGGGGAGTTTTTAGCCATTATTTCTTCAAATATTCTTTCTTCTCCCCTCTTTCTCCTCTCCTTATGCATATCTTGGTACCTTTGATGGTGTCTATTATGGATTGAATTGTGTCCCCCTCCAAAATGTGTTACAGCTTGCCTAGGCCATTATTACCAGTATTGTGTGATCGCCCACCATTTTGTCATCTGATGTGATTTTCCTATGTGTTATAAATCCTACCTCTATGATGTTAATGAGGCAGGATTAGAGGCAGTTATGTTAATGAGGCAGGACTCAGTCTACAAAATTAGGTTGTATCTTGAGTCAATCTCTTTTGAGATATAAAAGAGAGAAGTGAGCAGAGAGATGGGGTGGGGGGGGAACTTATGCCACCAAGAAAAAAGAGCCAGGAGCAAGTCTGTCCTTTGGACCCAGGGTCTCTTTGCTGAGAAGCCACTAGGCCAGGGGAAGATTGATGATGAGGACCTTCCTCCAGAACCGACAGAGAGAGAGAAAACCTTCCCTTGGAGCTGGCACCCTGAATTTGGACTTCTAGCCTCCTAAATCGGGAGAGAATAAACTGTTTGTTAAAGCCATCTATTTGTAGTATTTCTGTTACAGCAGCATTAGATAACTAAGTTAGTGTCCTAGAGGTCTCTGTTCAATTTTATTCATTCTTTTTTTTTTTCTGTTCCTCAGATTGTATAATCTCAGTTAACCTATTTTCATGTTTGCTGATTGTTTTTTCCACCCGTTCAAATCTGCTGTTGAGCTCCTGTAGTGAATTTTCCCCTTCAGTTATTTTATTTTTAAACTTTAGAATTTTTCTATGGTTTCTATCTCTTTATCAATGCTCTCTATTTGATGAGACATTATTCTTATACTTTCCTTTAGTTTTTTAGATATGGTTTCCTTGAGTTCTTCGAACATATTTAAATAGATAATTTTAAACTTTTTTCTAATAAGTGCAATGTTTAGGTTTCCAAAGTGTCAGTTTCAATGGACCACTTTTTTTTCCTGTTTATGAGCCATTTTTCCTGTTCTTTGCATGTCTCATGATTTTTGGTTGAAAATAGGTATTTCAAGCGATATAATGTGGCAATTCTGGAATTAGATCCCTCCCTTCCCCAGGGTTTGTTGTTGTAACTGTTGTTTGTTTAGCAACTTTTTTTTTAAAGTAATTCTGTAAGTCTATTTTTTGTCATGTGTAGCCATAGAAGTCTCTTCTTGGTTAGCTTAGTGATCGGCTAGATTTCCTTAAATGCCTGGAACAAGAAGTCTCTCAGTTTTTTGGTTTTTCTTTGTTTTGTTTGTTTGTTTGAGGGGCTCTGTGTGCATGTTACCCATTGCAGTCAAATCAATTCTGACTTATAACGACTTTATAGGACAGACTAGAACTGCCCCATAGGGTTTCCAAGGAGTGGCTGGTGGATTCAAACTGATGACATTTTGGTTAGCAGCTGTAGCTCTTAACCCCTGCCCCACCAGGGCTCCACTACAAGTTGGATTCCACTTATTGGGCAACAGTTTGTATGTATGTTGGGACGTGCCTTCAGCATTCAGCCAGGCAGTATACAACTCCACATTAACCTTCACTTCCTGCTTATGTAAAGCCTCAAGGTTAGTGAGTGGTAAGAGCTTAAGTCCTTCTCAGGTCTTTCCTGAGCATGCACGTAGCTCTGGACATGCTCACGGCCCTACACGTGTGTGGCCTTCTAGAGTCCCTGGAATATTTCAGAGCTTTTAAAAGCTCCCTATAGACATCTTATTACCAAGATTTCTTTTTGAACTTTTTTGGTCAGCTTCTTGTTTGCCCTACTGTTATTGTAGCCTCAGGCAGCCATGATGTTCTACAATTGTCCCCAGTTGTTTTTGATATGTGCCTTCCAGGAAAAGGTTGTTTGCACTGGGTGAGCTTTGATTCAGGTCTAACAAAGACAGACTTGCAAGTGGAATCTTCCAGGGCAAATAATTACCATTCTCTGGGACTGGGGCTTTGAAAGAGCTCCAACCCCTTCTGCCTCTTCTAGTGGCTACCAGGCTTCTGGTTTTCACTGTAATTTCAGTGAAAATCCTACCGAAGTGATGTGGGGGTAGGGAGGTGGGATTAGGGAAAGTTAAAATACCACAAAGCTTACTAAGATTCTGCTTTTTCTTTTTTTTTTTTTAAATAAACGCTCCCCAGATTGCTACAAACTTTTGGTTAATTTCCAGAGTTCTGAAAAAGTTGTTTCTGACAGTTTTTTGCCAGTGTTTTCATTGCTTTTACGAAGGAGAGGATTTTCAGAGGTCCTTAATTTTTTTTTACTCTGTCATTTTTGCTGATGTCACCCCTTATTCTTTCTTAGAGGTACATAAAATAATGGTGTTTCTTACAATTGATGACATATTAGATTTGATAAAATATGGTAAGCCTTTGCTATAAAACACAACTAGCTAACTAATGGGAGAGTTAAAAATAAGGTGATGCTAAAATGCTAGACAATAAAAATATATATTATACGGAATGATACATCAATTAAATGTTATAGTCCTTATATTATTATGGAAAAGGATAGAGATATTGATTAATTCTTAACTTTTTTAAGTCAATTATTTATGTGAAAAATTTAAGGATAACTACTCAAATAATAGAGATAGAATATATAATTTATGAACCAAGACAGGGGCAAAGGGAAAGTAAAGAAAACTGATTAATTTATTGGAAGTCAGGAAAAAAGGAAATAAGAAACAAAAGAGACACACACCGAGGCACATGGACACAAAAATGTGAGAAATAATCCAAAATAAAATAATTTTATCCATTAAAATTTATCCCTTAAAAGACAGAATTTTAGGTTGGTTAAAAAATCCAGCTATATATGCTCTTTATAAGAGACATACCTAAAACAATGACATGGGTGGTAGCACAGGACAAGACATACAGTAATAGGTAGATACTGACTGTGATTGCTACGGTTGTGTGTCCACTTGGCTGGGCCATGATTCTCAGTGTTTTGGCAGTCGTATGATGATGTAATCACTTCCATGGTGAGATTTGATATAATGTGATCACCTCCATGATGGGATCTGCTGTGAGTAGTCATTCAGTTGAAAAGGAGTTTCCTTAGGGGGTGTGGCCTGCATTGAATATAAGTGGACTTTCTGGCAAGGCTTGAGGGATTTTGCTTGCTCTGGATCCTGCAGCTGGCTTCTGTTCATCTGACCTCCAGTTTCTGGGACTTGAGCTAGCTGCTTACCTGCCATTTTGCCTGCCAATCTTGGGATTTGTCAATCTTCACTACCTGTGAGCAAAAGCCCTGCTGCTGTCTGACCAGCCGATCTTGGGTTCACCAGCCCCTGTGGCTACATGATTCAGGAGAAGCAACTGTCCTGACCCACGGACTTCAACCATTCCAGCCTCTACAACCATGTGAGCCATTTTCTTGATATAAATCTGTCTATACATATGTTTTGGGAACTTTGGTGGCATAGTGATTAAGAGCTACAGGTGCAAACCAAAAGGTCGGCAGTTTGAATCCACCGGGCACCCCTTGGAAACCATATGGAGCAGTTCTACTCTGTCTTATAGAGTCACTATGAGTCAGAATCGACTCAATGGCAACAGGTTTGGTTTTGGTTTTTTATATATATGTTTATACACTTTACTGGTTTTGCATCTCTAGAGAACCCAGCCTAAGACATTCAAGAGACAGCTGATGTATCTATGTTAATACCATACAAAATAAACTTTGGAGCAAAGAGCAATATTAAGAAAAGTGAGTGACTCATTAATGATGAAGAGAACAATTCATCAGGAAAATATAATACTGAACTTGATACAGCCTAGAATGCGTTAAGCAAAAATTGGCAAATTCCCGATTATACTGGGAGATTTTATCTCCACCTGAAATAGATGGAATAAGAAAAACAAAAAACGTGTAAGGATATAAAAGACTGGGCAGCAGAATTGAATTAACAAGCTTAAAGAACTCACGTAGAACTTTGAACCCCACAAACAGAGAATATATATTATCTTTATGCACCTGTAAAATATCTATAAAAACTGGTCAATTCTAACACATAAGAGAGATTCAAAAAATTACAAAGAAGCACCGTCATGCAGTCTTCAAGAAATTAGAATTCAATAACAAGGAATTAGAACATAAATTACAAATATTTATCACTGAACGCATATCAAAACTTGTGGGCTGTTACCAAAGTGGAACTTAGAGGAAAATGTATAGCCTTAAAATGTATTTATTATAAAAACCAAAGTCTAAGAATAATTGAACAAAATTTTCAACTCAAGAAGATAGAAAAATGACTAGTAAACAAAGAAGCAACAGAAATTACTAACAATATTAAAAGTTAGCTCTTTGAAAAGACTAATAAAATAGACAACCTCTGGCTGGGTTAATCAAAGAAAAAGAAATTTTTTAAAAAGGACATAAGTACAGACACAGTAGAGATGAAAAAGGATTACAAAGGAATACTTTAAACAACTCTATGCCAATACATTAAAAAAACTTGTATGAAATAGACACTTTTTTTTTTTTTTTAAGAAATCTAAAAGAGGATCAGGAAAAATAGAAAATTCACATAGACCTATAACCACTTAAGAATTTGACCTGCGATTTAAACATCAGAACGTGGATATTTTTTGTGTGAGTTTTACCAATAATCCGAGACATAGGTAAATCCTGTTTTATTTAAACTATTTCGGGAATAGAAAGAGAATGAACCCCCACCTCCGTCTTATATTCTATGACTGATGTACTCTTCATACCAGAATTAGAAAAAAAAAATTACAGGCCAATATTACTTATGAATATAGATGCAAGAATTATTAAAAATTGTTGGCAAAATGAATTCTGAACTTTATACTAAAAATCACCAAGACTAAATTGAATTTATCCTAGGAATGCAAAAATGCTTTAATATTAGTAAATTTATTAGTGCAAGGAGCCCTGATAGTACCAATGGTTAAGCACCCGGCTGCTAAACAAAAGGTAGTTGGCTCAAACCCACCAGCAGTTCTGTGGGAGAAAGATGTGGCAGTCTGCTTCTATAAAGATTTACAGTCTTGGAAACCCTATGGGGCGGTTCTACTCTGTCCTACAGGGTCGCTAGATGGCAACAGGTATTAGTGCAATTCACAACATTAACATATTAGAAAGAGAAATCATTTTATAATCTCAATAGATGCAGAAAAACCATTTGAAATAAAAATAAAATAGATTAAACGTTTAGAGAACTATGGATCTACGAAAAAAATTTTAACTTGGTAAAGTAAACCTACCAAAAACCTAATACAACGATTTTAAGTCACAAAATATTAGAAGATTTTGTATTGTAAAGAAATAAGTGGAATAGAGATAGGAAAGGAAAATAAATTTGACACTATTCAGTTGTGGTTGTTAGTTGCTGTCAATTTGGCTCTGACTCATGGGAACCCCATGTCCCGCAGAACGAAACCTGGCCTGATCCTACACCATCTTCATGATCGTTGCTGTGTTTGAGTCCTTTGTTGAGGCTATTGCGTAGTGCCTCCTTAGCTAGGAAGCTCATCTTCTAGCACTCTACCAGACAATATCCTGTTGTGATCTGTAGGGTTTTCACTGGCTAATTTGCAGAAGTAGGTTTTGCAGAAGCCTTTATTCCTAGTCTCTTAGTCTGGAAGCTCTGCTGAAACCTGTCCACCATGGGTGACCTTTCTGCTGTTTGAAATTCTAGGGGCATAGCTTCCAGTATCACATCAACATGCAAACCACCACAGTATGACAAACTGACAGAGGGGTGGTAGATGCTTAAAACATATCTACTATATTTTACACAAATAATGTACACCTTCTACATTTTTTTGCCAGCCGTGCACTCCCCTTGTGAGGTATTTTCATAAACGTCACTACGCCAATTTTTTTTTTTACATGTTGCTGTAAAAAAATTAGCATAGCACATTTAAGAAAATACCTCGAGGGGCAGGGGGGGTGGTTAGCAAACAAGTGTAGAACGTGTGCGTTACTTGCGTAAAAACTCGACATTGAGAACAGCACCGGGAGATACAGAAGTGAACAAAACAGACAATGCCCCTGCTCTTGTGGAGCTTAATTCTATTGGAGGAGGCAAACAAAAATAAAGTGATAACTTATAATATGTCAGGTGATGATAGTCCTATAAAGAAAAACATATTGGTTTCCTAGGGCTGCTATAGAAAAGCACCACAAACTGGGTGGCTTTAAAGAACCCAGATTTATGATCTCACAGTTCTAGAGGTGAAAAGTCTGAATTCAGGGCATTGGCAGGGCCACACTCTCTGTCAGCTCTAGGGGAGGGTCCTTCCTCATCTCTCCCAGCTTCTGGTAGACCCAGGCATTTCTCAGAGTTCGCTGGCTTGCAGATGCGCCTTCGCATGGCATTCTTCCCCCTGTGTGTCTCTGTATGTCTCTTCTCTTTTATAAGGACACCACTCAGATGGTATCAGAACTAACCCTTCTCCAGTATGACCTCATGTTAACTGACATCTTCAAAGACCCTGTTCCCAAACAAGGTCACATTCATACGTATCAGGGATTAGAACTTTACCATATCTTTTTGGGAGTTACGATTCAACCCAGAAAAAAAAATAAAGTAGGGAAAGGGGCATAAAGAGTACTCTGTGTATGTGTGTGTGTGCGTGTATGTGCATTATTTTGTATAGGAGGTCAGGAAAGACCTGACTTGAATGATACTTGAACAGAGACTTGAAGGACGTGAAGAAGTAAGCCAGGCAGGGAGAATAGCAAGTGGAGGCATTTGATTTTCTACATAGGAAAACAACAACAACAACAAAAAACATTATTAGAATAAGAAAATTTAGTAAGGTTGTCAGATATAAGATCAATATGCAAAACCCAGTGGGGTTCCTCTATACCAGCAACAACAAATTAGAACACATAATGTCAAAATAAACATAACTATGACTAAATGTAACAGAAGATACATATGCTCTGTGTAGAAACACAGAAAAGTCTCTATTAAGGGATATCAAATAAGATCTAAATAAACAGATTATGTTTATGAGTGAAAGACTAATTATTGTAAAGACGGCAATTCTCCACAAATTATTATAGAAATTAAATGGAATTCCAATCAAACAGGAGCCCTAGTGGCACAGTGGTTAAGAGCGTGGCTGCTAACCAAAAGGTTGGCAGTTCGAATCTACCAGCTGCTCCTTGGAAACCCTATGGGGGACAGCTCTACTGTGTCCTACAGGGTCAGCACGAGTTGGAATCGACTCGATGGTAAATGATTGGCAATGGTTCCAATCAAAGATACAGGAAGGTTTTTTGTTGTTGTTGTTTTTAAGGAACTTGACAAACTGATCTTAAAATTCCTATGAGGTGAGGAGAAGGGCCGAGAATAGTCAAGACAATTTTGAAGTGGAAGAACAAGGCAGAAGGGAGGGACTTGGCCAAATTGTATTAAGGTAGTACTAGCTGCTGAAACAAACCAACCTAAACCTGTGTAAGACCCAAACATGACAGAAGTTTATTTCTTGCTTGTGTAAAATCCAAAATAGGTGATCCTGTGCTCGCTTCGGCAGCACAGATACTAAAATTGGAACGATACAGAGAAGATCAGCATGGCCCCTGCACAAGGATGACATGGAAATTTCGGAAGCGTTCCATATTTTCGAGAGCAAGTAGGAGTACATAGCAAGGTGTATATAAATTTTTGTATGAGAGACTGACTTGATTTGTAAACCTTCACTTAAAGCACAATGAAAATAAAAAATAAACAAAGAAAAACAACATAGGTGATCCTGGCCAGCAGGCAGCACTGTCAGGCAGCACTGTCAGGCAGCACTTCAGAGACCCGGGCTTCTTCTGGTTTTGCTTCCCAGCTCTCAAGGTCACCAGGCTTGTTTGCCTCAAACCAGTGGAAGAGGAAAGAGCATGGAAGATCACGTGTGGAAGGTTTTATAGACAATGCCTAGGAATGGTGTACACTGCTTCCACTCACTTCACTGGCCAGAACTCATTTATGTGGCCACGGCTACCTACAAAAGAAGCTGCAAGGTGTAGCCCAGCTGTGGTCCTTGGAACAAGAGAAAACCAGTGTAGAGAAGAGCTAGCTAGTCTCTCTCACACCTGCCATATATCACAATTTCTTATAACGGTATAATCACCAAAACTGTGTGGTGATAGCACAGGGACAGACAACAGAACAAAAAGCAGAGCCCAGAAACCAACTTAGATATGGAAAGTTTGTATATGACAGTGATAGCTTCACATATCACTGGGGAGGGAGGGAACTATTTGATTTATGGTGCCGGGGTAACTGGCTATCTACATGGGGGCCAATATATAATAATATACAATATATGGAAGCCCGTATATAAAAAGAAATTCCAGGTGACTTCAAGGCCTACATGTGAAAAGCAAAGATTTTAAAATAATTAGAAGAAAGTATTACAGAATATTTTTATATTCTTAGAGAAAGATTTCTTAAACATGGCAAAAAAGATAAAGCAAGAGAGGGAGAAACGGAGAAATAAGAAAGAACCAGTCATGCAGAAAAAGACTGATAAATTTGACTCTCTGCTCCACTGTTTTATTTGTCTATCCCTATGATGATATCAACTATATACAAAGAAACTCATTGCCATCAAATTGATTCTGACTTATAGCGACCCTATAGGACAGAGTAGAACTACCCCATAGGGTTTCCAAGGAGCAGCTGTGGTTTCAAACTGCCAACATTTTGGTTAGCAGCCAAGTTCTTAACCACTGTCCCACCAGGGCTCCAATTATGTATAAAGACATCCTAAATAAGGTTAAAAAAAGTAAACAACAAAGTGGAAGAAAATATTTTCAAAGTAAAAAGCTAAAAAAGGATTAATACTCAGATTATATAAGGAATTCCTTTAACCCAATAAAAAAGGCAAACTAAAAGCAGAAGGTGGTCAAAGGATATGAACAACTAACATGCCAAGATAAAAAATGAATTTCCAATAAAAAATGAAAAGATGCTCAACTTCACTAATAATCAAGGAAACAAAATAAAAAACGAAATAGCAAGTAATAATAAGATACCATATCACATCCATCAAATGGGCAAAAATTAAAAAGCCTGGCATTACCAAGTATTAGTTAAGGATGTAGGGAAATGACTCCTGGGTATTTCTGGTGATAGTGCAACATGGTACAACAACTTGGGAGAACAATTTGGAAAAACAACTAGACAACCCATATTCTAGGACCCAGCAATTTCGCTCCTTGGCATTTAACAAAGAGGCAGGCACAGGATGCTCATTGCAAGATCCTTTGTGATTGCAACAAAATTAGAAAACAATCCGTATGTCTACCAATAACAGTAATAGAGAAATGATGGTGTTTTCATACCATCGGTAAAAGGAATGAGCCAGGGCTACATGCATCTCCAGGATAAATCTCAGAAAATAATGTTGAATGACAGCAAATTGAGAATAAGTCCATTCGTGCAAATGTGTACATAAGATAACTTATGTAAACATTAAAAAAATACCCACATAATATGGACACCTACATAGATAGTAAAAGTATAAAAATATGGATGGGCAGAATACACACCAATAGTAACTTCCTCTGGGAAAGAAAGTACTGAAATGGGATCAGGAGGAGGGCAAAATCAGATCAAAGTAATATGGCAAAATGTTAATGTTTTCTAAATATAGGTGATGAACACAAGAGTTTTTATCATATTACTGTTTTCTGTATGTTTGAAATCTTTTATCATTTAAAACTTTATTGAAATAATTTTTTAAATCCCAGGGAAGGATTCAGGTTGGCCTATCCTGGGTCAGGTGCCCAATTCTGGATTCAGGTGAGAACTGAGTCATGTAAGAACACGGCAGATCTCCCTATAGCCTTGTATATGTGGCGGACTGGAGGAGCCCTGGTGGCGAAGTGGTGGTTTGGTTGCTAACCAAATTTGGTGGTTTGAACTCACCAGCTGCTCCACAGGAGAAAGATGTGGCAGTCTGCTCCCATAAAGATTACAGCCTTGGAAACCCTATGGGGCAGTTCTACTCTGTCCTATGGGGTTGCTATAAGTCAGAATCAACTCAACAGCAATAGTAATTTACGAAGCGGGGATAGAGCTCTTGAGAAGGGAGAGACATTGCAGAGACAATACCAAAGATGCCCATTATGTGCTGCCACAGGGTCACCACGGGCATAAGCAGCCAAGCTACCTGGGAAATTAACCAGGTGTGTACATCAAAAGCCCCTAGGACTTTTTTCTGGGCTCAAACCCAGACTGCTGAGTCAGAATTTCCCAGATATCTGTATTTCAAAAAAGCCCCCTTGTGGTTCTGATGGGCAACCCTGGTTAAAGAACCCTGAGGTCTTGGGTTCAAACGATGTCGAATCCCTGGCCCAGGTGAGTGGGCCCAAGCCATACATAGAGACAAAGAAGGACTTGCACAGGTAGACTGGTTTCTAGGAAAACCCCACTCCTAGTCTTTACAGTCCAGTAGTACCTTCAGCCTTAACCACCCATCGTTGTTCCTCTGGGGTTTGGCTTGGAGGGTAGGCTAAGGCAGAGAGGAACTTGAGCTCCCCTTACAGGCCAAAGGTGTTAATGTTCGTGATTCTCAGAAATCTAAGCTCCTTTGCACGGTTGGAAATAACATTAAAAACAGTGACTTCCAGAGTACTTACTACCTGCCAGACACCGTATAGAAATGTACTCAAAAGTCTTAAGCTAGAGTGGCAGAGTCAGGTTCAGATGTAAGTCTGTCAGACTCCCAGACCTGTGCTTTTATGACTGTGCCACAGGGAATTGGGGTGTTAAAAGGTCCTTCATAGTGTGGCTGCAACCCGCCTCCTCTCCTTACCACCTGCCCATGACACCCCAGAGAGCGAACTCTTCTCTAAGCACGTGGTGCAGTCGTGGTGGTGATGATGCTGTTGATGGCTTCATGCCTTTCTTCTTATTGTTGCCCTCCCTGCCTAGTGTCCCCTGATATCCTTTTTATGAAATCATCCATGTGGCAAGGCTACTTGTTCTTCAGGGCTCTGCAGAAGCTGCAGCACTGCTGGTTGCTTACCTCTTTGTCTCACTTATTCAGCTTTGCACTCCCAAAGGCAGTGACTGACTTACTCATCTCTGTATCCTCAGCTGATGAGTAGATTGAGGGGATGTGTAACTAAAGGAATGAGTGAATGAATGAATGGTAATAGTGATGGGAAGAAAATGGTAGCAATATGAAGGAGGGGGATGTGATGCCTGTAACCATGGTAACGATGATGTGCCCAGTGATAGTGCTGGGAAGATGGTAACCATGGTAACACTGATGGTGAGGCCTGTTTGGCCAGCATTTGCCCTGCAGCTGTCCCTGTCCCTGCCAAGTCAGATCGCTCAGTGGCCAGACAAGATGATGAGTGCAAGTGGGCAACTATTGTCTTGCTCCCCTTTCCCAGACCCTCCCTACTGGCGCTGGGGCTGAGTTTCACAGTGGTCACACCCTCTTCCTGAATGGCTCCTGAAAACGCAGGGGCCCTCCAGGGACAACAGAACACACTTGTGGGGGTTGGGCACAGCCTGCCTGGTTGTGTGTGTCTGTGCGCGGGGAACAGTTTGACGGGCAAGTGTGTAAACAGCAGGTGCGGTTTGTGCGAGCGTTAAAGGACAGAGTCTTGTTCCTGTGAGTGCCAGGCGAAGGGTCTGCATCCGTATGTTAGGGGAAGAGGGACAGTCCCACACATGTTCATGGGGCCACGGTCATATGAGTGAGGGGCGCATTGTGTATGTGTGTTGTGGTGGGGAAGACAGCTGGCCACGTGTGTGGCTGCATTGTGGTGTGTCTGGGAAGGGCACAGAGAGGTGTGTGTGCGTGTGTGTTCGCGCCAGCTCTGTCATAAGGGGCGGGTTTCCGGGCATGAGGAGCGGGGATTCTCGATCCCACAGCCAGCGGTGGGGAGAGGGCCTTCGCCCCATCCATCAGCCGGAGCGCAGCGAGCAAGGCGGATATCACGGTGTCACGGGCGGCTCGGCTCGCAGATCTTATCCTCTTCATTTCCGCCTGAGCCGAGTCCGCCCACGCTGGCTCCCCGAAGGCTCCATCCATCATGGGGGGCGGGCTGTGCGGGACGGGGGGGGGGTCTCAGACGGCGCGAGGAGGAAGAGGGCGGCAGGAGACAGACCCACAGTCGTCCGGAGTCCGAGAAATGCGTCAGGACCAGTTGGGGGGATTTCTGGGTCCGCTTTTCAAGTGGGGGAGGGGACTCTCTCCCTGTCCTGGAAGGGGTTGGGTGACAGGGCCAGACTGGGCCCTGGCCTCTAACTCCCGGCAGGTTGCTGATGTCCAGACCCCTGGGTGCCTAGCCCCAACTCTCCCACGCTGTGGAAATGGGTGTTGAACGCAGGGCCCGCACCTGGACCCTCCGGGGTGACCCGGGGCCCGGGCCGCGCGGGCGGGGCTGGGCGCCCCGAAGGGAGGCCTTATTTCATTTCCCCGCGCTGCTGAGGTTTCTGCGAAGTGTCTCTCTCACCTCTTTAAATTTTACGGCGCTTGGCCCGTGGCCGCCCGGGCCCGCCCCGGGGAGGAAGCGGGTGCGGGTCTGGGGGCCTTCCCCGGCCTAAGGGCAGTCCCCGCAGGCAGGGCGCGGATCAGGCTCGGGGCGCCGGGACTCTTTGGGGCGCACAGCCTGCGCTCAGCCCCGATTCCCCTGGGCCTGGGGGGTGGTGTCTGAGTCCGGGGGGCGGGGTTTACCTCGAAGCGACTCAGGCCCCGCTCCGCCCCCTGTCCGGGCTCCTTCCTGGACCACACCTCTCTCCTCCAGCTCCCTGGCCTTTGCTGCAAAGAGCCTAAGCCGAGGGGAAAAAGAGTGCTGGGGGAGCTCTGGAGCGGAGGGGAGGGGAGGCAGGAGGGGGAGGGCCTACTAGAGGAAGGAATAAGGGGAGGGGGAAATAGAGACCAGCCTCGGAACCTAAGTCTCCAAGCCGCACCCTAGCTTCCCCTGGGGGCAGGGCGGTGTCCCCAAGCCCCCAGTCAGAGCCAAGTATGTGAGTCCAGCAGGCAGGCGCAGCCAGGGTAAACTCTGGTCCATGATGCTTAGGCCTGCTACCTGCCCAGAGGTTAGGTTGGGGGCTGGTGATGGAGGGGAGTAGGGAGGCTTCTGGACCCCAAACTTCCCTCAGGAGCTGGAGAAGACCATTCTGCACCAGGATCAGCCTGAAAAGAGGGAAAATAGGAGGAGGATCCCCCTCCCCCGGTGTCCCGACCCAACCTCAGTATCAGCAGATACTGACTCTGAGAGATGTATCTGTGTGGGCGGGAGAGGCATGTTACCTGGTGAGAAGGTGTGAGGGAGGAGAGGAGGAGTGTGAACAGGAAAGCATGGTGTATTTAAGGGTCGAGTGAAGTGAAGGGGAAGCACTGCCCAAAGACATACTGCCAGTTAGGGTGAGTCAAGATTTGAACACAGCTCTGTCAGATTTCAGGTGGTTGTGTCACAGCCACCTTCCCTAGATTTGCAAGCACCAACTTGGTTCTGCTACAATTTACTTATTAATACAGCCTCAGGCTACACAGCCGCTGATGTAACTTTGTCACCCACATATCTAGAAGAAAACAAGGTGTGGAACAGAAATTGGTTTAGGAGGTTGAGGGGGTCAGTGCTCAGCAATGGGAGACACTAGCTGCCCAGGATACCCCCTGACCTGGGGCTGGTGTAGTTCAGAGCAGGGGGACCCAAAAATGCAGCTAGAACTGCCTGCCTCGTGGTTGGAGCCTGCTGGAACCTCCAGGCTGAAGAAGGCCCAGAACATTCTTTTTCTTCATTGACCTGGAAAGGAAGTGTCCTGGATATCACACTCCAGGGAGCTCAGCCACCGCATCTGTGTGAGGAAAATTGGTCACCTCCACATGACCCAGTGTGGGCTGTTAGGACTGCCCCTCCCTTCCTCCCACCCCCTGCTTCTGCGGTCCCTCTCCTGGTTCATGGTCCCATCCTTTTCATACTCCTCTTATCCAGTCACTCACCAAGTGCTGTCGATTTGCCCTTGTACGCATCTCTCAAATCTGTCTCCTAGCCATCCTTGCCACTCTGGTTGTCCTGGTTACGGTGGTCTCTCCTGTATGTTATTGCAATGGAATTTTGCTGGGTTCCCTCAAATTCATCCTCCATACTATGGTGACAATCAGGCTGTGTCATGCCCTTATAAAACCCCTTAGAGGCTGCCCATTGCTCCTTAGATAAAGCCAAAGTTGACAGCAACCTGTTCAAGATCCTTCAAACTCTGGCCTGGCTCTCCTCTGTGACTGCTTTTCCTGCTTCCTTCACCTCATTTTTTCTGCAAAGCTATATCTTTCGTGCCTCTGAGTCTATGGCATGTGGATCCCTCTGCCTGGAATGCTCTTCTCTCCCTTCTCTGTGGGGCTACATTCTTGTCACCTTTTAAAGTCCAGTTCAAATATCTGCTCTGGGAAGCCTTCCCAGAAGCACTCCCTCTTCTGTGCTCTCGCAGCCTCTTTTGCTCCCTTGTCCTCCAGATTGTAATTGGCTGTTAAGATCTGTCTAAGTCTCTCACTAGATTGCATACTGAGGGCAGGAACCCTCGTTTATTGCAGGATCCTGAGGACCTGGATGGAGGAGGCATTAGGGGATGGCTGTTGAATGAAAAAGGGAAACCTGGTATTGTTTGGGACCTGGCACCAGACAGCCCTCAAGCCTATTCCTGGACTTCAATGGACCTGTGACCCTGAGGTCATCATGATTAGGGTACGGGTGAGGAGAAAGGGGCTGGCATTGTGGGCTAGTCTGAACATTACCACTTCACACAAATTCTTTTTCCTCTGAGGCCCCCTCACACTCTCCCCCAGTCTGCAGAAGACCTACCTGTAATGAGCTGCCTGTGGCTTCTGTACCTCATCCGGAAGGTGATGGTTGCCATGGAAACCCAAGTGCAGGAAGCGCCTGCTGGCTCCCTTCCCAGGGTGGGAGCTGAGACTGAGTGCCCTGTACTAGCTCTGACTGAGTCAGTGCTGAGATGGCAGCTGGATGACTGGGACCTGCCCAGTCTTAGTCAGACTGGATCTCCTCATTCCTTCCCCAGTAGAAGCTTATGGGTTCATCCCAGAGTATTGACCTGGGATGGTACTACACAGTGTCTGAGACTCCAACCCTGTAAATCGATTTCTTCCCAGTTGGGAACCAGCAAATGCCTGGTTAGACACTCAGGCTATGGAGTCATAGCCTGGGTTCAAGTCCTGACTCTGAGACCAGTTGGCTGTGTAATTTTGAGCAAGACATTTAATTTTCTGAGACTCAGTTTCCTTGTCTGTAAAATGAGGATAACAATAGCACCATGGGATTTCTTTTTTTTTTTTTTTTTCTGGTGGTGTGGTAGAATGAGGGCTGTGGAGTGCCCTCCCACTGAAATGCTAGATTCCACATGAATTATAAAAACAAAGCAAAATAAAACAAACTATTATTTTTAAGGTATTGCTAGGATTGCTAGACAGTAAGGGGAATCTTGAAGGACCAAAGATTTCCTCCAAGAAAAATACGGCAAAATAATGGAGATTTGAAACTAAAGCATGGAACGGTGACTAATAGGCAAACAGGAAAGTCCAGCTAAATGTTGAAATAGTCACTGTAGTAGGCAAATTATGTCTGTAGCAGACAAAGTGGAAGAACTTAATTTAGGATTCCTGCATTGAGTCAGAGTCTCTAAAAGAGGATTAAAGTGGTCCCAGATTAGTAGCAGCCCCTGGTTCCTGGCAGATAGAGCATAGAAAGGATGGGGACAGGGAAGAGGGCACTTGTCCCTGGGCACAAGTCCAAGGGGGCACCAGATGAGGTGCACAATGACATTCTCAGGTGCCACAAATATGAATGGTGCCTGAGGCAACCGGACAAGAGTGGAGAAGGCATTTCTGCTGACTTGTTGGCCTGCAATCAACGTCTGTTCATCTTGAAATGGGGGGGGGGATGAAATTTAGAGATTTCCTCTCTGTGCTGGGATTGGGGGGTGCAATTTAGAGATTGCCCCTGGGCGCTCTTTACCCTCACTATGCCTCTCAGGCAGAAACAAATGTAAATGCTCTCTGTGGGGCTGCACCTCCAGTTTAAGTCCTCATGATTCCCACAGATTAAGTTAAACAAAATATGAACTCACAGTTGGTGGTCACCAAACTACAAGAAAGCAAGCCACTATGAGTGAGAGTCAGCAGAAATAATAAACGTTATATTTAATAACCCATTGCCATAGAGTCCGTTCTGATTCATAGCAACGCTGTAGGACAGGGTAGAACTGCCTCATAGGGTTTTGAAGGCTGTACTCTTCACGGAAGCAGCCTGCCACATCTTTCTCTGGCAGAGTGGCTGGTGGGTTCGAGCCGTTGCACCACCTACACCCACCCCCCAAATACTTTAGATACTGGAATTACCAAATATAGAATATAAAATAATCATGTACAAAATGCTTAAAGAAATACAAGATGAAATGACACAAATAAATGAATGGAGCCTATTGAAAATGATTAGGAAGATTTGAAAATAAACCACATGAAACTTTTATAACTAAAAATTATAATTGAAGAAATAATCTCATAAAATGGATTAAATAGCAGATTGTACATGCTGGAGTAATAATTAAGAGCTGGAAAACAGATCTGAAGAAGTTATCCAAGAGACAGTGCATAGAGAAAAGTAAATACAAAAGATGAAAGAAGGTTAAGAGAGATGGAGCGAACACTAATACTTGTAAGAAATGTGAATCCACATTTAGAAAAATTATAGTAAAGCCTCAAAAGACCCAAAATAAAGAGAAGACCTTAGAAGCATCAGAGAAAAGAGACAAGTTGGCTACAAAAGAATGACATTTCAACTGACAGGAGACTTCTTATCAGCCATAATGGAAAACCACAAGAAATGGGAAAATAGCTTTAACGTGCTGAGAGAAAATAATTATCAACCTAGACAGGTGTATTCAGCACAACGATTTTTTGAGAATGAGGAACAAAATAAAGACATCTTCAAATGAACTAAACCTGAAGGAATTTACTACTGTCAGACTTTCACTAAAGGAAACTAAAAGAACATGATCTCAGAAGGAAAGTCTGATGTACAAGAAGAATTTGTGAGCAAAGAAGTTGGTAAGCATATAGGTAAATCTAGGCAAAAATTGTCTGATTAAAAACAATATCAATAGTAATAATGATGATAATAATGTCTACTTTGTGGGTTAAAAAAGGCAGAACTCAAATACTGAGTATCACTTGGGAGAGATGACTGGTGTTGATGTAGTTTGAGGTCCTTGTATTATTCAGGAGGGGGAATAAGATACTGATTAACTTTAGACTTTTTAAGTTTGCAAGATAAAATTTCAAGAAAAATTACTAAAAATAAAAAAGACTATACAACTAAATGTAGAGGGGAAAAAATGGACTAAAATGGGGAAAACTCTCAACTAAAAACAAAATAAGAAAGGAGGAATAAGAACCATGGAAAAGATGGATAGGTCAAAAAGAAAGCACGAAGACATCAGATACAAACCCAAATCTATCACTAATCTTAAAAAAAAAAAGTGTTAAACTCTCTAGTTAAAAGACAGAGATTATCACATAGAATTAAAAAAAAATCCAGCTATATTCTGTCCAAAAGAGCAACTCTTAAAACATAAAAACACCAAAAGGCTGAAAATGAAAGTATTCAAGAAGATATACCAGGAAAATACCAAAAGAAAATTGGATAGGGATACAAACAGTTACATGTACATTAATGTTTATTGTAGCATTATTCACAGCAGCCAAAAGGTAGAAACAACCCACGTGTCCATCAAGAGGTGCATGGATAAACAAAATGTGGTGTATTATTCACCCATAAAGAGAAATGAAATTCTGATACATGTTATAACGTGGATGAACCTTGAAAGTGTTATGCTGAGTGAAATAAGGCAGACACAAAAGGAAAAATACTGTATTATCCTACTTATATAAAATATCTAGAATAGGCAAATGCATAGAGAAGAAGTTTATTAGTGGTTACCAAATGCTGGAGGGAGTTTTTGCTGCAGAGTTACTGAGTTTCCGTTAAAAACAAACAAACTCATTACTGTCAAGTGGATTCCAACTCATACCAACCCTATAGGGCAGAGTAGAACTGCCCCATGGAGTTTCCAAGGAGCGCCTGGAGAATTCAAACTGCCAACCTCTTGGTTAGCAGCCATAGCACTTAACCACTATGCCACCAGGGTTTCCAATGCAACCTGACTTTCTGGTTAGGGTAATGTAAAACTTTTGGAAATGGATAGTGTTGATGGTAGCACAACACAATAAAAGCAATTAATGTCACTCAATTGAAATCTTAAAAAGTGTTTAAATGGAAAGCTTTTTGTTATAATATATTTTGTTTTGTTTCTGACTCATAGAGACCCCATGTGACAGAATAGAACTGTTCCATAGGGTTTTCCCAGGCTGTAAATTTTATGGGACCAGATCACCAGGTTTTCTCCAGCGGAGCCACTGGGTAGATTCAAACCGCTAATCTTTTGGTTAGCTGCTGAGCACTTAAGGTTGTACCACCACGGCTCCTTATATATACTTTACCACAATAAAATTTAAATAAGAGAAAATTGGAATGGCTTTATTAGTATTAAACAAAATAGTCATTAAACATTATTGCAAGAGATAAACTTCCTAGTAATGATAAACGTTTTCGTACACCTGAAGTGTATACCAATTCCACTAATAAAATAGTCCTCAAAATACAAAACAAGAATGGATAGAACTACAGAGAAAAATTGATAAATCCGTGATTATTATGGAAGAGTTCAACATACTCTTGGAATTATTGATCTGTCGAGCAAAGAAAAAATAGGCAAGATATAGATTTAAACACTCCATTAGCAAACTTGATCAAACGGTTGTAGATAAAATCCTAACTCCAACAATTACAGAATACACATTTTTTCATGCACACATGGTAAATTTATTAAAAGTGATCACATAATGCAATTTTCAACAAACTATAATAACTAGTATAAGACAGACTGTGTTTCTGTGACCCGCAATGCAACTAGATTGGAAGGAAGCATTGGGTTTCTGTTTATGGTGACGGAAAATTTGGCAGCAGACATTGGTGTTGGTTGCACATGACTGATGTAATTGGTGTCATTAAATTGTTCACGTGAACATGTTGAATTGGCAAATGTGTCATATATATGTTTACAACAATAAAACAAAAATAAAATGACAACATAATGAGTAAAAAAAAATCCCATGTTTATAAATTAGAAAAAAAAATCAGAACAGAAATTTTAAAAGTACTTGAAACTGAAGAAAAAAAATTTGTTGTGTAATGCAACAAAAGTGGTAGTTTGAGGGAAATTTAGAGACTTAAATGCTTATATTAAACAGAAAACAAAGAAAAAGAAAGGCTGACATTTAATGAGGTAAGAATCCCACTTAAGAATTTAGAAAAGAACAACAGAATTCAAAGAAAATAGGAGAAAGGATATGATAAATTAATGAAATAGGAAAATAAATATACAATAGAGAGAATAAACAAAGGCAAAAAATTAGTTTTTTGAAAGACTAATAAATAAACATGTTGATAAACGATAAAAAACACAAGGCATAAACAAATATTAAGAATGAGAAAGGAAATACTCCAGATAGGGCAGAAATAAAAAAGAGAATACCCTGTACAACTTTGTATTAATAAACTTAAAATCAAAGTGGGCAAACTCCTTGAAAAACATATCAAAACTGACTCAACAAGAAATAAAAATCCCAAATAGTCTTGTAATCACTAACCCTAACTGAACTGGTAGTTAAAAAATAGTCTCATAATCACTAACCTAACTGAACTGGTAGTTGAAAATAGCCTCATAATCACTAACCCTAACTGAACTGGTAGTTTAGTTAAAAATATTTCCACACAGAAAACACCGAGCCTGATGATTTCAGGCATTCAAAGAACAGATATTATAATTTAATAAAACTGTCCCAGAGACTAGGAAAGAGGCAACACTCCCTGGCTCACTTTATGAAACCAGATAGCCTTATTACAAAAATGAGGACACCTCTCATTCATGAATATAGATGCAAAAATCTAGAAAGAAAAATAGAAAACTGAATTCAACAAATTATTTTAGAAAATAATGACCAAACTGGGCTTACGCCATAAATGTTAGCATGGTTTAACATTAATATATATACCACATATTAATATGGAATCCTGGTGGTGCAGTGGTTAAGAGCTTGGCTGCTGACCAAAAGATCGGCAGTTCAAATCCACCAGCTGCTCCTTGGAAACCCTGTGGGCAGTTCTACTCTGTCCTGTAGGGTTTCTCAAGAGTCGGAATTGACTCAACGGCAATGCATTTTATATTAATATATTACTAATCTTATTAGTGTTTATTATAAGTCAATTCTCATTATTCAAAGTGGTTATGGTCTACTAAAGCTCTGTGAACACCGAACTGATGACTACCAGACTAGCTTTGTTCAACCTCACCTGGGAAGCTGCATGTTGCCTAACTCAAATTTTTTGTCATGCTGCTAACGCACACGTGTATGGATGACTGTGAAAGCCCCATGAGTATGGATTTGGGAGTTGGGAGTTGCTGTTGTTGTGAAGGTGCCTTGGTGGCACAGTGGTTAAGCGCTCAGCTGCTAACCGAAAGGCTGGCGGTTTAAACTCACCAGCTGCTCTACAGGAAAAAGATGTGGCAATCTGCTTGCATAAAGAATATAGCCTTGGAAACCCTATGGGGGCAGTTCTACCCTGTCCTATAGGGTGGCTATGGGTCGGAATCCACTCAATGGCAGTGGGTTTGGTTTTTTTGGTTCGGTGTTGCGTGCCATCGAGTGGATTCTGACTCGTAGCGACCCTATAGGGCAGAGTAGAACTGTCCCATAGGGTTTTCTAGGCTGTAATTTTTATGGGAGTGGAACACCAGGTCTTTTCTTCCATGGAGTGGCTGGTGGGCTTGAACTGCTGACTTTTCGGTTGTCAGCCAAGCGCTTTAAACATTGAGCCACCAGGGCTCCTTGATTTGGGGGTTACAAATAAATTTTAGCAAGTAGGTGAATTTACAAAATACAGAATCTTTTAATTATGCAGATTGACCGTATACTACATATGACTATATTGTTATATATTATATAATGTTATTAATATATAATATATATGCAATCACATCAACAGGTTAAAGGAGAAAAACTGTACAGACAAAGCATTCAATCAAAATCAATATCCTTTCATAGTTAAAATTCTTACTAGGAATAAAAGGAAATTTTCTTAACTTGCAAAATTTAACAAAATCATACTTAGTAGTGAAAAGTAAAAAGCATTCTCCTTAATGGAACAAGGCAGGGATCCCAATTAATACCTTCCTAATCAACAAGCCTAGCTATTGTGTTTAAGACAAAAATAGTAAAGAAGAAACAAGGACAGGAAGGAAGGAAGGAAAGAAGAAAGAAAGGGTGGAATGATTAGACAGAAACAAGACTATCATTATTCACAGATGATATGATTGTCTACATAGAAAAATACATAATAATCTGAGAGATTATTAGAATTAATAAGAGAGTTTATCAAGATGACAGGATATAAAATCAATATGTAAAACTAAATTGCTCCTCTCTACACTTGCTATGAAAGTAAACACTTCAGGGAAAGACAATATTTAGAATAGCAACAGAAAGTAAGGAATCTAAAAACAAATCTAATAAAAGGTGAACAAGACCTGATGCAGAAAATGATACAACGTTATTGAAAAACACTAGAGAAGACCTAAATAGATGGGGAGATTTATCCTGCTCAAGAAGGGAAAGACTCATTCACTATCCACTTAATCAGTTCTCCCCATGTTCATCTATAGAGTGGCTGTAATTCTGATCAAAAACCCAACAGGATTTTTAAAAGTACTTTGCAAGCTCATTTTAAAATCGTTATAAAGAGCAAAAGTGCAAGACTAGTTGAGACACTCCTGAAGAAGAAATGGGAGGATTTGCCACAAATGCAACCAAGATTTATTATAAAATGTCAGTAAATAAAATAGTGTGGAATTGGCACAGAATTAGACGAGTAGACCAATGCAACAGTAATAAACAGTCAAAAAACATAGAAATGTGACAGAATTGGCATTTCAGATCACTAGGAAAGGGTTGACTATTCAATATATGCTGCCAAGATAACTGGCTATCCATATGGAAAAATATGAGATTGGATTCTTACCTCACCTGTACATAAATATCAATTATTTATTTGTTTGTTTTATTGTTGTTGTTGAAAATATACACAGCAAAACATACACCAATTCAACAATTTCTACATGTACGGTTTAGTGACATTCTTGGAGTTGCGCAACCATTCTTACCCTCCTTTTCTGAGTTGTTCTTCCCCCATTAATATAAGTTCCCTGTCCCCTAAGGTTCCTATCTAATCTTTCAAGTTGCTGTTATCAATTTGATCCTATATATAGATAGTTCTTAAAAGAGCATAATGCTTAAGGCAGACATTTTTTACTAGTTAAGCTAAACTATTGTTTGGTTTTAAGAAGACTTCAGGGACATTTTTGGTTCAGAAATCAATTCTTCATGAAGTAAAGATTTAAATGTAGAAGTCAAAACTTTAAAATTTAAGAAAAAATAAGAGAATATCTTTATGACTTGGGTAGGGAAGTATTTTGTAAATAAAACAAAAAAAGTACTAATCATAAAAAGTAGGATAAATTAGGCCACATTAAAATGAACTTCTGTTCCTCGAAAGACAACATAAAGGGAGGAAATGCCACCAAGGTTTCCATGAAGAAATTGTTTGTAACACATATAACTAGCCAAGGATTTGTATCCAGAATACATAAACAACTCCTAGGTGGAAAGGAGAAAAAGACAATCCAAGAGAAGATTATGCAAAAGGCGAATAAACTGGCATTTTGCAAAGAGAAAGCCTGAGTGGAGGATATGCGTATAAAGAGATCCTCAACCTCATTAATAACCGAGGAGTAACAAATTAAGATCATTTGGTCAAGATTGGTAAGAATTGTCAAGGATAGGGATAGACAGGAACTCCCATTAGTTGCTGATGGGAGTCCAAATCAGGTCAATCACTTTGGAAAACAACGACTTTGTCTTACAGGGTTGAACTGTGCATATCTTGATACCCCAGCCAGCTCCTCTACCAGCTTATTTGCTGGAAAAACTGTGGTATGTGCACACTAGGAGCCACGTAGACAGACACTCATTGCATCATTGTTCATTCTAGCTAAGAACTGGAAACCCAAATATCTGCAATAGGACAAGGAACAAGCAGAATGTTATGTAGCAATGAGAATGATGAATCACGGTTACATGCAGCAAAGTGGGTGAACGTTGGAAACAATGTTAAGTGAAAAAAACTAGCAGAAGTATGATATAACTTGCATAAAGCTCAAAACAAACAAAACTAAATACTATATATTTTTAGGGAATCAGGAATTAGTTTTTAAAAAGCAAGGCAATGATAAACACAAAGCACAAGATAGTGGTTGTGTTCAGGGGTGAGATAGAAGGATGGGATGGAGTGGAAAACTGGAAAGGCTCAGTGGTGTTGGCGGGTTCATAGGTGTTCATTTAGTATGCTTCATAACTTATACCAGTTATATATTCTCTTTGCATCTGTATCAAATATAATATAATAAAAATAAATTCCAGCTAATTTTTTAAACCAAGAGACAACTTTGAAAAATCACAAAAGATTGTAAAATAAAAGGCTAGACAAAGATAATATGTTAAGACAAACAAAAAAGAATACAGTAATAACAATATTATTATCAAACTAGAAGCCAAGCCCCAAAGCATTAAACTCAACAAAGAGGAGCATTATTTAATAAAGAAAGATAACACTCCCTAAAGAAGATAAAACAATCATAAAACTTGTTGCACCAAACAACAAAGCAGGCAACTGTATGAAGCAAAACTTTAGGGTGAAAAATCACAGTGGTTTGTCTTGATAATTTTCCTGTTCGGTGGTCGGGGAAGAGATCTGCAATGGTGCTACTGGCCAGGCCCACTGCTGAGCAGTGCCCTGGCTTTGAGGAGTTACCACCAGGACAGGCCCCCACACTCTCCAGTGCTTTGGCAAGGGCCCAAGGGAAATGGCCGGGCTCCTGGGGGACCCAGGCTGGCTGAGGCCTCTAAAAGACCACTGTGTGAGTCCCCCTACTCTACAGCACACTCAGCTCCCTCCTGTCTAGCCTTGTCCAGCCTCTCAGCCCCCAGCTCCGGCACACACAAGCTGGGCCTCTATCTTCTATATCTAGGCTCCTTGTGTTTCTGGATGATTCCCACTTCTCCTGACCTGCCTGATATTCACCAACTTTCTAGGCTCCTAACCTATCTGATTCCTTCACTGGACTCTCCTTCCTTCCCCATCTTCCTCTCTGCACTGATTCGGCTGTGTGCTCTTAGCACATTGCTGACCACTCTGAGCCTTGCCTTTTCTCTCAGATAACTTAAGGCAATGGCGCAATGGACACAAGATGGTGCTTGTGTCAAGGCTGAGCTGGGCCACAAAAGGGAGGGTTGCTGTCTGGCTATCAGTCTCCCTCTCTCTCCGCTTCTCTTGTCCTGGCATGTCTGAGCCAACCCCGGGGGCCAGCACCCAGAAAGCAGCTTAGGCAGGGCCACACCTCTCAGCCCTGTTGCTGAGTCCTCACTCCTGTTCCCTTGGGAGCGGCTTCCCCACCTGTCCCTCAGGCCACTCCAAGGTGCTCCTTGGCTTAGAGCCTGGTCTTGTGAACCCAACTCCACCACTCAGAAGGGCAGAGTTGCAGAAAATTTGGGGTTTTCCTGTCTATTCCAACCTTCCTTCTAGGCGGAACTGACACTGCTTCTTTACGTTGGTGACTGGCTCTTAGGAACTCCCATTCACTAGCTCTGTGACCTTGAACAAGTAAGTTCCTTCACCCCTTGGAGCCTCAATGTTTTTCATCTGTAGAATGGGGATAATGTTAATATTTAGCTCATGGGGTGGTCTGGAGAATTAAATGAGATAATACCTACAAAGCACTGTGAGTGCTCAGCTCACAGCAGCTATTATTGTCATTGTGGTTGTCGTCATTATTAGCATTATTACTAGTTGTTCGCAGGGCATTTTATAAGCAGAAAGATCAATTGCAGTAAGTTGCCTTCTTCCAGAGTTGCAACTTCACTTCATTTGGCAGAGCATGACTCCATTTTTCTGCTCCTGTCACAATCGCTCTGTTTGTGGACATTTTTTGTGATGGGTGTAACCTGATTATTTGCTTATTAGTAACTCAGCACTAGTAATTCACTTTTTCAATTGAGCTCTGCTGTTTATGAAGTACCCCACTGCCTGCCCCTGCAGCACAGCCACTAGGTTCCAGGTATGGGTGAACCCGAGAGGCTCCACCTCCTTGTATGTGTGGGACAGAGGGGTCCCTGCACCAGGTGGGTGCTCGTGGGCACGAGAGCTCAGGTGGCAGGAACTGCTCTTGCAGTGACGACGTGTGGCAGCCATTGGGTATTTTATGCCAACAATCATCATTTTCATTTATTCTCAGTAAATCTCTGACAGTATCCACTTGAATGGAATCTGCAGAGAAAATGCCTCAAACATGTCTTCTTTTAAATACCAGCTGAAAATCAATGCACATGTTTGGGTAAAGTTTTCATAAATCACACTTGTATAAGCAAAGTGGGGTGGCTGTTGCAAAATCGGCGGGAGGTACAGAAGTCATTATTGCCGTCTGTTGAGAATCATCTTAGCTACTGTGTTTTCTTTTTGTTTGCTTTTGGACCACTGATTTTATGCTAGAAACTTGGAAATGTTATCTCATGTACTCATCCAATAATCCTGAGAGATGGTGTGGGTTTTAGTCAGGACTTTTTGGTGGCAAGTGACAGAGACTTAACTCAAACTAGCTTAAGCAATAAAGGCCTCTATAGCCTTGGGGCTGCCTCTCTGTCCATTTCTCTTCTTACCTTCTGTCTGTGAATTGGCCATAGTCTCCAGGGTGCCTCCTTGTGGTGAAGAACATGGCTGCCAGTCATCCCTCTATCTTGTGATCCAACTTCACTTTTGGACCAATCACAGGGAATGAGGCATTCTGGCCAGGGGGCCTGGGTCATGATAGACTTGGGACTTGTTGGCTCTCAGAGGCAAACTCCTACTGCCCATGCCTCCTCTTGCATGCTCCCTGGGGTCATGGGAGGTCCAAGGGCCTGTCCATTATGTTTGTTAGCTCCAGAGAATGAGGAAAAGGAAGGCTGATGTCACAAGAAACACAGCTCCTGGAAGCTTCCCAGAACCTAAGCACATGTGAAAAGGTCTCCATTGCCAGCACCAAGGACAGCCCTACACCTCCTTCTTGGGCCCCGCTTGGCTCAGGGCTCCAGGTTGAGGGTCATCTTCCTGGTGGGCAGAATCAAGGGGCATCCATGAATAACCTTAGCCCCACAGTTTGAGTACCTGGGGTGGGCTAAACCCTGGGCCCAGCTCACTCACTCCTGTGATGTTGATGATAGCTCTGTGGGGTCCATGCTTACATCTCAGCTTGTAAGGAAACAGAGGCTTGGAGAGGTTACGTGAGTTGTTCAAGGTCACACGGCTGGTGAGTGGCAGAGCCGTGCCTGGGATCCACGTGGCCCCACTCCAAAGTCCATGCTTCATAACACTGCACTACACAGTTCCTGAAGCAGGATGGGGTGGGGGCCCCACACCCCAGAGCCCCAGGCCCCAGCAGATCAGTTGTCCCCAATGGTAGGTCCCAGTGACTGAAATGATCAAAATGAATCACTGAACTGGGGCTCCCAATTGTGATTGTGTGTCATGTTCTGGGAGCAGCCACATTAGGCAGCATGTCCCAAGGGTGGACCTGGGCCTTGGTCCAGTAGGGGAGGCCCTCATGTGCCCAGGCAGTGCGGGGTCTCCAGGCTGGTGCGTCCTGGGGACCTGGAAAAGTTTAGGCTCCCCTGGAGTTTGGGCAGGGCCTGAACCTACTGACTGGAGAGGGATGGGTGGTGGCGAAGAGGCCAGCTGTGTGGGAGAGGCTCAGGTGTCCTCCATTCACCCCTTGTGGCCTTCCTCTGGGCCCAGGACTGGATGATTCCCCCTGGAACCAGGGCATTGGACCGGCAGCAGCCTCCCCCAGGCTTTTATCCGCCCCAAGCCTCAGTGACAGTACCCACCTCACAGTTGGTGTGGGGGGTCAGTGAGATCACCATACGGAGTCTCAGAGTGGCTGAAGCATAGCGAGCACTCAGTATGAAGTTGCTATTACTTTTATTATTTTTTCCCACTGATTTTCTCTTGTTTTCCTCCTGTGGGTCCCTCATAGATGAGCTCTGGATTTAGAAAGACCTGGGTCCAACCCCAGCTCTGCTGTGTGGCCTCAGACAGGTTACTTAACATCTCTGAGCCCACATTTCTGGTCTGTAAAATGGGAATCCTCACACATTCTTCTCAAGGTCGTGATGAGGAATCCACTATATCATCCCTGTAAAGCGCCCCACAAAGTGCCAGGCGCACAAAAACCTCTGAGAGAGGAGGGTTCGTTCCTCCCTCTATCTCTGCGGGTAATTGGAAGCCTCCGCCCGCGCTGCGCGCTGCAGCATCTCCTAACCTAGCCACCGCTTCTGAACTCACCTGTCTGACTCCCGATCGCCACCTCGTGGCCTGAAGCGTGACTGCAGGTTTAATTTTTTTAAAAAACCGTTACCGTCAAGTGGATTCTGACTCTAAGCAACGCTATAGGGCAGAGTACAACTGCCTCACAGGGTTTCCAAAGGGCAGCTTGTGGATTCGAACTGCTGACCTTTTGGTTACCAGGCAAACTTTTAACCACTGCACCACCAGAGCTCCGCAGGTTTAATAAAGAAATGCAAGCTGGCTTCTGGTCTTTCTTGGGTCTTCAGTAGCAAAGCTCCCCAAGCTTTGAGAATGGGGGTGAAGAATTAAAAGTGGGATGCTGCCCATGGAAAGGCGTATGGGTGTCCAGCCACCGGGCCCTTTTCCACCAAGCTCTGTGCTAAGGAATTTCTGTGCATTGCCTCATTGCTGACGTGGATCCAAGCTTTCCAAATGAAGAAACAAGAGGCTCTTGGGATCATGACATGGAGGGCTCCAAGGAACTGAAAATGTGCATTTTCCCTGTCTAGGGAGTGGGTACAGAGGTGTTTGTTTTATTATTTCCCTTTAAGCTATAAACCAGTACATAACATAAACTCTTCAGTATTATTCAGCATCGTATAGTGTACTGACTTTACTCCCAACTAAATCAGAGAACAGGATGTTTCAAGTGTCCTTTCACTGCCAAGGGCCTGACTGTCCCCTGGCCTGCCCAGTACTGGGGACCTCATCTCCTGCCACCTCTGGCCTTTTAGATACAATCTGGGTGTGCTTCGCCATACCGGCCTCCTGCAGCTTCCACCCCCAAGCCTTTGCTCTGGCTGTTTCCCTTCCCTTGATGACCTTCACCTGTCTCCGCTTGTTCCACTCTCACCCATCTTTGGAGGCTCAGCCCAAAGCTCTCCTCCTCCAGGAGGCCCTCTGGTTTCCCAAGCACAGGCAATGAGCCCTTTCCACTTTGAGTCTTTTATGCCTTTGTTGTAGCCCCTTCTTGTGCGCTCTTCTGTGGGCCAGGGTCCTGGGAGAGTCTGCCAGTAGAGGGATGAAAAGCAAAGGGGATGAGCAATCCAGGGGTCTGTCTCCATTCACCACCTGGGCCCCAGGGATTGTTCTGAAGTCAAAGCCATGAACCAAGTCCCTCTGTCCATCAGTGTCCAGGGTCAAAGTCTGCCTGGCCTGGAGTCAGGGGACACTCAGAGGCCAAATGGGGGCATCTGGGACAGGGCAGCGCCGGCCACAGGACAGGAACTCCTGGGAGAAACCGCATAGAACAGTGTTTTCATTTGTCAAATGGACGTGACAACTCTCCCCCTCCCATAGTGCTTCAAGGAGTAAGTGGAACAAGATAAACAAGATGTGCTAGGACTCAGCTTAACATGGGGCACACAGCAAGTGCTCACTGAATGCTCCCTCCCTGCTTGCAGAGGAGTCTTGTCCTGCAGGCCAACCATGGGCCTGCCACTACATTGCCCAGCTCTAGGGGGTGCCATTCACACCGTGGTAAGGAAGCTGCATGGCTGTATGTGGTGGTCCTCCTATTGACCACTCCCCAATACCTTTCGGGGAACCTGTCTAACCACCCATCTGTTCAGGCTGATTCTCATTCTGTGCAGCTGCTGGCCATGCCTCATCTCCAGGACAGGGCTCGTGGCTCAGGTGGGATTCCCAGGGGAGGTGTCAGGGACTGGTTGCTGTTTTTGGTAGGTGCTGTAGAGATGATTTACAATTCATAGCGAGCCCATATGACAGAGCAGAACTGCCCTATAGGGTTTTGTAATCTTTACAGGAATAGATGGCCAGGTCTTTCTCCCGCAAAGCCATTCTTTGGGTTTGAACTGCCAACCTTTTAGTTAGCAGCCAAGCGCTTAACTATTGTGCCACTAGGGCTCCCAGCAGTGGGGAATTTCCGAAGCAGAAGTAGACAGCCATGCCCCTCTTCCTGGGGCTCAGACCCCTTGAAGTGTGGGCTAGGAGCCATGTTTCTCTCCTGGGATCTCTCCCCTCCCCATTCTCAACTCTTGCAGGATCCGTGGCCTAAACCCTTCCAAGCCCATGTTCCTGGCAGGAATCACGCTGGGGCAAGTTACTTCTCTCTAAGCCCCTTTTCTTCATCTGCACAATGGGATAAGAGCTGTTCTGAGTTGTGAGGGCCAGAGAGCTGAAGTCTGCCACTGGCAATGGTGGGAGCTTGGCTAGCCTTGCTTGAATCTGCCCCAGAAAAGGGAACCCAGAAGGGGATCTCCTCCCATGCCCCTTCTTGTCCCCAGGACTCAGCCCCCATTTACTCCCCCATCCCAGGCCTTCACCATCTGGGCCAGGGGGAGAAGTCAGGCAGGTGACAGGGGAGAAATGGATTAGCACAATCCCCTCCCCTCCACCCTCCACACATTTTTTAGTGACAGGATTTTAAACTGTTGCTGTAGGCAAGAGAGCTGGCAGCCCACTGCTGGGGAGGAGCAGAGCTCAGAGGCCCCCTCACATGAGCCTAGACATGGGGCTTGGACGCAAAAACCTGGCTTAGTCCTGCCTCTGTCTTGGGCAGTGTGGGCAGAGCGATTTAATTTCTCTGAGCCTCGGTGAGACCACTCTGAAGGTAGAAGAGAGTTTCCTGGGTCCTTGGGCCTTACCTTGGAAGAGGGCTGGAGGCCAGCAAGGCTCTCAGCCCTGCCACAGCTGGAAGGGACAGTCTGACAGCCAAATACCCCCAGACCATGGGGCCAGAGAGTGTGGGCTTGGGGAGGCAGCCTGGGGTGATAGCAAGGCCATGGGTTTGCAGCCAAAGCTGGTTTTGAATTCTGCTTCTGCTACCTCTTGTTAGCTTTGTTACATTGAACTAGTCACTTCCTCCTTCTGAACCTCAGTTTTTCCTTCTGAAACATGAGGACCTTAATATCTGCCTCTTGGGGTTATTGTGGGGTACAAAGGAGGATATGAATTAGATTTCCTGAAGCCATGTGGCTGCTTCAATCACCCAGAGGCTGTGACTAGTGAGCAGAAGAGGGTGCAGGGCAGAACCTGCCCCCAGGGGCGCTGGTGCTCATGGGCACTGGGAGAGAATGTAGAAGTGGCTTCCAAGTGATCCCCTCCCACAAGAGTGGGGAGCCAATGGGGGAGAGAAGAGAGCATTAGAACATTAGGCCTGTGGACATGAGGCCCAGAGGCCCCCATGTGGATATACCAACATCTTTACCAACACGCAGATGCACATCGTATACACTCGACTTCATTAGAGATATAAACAGCCTTGTGGTAATCACACAGCTACACACAAGGCATAGATACCTACAGACACCCAACTGCATGCACAACATACCCAGGCAAGTAGACACACAGAGCTGTCTCCACAGACACAGATACACGTGCACATACACAAACACACACATGTATACACACACACACTCTGATATTCCCCATGGTACTCTGAGAAACCTTAAGACTTTAGGGAACACACTTTGAGAACCACTGCTCTGAAATCTCAAATGTCAAGAGTCTCTGCCATCCCTATCTCATGCCCCAACCCTGCCACCATGTTCCCTGGAGCCCATAGCCACGTCCAGTCCCAAGTACTCAAGGTTACTCAGGGTTTGAGCCTCAACTTCTTGAATCTCCCACATCCCATTTCACCCTTTTTCTGGGTGGGCTTACCCATCCTGTGCCTCAGTGACTGTCCACCTGGTTGCTGAAGACTCCAGAGCTCAGCTTCTGATCCCTCAGAGCCCCATCCCTGCTGGGTATACAGGACACATCTCCATCTTGATGCCCTAGAGACCCTCAGCTCATGTGCAAAACCAATTTTTTTATTCCCATCCCCAAACCACCTCCTCTCCTGTGCCCCCATTTCAGTGGTCCAGGACCCTTGATGTTGCCTTGACTCCCCTCTGTCACTAATATCTCTGGGGTTCCCTTCTTTCTCCCCACCCTAGTCAAGGCTATTGTCACCTCTCTCCTGAGTTACTCAGCTGATCTCCTTGCCTCCATCCAATTCACCTGATCTAATCGAATTTATACTCCACTGAGCAGTAAGACCCTGGATGGACTGGCCCTGCCTCCATCTCATTGTTTCTTCCCTGCTCCCAACTTAGCAATTCTTGTGCAGTTTAGGGGAGCCATGAGATTTGCACAAGCCTGGGATACCCCCATAATCTGGGTCCCTGCCATTCCAGATAACACCTATTCACCCTTTGGTTTTCAGAAGTTACTAGGTAGCTTCTTTCTGGAGGCCTTCCATGATCCTCTGCCCCTCCAGACATAGTCAGGTACCTCCTGTAACATGGCCTCATTGCACCTCAACTGAGCTCATATCACACTGTCCCCCACACTAGAGTAGGACCTCCTTGAGGTGAGGATCACGGATAGTCCAGTGACTGGTATGTAAGGTGCACTTCATGAATATCGATTGAATGAATAAATAATGAGCATTGAGGAAGGGGACAGAGATGGGATGGGATGAGTTTGCTTTAAAGAGAGAGATTGTTCAGGATTGGGATGGAATAGGGTTGGGAGGTGATGAGGATTGTGGAATGGGATGGGACAAGGGAATGGGTCAAGACCAGGGACCCCCAAGCCCTCTTTGGCCTGCTGTCCCGGGCCGCCATTGAGAAAGCTGCTAACATCTCATGCAGGACTGGCTTAGGCCCAGCGCTGCCCCTCCTCCCAAGGCCCCAGGCCCTACTGCAGGAAGAGGCACTCCAGTCGTGTACAGGTTGGTTTATTTACAAATATATTGATGGTTCGTCTTTTGTTGTTGTTGTTTCCATTTTCGGCTTTTGTAGGAAGAGGCAGAGGTGTGAGTGAGAGGGCAAGGTGGGAGTGGTGATGTGACAAACGCTAATAAATAATTTAACAATGACAAGTTATTAAATAAAATGTGTCTGGGGATGGCGGGTGGGCAGCGAGAGTCTGTACAAGGAAAACAGAAGAATGGCCGGTGGCCTGGACCCCACATCCAGCTGGCTGGGCTCCCGAGGGACCCCCAAGTGGGAGCGGAGGCCCGAGGGACCAACTAAGGGGCTCACTGGAAACAGGATCTTCCACGGGCCCAGATGTTGGGGGGTCCTCCCTGTTCCCCCAAGCTCCCAGGAAGCATACACCTGTGTGAGTGCAGGTCTGTGAGCCTCCGTGTGCGTCCGGGTGTGAGTGTGTGTGCGTGTGAGCATGGGCCCCCTTCCGACAGGGCTGAGTGAGCTCCAGAACTGTGGGTGCTCCTGGGTGGGAGGCAGGATCTTCATCTGGGTAGTGCCCAGAGCTCAGGGCTGCGGCCAGGCAGACAACGGCCAGTTCTCCTTCCCCTGAGGCTTCCTGTGTGTGAAGGGAAACGGGCACTGGCACTCGATGATGGGTGGGGAGGCAGATTCCCTGCGAGGCCTCCAACGGCGTGCCAGGGGCTTGCGCCTGCCAGGATGCAGTGCACTCCCCACTTCCACCCCCTCTAGGGAGCCTTCTCTTATGGGCTGTGCTGGCCCCTTGGTCTGACCCTTGGAACCACAGTGTCCCTCTCTCTGTGTGGCCTCCCTGTGAGTCTCCCAGGATGGCAGAGCACCTGGGAAGCATCCTGGAGCAGCAGGCAAGGCTCTGGCTGGGGCAGGAGCCTTGGCTTCTTGTCCCTCCTCTGCCCTGACTCTCTGTGTGACCTGGGGGGCAGATGCCTTCCCTCTCTGAGCCTTGATTTCCCCAGTGGGGAAGTGGAGCTTGGCTTTTCTCCAAGACTGTCCCACCTGCCTCTCACTTTCTGCCTCTTTCTCTGTAGACCAGATGGTTACATTGTCTTTTCCTTTGGGTTTCCCACCCCAGACACCATAGTGCTGATGGTCCCATGTCATGGTGGGGGTTTGGGGGGTGGTCCTGTCTGTACTTCCACCCATGCAGTGGGAGAAGCCTGCTCACCACAGCTCACCCCAGGCCCCAGTAAGTCTGTTCAGCTCCCCCTGCGTCTGCTGGGTGACCCTGAGCACATCGCTTCTCTTCTCTGAGCCTCGAGTTCTGCATCTGAGAAATGGGTCTCTAACAATGACTGAACAGGGCTGGGGTGCAGTGTGCTGCTTCTCCTTCTAGGCAGAGAGCTCCTCAAGAGCAGCCTCTGCATCTTTTCCATCTGTGTCCCCACACGCAATCCAGGGCCAGGCATCAGTGGTTGGGGAACCCCGTGGGTAACAAGCACATTCTACTCTGAGGGGGGTGCCTAACTGCTGCTGATGGGACTCTCAGCTCCTTCTGGCTTTGACAGTCTGAGGGTCATAAACATGAGTGTCGCTGTACCAGCTCCTAGTATCATCAGCATATGGAGGGGACAGAGCCTGGGGTAGACTCAGGAGGGCTAGACTTTGTGACACCTGAGAGCAGGAAGTGGTGACCACAAGAGCTGGCAAGAGTTTACTATGAACAAGTCATGCCTCCCGAGCTGGAGATCATCTTGAAGACAAGGAGGATGATGAGGCAGGCCTAATGTTCTTGGTCTCAGCCTCAGCTTGGTCACTAACTTGCTGTGAGATTGGGCAGGTCCCTTCTCCTCTCCTGGTCAGGTTGTTCAACAAGGGAGTTGGACTAGGTGACTCTTTCTTGAGGTTCCTTCCAACTTAAAGAGACTGGGAGAGAAGGGCCAGGCCTCCTGGGTGCTGGGGTATCTCCCCCTGGATCTACTGTGTACATGATTCACTGTACATGTGCAAAAGAGAAAGAGGAGCATCTCTCAAGCCAGTGTGGCTGCCCAAAGGACCAGCAGTGGCACAGGACCAAGAGATGGCACAGGCCCCAGGTGAGTGAGGCTGGCAGAAGGACCAAGGTGTGAGAACTTTTTTGAAGCTCTGTTTGGAACAGGAAGAGCACAGAAAGGCCAGGCTGGCTGCTCAGACCTGAGGGGTGATGTTGCCCACAGCTTCCCTTCTGCCAGCGCTGCCTGGTGATGAGCTTGAGAAGGGTGAGTGCAGAAGCCTGGGATGGGCGAGGATACTGTAAGGGCGGCAGGATGCTCTAGAGGAACTGATTCTCCCCAGTGGACAGAGGAACAAAACCATTAGCAGTCTGGTGAACTTTGAGGATCCTAGAGTAGGCCGGGCAGAGGGGCCCAAAGGAGGAGATACACCCGCTATTGATATTTGCTCAAAGGTTGGGTGGTAGCCTAGGCCTGGACTGTAGAATTAAAGGCAGGATTGTGAGCACCTGGAAGAGGACACAGTGATCACCAGGGGTCAGCATGGGCTCACTGAGAACAGGACCCATCAGCCTTACCTCACCTCCTTTTTTGAGCAGATCGAAGGCTGGTGTTGCTGTAGCCTAGCTGGCTTCCAGCAGGGCGTCTGGCAAGGTTCTGCACAGCGTCTATGGGCAAGTGGGCTGGAAGGGTAGCCAGGAGGCACCACCCAAAGAGGACCACATAGCAAGAGGCCCCACAGTCCAGTCCTGCCCCACATCTTGCCCACCCAGGCCTTGGTGAGACCCATGGGGCCGACTCCTCACACTGGCAGGTGTGCTTAGGAGGGAGAGCAAACCAGTAGTCACAAAGCTGGAATGCTAGGAGACTCTACAGGCTGGATTGAGTCAAATAAGTTGAAACGTAACAAGAAAAAAAGTCCAGGTCCTGCTCTTGGGTCTAAGGAAGTAAAAAAAAAAAAATTTTTTTTTTTTTTTTTAAGAACTTGGCTGCTAACCAAATGGTTGGCAGTTTGAAACCATCAGCTGCTCCTTAGAAACCCAACGGGGCGGTTCTGCTCTGTCCTATAGGGTCGCTATGAGTCGGCATCGACTCAGTGGCAATGGGTTTGGTTTTGGTTTTTTTGGACACTCAGAAGAAAGATATGACTTAGCTGTCATGTGTGTGAGGGCCAGGGGGATTCAGTTACAGAAGGACAGGTGAGTTTCCAAGGTCATGTGGCACAAGCACTGGATCCTGGGCCACATGAACAGAGGCAGAGCACCAGATGCAGGAGAGGTGATGGGCTGCCACTTTTGGCTGCCTATCGTCAGCGGGAAGATTGGGTTGAGCTATTCCACACCGTTAGAGGGAACACTGGAGCTCATCTGGTGGTACAGTTTTAAGAAGAGCTAGAGAAGCTGGAAAAGCCTGGCTTAGAGAAGTGAGGACTCAGGGCCGGAAAAGGCAGAGGTGCAACCAGGATGAAAAAGCAGCAGACTTGGGGCCCACTAAAGTAGTGAGCTCCGCATCATCAGAGGTATACAAGCAGAGGCAGAGGTGGCTTGGGCAGAGGCCAAACATCAGATGGAGTGCCAAGCAGGTAACTTTTAAGGTTCCTTCCACCTGGAGGTTCTGTTATTTGGCCTGATTCTACCTGGGGCTCAGTCTCTACCCTGCAATTGGTTGGGTCTGGGGCTGCCCTGCCTACCCAGGTGGCCCCTATCTGGGCTGAATCTGGGACACATCTGGGTCCGCTGGGGTGTTCTGACATCACCCCATCCTCACCCCTTCCTCCCGTCCTTCCTTCCTCCCACTCCAATTGCTACCAGAAGAGGGTCCCTGTCCCTATCTGGCCTCCCCTCTCTGACCCTGGTCTCATTTCTCCTTCCTGACATGGATGGGGCAGACCTGCAGAGCATTTCTCTGTATCTGTTTATGTGTTTGTGGGCATGCCTTTAAGTGTGCATGTGTTGGCATGTGTGTCTCTGTTCCTTGGTATCTGCCTAGGCTCAGTCTAACACCCTCCAGCATCCCTGGGGACACCCCCTTCAGGGTAGAGCCGTGGTGGGCCTGGCAGGTCCACCAGGCCCGGTTTCCCCCTTCTTCTGAGCAGTGAGTTGGGACACCAGCCCAGGACGCACAGGCACATTCACTTCTCACAGGTACAGGCACCGCGCCACATATCATCGCCCTGGACATGCGAGGAGGGCACTGCCTCGGCCTAGGCCTGACCATGCGGCTAGCTGGACACAGAGAAGACATTTAAAAAAATAGAATTTAAGCTTCCCAAAAAGAGATGGGGAGGGCAAAGGAGGTGATGGAGGCCGATGTGGGGTTGGGAGGTGAGTGGCTGTCTGAGAGCTCTGGGTCCCTGGGGGTGACAAGGTCTCTCTGGGCTGGACACAGCCCCTGCCCAGGCTGTGCCCATCTTCCTGTCCGGCTGTGCCCAGTGGCGCTTCAGCCAGGCCCCGCCGGCCAAGGGGAGGGCACCGTATGGCTGTCTGTAGAGTCTGTGCGGGTGGCGGGCCAGGAGGGCAAGGCTGGCTACTGGGGCCCGCTGTCCCCCAGGCCCTGGCCCAAGCGTCCGTGCGGCCCGGCTGGCCCTCAGGAGGCGAAGTACGAACTCTGCATGGAGTAGAGGCGGTCGATGGGGTTCCCCACGCGGGCCTGCAGGGAGCCCACGTCTGAGGAGCCGAGGAAGCAGTCGCTGAGGCTGGTTAAGGAGGTATCACTGTCGATGTCGTGGAAGATGGAGTCGTTCCCTGGGGGGCAGATGGGGCTTCAGGACCAGAGTGCCACCTGGGGCTCCTGGGGGCCCTATCTGTCTTGCAGGCTGCGTGGCCGGAGGCCAGGGAGGGACAAAATGACCTGTCCACCAGCATCTGACCAGAGAGGCCGGGGGCCGTGGTAGGGCCCTCAAGGGTGCCTCCCCATCAGAAGGAGGCGGGGGGGCTGTGTTGGCCAGGCCTGCCTGGGCCCTGAGGCGGGAGGTGGTTAGCGTGGCTCCAGGCCTGCCCTGGCCTCCCCGGCAAGGTAGGGTGGCAGGGGCAGTACTGGGGGTGGCAGGGGGCAGGGCGGCTTACCATAGGGGTTCATGTGGTCACCTGGCATTTGGGGCGGCGTGAGGCCCTGCTGGAAGGGATCGCTGCTGCCGTAGGGGCTCTGCTCCATGGCCACGATTTGCTGCTGCGGTGGGGCCAGCGGCGTGTAGGAGGCCATCATGCCCTCCATGCGGCTGGACAGGACCTCTGGGGACGCAGCACATTTTCACTGACTGGCCTGAGCTGCCCCATCCTGGCAGCTCTCCATGGAGCCTCCATAGATGCACCCCAAAGACCCCTGATCACTGCAGAAGTACCCCCAACCTCCCTATCAACTCCACACTGACCCCACAGTCCAGGGTGCCTGCTGCAGTCCCTTGGACCTCCTCCCGACTACCCCAGGGACCCCTCCCTGGCTGAGGTTGCCTCCAGCCTTATAGGGCCCAAAGGGTCACTAAGCCCACACATCTGACCCTCCAGTCCCTTCACCCAGGCACATACTTCAGCTCCTCTTCCAGAATCTGTTCATCAGAGGCCAAACAGCCCACCTCTCCCCTCCTTCTTTTCTCCACAAACAGCCTACCTCTCCCCTCCTTCTTTTCTCCAATGGCCCTGTCCTCGGGGAGCTCATGGCCCAAGGGAGAGGCAGAGCCCAAAGCAGGTAAAAATGATTCCACAAGTGGGTGTAGTGATCAGCTGTCCGAATCTGGGCACACCAAGCAGGGCCCTAAGCCGGGCCAAGAGGGTCCTGGAAGTCTTCCTGGAGGAAGAGGCCCCCACCGCCCATGTGACTTAAAGAACAGGGGTTCAACAGGCTCTGAGCTGGGGGCAGCATTTGTGCTGAGGGGCAGCAGGAGCAAAGACACAAGAAGAGAGGGAGCCCCATAGGATCAGGAAGTCTGGGGTGTAAGGGCCAGAGAAGGCCCATGTTGGAGATAGATGCCGCTCATATATGCAGTCTGAGGTGGGCCGGCTGAGTGGGGGTTTACCCTCGAGACTGTTGGCAGCCAGGGGAGGGTCTCAGCAGCGGAGACCATGGAGAAATACTGGGAGAAAGGAGAGCTGAAGTCAGCAACCAGTGAGGAGGAGGCTATGGGAGAGGGGCTGGGGTCTGGATCCAGACAGTTGTAGGGGAAGACAGAGGAGGAGGGGCTTGAGGGACACTGGACAGGAAGCCATTGGTTCAACTTGGTGATGGATCAGGCATGGTGAGTGCAGGGCACAAGGATCAGAGCTGTCCCCTGGGTTCCTGGCTTGGGCGACTGGGTGGCTGGTGGCTCCATGTACTAAGAGGGAGGAGGGGCAGAGGGTGTTGTGCACACGTGGCAGCGTGGTCAGAGTGTGGAGTATGGTGTGGGCCGCGATGAGTTTGAGGAACATTCCTGGGGAGGCGGTGTCAAGGAGGCAGCTGGTAACACGAGAGGGTGAGACAGAGGATAGACTGTCCCAGGAGAGTGTACAGAGAGGGAGGGAGAACTGGACTCCAAGGTCATGCACTCAGAGGCCCTGGGCCCAGCCTGGGCTCTGGCCTGACCCCCCAGTCCTGTGTAGAAGGGGCTGCCCACCAGTGGCCCTGGCCTCTGCCCAGGAGTCCCCATCTCACCTGGGAACAGGCAGTTTTGGGGCACCCACCCCACTTCGGCAGTCCCAGGGAGCTCCCTTCACCCCTCCCTTCAAGGCCTTGGGGGCTGTGAGAAGGGTAGCCAGAGCCCCTTGACTCCACGCCCCCACGGGACCAGGGAGACCAGCCCTGGACTGGATTCTGATGTGGTAAAAGCATTTGGGCAAAGCCCAGTGTTGAGGGTGCCTGGCCCCTTCCCCTTCAACTGGCCCCTCACCACCCAGCAGGAGCTCACCCTGGACTCCCTGACACCCTAACAAACTTGGAGATGTCTCTTGCAGGCTTCCACTGAATTTGACTGTGAGCAGCAAGGTAGTATTATGTTTAAAGCACAGGCTTTGGAGCCCACACTTGGGGTGGAGGCCTGGCTTTGCCCCTTACTAGCTGAGTGATCCTGGACAAGTCCCTTAATCTCACTGAGCCTCAGTCTCCTCATCTGTGAAATGGGCTATGGCAATATCCTTCCTTGCAGGAATCTATTGAGAATTAAATGAGACAGAGTATGCTGAATGCCAAGCATGTAAACTGTTGCTCTCTTGATTGCAGAAATTCTGCCACCCCTCCAGCCACCCACCTGGCCATCCCTTCTCCTTGTGGTTCCCACCACTTCCCTACTTCATTGATCTCAGCCGGATCCAAGGCAGAAGTTCCCCAGGCTGTAAATATCCCTGGTAGAAGATTTCTTGGAAATATTGTCACAGGAGACTCTGAGCCTGGAGTGCCTTTGTCCCTGGCCCTGGGGGCACAGGCTGAGCCCCAGCCCCAGCTCACCTTGGCCCAGCCGCTGGGAGTTCTGCTGCTCCTGCTGCTGCTGGTGTCGCCGCGCCAACTTCTTCATCTGGGAGGGCAGTACAGTTTATGACCCCAAGACATTCCCTGTCCCACCCAACCCTGCCCCCCTTGCCTGTTGCCCTGCCCTCTCTACTCCCACCCCTGCCCAGAGCCAGTCGGGGTGTGGCAGAAAAAGGCCTCTCACCTTTGCTCTTTGGTTCTGAAACCAGACCTGGACCACACGCACGCTGAGGCCCGTCTCTGCCGCCAGCGTCTCTCGGACCTGGCCAGGAGGGAGACAGACAAGTCAGGCCCAGCAGGGGCAGCAGCTGAGAAGTGATGGAGGAGGGGAACTGGGGGGTGGGTGGGGAGGTAGAGGGATGTCTCTGCCCTCTGCATGGCTCCACCCCATCCCAGCTGCCCCTCACCTTTCTGCAGGGCTTGGAGGAGACCTCAAAGGAGGCCTTGAAGGCTCTTCGCTGCTGCGTGGTAAGGATGGTCCGCGGCCGCTTGGGCCTCCGCGGGTCCTTCCCGTCATCCCCGCTGCCCTTGCTCTGGCTGCCCTGCCCCTTGGCCGGCTTCATGTCTCCATCCTCGTCCTCGCTCTTCACTGTGGGGGACACAACCTGGCCTGTCAGGGGGGACCAAGAGGCAGTCCCAGGTCCCAGCCTTGTACCCTTAAGCAATTGCTGCCTGATGGGATCCCAGCACCTCCTGCTGACACCTGCCATGGCTCCCCAGTACCCTCAAGATAAAGTCTGCCTCTTTCCCCTGGCCCACAGGCCCTGCCTCTTCTGGTCCCTCATCTGCTGTCCCCTGCCTTGCATCTGTGTGACCCCATCCCCAGCATACAGCCCTCACTTCCTCACCCTGGCCCAAGGCCCCCAGGCCTGCTCTACTGACCACACATGCAGGCACACAGGGACATACTCTAGCCAGGAGCATGCAGAGAAGATGCCCCTGTTTGCCAGGCCTTTCAGGGTGACTTAGGGTCCCAAAGTCAAGGGAGGCAGGCCATGGCTCAACCTGAGGAAGGGCTTTGTCACTGTAGTAAGCTCCCTATCCACCCGTCTGTCCCTGAGCAGGCCACTACTGTGTGCAAAGGATAACCACACATGCAGACACACATGCACGCAGGCACGGCAGCTGCTGCACACACATTCAGGAGAACAGAAACACAGGTCCCGTGGAGGGCAGGTACAGACACCAGCACATATACACAGATGCACACTGTTGGTTGTGCCCATGCTGCCGTGTATGGATACACATGGGCTCACACACGTGGGCAGGTCTGCTGGCCTCATCCTGCCAACAGATCCCCTGAGGAGAGATGCCGGCATCTGGAGCCTTATTCCAACCCTAGGCTTACCCTGACCCATCTTGTCTTGGACCCACTTTATCCTGCTGCCCTCTGGTACCCTGGAGACCCCAGCCCAGGATACCAGCCTTAGAGAAAAGCCACAGGGCCTGGGGAAATGGACCACTAGCCCAGTGCCAGCCAAACACTAGGGTTTAGGGCCCTGAGCAGAGAACCCAAGGAGTCTCCTTCCCTCAAGGTTCCAGGGACTAAAAATTGACAGGCAAAGACATACATGCCAGATGTACTCACAGAGTATTCCTGACCAAAGTGTGCACACACACACACATGCACACTCACCCACCAGCGCACACACCTACAGATTGGCATGTGTGCCCACAAAGGCCCAGGCACACACAGCTCATGGATATATTCACACATACACACAGGCCCGTGCTCACAAGCAGGGACACACCAGCATGTACACATCTGAGCAGGCACACAGGTGCACACAGAAGCAGATACACCTGCATGCACCCAGAGACACGCCCACCCTACTATGCACACTGTCACTTCTGTGCCTAGAGTGCTGGGTCTCAGAGATGCCTGCTGGGGATGGATGGCAGAGCCTCTCCACCCCACCCTCTGCTGTGCCTCCTGCTGCCCCTCGTCTAAACTGGTGGTCCCCTTCCTCAGGCCCTGTGGGGTCTCCCTCAGAGCATGATCCCCTGTGGAGGGGCAGGCCTCCCCTCTCTGGGATCCCCCCTCGGTCCCCAGGGTAGGCCTGGTATGAAGGGGCCACCACGCCTGGGCAGTCTCTGCTCTCCCACAGGAGCCCAGGCAGCCACAGGCCTGGCCACAGTGGTGGCCTGCTCAGGGGTGTACAGGTGGATGAGGAGCTCACTACCTCTACCAAGGGCCCTGACAGTGACAAAGTCCCTCCTCAGGTTGAGCCAGGAGTGGGCTCCTGTGATTTTGAGACCTTAAGTCACCTCGTAGGGCCCAGCAGACCAGGGCATTTCCTCTCCACACTTCTGGCGCAAGTCCTTCCCCACTGCTCCCAGGAACGACAAGGACATCGGCCACCTTCCCAGCCTATCCCTCCTTAAGACTCATTCCTGGCTGGCCTCATCCTTCCTGCCAAAATGACCCTAAATGAGTTCTTTTGGGAGCCAGAGAAAAGTTGCCCTCACCCGAGGAAGTACGGTCTTTCCCTCTACCACAGAGGGCTCCAGGCCCCCTACCCAGCCAAGAGGGAGGGAATAGCTCAGGGCTGTCTGCTCCTCACTGCTGAAGGCCCTGGGGGGCCAAGGAGGGGAGGACACATCAGACATCACCAGCCCATGTCCTGGCACTGGTAAAGACTCCTGCTGTGCTGTGCCATAGTGCGACCACATTAAGGAAAAGAGAGGGTGAGGATGGTGGGCCAGAGAGCAGGGTGTGTGTGCACGCATGTGTGCAGCCACTTACGTAGGTACATGATGCATGTTTGTGCTGGTCTATATGTGTACATATATGCATGTCTGGGTATGTGTACATGCAAGTGTGGATACCTGGGTGCAGGCTTTTATGTGCTTAGGTATATGAGCACATGTCTACACACATGTGTGTACATGTATATATACTCCTGGGTATGGGTATCCAAACATACATTTTATGTATGTACCAAACGTACGTTTTATGTATGTCTGTGTATTTATGGTCATGTGTATGTATAGGTGCACAGGCATGTGTGCCCCAGATGGTGATGTCTGTGGGTACATTTTGTGTGTTTGTGGTTGTGTGCCCACTAGTGTCCATGTGCACCTGCATGTGTGCATATGTATATGTGAACACCCTAGTGAACACATGTGCATGTATATAGTACGTGTGTCTGTGTGTAGCTCAAGTCATGGGGTCAGGAGGAGGCCTGCTCTGGCTGGGATGCCCCTCTGCAGTGCCTTACCAGGCCGCCCTCCCCGCTGCCTGCACCCCAGCTCCAGACCAGGGCTCACCGGAGTCAGACTCGTCGGGGCTTATGGAGCTGAGCAGGTCCTTCTCCTTCTCGTAGTCACCCTTGCACAGTAGCTGGCCCTCTTTGAGCACAAACTCATCGCCCTTGCGTAGCTGCCGCTCACACACGCAGCAGCAGAAGCAGCCCAGGTGATACACGCATTCCAGCGCCCGCATCACGAATTCAGTGGGTGCAATCTTCTCCATGCAGCCGCTGCACTTGGCTGCGAAGAGCCTGTGGGTGCACAGAGTCGGAGTGTTGGGTTGGATTCAGGGCTCCCTTTCAGAGGTCACTGCCTATTAAGGGCCTCTTCCTCCTGCCACCCTGACCCTCAGCACAACTAAGAGGGGCCCTCTCTAGGTAAGGAGCAAGAGAATGGGAGGGCCCTGCAGCCCTGCTCCTCTGGTTCAAAGTCCTATGACTGTTCCAGGATCCTTCCTGCTCGGACACAGTGGCCACTAGAGGGCAGTGTGCAGGGTCAGCCTTAACCTTCCCAGGGGGCCAGGCTGATCTCCACCCTGAGGAGGACAGGCAGGCCACAGGTTCTATCTACCCCCACTCTCAGGTCTGCTCAGTCTCCTCCCTGTTCCTCCCATGTCCTCACTCCCACATCTAAGCAATTCCCAGCCCTGTCCAACCTACCAACTCTGGGTTCCTCCTCTCCTCCCTGAGCTCCTGGCCCCCAGTCTTGCCCCCTCCAACCCAAATCCACACAGAAACCAGAGGGATCTTCCTAAAACACATATCTTATCATGCTGCTTCCCTGCTCTAAACTCTTCCATGGCTCCCTAGTGCCCTTAGGAGACTACCTAAGCTCCCGAGCCTGGTACTCAATGCCCTTCTCTTATAATTCTCTGCTCCCTCAGGCTGTGGCTCCATGGAATAGCCTTCATTTTCTCCAAAGCACCATCATGATAACCTTCTGATGTGTCCTTTCTCCACTTCTTGTCTTGGCTAATGCCTACTTACCCCTCTGTTTCAGTCTGGGCATATCTGCCAACAGACATTCACTGACCATGGACCTCATGCCAGCCACTATTCTAAGCATTTTATGTGCAGAAACTAATTTAATCCTTGCAACAGCCCTATAAGACAAGAATGGTTATTAATTCCATTTTAGAGATGAGGAAACTGAGGCGCTGGAAGGCAGGGTCACTTGCTCAAGGTCACATGAGTAGTAAACGATGGAGCCAACTCCACAGCCTGGATCTGATCTGGTTCCTCCATGACACAGTGGTTCCATCTCTGAGACAAAGCTGGATGGGGTCTGCACGTGCTTCTGGCCAGCGTGGGCAGGCAGGTCTGGGCAGTGGGGCCCCTCCTCTACCCAGGCCTGTTGACCACTCCTCCCAGCCCTTCTACCCTCGTCACGTGCCCTGCTCTGTGGGAACTCAGCCTCAACAACACTTTGATGGAAAAATTTATGAAGAATCAAATTATTGCTGCTGGGAGGGAATTAAAACCATTTTTCATTCCCGGAGTCCCTGGGCCACGTCTGCGGGCGCCACCTTGGGAGTGCTGCGCACATCCCATCCCTCTTTATGGCCCACCATCACGGGCACAGATTACAGCTGCAATTCTCTCCTAATCGGTTCTGGAACAGAAACGGCCATAAACGCAAGGCACTCAGCCTGCCTCCCTTCCCGGGGCTACCATCAGTGCCGCCTACAGCGAGCTGGAGGGGAGCGAGGGACAGGGCCAGCCTGAGCTCTGTCTGCCACCCTGGCGTGGGCAAGAGCACTCAGCTTGGGGACACCCCCAGTGACCCCTCCCACTCACCTCTATTCTACCCGGCAGGCTCCTACTCATCCTGTAAGGCCCAACTCCAATGCCACCTCCTCTGGGAAGTCTTCACTGATGCCCCAGTCTGGGGCAGGCACCTCCTCTATGCTCCCCTGAGCTTCCCTCTGGTCTCAGTTCCCTCTGCTATAAAGTGGGGATGTCAGCAGGACCTCCCTCAAAGGGCTGTTGTCAGGATTCAATGACATGAGCATGTAACTCAGTGAGTGAGTATCACACTGGAGTGGTAACGAATGTCCCTGTCAGCCCCAACTCCACTGGGGTTCCATAAGGTGGGACCTGGCTCCACCTAGTCCTTAAGGAAGCCTCAGTGAGTGTTCACCAAGCAGGTAAGTGAAGGCTGGGGTAGGCTGGGCACAGCCAAGCTCAGGCCAGGACGGGCAGGCGGAAGGCTCTGCCCAGGCGCTGTGTTCCAGGCAAGGAAGAGCTTTAGGCCATACGGCGCCTTTGTCAAAACTAGAAAAGGCACCCTTCCTCCAGGCTACTCATCTTGCACCAGAGTGCATGGCTCCACGAGCAGAATGTGGGCTGGATTTCAGCTCCTATGTGGCCCTTTGGCTCGGCACCCTTGTGCAGAGTACCACTTGCCCAACTGTCCATGGCAGCCTTGGGCGGAGGCCCATTCTGGTTCTCAGGCCCTAAGGAATTGGGCTGGGGAAGGAGCCCAGGTGTGCAGAACCTGCTCTCTGACATGCAGGACGCTCCTGCCCTATCCTGTCCCCGCTATCGCTCTGTCCCCTCCGCACCCTCTACCTCCTGACCTAGGGGCTTCACTGAGTCTGCAGCCTCTGTAGCCAGTGAGTGGGCAGTGCATGGCTGCATCTCTGTGCCAGCATGGAGGGGCTGGGGTCCCAGGGCCAGGATCATCGCACCCGGCAAGGAAGCCTTCTCAGGCTGGGGGGGTGTGGTGGCAGGAGGGATTGTGGCAGGGTGGGTGACCCGCATTTGCAGCCGCCACCGCCACCACTGTGCAGGCTGCACTAGCAACAGTAACAGCCGCACTAATGCCTTCGCAGCAGGGGGTCGATTGCTACTTTCTCCAAACTCATCAACACAATCTATTATTAATACTTCTCCAAGGGCTCTGTGCCGCCATTATGGAGGCAGCGCCAGCCACTCGGGGCATCATCTGTTATCTAGATTGCAAAAACTCGGGAAATAAAACAAACCGCCCGTGCTTTGTAAACGGAATGTGCCATCAGTTTGGTCTCCAAGCATCTCTCCACCCAATAAAACATCGGGGGGGATGCCATGAAATACTCACTCCCAATTACGGGGCTGCCTTTGTCTAACACGCAGGGTAAGAGCTGCTAACTGTGGGGGTGGGAGGAGTTAGGGGCACGGCAGGGTTCCCACCTCTCTGCGAGCCCTCATCCCCTTCCTCAGTTCCTCCCAACTTCCCAGAACCAGCCATTGAAAAAGTTGAGCCACAGGAGGTGACGTGGCTTAGAGCTCAATGCCTGGTTCTGCCACTCGCTGGCTGGTACTGAGCAGATAATTTCCACTCTTGGAGCATCAGCTTACTTATCTGTATAATAGGTTCAACAACATTGCCTGCTTTGCAATGTGAAAATGCAATAAGCTGTTGGGTGTAAAGTGGCGGGCACAGAGGGCATGTTCTGGACTGTGACAGGCTTTATGAGGCTAGGGGCAGATCTCTCCCCCATGAATGCTTCCAGGAAGCTGCAAATCCTGACTGGAGATGCAGAATTGCTCAAGCTGGAAGGCTCCGAGCTTTCTGCCTCCCTTGCCCATTGGGAAAGGCCTGACAGAGAGGAGAGGGTACTGAGGTTGGAGCCCAGCTCCTGACTTCAATCCTGACTTGGCCACTTACCGGCTCTGTGACCTTTTGGGCAAATTTTAGTCTCAGGTTCCTTATCTGTAAGATGGAGATAATAGTTCCCACTCCTCAGAATTGTGCTGGGGATTCAAGATGGGTGTGTTTCTGCTTCCCACACTTGGGTGGGAAGTCAGGATGGGGCAGGGCCTGGAAGTCAGCGCAGGTGGGGGTGCTGAAGCTCCATCCCTGTCTCACCTCATCTGGGGCAGGAGGCCTCAGGGCAGACAGCCCAGGAGGAGCCTGTGGCTTCCCCCTCATCTCCCTGCCCTCTCAAGTACCATTCTCCCCTCCTCCCATCTGGATGCTCCATAACCAGAGGATAGCTTTCTCACACCACAGGCACAGAGGCTTAGGGGCAATCTACATGACCCCAGCCCCTCACCACCATTTTCCACGTAAACTGCCACACCTTTGCTTATGCTGCCCCTATAGCCTAGAACACCATTTCACCCACGCCAAACCTTTGCCTGGCAAACCCCTGTTAACTGTTAAGGATTTAGCTTGGGCATCACTTCCTCCAGGAAGCCCCTCTCCAGTTGGAGATAGATGCCTCCCTCTCTGAGTTCCCTGTCCTTGTGCCCCCTCCTCCATTACAGCACTTACATAAGGACTCCACTTCATATAATTTCAGGTCCGCTTCCTCCTCCTCCCGTTCTGCCATGGTCACCCCTATTGACAGAGCTGAGCACAGGCCCTACACACACTAAGGTATGCAATAAATGTTTGTTAACTGGATACTGAACTAACTCAGTATGTATGGCAGGGCAAGTCAGTCCCTACCCAAAACTTGGTCTGCTGGGAGTCCTGCCCACCTGTCTTGGGGAGACAGTGCCTCCTGGGAGGGAAGCAGAGTGTGGGGCTATGAAAAGGGAGAGGGCCCGGGAGCGGGCAGCCTGGGGTTCCAACCTGGTTCTATAACTTTCTTGCTGTGTGACCTTGGGCAAGACATTTAACATTTCTGAGCCTCACATTCGTCACCTGTAAAATGGAAATGATTGTACCTACGGCTCACTGAAGGGTCGAATGCACATAAAGCCCTTGGTACCATGCCTAGCATGTGGAAGCTCAGCACTAGCTGCTGTCTGCCTTTCCTCTTTTTTTGGCCCCATGTGTGTCCAGAATGCTTCTGTTGACACCGTTGCTGGGTCTTGGTGGTTCTGCACTGGCAATGGGCTTACAGGTCTCAACTGTCCTTCCCTCTCACAACCACCCTGAGTTATGGACTGACCCTTCCAGCTGCTGTTTGGGCCTCTGTTGGCCTGAGCTGGAGAGCACTCCTGGCCTGCCTCATTTCTCTGTCTGTCTGTCTCATTAACATTTATTGAGAGTTTTTTTTAATAATGCTCAGTTACCATCTACCTGCATCAGCTTACTAAGTCCACAAGAACCCTGAAAGGAAGATGCTACTTCTATTCCTGTTTTACAGATCTCAGGACACCAGGGTGCAGAGGGCAGGTTGCTCCTCCAAGGCTACAGAGCACAGCAACAATCCACCCGGCTTCCGCCTGCTCTGCATGTCCAGGTGCTTCTCTGCACATCAGTTACCCGTGCCCTGCGGCGTTCTGGGTACATACTCATCTGTCTGCCCTCGAGGCTGTGAACCTCAGGAGGCAGGGACCCCATTCACCCCAAGTCTTTAGTGCTCAGCATTGAGTCTGGCCCCCAGTAGGAGGGGCTGAGTGTGTATTGTGTTTTAAAAACCAAACTGAACACCTCCCTCCCCTAAGTACCCCCACACATGCGTATTTTTTTCCCCAGTAGGATCATCTGTGATTACGAAGTGAAAAATTCCATTTTTAGGGATTTCCTTTTCTTGAAGAGTCCCAGGCCGTGAGGACACATCTCCATCTCACTCTGAGTTTTTATTAATTTATTTGTTTAATGCTCAATTTATTAAACTCATAAAGCTAATAAACAAACTGTGAAAAACAATTTTTCTAGAGCATTTGAACATGGATTACAAATCTGATTAATTTATTTCTCTTACACCATTGACAGCTGCAGGGACGAATGTAGTACAGCCGATTCTTTTACTTTGAACTTCAATAAAATTGGCTTCCTAATGTCCCAGGCGAGGCCACTCCAGCCTCTCTGGATGGGTCTTCAGGCCCAGGTCTTAGGGTCCCTATAGCATGCACCAGGCTTGAAACCCTGGCAGAGTCCCCAGTACTGGGACCTTGCAGAAGTCCCTTCTCCTCTATGGGCCTCAGTTTCCCTGTCTGCCTAATGGAGATAATGATAGAGGCAACCTTACAGGGCCAGCCTTACAAAGCTCAATAAATGGGGGCCATGACCACTGTCATCATCTCTCCAAGACATCTAGCACCTATTCACTGCTCTAAGTGGAAACTCCCCTGCCTCCTCCTCATTGTACTGCCATTCCCACACCCCGTTACAGCACTTCACAGTTTCTGAAGCCCTTGTGGGTGCTTAAAACAACTCACTCCCCATATATATGCCCTCTACTCTCAGTGGGCCTCCTCTAGCCCTAAAAAAACCCTAGTCAGCCCCTCCCTCACTACCTCAGCAGTGATTTCCAGCCTTTGCCACCCTTCTCCAGCTCTTAACCACTGCACTCCTGCTCAGCGGACAGTGTTCCCTTCCATTTCATGAGGAAACAGGTGTTTTCCTCCTTAGGAATGGAAACACCCAAAGTCTGGTCTTGCCTCCTCACCAAGGCAAATCAAATCACATGCCCTCTTTACTTCAAAATGTTCCAGAGTGCCCAACAACTTCAGACTAATGCCCAAAGACCTAATCATGGCACTCAAGGCGCCACCCACCCTGCCACATCTGGCCTCAGACCCTCTGCTTCAGCTACCCAGCCTTCTCATTGCTCCCTGAACACAGAAAGTCCCATCCTGCCTCCTTAGCACTTAAAATTCCATCTGCCTCTAAGACCTATATGCTCTTGCTCTTTCCTTTCCTTCTTGTTGAACTCCTCTTCATCCTTCAAGACCCAATTTAAGCGTTACCTCCTCTGTGAAGCCTTCCCTGATGCCTACAGACCCAGCCACTCTCCAGCTGTTTGTGTGTTTTAAGTCCTCACAGAGCTAGAAATTAGGGGCTCTATCTAATTTCCCCCTCCCCTCCACTAGGCTCTTTGGATCAAGTAGGTGGTTAGTAAATGTTGAATGAATGAACAACCTTGTGAGAAGTGAGATGGGCAACGAGGAAGGACAAGAGAGTATTGGATACTCCACTTCTGAGGGCCCAAGAATGCCACCAGGTAACCAGATATATGAACTCGTCCTTCCCTACCCCTTCAGAACTACCCAACTCAGACTCCAGTTTCCTGATTTTTACCAATGAAGCTCCATGCACACCTCCTGTTAGGCTAGGAGTCCTGTAGCAACCCCACTAACTGCACCCTCATCCCAAGTACATGGGGAAGGCATGGGGGAGGGGGACATGTTTGTCCTTAAGGACTTGCCCCTGACCATAGCTAATTGGGCAGGCCTGGACACCTGACACGAGGTGGGCCCATTGAATCTGCTATCCTTCTGTCTTTCTTCTGCTCACCCAAGAGCCCTTTGTCAGGCCTCCACCCTCAGGTGTGTGGCTTTCCACACCTCCAGCACCAGCTGGGTGGCTTTGAAGTCATATCCTTTCTTTGAACCCCAGTTTCCTCTTCTGTAAAATGGGGCTGTTGATCCCTCCTTCACCAGGTGATTGAGAATCCAGTGAGTTTTAACCCATGTGACAAACCTAACCCAGTGCCTGGCACAGTGGTGACCTTAACAGGTGTGTGTTCCTCTTCCTCCTCAGTCTAAGCCTCACCGTGGTCCCCCAGTGCAGGCTCTAGAACTTTCTCACATCAGATTTCAGTCTGAAGTCCCCTGATGAGATCATGGGTCTGTGCTCTTCCTGTCTGTCTGTCTGTCCCTTGGTAAGTATGAGCATCTGTCAGACCCTCATCCATGGCCAAATCAGGGACCAGGCAGATTCTGGGCCTGATTTCCTTTAGGACCTCTCCAGGCCCAAGACCCCCAGCCCTGGAACTGTGTACCCCATAGCCCCTGGAGCAACCACTGCTGGAAACACCCTCCTCCCTCCATGGGGACCACAAGACTTGGCCCCTGGAACCACAGTCCCTCTATCCCCACTGGCTACACCCTCTTGCATTCACTCAGCAAAATCCATGGAGGCGGACTCTGAGCCTCCTACGAATGCTGGGGGAGAGAGTCAGATCAAATTTTGCCACACGGGATCTCCCACAGCAGTATGTATGCTTTGATGGGGTACACTCAGCAAGCTGGGAGGCACAGAGAGCTGTGATAGTCAATCCAAAGAAGAGTGGGGGACTTCTTGGAGGTGACATGACACATGGTTAAGAACCTGGCTCTGGAGGGAGAAGGAATGGGTTTGAATCTCAACTGTCTGACCTTGGCTAAGCCACCTCCAGTCTTTGAACCTGTTTTCCCATCTGAAAATGGGATGACAATTCCACCTTACAGGTAATCACGAGAATGTATTAACCACTCTGCACCACACCTCCCTCTAGGCCAGTGGCAAGGCTCCCATGAGGGGACAGTTGTAGAGCACTTAGGACAGGGCCCTGAACATGGCAAGTGCACCGTGATGGGGGCTGATGCCATTATTCCTTGTGTGGTTGTGATGCCTGTGATGATAACTGAAGGATGAGCTGGAGTTGACAGGAGTGGGGGCAGGACCTTGGACACTCTTGTGGGCCCATCTGCTGCTGCCAGAGTCTACCTGTCACTTGGAGGAGCTGATTGGGTGAGAGCAGGCAGAGGGAGCTGCCTGGCCTCCTCCCTGTCCGACTCGCTGACATCTCCCCCACGTGCCTGCCACGTCCTTATCATTCCGGGTGTAGCTGTTTTTTATTTTGAGACAAAAAGGGGCCTGTTGATGGGAATCCAACTCAAACCAGCTGCAAACATCTGCTTTGATGCGGCCGCGGCGGGCTGGGCGGGCGGTGGCGGGAGCCGCAGGCGGGGGCCCCGGTGCGAGCGTCAATCACGCGGCTGGAATGTGCGCGTTGTGGCTGGGCGCTCTGACCCGCTGCCGCTGGCGCGCACGCCTTGCAGGGCTTCTCCGTCGCCTCGCCGGGCCGGGGCCGGGCCTGCAGTGAGGGCTGCCCCGGCGCTTCCTGCGGGCGCTGCGCAGACATGGCTGTGCGGGGCCGCCGCCTCCTTGGCCCTTTGATCCGGCCTGGGGCACTGTCGGGAGCCCCCCAGCTGAAGCTGGAGGTCACCGGCCAGCGGCAGGGAGGGACCGGCACAGCCGGGAGCCTGGGGTACCATCCAGCGGTCAGCCTGGCCAGGCATGCACACGTTCACTGATTCCACAAATATTTATTTAGCACCTACTATGTGCCAGGCACTGTGTAGAAGCTGGGGATAAATTCGTGAATAAAAGGGACAACCCTTCCAGGTGCCACGGAGCTTCCATTTTAATGGGTTTGGGACACGCAACAAAGAGAGAAATCCACAGAATACAGAGTATAACAGATGGTGACAACGCGATGGAGAAAAATAAGGCCGGGAAGGAGGAGGGGCAAAAAAACCCAAAAACCCATTGCCCTGGAGTTGATTCTCACTAATAGGTACCCTATAGGACACAGTAGAAGTGCCCCATAGAGCTTCCAAGGAGCACCTGGTGGATTCGAACTGCCGACCTTTTGATTTGCAGTGGTAGCACTTAACCACTATGCCACCAGGGTTTCCATGGAGGGGGCAGCAGGGTGCTGCAATTTTAGAAAATACAGAAGTGTTACTGAGCTCTGCCATTTGAACAGAGACCTGAGAGAGGACATCTATGAATACCTGTAAGAAGAAAGTTCTAAGGAGAGGGAACAGCAAGTGCAAAGGCCCTGAGGAGGAGCGCCTGGGTTGCTGAAGGCTCCTGTGACTGGAGCAGATGAGTGAGGGGAAAAGGGTAGGAGACTGGGGCAGAGAGGTATGGGGGTGGGGGGCAGATGGTGTGGCACTTTTCCTCAAGTGAGATGGGAGCCCTGGAAGGCTTTTGAACAGAGGGGAGATGTGATCTGACTGACAATTTAACCCCATCCCTCCAGCAGCTGAGTGGAGAAGAATGTGGGGAAGCGTTGGAAGTTACTGCAGTAACCCAGGCAAAAGATGATGTTGGCTCAGACCAGCTGGCAGCAGGAGGTGCTGAGACGTGGTCCACCTTGGGTGCATTTTGAAGGTAGCCGAGCTGGAGCAACCGGAAGGATGGGGTTGCCATTAAATGAAATGAAGAAGACAGTGGCAAGAGCATTTAGCTTTGAGGTGAGGGAGGGGAGAATTGAGTGTGCAGTTCTGGCCATGTTAGGTCTGAGCTGCCCTCTAATTAGTCACTGGAATCTGTCTAGGGGGCAGCTCTATACATGAGTCTGGAGTTCAGGGAGAGGCCGAGGCTGCAGATACCCATTCTGGAGCTGCCAGGGTAAAGGCATACACAGATAAACACACACATATACACACTCACTCACATACACTGCTGTGCTCATGGAACTGGCACCTGAAAATTGGTCTCCCACTTTTGGGGCTCTGACCCCTGGGGGTGGGAAGGAGATTCAGACTCTGCCCCAGGCGTCCCTTTGCTAGGGCACTCTGGAGACCAGACCTCCTCTGGTGCCAGGTAGGAGTCCTTCTTCAATCAGGGAGAGACGGTGGTCCAGGGCAGGTGGAAGGGGGAGCATTAGACCCGTCTGACCATTCTCCCACAAGCCGCTTCTGGCCCGGTTCAAAGCCTTGGTCCAGAGCAGAAAAGCGGCCAGAAGCCTGGGCCAGTGAGGCCTCAGGGAGTCTGATGCCATTTGTTAAATGTGTTTTCTGGGCCAGGCACCGAGCTAAGGGCTTTACTTGTATGATTTCATCAGCCTTTAAGTTGACTCTCCTCCCTCTTCTTTCTGCCCCTTCACTGCACCCCTTTCCACAAACTCAGTTTATTTGACGATTTATTCATTTATTCATTCATCTAACATTTATTGAGCTCATATTATTATTATTTTTTTTATTATGAGCAGGCCCTGTGCTGGGCCCACAGTAGGGACCTTCTCCCACCTGCTCATTAAACCCTTTTGAGCTGTTTTCAGGTTCTCTTCCCCCATTCTCACTGAGGTAACAGCTCTGGGTTGCCAGATCTAGCAGCTTTTATTATTAACTAAAATTTATTGTTTCCTACATATCAGGGCCTATGTCTTATTTGCACATGAACTGCTCCCCATAAGACCTCTGAAAGATGGGCACTGCTGCTCTTATTTTACAAGAGAGGAAAGAGAGACTCAGAGAGGGTAACACAACTGCTTAGTGTCACAGCTGGAGTTCAAAGCTGGGAGTTGGGCTACAAAGTTCCTGGTCGCTCTCCATTCCTTGGTGCTTGACGTTCTGGAGCTCCCGGTTCTTGAAGCCCTCTCCTGCCTCAGCCTCCTCCACCCTCCCCACTTCCTCTGTCAGCTCAGAGCTGCTGAGCCTATGATCTGGGCTGGGGTTAGAGAGGTGGGGGGTTGTGGCAGGCCACAGGGCTAACGACACAGGTGGAAGATGAGAAACTCCCACACTAAGAGGTTTAGAAGACTTTGGATTTTCCTCCGGGGTCTTGGATGGACAGAATAGGTCAAGCCCAGAGACGTGTAACCAGAAAGGGCTCGGGGATCCAGGGTACAACTTGATGGGGTGTAAATTTGGTCAGGCAAATTTGCTCTCTGACCTGGAGGTCAAAGAAGACTTCCTGGAGAAAAGGGGACTTCAAAGAATGGGGAGGATTTGAATGGGGGGAGTGGTGGGCTGGGATGGGAACAGGGGTGTGTCTGGGCTGGGTGCTGTGTAGGGCCAGTGAAACAGAGAGGCCTTTCTGGGAGGGAAAAGTTGAAAAATGAAGACCAGAAAAAAATGGAGGCCATTTCCAGGGTTAGGGAGACAGTGGGTCAGTCAGGTTGGAACATAGGTGAGCAAGAAGGGTCAGGCTAGAGCCTTGGATGTTGGGCTAAGGAAAATAAATCAGGTCTCTTTGCTCCTATTGATCCACCCATCCATCCATCCATCCTTCCTTCCATCCATTCACCCATCCGTGCATCCGCGCACCCATTGAACAAATACTTAGGCACTCTTCTGTACCAGATCCTGTGCCATGATTCCTTCTCCCGAAAAAGCAGAAACTGCCTTTTGAGCCTTTCAATATAAGAGTTTTGATTCCATAAGCATTTACCAAGCACCCACCATGGCCAGGTGTTGTGCTAGGTGATGGAGAATGAGTGGGGAACAAGACGCAGGGTCGATGCACTCAGGGAGCTCCTGCTGTAATGGGGAACAAAGAATTCCAGGAGAGAGGAGGTCTCAGAGGGAGAAATCCAGGGCATTGCTGGAGTGCATAACAGGTGACCACGTTTCTGTTTTAGCTGTACCCTTTTGACCCAAAGATTTTGGACCCCCTGTATATAGACCAGAGTTCTGGTGGCACAGTGGTTAAGAGCTCGGCTGCTAACCAAAAGGTTGGCAGTTCGAATCCACCAGCCGCTCCTTGGAAACCCTGTGGGGCAGTTCTACTCTGTGCCATAGGGTCAGGGTCGCTATGAGCTGGAATCCGCTTAACAGCAATGGGTTTTCGGTATATAGACCACAAGCACTTTAGCGTTATAACAACATTGATAAACTTCCTTTGAGCATGTGTTTTCTGGAACAAACTCCCTAAAGCAATTTAATTTTTTGATCAATTTTCTTCCTAGTGCAGTTAAATAATTTACAATTTTTTCCATTTTCATTTTTATTTTATGAAAATTATTTTCATTGAGATAAATTATTTTCCATAAAAAAATTTCAATAAAGGTTTGCTCTGCCAGGCTTGTGCCTGCTTTGGATTTCACCAATTATCAGGATTTGACTTTCCGCTTACTTTGCAGCCAGTGACATATTTTACCATGAGGAGTTTCACTGCTGTCAGTTGCATTTTGTATTGATTATTTTACCAAGTTAATTTTTCCCCAGGCTCATGTAGGGTGCTCCTCAATGTTACCAACAAAACTACCGAAGTTTATTACCATCACCTTTACCAGACAGTCAATGAAAACATACTCAGGATCAAAACCATGGAGTTAAGAGAGCCTTGGGAGTGTCTTTCGTAGGGCTCAAATGTTCAGCTGGGATCCCATGGACTAAGTCTGTTTCCTCTTGCCCTTCAAAGACAGTGACCACATTCCCTGGGACCTCCCTCTTCTAGTTAAGCGGGTTCCTCTGGCAGTTTCTCCGCATTATGGTCCCTCTCTGAAGGAGCCTACCCTCTATGTAGCCCTTAAAACATGGCACCCAACAAGTCAGTCCTCCAGAGGTGAAAGGAGTCACCTCCTCCCTTGTTCCCCACCTTATACTCCTCTTAATGTAACCAGAAATGGCACCAGATTTGTTAGCCCAGACTCTGAGGACCTCGCCAACCAGTCTCTTTCACAAAGCCTGGACTAAGTCTCCCCCTCCCCCTGCACCTTACAAACATGCTCCTGCTATTGACTTTTTGAATCCAGGTTCTGTACCTGGCGTACATTCCTACTAAAGGTCACACTCACAGGAACCAGACCAGTCCTGTGCTCAGCACTTCACATGCAGGGGCTTCACTGATGCCTCTTAACGACCCCAAGAGGCAGGAGTCCCTTCCTTATTCAGTTCAACCAACTGGTGAGGGCCAGGGCCAGGGCCCCATCCCAGGTCAGTATGGCTCGTAACTACTGCACTTCCTGCCTTCCTGGAGTTGGGGGTGGGGGTGGTTGTCGGAATATGGAAGCAGTGCTGCAGTGGCTTGGGAGCCTGAGACCTGCTCCCCTGCCAGTGGCCTCTTTGTGCCCGACTGACCTTTCCTGGAACCACAGACATCTTTCGGGGATAGAACATGTCCCCCAGCTGAGCTGACCTCCAGGGGCCTGAGAGACGAACCCGAGAAACGGGTTCATCAGAGGGGCTGGACTCAAGGCTCACCCAAAGGGGTGAGGGGGTGTGCAGGAGGAGAAATTCTTAAGGAGGCACTTGGCGATGTGGATGGCATTTAGTTTCTACCTACATCCGGGGCCCCTTGCTAGGGAGCAAAAGACGGATCTCCGAGACCACATCCTTGAGTCTGCGACTGCTCCCGGCCTGGCTCCGGCCGGCTGGGGGCGGGCGAGAGACGAGCCGTGGCGGGTCAGGGCGCAGAGCCCTGGTCCCGGCGTCCCAGCGTCCTGGCTGGGCACCGCGCACAGGGCCGCTCTCGGGACCCTCCGCCCGCCCGTTTAGTGGGTAACTGATCGCCCCACGCCCCGCCCCAGTCGCTCGCCGCCCGCTCGAGCCGCTTAATCACCGCCCGCCCGGCCGTATTAGCATAGTAATGGCCTTTAAATTGAGCCTCTTTGTTTTTTAATTAAGCTCCCAGCAGGTACAGAGAAGAGCGATTATTGAGGAAGCTGCCAGTGCTAATCGCCCGCAGTCATTTGACAATTAAAAAGCGCCCGGCTTTAACCCTTTCCCCGCGCCCGCAGCAGTTCTGCCAGCATTTATCTTGCGCCGACTGTGTGCGCGCCTTCAGGGTGCGGTCCTCCAAGCCCCGCCCCCAGCAACTCTGCGGTCTCTACTATCAGCCCCATTTTGCTGAAAAGCGAATGAGGCGCAGAGAGGGAAGGTAACTTGCCCAAGACAAACTGCATGGCTGTGGGGGAGCTGGGATGGATAGATCGGTTGCTGGAGAAATCCAGCTGCTTGGTCTTTGCGCCACGCACTGTCCCCTGCCTGGAACTCCATCCCACCTGGGGAGTCCGGCAAAATTCTCCTCGTCTTTCAAGGCCCAACCTCCATGGCAACAGCGCGTCCTTCTCTGAATTCCTAGGGCACCCTCTCCCTTCCGTTAGTTCATCCATGCCCTCAGATATTGCTGTGGTACTTACTGCGTGCCAGCGCAAGGCGGGGCGCTGAGGACAGCTGTGAACAAGTCAGAAACGGGCCTGCCCACGTGGACCTACACGCTGAGAAGGGAGACAAGCAAATCCCGAGATAGGGCCAATTGGTCCTGAGCCCCAGGCTGGGGGGTGGGCAGGGAGCGGGTCCGAGAAGGCCGCTTTCCTCAGGACAGAGTTTTGGGCTGTGACAGAGGGAGGAGGAAGAATTGGCCCGGTGAGGATGGAAAGAAAGGACAAGCCAGGCAGAGAAAACAGTAAGCGCAAAGGCCTGAGACAGGAAGAGCGTTAACCAGAAATCAAAGCACGGTGTGCCCGCTGTGGGGGGGTGGGGGGGTGCAGGGGGGAGTGGCGGTGTGTGGAACAAGAGGAGGCTGGGGAGGTGGCAGGAGCCAGCCAGAGTGTGCAGCGTCTTGTAGACCATTTACTTTAAAACTTTTTTGTTTTTTTTTAATAATTTATTTTTGAATAGACAATGCAGCCCAGGGTGTAATATTCGAATGGACCAAAAGGGGTGCACTAAGTCTCCTCCCACCCTGTCCATCCAGGTCCCTCCCCAGAGGCAACCAAGGTCCTTGTGAGCCTCCCTCCAGAGATACTTAATACACAAGCAAGTGGGCATCTATTATTCCCCTCCTCCTGCCTTTTTTATTTTTATGAGAACTAGCTGAGGTTCTTTTCCATCTTTTTTTTTTTTTTTAACACAAACAGTAATACTGCATACTGTAAAAGCTGTTCTGCTCCTTGCCCTCATGCCCCATAACTGTGTTGGAGGTGACTCCGCGTCACAGCCTAGATTACAGCAGCACCATACACTAATTGTATGGCAAACCCTAATTTACTTAACCCGTGCCCTGTGGATGGCCTTGTGGGCCATTTAAGGGATTTTTGTTTTAATCTCAAGAGCCACAGGAAGCCATTGAAAGTTTTAAGCTGGGAATGGCTTCAGCGATTTCCGTTTTTAAAAGATCGCTTCAGCTGCACAGCAGGGACAGAGGAGTGGGGGGCAGCGCAGAGCAGGAGTGGGGAGGCCGGCTAAGAGGATCACGGTAGGCACCCTGCAGGTGAGAGGCACAGGGGGTCCAGGCCAGGAGTGCAGGAGTGGGAGAAGGAGGTAGGTCATTAGGGTGATGTAAGGTGTGAAATGAAGGAGTGCTTCAGGCGCAATAATTAAGGACTTAGTTGCTAACTGAAAGGTCGGCTGTTCAAGCCACTAGCTGCTACCAGGGAGAAAGATGTGGCAGTCTGCTTCCCTCGAGATTACAGCCTAGGAAACCCTATGGGGAAGTTCTACTCTCTCCTATAGAGTTGCTTTGGGTCGGTATCAACTCAATGGCAGCCAACAACAACCCAACAGCGTGTGAAATGGACAGGGTTTAGGGGTGGATGGGGGAGGAGGAGCCTAGGGAGGAGCCATGGATGAGAAGAGGATGGAGTAGGGATGGGCGCCCATGTGGAGATGCCAGGGCAGCAGTCGCCCTGGTCACATTGCGCTGACAGCCAGCACAGCATCTGATTCATCACTGGGGCTGGGATCTCCCCCCAAGTCTGGCTATTCAGCAGCCTGAGAGCAGGTGGATCTGAGTCAGCTCCCCCACAACCAGCTCCAAGCCCTCATCTCTACCTGTTGGCACTGCAGAGGGGCCTGCTGCCTGAGGCCCCGAAATCCCTTTTCCTTCACCCCAGGCTAGGCTGGCACTTGTGAAGAGGGGGCAGCCCTGAGAAAGCCTGGTGGCTGGGTTCTTAATAAATGCAGATAAGGTTCCCAGGACACAGGTGTGGGGGTGAGGAGGAAGACTCTGGACAGACAGAGGGACAGATTCTGCCCCTGGTCAATACTGGGAGAAGTACTCTTCTCTGCCACTGGCTTCCTTGTAAGGATGGGGGCTGACTGGGGGTGTCTGAGATCCCCTTTGCCCTGTCCCCGAGGCACTGTCCCTGACTCAGAGCTAGCCAGCTTCTTCTTCAAGCTAGACCAGGGAGGAGTTGGGGTGGGGTAGCCAGGATCGACGCCCTCTTACACTCATGGAAGGAGGCAGTGGGCATGCGGCACTGCAGGCAGTGAGGGGTTAACCATCCTCCCACCCCCATCTATCAGCCAGCATCTCCCAAACAGACAGACAGACAAGGCAGCTGTCCAAACAGGCCTGTGTACCTGTCCACAGCCGCAGAGAGGACAGGGCAGTGGCTGTTTACTCTGCTTCCCCACCCCGCCTCCAACCCACACACTAGTGTACACACACACACTCTGGAAGGGACCCAGGCTGTGTCCATGCACTCTCCCCTTGGGGATGCTGCCTCCTGCACTGACCTCTCCTGCCACCCCTGAGGGAGAAGATTCCTGAATACTCATCTCTGAGATGAGGGGTGTCCTTGCACTGGGCTCTAGCCTGGGGGTCTTAGGAGCTGGTGACCGAAATGGTGGGCTGGCCCAGCTGAGCCACAATCACTATGAGCCTGTGGACCAAGAGGCGAGGCACCAAGGGAACCAACTTGCCTGAAGGAGTCACAGCACAATGCTCACTCCCAGCAATGCTCCTAAGTTCCCACTCTCTGCCAAGGGCAGAAACTGGGCACCTTGGAACCTGGGAACCTGGCAAGCCAGGGTGTTTGGGGAACTACAATCCACATCACCTCTTGGCAAAGTCTGCTCAGGGCAGGCATGGCTCCCAAGGAGGGCTCCCAGGGCTTCCCGGGCCCCCATGGCAGGGCCCCTCCTCTACCATCTTCCTCACAGCTCCCTAGACAGCTCCCCCCTGAACATCCCGACACTCCTCAAACCCCTCATAACAAATCATCTCATTGTCTGGCCTCCAAACCTGTGTCTCTTCCGTGCCTCCACTTCCCCGATGGCAACACATGCGTCCTTCGCCTCTGCCTGAGCATCACCTCGGGTCCTCCTCTCCCTTTACACCTGTCCCCACATTCAGCCCCTTACGCAGCTCTCAGATCGGCCCCCCTCCCTGGCGCTGAGTTGTTTGTGAGGCCTGGATATGTTAGGTACCCATGAAGTCCAGGTACCATGCATGCTGCGGCCACCCCCTTCCTTCATTAGTGCTCCCCACTCACTGCTCCCCACCCCAGCTTCCCTCAAATGCCCTTCCCCTTAGGAGGTGTGGGGCTCCTTCTGCACCTTGGCTCTTTGGCTCTTGGCCTGCTCCAGCACTGCCTGCTGTGTGCCCAGCTCTGGGCCGAACACTGTGCATGGATTTATCTATTCCCCCTCAGGGGAAATGACTCTTCCCATTTCACGGATAAGAAAACTGTGGCTCAGAGAGGTGACATGCCTTCTGTCAAGCCTCAGAGCTGCAAAGTGCCAGAGCCCCACATAAGAATCAAACCGGTTTGTGCTGTGATAAAGAACAAAAGGAGCCTCTCACTTTGTATGTGAGGAGAGTTCCTATCACCATGCCTGGCACAGGTGGACACTGAAGGATTCACATTTTTTACCAAGTCACTGTTGCAAGGTGCTCCATGGGTCTGTGGATTTCACAGCCCGGCCATCACCTGCCTCAGAGCTGGCATTATGGGTGGGGGGTTGTTGGATAAAAGCAAAAGCTCCCACTTACCTAGCGGTTCCTGTGTGCAGGTACTTTCTCTGTTCCACTTCACCGGGGGTGGGGCATCGAGGCTCAGAGAGGGACAGTCTTGCCCAGGAGCATCCAGCCAGACATGGTGCAGTCAGGATTCTGTCCCAGGCTGCTTACACCCCCCAAGCCAGACTCTGGACCACTCCTCGGCACCCCCTCCCCGTCCCAATATGACATCTTTACAGCACATACTGGGCCTGCGAGGGCCTGGACAGGGCAAGGAGGGGGGTGTAGGACACCTCTCAAGTAACGGATTGTAAATTCCTGGGCCCCAGCTTTCTATCCCTAACAACCTCCTCCCAGGGCTCGCAGCGCCTGTCCCTTCGCAGCCAATTTAAATGAGGGGTCCCAGACCCTGGGTGTAAAGCATTCCAGACTTGGGAGAGGGGCAACTATTGTTTCTCTGGGAAAAAAATAAAATAAAATAGAATCAACTGGGTCTCTGCAGCTTCTAATCACTCTCACATGTGCTGTGTGGTTCCTGCAGAGGACAGCCCTCTACAGTGTGTGAGCCCCTTATAGACACGAAACTGGCTTCTCCCTAGACCTGTGAGGAAGGGCCCTAATTCCCATAATACGGTGGAAGAAACTGAGGCTCAGGCAGGAGGAGGAGGGAGCTAACATTTCCTGATCACCCTGTATGTCAGACACTGGCTCTCATTTAGTCCTCCCAATAACCTCATGCTTATGACGACTGACGATCCCATTTCACAGAGGGTATAACTGAGTCCCTTGCTTAAGGTCACTAGCCAGTAGGTGGCAGAGTCAGGAATCTGCTGAAGCTGACAGGCCCTGTGGTATTTGAACCTCGGTTCTTCTAATTCTGAGCTGGAGACCTTTGCCCTGCCCAGTGTGGCCGTCCCATGTGGGGAGTGTCCACTGCCCCTTGGAAGAGACCTGGTCCCAGCAGCCCTGCCCAGGCAGGTCCTGTCACAGCCGCAGCTGGGACCTGCGAGCATCAAGGCTGGTTTTTAATAAGGAAGATGTATTTACTCGGAAGCCCTGGTTCAGGAGGAGGGGGCAGCAGACGCTGCAGACCACGATTCTCTCCGCACTTATGGTGGGAGGAAAGCGGAGGCCTGGCCAAGTGGCCTCTCAGCCGCTGGGGGCCTGGGCTGCGGGGGGCCGCTGCCCCAGGCCTGCAGGGAACTGGCTCTGCTCGGCCCTCACTCTCTCCTCGAATAAGCCCACAGGATATTACACTGCCTTTGTGTGCCTGATGACCCAGCTGCTGGTTATTGAAAAATTCCACTGCTCGGCACAGGGCAGGCCTGCTGACCCCTCATCCCGGGACGCGCCTATCTTTCAAAAGATACGGGATTAGAGAGCCAGACCCAACCTGGAGCAAAGCCCCGTCTGGGGTGTCTGTGTTTTCGTGGCCTCTCGGGATACTGGCTGGAGTGGGCTCTTGGCGCAGGATTTAATTAGTTGGAATCAGTCTGCGATTACTGCGGCGACTATTTACCCAGCCACTCTGCAGTCTGAGCCCTGCTCGGAACAAAGATGGGCCCCTCGGCCCTGGCTGGCCAAGCCAGGGGCCCCGGCTGAGCCCAGACCCAGCTGCTGGGAAGGGAGGGCTGAGGGCCTGGACAGGCCTTCTGCTGGCACACCTCATTTAGCCAATATTTGTGGGTTTTCACAATGCAAAGCATCTATGTGGGGCTTTTAAAAAATTAAAGCATCTCCAGAAATTTATGGCTGATTTCCAATTGTAGCCTACCCCTCCCCAAGGCTCTGTGGAGGTGGCTGTGCAGAGCCAGGTTTACTGGGGTGGGATTGAATTCCTGCTGGTGGCGCAGGTGAGCTGGGTGTGGGGGCTGTGCCCAGGATGCCAAGCTCTCTGAGAGCTGGGGAGGTGCCCCTACCCGGATACTTCCCTTGTCCCCTACTCTGCAGCCTTGGATGCTCCCCTGGCTGAATGTCTGTATGTCCTGCCTGACCCCTAGAACCCCCAGACTGTAGTAGGACCTGGCTCAGTCAGAAAGATGAGGGCTTGCACATGCCTCCTGCCCCTCATGCCCACTCACATCCACATGGATTTGCCTGTTACATGTACTTCCACCCATTGTACGCAGGTCACCACACATACAAATGCCTGCAATGTACAACTGTATCGCACACGCCAACAGTCTACAGGCCCCACCCATACCCACATACACATGACTGCCAGCACATATGTGCATATTGGCACCATATGTGCACACACTTGTACATGAGCATGTATACCTGCTCACACCTACCTATACATCTGTATCTGCTCATCTCTGCTGTTTACACATGCCCACACTTTGTTGTGAGTTGCTGCTGAGGTGGCTCCAACCTTATGTATAACAGAATGACATGTTGCCTGGTTCTATACCGTATTCATGATCCTTGGTGCCCATGTGTACGTGTATACAAATAGGCCTACGAAGATGAGTATGTTTGCACTCGTATGCACAAACACACTGTCCACATATACTCACGTGCACACCTATACATGCCACCTAAACAAAGGACTGCATATGTGTACAACCGTGTATACAGGCCAATCTCTGTGCACGTTCACATACACATGAACCAGCACAAGTGCTCACACACCTGCACACACACACATGCATACCTAGAGGGAAGCCACCACCTCTATTGACATAACCATATATTAGCCATGGGAGGATACTGGGGCTGTTTCAGGGCTCTGCCCATCCCGCCTCCCCACCCAAGTCAGGGGCCTGCTTTTAGGGACCTCATCCTGCTGACCTGCATTCTGAAAGGTTGAGGCACAGCCAGAGATACTCTTGGGTATCAGATTTGGAGGGCCCTCCCAGTGCCAGGTTTCTGGAAAAGCTTCGAGGTTAGGGGACCAGTGCAGGGTTGAGGCCTGGCGATGTCAGTCTGGCATGTCCCACCCACAGCTGTCATCAACCCTCTGCCCAGGAGCCCTGCCCTTGCCTCCTCTGAAGACTTCATCCCCTTCACCTGCATCCCCAATACCTGCTATGTTCAGTGTGACTCCTGTCCTGCCTAGTGGCCTGGGGTGCTTGGGGGTCATTTTGGCGACCTGGGTAGGGAAGTGGGCTGCCCAGATTCAGAGGGACTTTGGGTTCCCATGACCTCCCTTTCCGCCCCACCCTAGATACAACTGAACCCCAGTGCCAAATGGCCTCACGAGTACATAGGCAAGCACAGGGACACACACCATAACACATATGTGTACATGTGCACACATACGTGGACAGAGAGTCACATATACATAAGGTGTTAGGAATGCCATCTCCTTACACAAAGAAACATGGGCACATACAAAGGTGCTCACAGGCACCTGTGAACACACAGGGTGTGTATAGACACACTCAGAGGCGCACAGAAGATCCAGGTATACACTCACACATAAGAAACACACAAGAACACAACACCTGCTGGACACACAAGGAAACAAATAGACACATGGAACCAAAGGCACATAGGCCCACGCAGGTATCCATGCAGGTTGCAGGGACCCAGGAACACACCTAGACATACGTGCACATATAACCAAAAAACCAAACCAAACCCCATGCCGTCGAGTCGATTCCAACTCATAGCGACACTATAGGACAGAGTAGAACTGCCCCATAGTTTCCAAGGAGCACCTGGCAGATTCGAACTGCTGCCCTTTGGCTAGCAGCCCTAGCACTTAACCACTATGCCACCAGGGTTTCCCGTGTACATATGCACATATGCATATCATGTAGGAAACTCTTTTTTACAGGAGAAAAAGTCTGGGATAGGAAGTTTGGCTCTCCTGAAAGTGTCTACTCAATTGTGCTGCAGTGTGGGGGTAGGGGGTAGCAGGGAAACCGAGCCAGAGGGGAGTGATCCACCCACAGGCAGAGGTAGTTGGTGGCTCAGTCAGGGACCCTGACTCACTGACTGCTCCCTCTCTTCTTCCCACTCGGAGTCCTTACACTCACAGAAGCCACCAATCCCCATCTCTGCCCTCCCTGGCCAGCCCTGCTCAAGCCTCACAGGTCCCCTTGCCCCTTTGCCCCATCTTAGACACCAGGAAGTCCCAATCACCCCCTGGCCTGCCTGCCCTGCTATTTCCTGCACATGCTGTGCACCGTCACACCAGGCCTTTATCCCTGCCGGGTCTGCTGCCTGCAACGCCCAGCGCCATCTTCTCTGCCTGTGCAAGCTACTCTCCCGCCCCTCCCACCCTCACCATCCCTGCCTCATGCCCTCTGGCTGCAGGGGCCAGGGCTGTTCCTGGCTCAAACTGACAAGAGAGCCCCTTTGCTGGGTGGGACTCCAGCCTTGCCACAGTCTCTGGGTCCGTTTCTAAAAAGCAAACAATTTGGACTGCAACTCGGTTTCCTTACCCAGTAAAGCATCCAGCATGGTTTAACGAAGGAGGGAAAACGCAAAATGCTTTTTCCAACACTGCGGTTTGTGAAAGGAACCTGTTCTCTGATGATATCTCTCTCCCTGTTCGAATATCGCATCCCTTGCTAAGCACTACCCCAGAAGGGCCTGGGGGTGTGGAAGTGGGACAGGGGTGAGTGGGGAGATGATGGTGGGCTCTTTGGGGTCTGGAAGATGTAGATTCAATTCCAGCTCTACTTCATCCTTTCTTTGTGACCTTGGGCCCGTGACTCTGCCTCCCTGAGCCTCAGTTTCTTCACCTATACCATGGACATTATAATCTGCCTTTGCAGGGTTGTGGTGAAGATACAATGTATGGTGAATGCTGAGAGCCCAGGATCATGCTCAGGAAGTGGAACTCCCTTGTCAGCCCCTCCAAAGCCTAACTCAGCTGCTGTCCTCCTCCCCAGAGACACCCCCCTCAGACACTGAGGTCCCTGCAGGCCCCGGACCTGGGTAAGGACCCCACCCCATGAACCCCAAACAGCAAACTACTTCCTCAGCAGTCTTTCTCCACCCTCTCACTCCTGCCCTGCCAGAATGCTCAGCTCCTCTTCACCTCCTACAGCTGCCCACCTCTCACCTTCCCGCCAGCCACTCTCTGTGGAAACTCAGTCCATACTCACTGGTGCAGCATCTTCAGCAGGTATGTCCTTCCTCAATCAACCCAGCTTCCTCTACATCCCCAAAACTACCACTCAGCTGAAAATGTACAACACCTCCCACCCAGGGCCTCATCCATTCATTCAACCAACCAATGTAGCCACTACATGCCAGGTACTGTGCAAGGGGCTGGACATCTATGCTCACACCCTCCCCCGGCATTTGCCGCACAGAACCATTCCTTTTTGGAAACTCCACACAGGCGCATAGCCTCGGTCTTTCCACATTATTTGCAGGTTCCTGATTCTCCACCTGTTCTTAGTGCCAGGACCACCAGGGTGCTGTCCTCCTATCCTCTTATGGCTTCAACTGTCACTTTGGTGCCAAAAGCCCTCCAACCACCACCTATGGCCATTCCTCCAAGCTCTTCCTCCTCCCCCAGGCTCCAGACCCCTTTACCGTCTGCATCCTGGGCTGCTCTGGGTGGATACCCCGGGGCAGCACAGGCCCCGCGTGTTTTCACCCCAGCTCCAGTCACACAGCACATGTGCACAAAGATATATGTACCAGGACGCTCATTGATGTATTGCGTGTGTGACGGCGAAGAGTGGAAACAGCCCAAAGGGCTGTTAGTGGGGAAATGGGTTAATAAATCCAAGCTCACCCATTCCCTGGACTGTTATGTTGTGGTCACAATGAGGGAGGTAAACCCCCGAGCATGACATGGGCAGATGTCCTCGGCATGCTGCTAAGTGGAACAAGCAAGTGCACAGCTCAGCACTCCAGAGAATACGCAGATCCCATAAGAATGGAGATGAATCGGGTGCACAGGACACCTTGCACACATGTAGAAAAACGTCTGGAATGTTACCCATCAAACAAGGGACTGTGGCCACCTCTAGGAAGGGGGTCGGAAAAGGGGTGAGGGCTGTTGCATTTTGTTTAACTGACTTCTGCTCTGTGAATTTATTTTACAGTGAGCAACAATGACTTTTATGATATATAAAAGAAAGAAAATGCCCCAATCCAATTTGTAATTTACCCCTAAGCTCAGCTCCCCTGACCAGCTCCTCTCATTGTGACACCCGCCATTCTCTCAGTGCCAAGGTCCAGAGCCTTAGAGCCCTCAGCCACTCCTCTTCCTTTCCCAATCTTCTCATACGGCACCCCTGCTGGCCCTTGTTCCTTTGCTCCCCCGCTCCAGGCCCTGACACTGGCCCCCTCACCTCTCCCCACCTGACTCCTGGCTGTTTGGGAAAGGAAATGAACTGGAACCAACCACACCTCTTCAGAAGTCTTCAGGGGCTCTCCACTCACACTCAACAGGACAGAGCAGCCTCAGCTCTCTAGCGTGGCTTACAAAGTCCTCCTCAACTGGGCCCAAGCTTTCCTTTCAATTTTTTTAGTATATGTAAAGTGCTTAGAATGGGCAAGGCCACAGACGTATTAGCTGTTACTGTTATCACTGGAGCCCTGATGGCACAATGGTTAATTGTTCAGTTGGTAACCAAAAGGTCAGTGATTGGAACTTACCAGCGGTTCCATACAAGAAAGGACCTGGCAATCTGCTGTAAAGATTACAGCCTAGGAAACCCTATGGGGCAGTTTAGCTCTGTAATATGGAGTCGCTTATGAGTCAGAATCGACTCTAAGGCACACAACGATTATCACTGCTATTACTTTAACCACTTGTCACATTTCCACTCTTCCTTTTGCTCTCTTTTCTTTCTTTCATTTTTCTCCTTTCTTTCTTTGCCCCAATTTTCCCTCTTCTTTTTCTGTCACTGCTTCTCCTTCTTTCTAGAAACAGACTTGAGGCTCTAGCAGCACCAAGGCAAGCCTCTCTGATGTGCCGGGCTCCCTTGATGGCCTTCACTCCTCCCTCTCCAGCCACTCTGGGGCCTGAAATCTGCCTAGTCTGTCTCTGGGCCTTTGCTTTCACTGCTCCCTCTCCTTGGCTGTACTCTTCCCTTTCATCCTTCAAGGCTAAATGCCATGGGAGCTTCCTCCAGGGAGCCTGCCCATCCCCTGGCATCCTCCTGTGGGCTGCCAAAGCTCCTGGGTCCCTGGAAGGTGAGGAGCTGGGCAGCAAGACCTGAATTCAGATCCACTTTCTGCCTCTCATCAATTCTCTCCCATCTCAGTTTCCCCATCTGTAAAATAGGGCAGAAATAGTAGTTACCCCGTAGGTTGTTATGAGGATCACTGAGACCAGGGGTGTAATGCCCTCAGCACGGCACCTGGCACAGGGAGGGCCCTCTACATGGTACTAGGATGAAAACTATTCCACCACCTCTTCTTCCTCCTACCTTTGTTTCCCGCAACCCATCACAGCCTCTCCACACACACTTCTCCTGTTTTTTTTTTGGTCAGCACTTGAATTAATCCTGGAGACAATGGTACAGGCCTCAGGGAGGACCGTGCTCCCTTGCTAGGTTTGGGGGGGGTGTCTCTAGGCAGAGGGACACAGCTGAGAGGCCCCAGGCTGGCATGGCTGGCCCTGCTGAGGAGGCTGGGTACCCAGGGGCTGGCAGGGGGCAGCTGGTGCCTGCTCTGTTCAAAGATCAGCGATTCTCCACGGCTGGAGAGGGGCGGATTGTGGGTGTCATGCAGCACCCCGCCCCCCTCCCCAGCCAGGAACACACGTCACTCACAGGATGGGATGGTAGGGATCAGAGACTCAGCTACCCCGCCCCTGCAGCCCAGCACAGTGTACCGGAGGGGCCTTTGTTTCTCTGGAAAAAGGGGCTGCCTGCCCCCCTTCTTCAGACGCGCCTTCCTGGAACAGCCCAGGCAGAGGCAGCCCTGCTGGCCAGAGGAGCCCCGCACTAGGCAAGCCTTTTCTCCAACACTCAGTAAATACTCAGTACTGCATTAAAGCAATAAATAGTCATTTTAAGGAAACCGAGACTCAATTTAGCCACCAGAGTCAGGAGCAGCGGTTAGCAGGGCTGCGGAATGTCACCACACAGCTGGCAGCCCCGCCCCCGCACCCCAGCCCCAGCTCGGAAGGGGGAGGCCAAACAATGGGCCATGCCAGGCTGCACCGCCCCTCCCCCAAATCAGGTTACTGTGGGGGGAGCCTCCAGGGGGAGACTCAGTTAAGCAGGCAGCTCCAGAGAGCTAGAGGAAGCCAGAGAGGCCAGAGGGTATGGTGGGAACACCCCACCACCAGCTGAGGACAATAACAACAACACTAGTCGTAGGATAACAAGCGATTCCCACCGAACAGGCACTTGCTTGGTGTCAAGCCTGGCATTAAGGGCAGTACATGCATCATTTTATTTAATGCTTCAATTCCTCTGATGGGGTAGATACGACACTTTTATCCCCAATTCACAGGTTGCCGCTCAGGAATGCAAAGTACTTCAGTGAAGGTCAGTTAAGACTTGTGCAACCTGTGCAGTTATTAATCACCTAGTGTGGTCCATTCTACAGATAAGGGAAGTAAGACTCTGAGCAGGAAGGAACTTGGAGGTCACACCACTTGGCACCCTGTGCATGGTTTCTCGGCCTGGTCTAGAGGGGGAGGGATGTGTTGCCTTCCACCCTGGGGCTGCCTGGCTGACCTGGTAGGGGACTGGGCTGGGCTGGGTGGGGGAATTGGGGGGCCTGCGCCTGTGACTTGGCCTCCGGAGTTATGTGGGCAAAACAAACAAGGCTCTTCTGTGAAGGGCTGGAGGATTTGTGCTCATTGCCATAGAAACCGCACAGAGCGTGGGGGGGAGGGGATGCTGGCCTGTGGCTCCCCTTTACAGACGTGGGACCCCCACAGCCTCAGACCCAGGGCTATCTGTGGGTGGCCTGAAGGTTGCTGGAGAAAATGAAAGGTGGCTGGACCAGCGTCCCCTCTCCACCTGGCATCCCCCTGGTTAGGGCTGGGAGGGAAGAACCTGGCGTGCCTGGTTGGGGCTAGGGCCCACATGGGATACGACTCAGGCTCGGTCTCTGTGGGAGCTTTGGCACAGGCAGGCAGAGGAGCCCTCTCAGTCAGGATGTGCCAAATATACCAGGCAGAGATAAGAGTGGCAGCTCCTACCAGCCAACTAAAAATAGCACCATGCTGGGAGACACAGGCCCCCAGGAAGGAAGGGGAATTCCAGAAAGACAGCCTGGCCCGTTGCCCCTGCCCCACGGGTGGTCTGCTCTCCGATGAGCCCACTTCATGGCCCCAGTGCCCCATCTCAGGAAAGGCACCCCAAGTATGAGGACCAGCCCTGTGCCGGGCACGGCCCGGCAAGTGATCTGCAAGCCTGGCTTCATCCAAAACAAACCAGAACGATGATGATAACAGTAGCCACGGTCGTTAATGTTTAGCGCACACTTCTTATGCGCCAGGCACCATTCCAAACATCTTATGTGTTTCGTCTCATCATAGAAACGAGGAAAGCCTACTCCTATCCCCACTTTACAGATGAAGAAACTGATGCTCATGGAAGTCAAGTTCTTTGCCAAGGTTACACAGCTGGGACATGGCACAGCTGGGATTTGAAACCAAGTTGCTCTGATCTGAGAATTTTAAACTTGTGGGTTGTTCAGCTGAAGAAAGCAAGGCTCAGGGCGGGGCATTCAGTTGCCCCAGGCCACACAGCACCACAGCCAGGATTAGAACCCAGGGTTTTCTGACTCCAAGGCCCAGGCCCCTCTCTAGACCCCACACTAGTCACCACAGCAAGTGTTGTCCTCTTCACCAGCAGTGTTTGGATTGTGCCTGTTTATTCTTCCCACTTGGCAGCCCTGCTCCCATCCCAGCCTCCCTCCATCTGTTTGTCAGGTCCCATCTAAGCTGAAGGTACCAGCTTCCCTGCCTGCCCCTGGTGGCACAGCCACACCCGGAGAAAGGCCAGGCCGGGGCCTGGGGCTGCCCTGTCTAGACACTTCTTCAAACTCGGTAGTGGTGGCTGATGGCCACTCTCGAGGGCCTAGCCAGGCTGGGCCTGGCAACAATGGGCCCTCTGTGCCCAGGTTGGAGCCTGCTCTAACAGGCCGTACACCAGTTCCCAGCCAGCCCTAGCCCCACATACTTCCTCCCCTACCTCCCCAGCCCCCTGTGCCCACCCTGGGAGTAGGCATCCTTCCCCCTGAGGGCAGGGTGTGGGAGCTGCACATGGGCAGACCAGGGAACTGGTTCTGCTGAATTCCCAGGGTTGTGCTCCTAGGCTGGGAGCCAGGAGGTCTCCAGGAGCAGGAACCAGGCCAGATGCCATGCACAGACCATGGTATTTCAGTCCCTGGCACCTCACCCTACTTTACAACTGAGGAAACTGAGGCTCAAAGGAGGCCCCTGGTGAGGTTCCTACAGTGAGTCACTGAGAACTATAAATATATGAATGTTTCCTGGGTAGGCATAATAACAACCAAACAACAACCATTATCACTATTACTATTATTGTTATTATTTGGGCACCACGCACTGAGCATTTCCTGGGGTTAGGCCCTGTGCTAAGCCCCCACATGGGCCATCTCTCTCAATTAACACGGCCTCCAGCACCCAGCACCCAATTAACGCCATTTGTGCAGATGAGAAAACTGAAGCTAAGAGCGGTAAATTCACTTGCCTAAGGCCACACAGCCGGCAAGTGGCAAAGCAGGGACTGGCAGTGGCACCCAGGTTTGAGGTACTAGGTCCACCTGCAGGGGGCTGAGGATATGCGCTTTGATGTGCGGTGCTCAGCAGCCCCGCAGGTGCCCTCCGTGCCTGGTGGGCCTAGCACTGGGAGAAAGGCCTGTTCCCACCACTGTTCCGCCTCCACAATCCCCGCATTGTTGATTCATTAGGTAATTTCCCTGGAAGCACCAGCTGTTCAGAGGGTGGTGAGATGAGTGATTGAGGCGGTTGGGGGTTGTGGGGGCCACTGGGCCAGGAGCACTGCAGGCCTGCCCGGGGTTGGGGCAAAGGTCGAGCCTGGCCAGGTGTCCTCCCTCCCCACTGTGGCGGCCACACCTTGCAGAGACCCCTCAGGGCTTCGAGGATACTGAGGGACAGGCTCAGCCCCTCCCACCAAGGCCTGGCATTCCCAGGTGCCTCCTCAATGCCGGGCCACAGCCCCACCACAGGCTGGAGGGCAGGGAGGGGCGTGGGTGCTCCACAGGGCTCCTTAGAGCCATGGGCTCCCTCCTGGCCAGCCCAGCTGAGAGGGGCAGGCGAGGAGGGAGGGGCTTCCTTCATATATGGCTCCTCTGAGGGAGCCTCTCCATGGCCTCCGGGCTGGCCCATTAAATCTGCTCCTTTGCGCAATAAACAGACAGCGACCATGTGCTGCAGCTCAGCTTCAGTGCCCCCCACACCTAGCCCTCCGCCCACCACACTTGCAGCAGCTGCCCTGGAGATGTCTGCTGCCCCATCCTGGAAGGCTCAGAATCCTAGCCTGGCCCTGAAAGAGCTCCTGGTGAGAAGCCAACACAACTTCAAAGGCTGCCCTCCATGGAGGTGTCCACACTAGGCCCCGAGGTCACCCTGCGTGGGGTGTCCATGCTGGCCCAGAGGTAACTGTGTGTGAGGATGTCTAAGACGGTCTGGGGGATGCCCCGTGTGAGGCTGTCTACACAGCATCAGAAGTTGTCCTGTGCAGAGGTGTCCACACTGGCCTTAGAGGCTGCCCTGTGGGGGAGTGTTTTTCCACTCCTCTTCCCCTGGATACCTCTTACCCACCCTAGATCTTCACACTAGTTTGCGGGACGCCTGGTGTCCCCCACTGGGTTAAGCACTCCTGTTCTGACTCTCCACCAGCTGCCTGTGTGTCCCCCCGTTACGGCACTTACCAAGAGCCTCAGGAGGACATTGCCTGGGCCTAGCTTGGTTATGGCTGCAACCTCAGCCCCAGCCCATGCCAGGTGCTCAGGGAATAGTGGTTGTTAAATGAAGGAAGGAAGGGATAAAAAAATAAAACAATTAAGTGAAGATCACCCAAAGTGTTCACAGTGGCCTCTGCAATCACCCTGATGTACTGTGTTTCATGTCTTTCTCTGGTGCACACTGTGGGTGTTCTAGGCTTCCATACAAGTGCTTTACAAATATTAACTTTATCAACCCTCACAACCATACTGGGAGGTGGATACTGTCACCACCTCAGTTTACAGATGAGAAAACAGACACAGAGAGTTTAATCAACTTGCCCACAGTCCCCCAGTGGTCCAGCTGGGGTTTGACCCTAGATCACCTGGCTCCAGCATGGATCACTATACTGTACTATTTACATGGGCCTCAGAAGTGACTTCATTGGCAGCTCCAGGTGGGTCTATACTGACCATAGAAAGCTCACATTGCCTTAGCCACACTAGGACAACCTGAGGCCAGTGTAGACACACCTTGCCAGAAGAATCTCTAAGAGCGGTATAGATACCCCCACCCAGGACAAAATTCTAAGGCCAGTGTAGACACCCCCACCCAGGACAATCTCTAAGGCCAGTACAGACACCTCCACCCAGGACAACCTCTAAAGACATGCCAGTGTCTAGGATCAGAAGAGTGAGCAGGATCTCTTCTCTGACCTGAGTGTGGAGGCGGCTGGATGGGCTGGAACTAGCCATGCTGGGTGCGGGTGGGGGGGGTGGGGGGGGTGCCTGCAGGGCTGGTCCATCAATAGCCCAGCTGGGGCGAAGGAGGGCCTCCTGGGGGCAGTGTGAAATTGCCATTTTCCACTGAAGGGCTATTGCTGGAGGGAGCCTTCCTGGGCCCAGCTGGGAGGGGGTCAGTGGGCGCCCCTGGACATGTTCCGAACAGGCCTGGGACCCTCCTCACCAGCTGCCCGGCACTGGTGGCCAGGACAGGAACCAGACAGGCTGGGGGCAAGAGTTGCCCGAAGCTGTCTCGCACTGTGGGGGCAGGGGGTCCATTCAGGCCTGTGACAGGGCCCTTCTGGGGACAGACAAAAGGCACCAGGCTCCTGATGATAGACAGCAAGGAGTATGCCTGTATCTGTGTGTGTATATGGGTGTGTCTGCATGTGTTTGCATGTCTCTGTGTGTGTGTCAGTCCATCTGTGAGTGTGTCTATCCATGTGAGTGTGACTGTGTGTGAGGGAGAGGAGGCCCCAGCAGACCCACTCGCTGTACTCTGGCCCCAGCCCTAGGGACACACAGTCTCTCAGCCCCCTGAAAGACCCTCTCCATTCTGCACCCCAGCCCCGGGTCTGACCTGCTCTGTCCAATGCAGGATCTCCAGGTGCCTCAGCCCCCCGTACAGACTCCTCTCCTCCTGACAGGAAGTCCTTCCTCCCCATCCCCCAAACCAGGCCTGAGAGGGGCAGGGGGGTCTCCTGATTTGGATGCCTGGTTTCTCCTGCTGCAATTAATGCAAATGATTTTCCGAGGTTTTGGCTTGATAATTTGATTATTTGTTCAGCATTTATCTTAAGCAAAGTGGATGACAAATAACTGCAAACTAATGTGATAAAAACCATTTATAAAGCTGCCTCGTTCGGGGGCCTTCCTCTAACTATTTATGACAAGGTAATAATGCTGCTGCGTGCGTCCGCCTGACTTTAAATTGGTTACTTAGAGGCATGATGGATGAGAGGCGAGGCCACCTTCTTCAGAGGAGAGCTCCTGATTTCTGATCTCATTTTTGAGGATAATGAATTATATCTAATTAGTCCTTTCCAAATCTAATCAGGAGGTGGGAATTTGGACTGGAGGGAAGGGGCTACCAGGTGGGAAGGAGGGCAGAGGGTCAGCAGGCAGGGTGTCCTGAGACCCCTGGAGGCCCAGCTGCCTGGGGGAAGGGGCTGGCCAAATTTGAAGCTAGCTTGCTCCATGCCCTGACCAAAGGGATCTTCCTGAATGAGATCTAGATCTGACAAGTCCCTGCCTGGCTTTAGTTCCTTCCTGGCTCCCTTTTCCCAAATGCTGAATCTGGCATTCAGTGCCCTTTGCAGCCTTGCCCCATCCTAGCCTGTTGGCCTCATCTCTCACTGTCACTCCCCCTTCCCAGGACTCCACACTCCTGTGATTCAGCCACTACATTCTCTAAACACAACATCCTTACCCATGCCTCTCTGGCTCTGCCCTTCCCTACTGGGAGTCTCCAGCTCCACCTTTCATGGCTCAACTTCCTTGGCCTCTCTTCTGGAAAGGTCTCTCCCATCCCACTACTACTCCCTCAAGTGAAGCCCTAATACCCTCACTCACCCCTCTGTGTAAGCTCTGATCACTAGATTGCTAGCCCATGCTGGTCCCTGGTGCAAAATGAGGAAGGCATCCCTTCTTCTGGCCAGGTGAGCAAAGTGCAAGGTGGATTTCAGCACCCCCTTTTTTTTCTTTTAGCCAGGTGAACAAAGTACAAGGGGGACTTCAGTACCCTACTTATTCCCTTGGCTGGGTGCCCCGTGCAGTGAACAACGTGAATAGCAGCACATGTACAGTTCTAGTGGCTTGAATAAAATTGGTAGCTCCCTGGGGTTATCTCATTTATGTTGTATGCCTAGTACAGTAGCCAGCACACAACATGTTCTAATTGATTGCCTGTTGAATGCCTGACTGAATGGGTGAATGCATCAAAGAAAATCACATCAAGACCCTCCCAATTCCAAAACTCTGGCCCAGGAGACATGGTCAGGGCATCCATGCCCCTGTGAAAGTGGCAAGGGTTCTGTAGTAGGGATGCACTGCTGCCCTCCCTCAGAAGGGCATCCAAAACCCATGGGTTTCTTCCCCACCCTCACCCTGGCCCAGAATGCAGACAGGCAGCCCCTCTTTCTTGTATAAGGGGATCTGAAAAAGAGTCACTATTGGATAGCAGATTTACACATTATGAAGAGTTCTGTTTACAGAGAACTAAAGGTATGATCAAATTCTCTAGTACACTTTGCCTTTTTTGTGCATTTTGTGTGTCATATAAAACACCTGCCTGGTCTTTAAAGCTATATCTCCAGTGATTTTATGCATACCATGTTCACGTTTTTAATTTCATTATTTTCCTTCACAGTCAGACAGTCCACAACAGGCAAGCTGGTGATGTCTACCTTCATGAAAATACCGGAAGTAGTGCTTTTATTTTTCCCATTTACCACTTGTTTTGATTTTTAAAAATCTCAGAACAAAATGTAATAAAATATTCAAACAATTACACAAATGCCGCTTAAAAGATGACAATGGGGCCAGATGGCTGGCCAGGTGAGTGCCACCTCCCAAGAGTGTAATTTGTTCTTTCATCAGGTGATGGGCAAAAGGAGGATCTGTGGATGGAGGGCGGTTTGGGGGTATCAGTATATAATACTCCAAATGTGGCCTCATAAAGTCTAAGGTCTGGTGTTCCTCTAACTCAGTGGTTCTCAAGCGGGGGCAATTTTGTCCCCTAGGAGACATTCAGCAATGTCTGAAGCCATTTTTTATTGTTACAACGGGAGCTGTGGTGCTGGTGGCATCTAGTGGGTAGAAGCTGGGATGCTGCTGAACATCCTGCAGTACACAGACAGCCCCCCACATCAAAGAATGAGCCTGCCTCTAACATTAGTAGTGCTGAAGTTGAGAAACCCTGCCGTGTGACAGTTTTAGACTCTTGTCAGAGAACTCAAGTTCAAACCAGCCAAGGGCAGGAAGAGCTGAGGAATGGGCGGGAGGCATATGCCACCACCCCCCTGTTCGGCTCCTGAGCTCTCCGTGACCTGGGTCTTGTGAGCTTCCTGGAGCATCACATCCCTTCCTCAGCACCATGTTGTTTAGTGCTGTGGAATTGGCTCCGACTCATAGGACCCTATGTACAACAGAACAAAACTGCCCCGTCCTACACCATCCTCACAATCATTGCTATGTGTGATCCCATTGCTGCAGCCACTGTGTCATTGCTATGTGTGTCCCATTGCTGCAAGCATGACGTTCTTCTCCAGGGACTGGTCCCTCTTGATAATACATCCAAACTATGTGAGACAAAGTCTGACCATTCTTGCTTCTAAGGAGAATTCTGGCTATATTTCTTCCAAGACAGATTTGTTCATCTTGGCAGTTCGTGGTATATTCTATATGTTTCCCCAACACGATTCAAAGGCATCAATTCTTCTTCAGTCTTCCTTATACATTATCCAGCTTTTGCATGCATATGAGGCAATTGAAAATACCATGGCTTCAGTCAGGTACACCTTAGTCCTCAGAGTGACATCTTTGCTTTTGAACCCTTTAAAGAGGTTTTTTTGCAGTAGGTTTGCCCAATGCAATACATCATTTGATTTTTTGACTGCTGCTTCCATGGGCGTTGATTGTGGATCCAAGTAAAATGAAATTGCTGGCAACTTCAATCTTTTCTCCATTTATCATGATGTTGCTCATTGGTCCAGTTGTAAGGACCATTAAAAAAAAAAAAAAAAGACATTGCCATCAAGTTGATTCCATCTCATAGTGACCCTATAGGTTTTCTAAGGCTGTAAATCTCTATGGAAGCAGACTGCTACGTCTTTCTCCCGGGGAGCTGCTGGTGATTTTAAACCATTGACCTTTCAGTTAGCAGTCAATTGCTTTAACCACTGTGCCACCAAGGCTCCTTATAGGGACAATATCCCCTCTGAAATGCCTCCTCCAAGTGGCTTCTGAGGTCTTCCTCCTTATCTGTTGAAACCATAAGCCCTATTGAGAAAGGCCTCTGCTTAAGATCTTTTTAATATTTCATTTCATCAAAGGTTTGGTGAGAGCCTCTGATGGAAGGTACCAGGCAAAACCTAGGGATCTGACGCCTGACCATTTTCCATTCCTCATATGAGACACCTGCTGAAAGTAAATTTGGGACCAGGAAAAAGTCTCTCTCTCAATGAGAGCTCATCAGACAATGTGAATTCTCTACCCTATCCTATTTTCCATCCTATCTTGGCTGCTAGGCTGCTAAGAGCTCAACTTTAGCTTCTCTCTTGCTAAGTTATTAGCCTAGGTACTTCATTTACTTCCCCTGTACTCTCTAGGGATTTGATCCTCTGCTTTTTTGTTGTTGTTATTTTGGTAAAATATATAAACAAAATTTGCCATCTTAACCATTTTTAAATATACAATTCAGTGACATTAATTACATTTACAATGTATGCAACCATCACCACTACCTATTTCCAAAACTTCTTCATCACCCCAAATAGAAACTCTGTACCTGTTAAACGGTAATTCCCCATTCTTCCCTCCCCCCGAGTCCCTGGTAACCTCTAACTTACTTACTGTCTCTATGAATTTGCCTAGTCTAGGTATTTCATATAAGTCGGATCATACTATATCTGTCCTTTTGTGTCTGACTTATTTCCCTCAGCATATTTTCAGGTTTATCCATGTCATAGCATCTATCAGAACTTCATTTCTTTTTACACGTGAATAATATTCCACTGTATGCGTATAACGCATTTTTTTAATCTGCTCATCTGCTGAAACATAGTTGGGTTGTTCCCACCTTTTGGCTATTGTGAATAATGCTGCTATGAATTTTGGTGTGCCAGTATCTGTTTGAGTTCCTGCTTTCAGATCATTTGGGGATATACCTAGGGGCGGTATGCTAGGTCGTATGGAAATTCTGTGTTTAACTTTTTGAGGAACCACCAAACTGTTTTCCACAGAGGCTGTACCATTTTATATTTCCACCAGCAATGCACGAGGGTTCCAAATTCTCCACATTCTTGACAACACGTGTTGTTTTCCTTTTTTTATAATGGCCATTCCAGTGGATGTGAAGTGGTATCTCATTGTGATTTTGCTCTTGCCTTTTTTTTTTTTTTAAATAATCTTACTGACTCTGCCTCCTCTTGGAAGCTGCCTCACACTTTAGGAAGTAACAGGTGTCCACTATTAATGAAGAAACAAACTACCATCCAGGAGTGGCCATGAGCCAGTCACTTTGTGAAATCCTTGCCTACTTTATCATTTTCTGTGATCAAAACTGCAGCCTTCAACAACATGATGAATGTAATCAATGTCACTGAATTATACATGTAAAAATTGTTGCACTGGCCAATGTTTTGTTATATGCATATAGGTATATTTACCACACACAAAGAATTTTTTTATTTTTATTTTTTTAATATTTACCACACACACACACAAAACCCTGCAGCATTCAATCTTGTGATATACTAAAAACCACTGAATTGCATACTTTAAACTGGTAAATTCTAGGTTGTGTGAAATTTTATGTGAATTACATCTCAAACAAAGCAAAACCCGCAGCATTAAATCTCCATTCCCAAAGAGAGAACTGAGGCTTAAACAGGTGAAGTGATTAGTTGTCAAGGATTTCATTTAACTTGGATCCACAATCAACAGCCATGGAAGCAGCAGTCAAGAAATCAAAAGATGCATTGCACTGGGTAAGTCTGCGGCAAAGGATCTCTTCAAAGTGTTGAAGAGCAAAGATCTCGCCTTGAAGACTAAGGTACACCTGACCCGAGCCATGGTACTTTCAACTGCATTATATGCATGTGAAAGCTGGACAATGAATAAGGAAGATCAAAGAAGAATTGACACCTTTCAATTGTGGTGTTGGCAAAGAATATTGAATATACCATGGACTGCCAAAAGAACGAACAAATTTGTCTTAGAAGAAGTACAGCCAGAACACCCCTTAGAGGCAAGGATGGCGAGACTGCATCTTACATACTTTAGACATGTTGTCAGGAGGGATCAGTCCCTAGGGAAGGACATCATGCTTGGCAGAGTCTGCAGAAAAGAGGAAGACCCTCAACGAGGTGGACTGACACAGTGGCTGTAACAATGAGCTCAAGCATAACAACGATTGTAAGGATGGCGCAGGACTGGGCAGTGTTTCGTTCTGTTGTGCATAGGGTCGCTATGAGTCGGAACCGACCTGACAGCACCTAACAACAACAACAAAGGTTCATTTTTTATTCAACAAATATTTCTCCTAGCACCTACTATGTGTCTCTTAGTCTACTTCCCAAAAAAAAAAAAAAAAAACCCAAAAAATCAACCTTTGAAAACCTTATGGAAATTGTCACGAAAGGAGAGACTGGAAGGAGGGAGCGGGCTGACTCATTAGGGGGAGAGTAAGTGGGAGTATGGAGTAAGGTGTATATAAGCTTATATGTGACAGACTGACTTGATTTGTAAACTTTCACTTAAAGCACAATAAACATTATTCAAAAAAAAAAAAACCTTATGGAGCACAGCTCTACTCTGACACACATGGGGTCGCCATGAGTCAGGGTTGACTCAATGACTACTGGTAATGGTAATACCATGTGCCAGGCACTGTTCTGGATGCCAAGGATACATCAGGGAACAAAATAGCAAAAAACTATCCCTCTGTGCTGCTTACATCGTGGAGAACTTCTCTGCCAGTAAGGAGCAAAGCCAGGATTCCAATCTATGACACCAGTCATCCTGAAGCTTCCCTGCCTGCCTGTCTGTCTTCCCTCCTGGGACAGAACTCTTCTGTGCTGGGCAGGTGCCTCCCAACTTCAAGCATCCCAGTCAGCTCCCTGAGCCCCACCCAACAGCCTGTTCTACCCGCTCCTCACTGCTCCCATCTTGCCTGACCTCTCCAGCAGAGCTAGCTGGGGACCTGGGCAGTGAGGGAGCATAGATATTTGGATCAATGTCACCACCACAGGAGAGCTGAGGGGCAGGGTTACAAGGGGCACCAGGGCTGAGGGGTGGTCAGGGCTGAGCTGGGGATACCCTCCTGGCTATGGCCCAGGCCAGGGCACGTTTGGGGACCTCTGAAGAGTTAATCATCCCATAACAAAAGCACAGCCCTTTACCATATTTACACTCACTAGTTCCCCAGCTCCTCCTAAGAACCTCACAGGGATGGTATTAGCATTGTGCCCATTTCACAGGGTAAAGCGATTTGCCCAGGTTGGCTGGAAACCAACAAATCCAGGATTGGGTGTCACACCTGTCCCTACTCTTTCCACTGACCCACCCTGTCTCCTGTGGTATGCTCAGGACCTGGCAACCAGAAGGCACTCAATAGTTGCTCCCTTGTTTCTTTCTCTAGAACCAGGTGCTCAGGCCTTGGTACTCAGGTCAGAGGGGAGAAGGCAGAGGCAACATGAAAAAGGCCCCCATTCTGGGATGTGTGGCTACAGTTTGGGCTGGAGTGAAGCAAATAGTTGCTCCCTCCCCTGCCCTAACCCCTTGCTTCCTGTCCCCACCCTGAGCCGGGATACCAGGCCCACCTTCGTACTTACCTCCCACCCATCTGTTCATCATTCACACAAACTAGGTACGGGTGCCTGCCTTCCACCTCGTAGACACAAGGTTCACAACACTGAACCAGGCACAGTCTCTGCCTTCAAGTTATTTGCAGTCTCTGGGAAGGCGGTGAGTAAACAGACCATGACAATATGTGTGATCGGGGCCAGAGTTGGGGAAGACCATTCAAGGTGCCACAAACCCAGGCAGTGTCAGGAAGGCTCCCTGGATGTTACACTCAAGCTGAAACCAACAAGAGGGGCAAAAGTCACCCAAAAGGAGCCAGCAAGGGTGGAAACTGCACCCCGCAGAAGGAATGGCATGGCAGTGTGGCATACTGGGCCCTGCAAGCAGCTCAGAGCAGCTGGAACACCCAGTAAGGGCCAGCGAAGTAGGCAGGGCAGAACTTGCAGCCAGCATGCTCTGTGTTCTTATCCTAGGAAAAGAGGAACTGTGGGCGATCTGGGATATGGTAGTGATGTATGGGGATTTGGGGGTGGCTAAGTTTGCATTTGAGAAAGCAGGCCAGGTGGCAGCACACTGGTGGATTGCCAGGACCAAGCCTGGAGGCTGAGAGCCCAGGTCCAGTGGACCACGAGATGGATGAGCCAGGGCTTTTATGGGGGCGGGGGGAGTGTGGAAAGGGAAGAGTTCTAGAAATGACTGGGAAAGTGAATACCCAGGCGTTGATGACTGTAGTAGGGGTTGCGGGGAGAGTAGAGGTGAGAGGTACCAAGGCAGTGCCCTGACTTTCAGCTTGGAAGCCTGATAGAGGAGTCATTCACTAAGATTAACCCTGGGGGGTTAAGGACAAAGGATGGGAAGAAGGTGGCTGTGGTTATAAAAGGGCGACCCAGGGATCCTTGTGGTGATGGACCTGTTCTGCAACCTGGCTGTGAGGGGCTGATACACAGACATGAATGTGCTAAAGCTTCATGGAAACACACACACCCACATACAGACAGGTACATGTAAAGCCAGGAAAACCTAAACAAGACCAGTGGATTGTATCAATGACAATATCCTAGTTGTGATGTTGTGCTACAGTTTTGTAAGATGTCACCACTGGGAGAAATTGGGTAAAGGGTACAGGGAACCTGTCTGTCTTATTTCCTACAACTCCATGAGAATCTACAATTATCTCAAAACAAAAAGTTTCATTTAAAAAATCTACTTGGGGGGAAAAAAAACAGGGAGCATGGGTTTGGGATGGGGGATGGGTATCAAATTAAGTCAGCTCCTAGCACAGAAAGACCCAGGTCCCTTGGCAACTCTTGGACCTGCTGTCCTGTGCTGGCTTTTGGGCAACCCCTGGCCCTTTGGGCTGGGTTTCTGTTTCAGTCTTGCCTCGCTCCTTGGGCTGACCTGTCCTGCTCACCTGATTTGGCCTCTGTCTTGGTCTCTCCCACAGGCTTGCTCTTCTCTATAAACACCTTAGCCCTGGGGGCCACACGAATGCACTGGCATCCGCCCCTCACTGTCCCTGCTATAATGACAAGTGAACTGTGACGCCACTCATCCACCCATCCCTTCATTCCCACAGGCCCCAGGCTGACTCCCAGATGGAAGACCCAGTGTCTGGCTACATGATGATACAGGTGGGGGCAGGCTCATCATGACACAGATCAGGGCCAGGACCAGCATTACCAGGGAAACTGAGCAGCACCTAGTCCAGTCCCAGGCCCAGAATCTGTGCCCCTTTCTTTTGTCCGCTGCCCAGGGCATCTGCTCTGTGCCCACTCACATGTACAAAGTCACCCACAGGTAGAAGCACAAACTGACACATAGATGTGCACATGTGGACAGATACACAAGACACACAGAGCCTCATGGACATGCATAAAGACGTGTGCACGTATGTACCATCAAGACGTGTCCACATATATATCGTCAGCTGTGTTCACCGTGGACACATGCACCCTGGGGCCCCAAATCCGCCAGGCTGCCTCCCCACCCCCCACCTGCAGGAAGCCTTCCCTGCCAGGTGCAGTTGTCACGCCCCAAACAAATCCCCAGCTGATAAGGAAGCTGCCTTTGAACGGGAGCCCTTCCCTCCACTGTGATCAGATAAGCAGGGAGGGAAGAAAGAGAAAATCCCTGCTCTTTCTCCTCCTCTGACTCCTGCTGCGCTGTGGCTCCAAGCATAGGGGCTGCCTGGAGGCCTGCAGCCCCCTCCCCGCCGCGCCCCCTCTCAATCATGCTGCGGATCACAGGCTGGTGACAGGCCGCTCCTCCGGTTTAGATTTCAATGGGGAGATGATGCAGCCGCGGGCAGCCAAGCTGGGGGCCTCTACACCTGGGTCTGATGGGCCACTGGGCCTTTCTTTTGGGGACCCTGTCTCAGGGGTCCTGGTTTATAGGATTTCCCTAGTTTGTGGGCCCCCCCAAGCTCAAACCCTGGCTTGTGGGAACCCCCATTCAAACTAGGTTGTGGGATCCTCCCCACCTAAGACTCTGGCTTGTAGGTCCTCCCATCCCCTGTCTCCAAGTCCGCTGGTTTGTAGACCTGGTCAGGGCAGACCCCCAGTTCAGGGCCTGGTTTCTGCAGATGTCCAGCTCAGACCCTGATCTGAGAGATCCTCTTCTCAGACAGCCTGGGCCACATGGTCCTGTTCTCAGACGCTCTAACCTCTGAGCACTCATATTTCAGAATCTAGGTCTTTGCCACCCCTCTCCTCCCCACAGACCCAGGCACTGAGCCTGAGGAGGCATCAGGAGAGGAACTGCAACCTGGGGGAAGGGGTCAGGCAGGGCGGGGAAAGGGGCAGCATTCCCACGCCCTGCCTGGGGCTGAGCTGTAATTAGAGGTCTCAGGTGTGTGTGTTGTGGGGAGGGGGTGGGCCTGAAGGACCTTTGTTTTGTTTATCCTTCACAAAGACCCCCAACAGGGGTCTCTTTTGGGACAGCCCTTCGATCTCAGCTCTGAGCTGATCCCAGCCTCCCTGTACCCCTACCCTGCCCTATGTACCCCTACCCTGCCCTATGTACCCCTACCCTGCCCTATGTACCCCTACCCTGCCCTATGTACCCCTATCCTGCCCTATGTACCCTGCTCTGTGCCTACCAGCTGCCGACTGAGGAGGACAGCAGCCCTTGGGTTGGGGATTTGCATGGGGTTTGAGGCTGACAGATAGGCTGCCCTGGAGCTCAGGGCTGGTTGGGAACCCCCTCCCGCTCCAGACCCTTCTTCCAGGTGCCTCCTCCCATTCAGCTGACTCAACAGAAAACCCCATGATTTATTTATGCCCAGGAGCAGCCTCTGCCCAGGATGCAGGATGGAGGAGTATCCATTCAGCCCCAGAGAGGAGAGGGAAGTGGGGGAGAGGCAAGCAGAGGGTGAGAGAGAAGAGACCTGGCTCCTCTACCCTGGAGCCCCATCCCGACCCCTGTCCCCATGTCCCCAAGTCCCCAAGTCCTACGGCGTCCTTCCCCATCACCGCTTCATCTGGGCCTTACCAGACCCAATTACTTATAATAAACAATTCCGTTTATCTTTATCAGAATCATTATCTAAATTGGCTACATGACACATACTGTTCTCTAAGTGCGCCCCGGGGAGGAGGGGCCATAAAAGCTGGGTTCTGCACTCCGTAATTATCCCTCCATGGGCCATAAACCATTACACTGGTGTTTAAAATAGGTATGGCGAGCAGTTTCCCGGCCCGCTGAGGGCCGCCCCATGCACCCATGGAAAGGATGTGCTCAAAGTTTTGCTGCAGCCAACAACTTCCAGCCGCTCAGCAGCTCCTAACGGGCTCCTGCTCTGCTGGCCTGCTGGCCGTGAAGACTTTGGGAAGGCCACACCAGGGCCAGAGCAGTGGGCAATGCCAAAGCCAGGGAGGCAGCTGTGGGCCAATGCTGGGGCTTTCCCTGCCGTGCTCCTGGCATAATTAATGTTCTCTTTCCAGGACCGCTCACTTTCTCTCCCCCGCTGCTGACTTCGGTTTTCCTCACTGTTTGCAGAAGTGCCTCCACCACCCGTGGGGCTGGTCTCCCCCTTGCTGTCCCTAGGGAGGCCCATGTCAGCATCTTGCCTGTGATTAAAACAAAACACTGGGCTGCCCCTTCAGAGCCCCTGCCTACCATTCAGCTGACCTGTCAGAGCTGAGGCTCTGGCCCTATTTTCTCAGAGGCCCCTGCTCCCTATGGCCCAGAGCTGACCTGGCCTGTGTGCACAGCAATGGTCCGTGCCCCTGGCAGCCGGGCCCCAAGGTGGACAAGCTGCCCAGACTCTTGTGCAAAACATAGAACAAAAAACCAAAATCAGTTCTCATTGAATTCCAACTGATGGTGACCCCATGTGTGTCAGAGTAGAACTGTGCTCCATACGGTTTTCAGTGGCTGATTTTTCAGAAGTAGATCACCAGGCCTTTCTTGTGAGGTGCCTCTGGGTGGGCTCAAACCTCCAACCTTTCAGTTAGCGGCCAGGCACATTTCCAGAGAGTACAAATGGTCAAGGATTGAACCATTGGTTTTCCAGGTTTTCATCCACTGATTTTTTGGAAGTCCATTACCAGGCCTTTCTTCCTAGTTTACCTTAGTCCGGAAGCTCTGCTGAAACCTGTTCAGCATCGTAACAACATGCAAGCCTCCAACAACAGATGGATGGTAGCTGCCCTTGAGGGACACTGGCCAGAAATCAAAGCCAGGTCTCCCACATAAAAGGTGAGAATTCTGAAGCCCCTTTATCTGAGGCCTCCTATGCCCAGCCCACTGAGGGACAGGAGGGTGCTGTGACACAGGCTTCTCACGGGCCTCTGCCTGAGGGCACAGGGAAGAGGATAGGTGGGAGCTCCCCAGGCTGAGAAGCACGGGGGAAGGACATTCTTGACAGCAAGTACAACAGGTGCAAAGGTTTGAAGGCAGGAATAAAACTGAAGTTTGAGAACAGTAAAAAAATTGTGTGCCTACAACAATGGTTCTCAAAGTGAGGTTTCCCAGAACAGTGGCCTCAGCATCCCCCGGGGATATCGTTAGAAACGCAAATTCTTGAGCCCCACCCCAGACTTACTGAATCAGAATCTCTGGGGCAGTGGAAATAACAATCTGTGGTTTAACTAGGGCTTGGAACTGGTTCGTTCTGGTTCGAACCCCTGCTGAGAATTTGCATTTCCACCCCAGGTATGCTGAATCAGAATCTTCATTATCCCCAGGTGGTTCTTATGTATAACTTCCTGGGAACTTGTTAGAAATGCAAATTTTCAACAGGGAACTCATTAGAAATGCAAACTCTCAGCAGGGGTTCAAACCAGAATGAACCTGTTCAAAGCCCTGGGTTTAACAACCCCTCCAGGTAATTCTGATACTTGCTCAAGTTTGAGAACTTCCATCACACATGGGAAAAGGCAGGGAGAAAATTAGAAAGGTTCCTAGAAGGTCTTGAGTGCCTGGAAGGGTGCTGGAGAGCTTGGAAGGCTTTTAAGCAAGGGAGTGACAAAGTCGGATTAGCATCTTAAATGTCCACTCTGACTTCACGTGGAGGGAGGTAGATGGCAGGTAGGGAGGGCTGGAGGAAGCCATGTAGTTGTTCAGAGGAAGGATGGTGAGGCCTGGGCTGAGGTTGTGACTGAGGGGATGAAGAGAAGGGAATGACTAGTTCGAGTGATAGTCAAGGGGGTCAAGTGGCCAGGATGTAGGGGGTGAGGGAGAGAAAGGTATCAAGGAAGATGCAGGTGATTTTGACCTTAGTGCCTGGGGTGGTGGTGGTTGCCTCTCATCAAAGTAGGCAGCAGGGAAGCCCAGTTCTCAATGGGTCGGGATGGGGACCATGACTTCAGATCATGCTGGCTTTAAGGGATCTGCAAAGCCCACACACGAGGAGGTCCAAGAAATAGTCAAAAATGCTCCAATGTGATGGACCTCTGGATCTGGGGGTTGCCTGAGTACAGAGGAAGCTAGAAACCATTGCCTCCCTCCACCCAATACTTGGTCCCCCAACTTGCATTCTCTACATTTGCAGCCTTTCTAGTCCTAGTGATCCTATGGCTCTGGGATGCCTGTATCCACCACTGGCAGCCAGCATCTACCTGACTCTAGCCATCATCTCCAAATGGAGAGTCATCCACCCATCCACCCATCCACCCATGCATCCAGTTTGCTGCCTAAGGTGACACAGCAAACAAATGGATAGAGTTGAGATTTGAACCCAGGTCCTGCCCCCACCACTCCACCTAGATGGCATCCATGTTTTCTCCAGCTGCAGAGCTCCAGCCCCGCCTGGTTCTCCCAAGGCAAGAAGGAGACAGCGCCCCAGGGGCTGGGACCTGCCTTTGAGGGAGGCCCAGGGAGCCTCGTGGCCTCTTTAATGCGCCAATAACTCATTCCCTGGGTTCACTAATGTTCCCGGCTATTAGCGCCAAGCACAGCTAAGCAAACTACAAAATATTCCTCCGACTCAACAATCAATTTCCATATTGTTACAAATGGAGTCCACGCCTGCCATGGTTCATTTTTCTTCGAGGTCTGTTTTTTTTTTTTTTTTTCCTTCCCTTTACCCAGTACAGTTATGAAGTCATTACTGGGTGTTATGAATTTTGCAAAGTGCTGAAAAAATAAAAATGCATACTGCAGAGTCAGGGCACATGCTGGAAAGCTGTCTTTTCTCATCACACAAGGAACTGCCAGAGCAGAGGAGGGGAAAGGCAGAGATGGCAGGTCCTCGGGGACAGGGGGATGGACAGGCGGGGGCAGATGTCAGATCTCTGGGGAGAGAAGTCTGAGTCCCTGTGAACTCATCCAATCCATCCTCAGGGCTGATCCCACTGGGGATTTCCCAAAGGACCCAGTGTGAGCTTGCAGAACTAGGGCCTGGGATTGTGCTAAAACATCCTGATTTCCCCAAGAGTCTGGCAGCCTCATGCGTGGGCTGTGGCTTGATACAGCCCTGAGCAGGAGCTGCAAGCTCTGAGCATCCTCCCAGGGTGGTTTCCCCCTGCCCTGCTGGATCCTGGGTGTTTGTCCAGCCTCAGACGTGGAGTCACTGACCATTCCCCAGGCCCACCAGGCACTGTTCCTCATCTCTGGGTATCTGCATACACCTGCTGGCAATGCCTGTCTCTCTCCTACAGTCCATTCAGTGAACTCCAGCTCTCCTTTCCAAATGTAGTCCTTGTACCTCTGTGCAAAGCTGCTGTGCAAGGATGTTCACCACAGCAGTATTTGTAATAGTAACAAAGAGGCATGAATCCAATTGTCCAACGATAGGGGACAGGTTTAATGAAAGGTGGCCCAGTGGGCAGTGAGGTGGAGCTGAATACATCAACATGGAAGGAACTTCCTGATAAGAAATACAAGTCTCCTCACTGTGTATGTAGCACAATCCCATTTTGCCAGAAAGTTATGCACGTAGAACTGAATATAAATGTGTGGGACAATGTCTGGAGGGATTTATTCCACTTTCTAATGGAGTTTATCTCTCGGTACTGGGCTTCGCTGGTGTGGGGGAATGGAGGGTATATTTTACTTCTTTGTTTATACATTCTGTATTATTTGAATTTTTCCCAGCATATACGGCTTTCGTGATATAATAATGTTTAAAAAGATATCTGTTCAAAAGAGTGAGCTTATTTGTTTCCTCCTACAGAAAACCTTCTATGATCCACCAAAGCACAATGTGTTAGTTCCTCTATTTAGGTAATACCTGAACATTGACCTGGTGCCATTAGAACACATATCATACTCTATGTCCCTGCTGTTAGACTGTAATCTTCTCAGTGTAGGGGTCAGTTGTGCAATTTACCTGAATATCTTTAAAGCCAGCACAAGGGGTGGAATGTGCGCTCCATGAGGGTAAGGACCCAGTCACTAGAGCGGGGCCTGGCACAGAGAAGGAGCTCAAGAGATATTTGTTTACTGGACCATGTGTTTGGCTCTAGGGAACACTGTCTCCAAAAGCCAGGCTCTGCTCAACCCTCACCAGCCAGAAATGGAACCCAGAGGCTAAGGGGTTGCCTTACAGATGTATAGAGTGGCTCTGGCCTCATGGGAGAGGTTTATACTCTACCTAATTATCTGTCTACCTGTCTATCTCCCCCACTGGGCTGTGAGTCCATGAGGGCCGCCTAAGCCTGTAGGTTTCACTGCTTTGTCTTCGTTTGCCTAACACAGGAGCTAGCATGGAGTGAATATTAAATGGATGAATGGGTGGAAGGGTGGGGGGATGGACGGATGCACGGATAGATAAGTGGGTAGGTGGATGGATGGACAGATAGGTGGGTATATAGATAAATAGGTAGATACATGGATGGACAGACGGATGGATGGGTGGGTGGGTAAATGGATGGATGGATAAATGGAAAGGTAGGTAGGTGGATGGATAAAAGAAGATGAGAGGAGTCAGTACACCTTCTGCTTTCCTAAGCACCTCAGACATTCCTCTTGTCATCCACATTCTACTCTGGGACATCCACCTGCATAGCAGTAGAGCAAATTAAGGGTCTCCAAGAAAAGGAACAGAGTTTGGCCTGACATTCTGCCCCTGGATATACTGCCATATAGCCGGGAATCTCTGGCTTCAAATCAGAAGTTAGAAGATTCTAACCCTCTCCCCTAGATTAGTGATCCACTCAGGGAATATTTATTGAGCGCCTACCGGGTACCAGGTACTGTACTAAGCATACTGAAAAAGCCATGGCAGGTCCTGCCCTCCCTGAGCTTACACCCCAGAGGGGTGCAGTGGAGCCACTTCCCTGATCCTCCCTCCTTCCCTCCTCAGCTTCTCTCTGTCTAGCCCCGGCTCCATGAAACAGTCAGGGTACCATTGCTTCCTGCTTAGAATCCCTCTGCAGCTCCCTCTGTACTCTGGAGTCAATTCCAATCTTAAACATGGCATCCAAGAAGTCTGAGGACAGCCCTGCTTCCTCCCTAGCTCCACCTAGGGCTGCTCCCCAGTGACACTATCCCTTGCTCTCCACCATGATGCCTCTGGAAGGCAAGTCTTCCACCCTTCGGCCTTGCAAGCACCAAACACAACCGTCTTCTCCTGCATGAATCTTGCCCCATTCCTGCCAGCCCTATATGGTTGTTCACTGAACAGCAGTCTGTGCTCATCTTGCCAGGTCTTGTACCCTGTGGGTCAGCTCAGTTAGAGGTGACCCTGCCCCATACCAGGCCCTAGAGCCCCCCTCTAGCACAGCCGGGGTCACCCTGGGTTTGGCATCACCAGTGTCCTTGTCTGTCTCCCACACCAGACTGGATGCTCCCCAAGGACAGGGTCCAGTCTGAGTCCTACTGGTGTTCCTTCACAGGACTGGATGGGTCCAGAGGAGGTGCCGGTGAGGGGTCTGCCAAGCACCAAGCACAGAAGGTCTAGAGAAAGGTGCCTGGCCTGATTTGGGGGAAGTGGTCTCTTTGAGAGGTGGGCTTCTTGGTCTGAAGAAGGGACTTGTGGTGGGGTGGGAGTGACTCAGTCAGATGAACACAAGTCAGGAGTGAGCTGGAAAAACAGTGAGGTAGGACACCCGCCTGATGCTAGGGCCAGGTGGGAAAGGGGAGCTGAGAGCCTCTCTAGGAAAAGACTGACAGCAGGTGGGCTGGCAGGGCAGGAGGAGCCCTCAGGCCCTCTGTCCCTGTCAGCTCTTGGCAGGGATTCTGAGGAACTCAACATAATTGCTGAAAGGCCCTGTCTTGCTCAAAAGAATCCCAAACGAAATATGCCTGTCTCCACCAGCACTTGACTTGGGAAGCCTCATCCAAGGAACTTTCCTTGGCATCAACCATGAGCCCATCCCACGTTTAAATTTGTCTTCTCACTGCTGCAAGACAGGCAATGGTCCCATTTTACAGACAAGGAAGCTGAGGCTCATAGAGACTCAGCGAGGTCCCACAGCTAGTAAATGGCACAATAGGACTCTCACTCAGTTCAGCTGGACGGAAAGCCAATTAATTGTCTTCCCACTGCGTTGTTTCATCAATGGGGCTACTCTGGGCATCTTGAATCGCAATCCCACAGTGCAGGTGGCCGTGGGGCTGGGCTTTAGGGAAGGAAATGAGAAGCATCAGATTTAGGGAATAACTGATACCCAAAGATAACTGTCCTGAGGCTGTGGGGGTGGGGGCAGGTACCTAGGGAAGGGGGCTGCCACAACAAGGCACAAACAAGTTATTTTGGGGGAGGGGAACAGGATGGAGGGGAGAGTTAATGCTTTCCCTCTCCCTTCTCTGCGCCTATAGGGTTGCTACGTGTCGGTATGGTTTGGGTTTGGTTTGGGTTTGGTTTGGGTTTTCTCTGTGCCTGAGACCACCATTCTCTGTTCAACATTAAGCTTAAATAGTGACTTGGGAGGAGCCTTCCTGTCAATCAATAGTTGGCCCAACAAACAGGTTTTTCAAAACCAGAGTTTATGGGTTTCTCTCCTCATTTCATCCTTTAATCCTGACAGCTGCTGCGCTGATGGGGGAGACTCTCCAGCCTCAGAAACCAATTCCACAAACACCCTGCTGGTGGGGCATGCAGGACACAGAGGGCCCAGAAAGGCCCGTGCAGGTCCAAGAGCCACTGTGCCCGGTTACCTGGCAGGGTGAGATGGTTCCCACCTGGCCTCCAGATGGCCCTTTATCAGCCTAGCCTCCTCTCCTTTCTGCTGCTGGGACTTAGGGCCCAACCTGCCCGGGGTGGCAGTGTTGTCCAGTGGTTGAATCTCCTGCTTTGGAGTCAGCTAGACCTGCTTTCAAGTCCCAGTTCTGCCCCTTCCTGGTTGTGACACCTTGGTAAGTCATTTGTCCCCATGGAGCCTCCGCTTCCTCATCTATAAAGTGGGGATGAGAGCAGTGTCTACCTATTGTAATGACTCAATGAAAAAACACAGTGCTGGGCATGCAGTAAGTACACCGTAAAGGTTACACAGTATTGTTTCTATCTAATTTCTTTTTAAGATCCCATGGGCCAATAAGTATTAGGGGAAAAAAAGGGAGCCCATGGTCACACCCTGACCTGTGAAGAGAACTTTATCAGTAGGTAACCTTGTGCCAGGATTCCTAGGACAGCCCTGGTTTATACCTGTGTTCACAGTACAAATATTAATAACATCCAAGGAATCAACTTGATGGCAAATGGTTGGTCACTTTGAAAATGTCCCAGTTTGGATAATGAATGAAACAGTCACCTACTTCATTGAACTGCTCTGCTGTGTCAGGGAAAAACAGGATGTCACAAAATCTTGTCGACAATCCAGGACCTGAGGTTGTGTTCTCCACTTATAGAGGAGGCAAATGAAGTTCAGAGAGGGTATATGTCTTGTCCAAGGATACACAGCCAGAGAGCGGCTGAGCTGGAGTTTAATCCTGGGCTTGTGTGACCCCATTGGACAGCGCTGTCCACATTCATCTGTCCTGCTGGGCTCTATCAGGAGATGCAGTTAAAGGATCAGGGACTTATCAACCCTGTGGGCAGATGGAGGCCCTGGGGACCCAGTTCCTCCCGCAGCTGTCTCCACACATACACACATACCTCTCACCCTCCGCAGGCAGCTTACAGAGAGCAGACCCAGCTACCTAGAGACACCCCTCCCCAGCTGTGCACACAAGCCAGCCTGCCCAGGATAACGAGCTGTGAAGATCTTATCAGGCCCCTGATGGCTGAGGCTGAGGCTAGCAGGCTGCCCACTGCCCACTGCCGCCTCAGCCTCCTCCCAGGCTGGGGAATCTGTTTTCTTTCCTAAGTGGAACATCAGATTACTCAGGTCCGATTTCACTGCTGATTGGGGTAGAGGGGAGGTCCACTTAACACCTGAACAGCTCTCACAAGTGGGGTGAGGCCGCTGAAGGGGGCTGCTTATCCATCACCTGCTAACAGTGTCTCTATCCACACCCGGGGCCAACAGGGTTTCAATCCATCTTCCCTTCCACTCCAGGGTGGGAGTTTCTGAGTAGGAAGCCAATTTGTCCCAAACCTTTAGGATGGGAAGGTGAATGATCTGAGATGACTAACAGAAGTGTTTCTTCCCCTTGTTTCCTTCTTTCACTCACTCATTCACTCACTCACTCATTCACTCACCCACCCACCCATTCACTCACTCACTCATTCACTCACTTACCCACCCACTCTTTCATTCACTCACCTACCCACCCACCTGCTCACCCACTCACCCACCCACCCACTCACCCACCCACTCACTCACCCATCCACCCACCCACTCACTCACTCACCCACCCACTCACCCACTCACTCACCCACCCATTCACTCACTCACCCACCCACTCACCCACTCACTCACCCACCCACTCATTCACTCACCCTCCCACCCACACACTCACTCACCTACCCACTCATGCACTACTCATCTTCCAACAGCTGACCCTCAATGGTATCTATGCTATAACAGGATACACCTGCCCTCAGTAAATGCCAGTGCATTAGGTGAGCCACTTACCTCAGCAGACTGTGGGGAAGCGAGTGTGATGAGGGTTGGGTTAACTGGGGGAGCCAGAAGAGGCAGGGCCAGCCCTGCTGGGCAATTGAGGAGGCCTCATGGGTCTTAAAGGATGAACAGAATTTGCCCGGTGAAGAGAAGGGAAAAGGTTTTATTTGTGGAGAGAACAGTGTGGTTAGGGGCATGTAGGCATGAAAGAGAGTTGAGTGTCCAGGGAAAGTGAGAACCGGGGGTAAGAACAGGGTGCCCGCACAGAGCTATGGGAACGTAGAGGCAGGTGGAAGGGAGACTGGGAACAACTTTTGGCACCTGGCATCTAGACTGGACTCTCTCCAGATTGGACCAGGAGGCCATGGAACAGCTGTAAGCAGAGGTTAAGACACGGACTTTGGCATCTTCATTCATTCATTCATTCATTTGTTCCACAATCTTTATGGGAGCCTGGGTTGTGCTAGGCCTTGTTATAGCAACAGGTAGACTGTGAGTAGGACAGACCCAGTCCCTGCCTGGTTGGGCCTCCTAGGCTGGCTGAGAACACATACCTTGAACACACAACTGTCATGACATCAGGGTTGTATAAGTGCTACAGTTGGAGTGGGGCCATTGGGGAAAGCTCTGGGTCCCAGCGAGGACCCTGGAAGGAATGTATCCTTTCTAAGTTTCAGTTTCTTCATCTGTAAAATGGGGATAACTGTGGTCCCTACCTCATGGAGTTGTGAGACAATGGGTGTGAAGTGCTCCCCCAGGGCCTGGCCTGGAATTGGGGCCCCGTGAGCACAAGCTGTTTCCTTGACTGCTCACATTTAAGTGGGCGAGTGGCTGGGTGGGACTGGTATTGTCCAGAGCAGCCATGGAAGATAGACTGGACATAGCAGAAACCTGGGAGAGATGGCAAGGTTGGAATTCCTCAGAAGGATGGAGAAGGCAGCCCACTGGGTAAAAAATTCCCCTGAAGACAGAACACACCCACTGTGATTCTACCAGTAGCCCAGTTGGGGTAAGACTGGCCCAAGGACAGAGACCAGGACCAGTAATGCAGAGAGGAGGAGGGCCCCAGCAAAGGTAACCCCTTCTCCCCATGCAGGCACACCCAGCCCAGCCCAGCCCAGCCCTGGGAAGACCACGCTACCAGGCATGAGGGTTAAGAGCAGAGCCTCTAAAGCCACACATACCTAGGGTCACATCTTGGCCCTGCTATTAGCTACTGACCTCAGGCAGGTGACATAAACCTCCTAGAGCCTTAGTTTGTGCCTCCATAAAATGGGGATAATAACGGTACTTGTACTTCATGAGGAAGCAGTGAGATAATGCACGCAAAGATTAGCACATTGTTCAGCACATAGTGAGTGTTCAGTAAAGGATAACCTGAATTACTGTTATTACCTCCTTGGCTCCAGGCTCCCTTGCACTCCAGGAAAGGGGACCTTCCACAGCGGAACTTGGGGTCTGCAGGTTACAGAGGAGACTATACAAAGCCTTCCTGGAAGGCCAGGGAACACTCATCAGAACTCCCTCATCATGATGCCTCATGCCAGGCTGACTCCCCTTCCAGCTCTCCGTCCAGTGGAGCCCTGGTACCCAGGACAGAGGGACTATGTCTACGTGCCTTGTACCATTTTCCCTGCATGCTTCCAGTCAGGCTATCTGGAAGAGTTTCTGAGACTCTCTAGACAGAACAATTGCTGGTAGTCTGGCCTGAGCTGTCTGGCCATGGGCAGGCAGCACCCAGGAATAGGATCTTCCCTGTCTTCCATGGCCCCACCCACTAACCAAGGGCAGAAGGCCACTCCCAGCTGGCTGCCCAGCCCTTGGACTCATTGCCAGGAAAGAAGGTGGCTCAGTGCTGGGGAGCTGCCCCGAGGTAAGGTGCCTCCCCCTTACTCTGAGGACTTCAGCGTCCTCTTTGCTCTCAGTCTGGCCTGAGGAAAGGTCCACTAGACCCTCTGGGAACCCAGGTCTGGGATGTTAACCAGCCAGGGTCTTCCATGGCCATGCCCCCCATGCCTACCCTTCTCAAGGAGGCCAGGTTGAGAAGCAGAGGTGCAAGCTGGGACAGAAGTGGAGACATCCCTGACCTGGGTCTTGGAAGGGGACACATTTGGTGAATGTGGCTGATACCACACAAGGACTTGTCACACAGATGACAGACATATCATAGAGTCACCCCCATCCCAAAGGTACAGGGCTACTGCAGCCCCTGCCCTCAGATGCAGGCCACAAAAAATGGTGGCAGTGGGAGGGATGGCCTCTGAGGGTGGGTATGACCAGCAGAGCAGCAGATGGCCCTGGAGCTCTGCAGCTGCCAGAGATGGAAAGCAACTTGGGGAGGTGACCTGACAAGCACTACAGGGCATAGAGCTCAGGGCAGCTGGGACAAACGACCGCCTGAGCCCTGGCCTGGGTTCCACCCTCAACTCCCTCACACCACAGCCCCAAGCCCCCTACAGTAGCCTAAAGAGGTCCTTACTACGAAGCAAGCAGGCACCCTGGGCCCCATGGCTCAAAGGGAGGTCTCCCTTCAATGCACATAGCTTTAAATGTATACATGGGTGTGTTCTTTTTTTCTCCACTTCTTTCTATACATTGGGCTCTAAAATCTGGGCCATCCCACTACCCACATTAACTGCATTAAGGAGGAATTATAAAAAGAAATCAAATTTCCCATAGCATTTGAACGCCATTAAAATGCCAAACAATAAACTACCAGGCTGCAAATTAGATCAGTGGAAATATCAAACACATTGAGGTATAAAATCCATAATTGCATTTAGTGGCAGCTGTCCCTGGAGAGGCCCTGCTAAAGATCATCACAGCCCCACATATGAGAAGCTATTGACAGAAGAATAAAAATCGACAGGCCGACCAAATAAACCGCACAGGCTTCATTAAATATTCAGCAACGGAAATTTGACTATCCCTCGCCTCTCCCCTTGGTCCCATCCTGAGCCCTCCCCTGCCATAAGCTTGGGTGCCCCAGCTGGGGGCGCAGCCCCTGCCCCTCCCCAGTCGATGATGGCAGCTTGCATAGGCAGGGCTGGGGGTGGGGGGTTGGGCAGAAGGTGGTGGGAAGGGAAGGGGGCAAGGCCACATCAATAACATGGGGGTCTCTGCCGGGATTATTAGTGTTGGGCGGGTGTTATTAGCTTTCACCCCAACTAGGTGGCCCTGAAGTCTTTAATTAGGTCATTACAGGGTAATTTCCAGGGAGGTTTTAACTCCTTGGCAGCTGAAGAGCCTCCAGCCAGAGCCTTAGATAACCAGTGGGGCTTGGGGCCCAGCCCTCCAGGTGGTGAAGAGGGGTCTGGTCCTTGAAGGGCGGGCAAGGCTTTATGCGAGGCCCCTGGAGGAACAGACTCACCTGCCCCGGAACAGATGATGGAGGGGCAGGCAGGCCAGGAGCCCCCCTTGCCCAGCACTGTGAGGCTGGCTCTTACTTCAGTGAGATCCTCATCAGGCAAAGTGGGACCCCAGTGCAAGGGGACCCCAACCCCTGGGGGACAGCTTCTGGCTCTGCCCTCGGCCTCACCCAGCTCTGTGGTCTCTTTGGGGCCCTGAGGCTTCTAAAGCCAAGCCTTCCCGTAGCACCTTTCCTCTTTCTTTCTCTCCTTTCCTCTCCATTTCTCCTTTCCAACTATTCTTTCCCCTCCCGGCCTATCCCTGTTACTTCTTCTCCTCAGTCCTTTCCTCTCCAATTCTCCATTCCAATTATTCTCTCTCCTCCCCTTCCCTCCTCTCTCCTCCCCCTCTACCTCTTTCCTCCTCTCCAATTCTCCTTTCCAATTATTCTTTCCCCTCCCCTCCCCTCCTCACCTAGGAGCCAGGGAGGGCCGCCATCCGATAAAGGCTGTTTCCTCCTCCCCAGCCCTCCCCTTCCCTCCTCACCTAGGAGCCCGCCGCCATGTATAATACATGCTGTGGAAGCACCCAATAGGATTAGGCACCTCCGCCCGTCTTTGCAGAGAGAAAGTTTATGTAAATGACTGATGACAGCGCTATTGTGTGAGGAATATCAATGGAGTAATTACAGTTACATCGGGCGCCCGCGCCGCCGGCCCGTGTTAATTTTTCACCGGCTCCCCCGGGAGAGATCCGAGCGCGCTCCAAAGAGCACAGCTAATAATGGGAGCTCGGAGCCGCCGCTGCGCCACGCGCCCCGAGGTCTTTCTGAGCAGACTGCTAAGCACTGGCTGTCTCCCCGGAGAGCCGAGAACAGAGATAAAATGATTAAAAACTGCCAAGCGGGCCTGGCAATCACTCGCTCCGCTGTCAGCCCAAGACAAGACAAATCTCTGCGATTTTTCTCTTCCCTCCTCTCCCTTTGTGAGCCCCAGAGCTGGGATGTGGGGGACCGGGCCGGGTCAGGGTCAGCTCCCCAGGGTGGCCAGGCCAAGGGCAGGGCAGTATGCACTGGTGCCGAGGGTACCAGCCTTATGGGCTGGGGGGTTGCAGAGGCTGTGGGGAGCCTGCGGGGAGCCCTGGGGGTCCACCCACTCACCCCAGTGGGCATGGCATGCGGGCTCACCTCCTGCTCTCAGAGAAATCCAGTCAGCACACACCTGCCGGGACACACCTGTTGGGGGACATAGGCCAGGGCACACTTGCAAGAACACACCAGCCTGGGCATAGCCACTGGAATATACACCTGGCATGACCCACCTGCCAGGGACACCAGCAGGGGCTCACCTGGATGAGGGGCTCCTCAGGCTTCCAACAACCTGCTCCCTGACCTGGGCACTGCTGCCATCTTGTCCCCTCTCTACCTGCTTTCCTGGCAGGTCTGGGGGCTTGTAGACCCTGAGACCCCAGTTGGGGCACATTGATGAGGCTCCTGACCACAGGTCCAAAGTAGATCCCACGCACGGCCACAGAAGGGGAGAGGCAGGGTGTCTGTTCCCTCCCAGGGTTTAAGTCTGATCTGAGGGAATGTTCTATGCACCCATACCTTTGGCTCTGAAGCTAAGCCTGGGCCCAGCACCTGAGAAGACAGGAGGAAGGGGAAGAGGAGGAGAGGGAAGAAGGAGCTGCTGACTGCTCCCACCTCCTAGGAGGGGGAAAGGACTGGGAGGGCTGCCGCAGCCCCCACAGCATGTCATCTATCATCTTAACCCACCCTCTGCCTACCCAACCATAATAAAGGTGAGAGGAAATTTCTGCCGAAACCTGGGCTGGGCTCTCGATGCCACGGCCACAGACGTCACAGGCCAGGCGGGGCCATCTGCCGCTTTGCCCATCATACCTAACCTCTATGTCCAGACATCACACACGAAGTACCTGCGCTGACACATGGGCCCACCATGGCCAACATCCACGCACTGACACCCAGGTCCACGGACATGCCCAGACACACAAAGCGTCCCCAAGATGGACACACAGACCACACACCGTGCAATTATCCATATCCACACACACTGAGAAATGCACACGGAGCAACACGCTCCCACACAGACAGACACAAGCAGACAAGTACAGACATGTATGTACCCTGAGACCCGTGCTCGCAGACGTGGTGATAGGCGGCCACAAGTCACTGGCACAAAGGATGACGTGCAGGTACAGGGACACACTGTGGCATGCTATGGTCAGGCACACAGTCACACTTGTAGGGACACACACACACACACTGACACAGGCTCTGTCCCTCCCCTACCCTGCCCCTGCCCCTGCCCCGATGTATGCTTTGGCATTCGAATGCGGGAGAATAATCCAGGGTCCCCTGGAGGCCCTGAGCCTGCCTCTCCAGATGCTGCCTGTTCCGGAGCACTGCGCCCACCACCCGCGACCCGCCTGTGATCAGCTCAGCTGGAGTGAGCTGGGCAGGTACTGCAGCGATTAAACTGTTTTGGACAATTTACAGCAGCGATAACCCCAGACAGCCTTGGCCCTAAAGCCAAACAGAGGCTGTGCTGGCAGCTTCTGGCTGGGGAGGAGGTGTCGAGACCAGGTGGTTTCTATGTCAGGTTGGGTGAGTCCAGAGCAGGCCAACAGCTTCATGCCCTCTTGCCGAGGCATCCTAGGCCTCTCCCTGGCAGTGTGACCAGACAGAGAGCTGCCATCTCACGTTCTGTTGTGTGCGCACACACACACACACACACACTCAAATACCCTCAGAAACACATATGGCACACACAGGGACACACACTACCATCCCTGATGTACCTACAAATCACATGCTCACATACATGCCCACGCAGACGTGGACACCTGGGGCCCACTGACAGTTGCCTCCCAGATATTCACCAAGTCCTCACCATGGTCCAGGCTCTCTGTTAGATGCTGGGTGATAGTCCTGACCCAGAGGACAAGGTCCGGCTCTCATGCAGTTCAGGTCCACTGAGGTCTTCTACACAGACACACATGCACACATGTATACTTATATCCCCGTGCACTCAAGTGCGTATACAAGAACACAACCTTGCCACCTCCCCCTCTCCACATCCACAGCCTCCACCAACTCTGCTGAGGGCGGCTGCCCAGCTTCTTCTCTGGCCTTTGAGCCCCCGCCTCCGCCCGCCGCTCCTGCTGCAGTCCATCTTTCACACAGCAGCCAGAATGAATTTTCTAACCTCAAATCTGACCATAAGCTCCTCTGCTTAGAAATTCTTCCATGGCTCCCAGTGACCCCTGGAAAAAGGCTAGACTCCCCAGCACAGCCTTCAAGGCCCTTCAGGATCTGACCTCTCCCTGCACTCTCACCGTGTCTACTTTCAGGCCATTGTACATGCTGTACTCTCTGCCTAAAATACACTCCCCGGCTCCTATTTACGTGGATAATCCTGCTCTCAGCTTGAACAGCTCTTCCTCTGGGAAGCCCTCCTGGCTGCTCCCTAGTCTGAGCGAGGAGTCCTTTCCTGGGGCCCACAATGCCCTGTGCTTCCTCCATCAGGGCCTTTACAAAGCTGCTGCCAGGGACACGTTTCTCTCCCACTAGATGGTGAGCTCTTTGGAGGCAGGCTTTGTCTGCCTGTGACTTAGTACCTGCATCAGGCACACACTTGCCTTTCAGTAAATACCACAAAGAAGGGAGAGAAAGAGGAAGCCCCAAGTGGGTTCCCAGCTCCTAAAAGAGACTGAAGCCTACAGAAGGGCTGGGGCCCAAAAAGGCCATCAAGAGGAGGGCTCTGGCGTGAAGGACACCCAGGGAACCCTGGGGTTATCAGGCTGCCCTTTGGGAGGAAGTGGCTGCCCTCATCCCCAGCACTCTCACAATGTAGACAAGGCTCCCTGTCCTGGACCATGGGTTGGAACGCCACCCCACTGTCCACCACTGAAGAGCTGGCCAATCACAAGGCAGGCTCTGGCTTAGATTGCCTGGGTTCAAGTTGGGCCTGAGGCTCTCCCCTCCTTTATTCTGAGAAGTAGCAGTTCCCAGCATCAAAGAGGTGCAGACCTCAGTGCTATTTGAAGACAGGCCTGAATCCAAACTGCCCACTTCCCACCTGGGTGACTCCAGGGCAGCTTCTGAACTCCAGTTTCCTCAGCTGTGATTTTGTGAGACTTGAATATGAACTGTTGTTGTTAGGTGCCATTGAGTTGGTTCCAACTCATAGCGATCCTATGTACAATAGAACGAAACACTGCCGGGTCCTGCACCATCCTGAGGATGGCTGTTACGCTTGAGCCCACTGTTACAGTCACTGTGTCAATCCATCTCATTGGGGCTCTTCCTCTTTTTTGTTGGCCCTTCATTTTACCGGGCACGATGTCCTTCTCCAGCAACTGATCCCTCTTGATAACATGTCCAAAGTATGTGAGATATAGTCTCACCATCCTTGCTTCTAAGGAACATTCTGGTAGTACTTCTTCCAAGACAAATTTGTTCATTCTTTTGGCAGTCCATTGTATATTCAGTATTCTTTGCCAGCACCACAATTCAAAAGTGTCAATTCTACTTCCATCTTCCTTATCATCCAGCTTTCATAGGTGTATGAGGCAATTGAAAATACCATGGCATGGGTCAGGCCCACCTTAGTCTTCAAGGTGATACCTTTGCTTTTCAACACTTTAAAGGGGTCTTTTGCAGCAGATTTTCTTTTTATTTCTTGACTGCTGCTTCCATGGGTGTAGATTGTGGATTCAAGTAAAATGAGATCCTCAATATGAGTTAATAATAACATACCACCAAAAACCAAACCCACTGCCATTGATTCCAATTCATAGCGACCCTATAGGACAGAGTAGAACTGCCCTGTAGAGTTTCCAAGGAGCACCTGGTGGATTTGAACTGCCAATCTTTTGGTGAGCAGCCACAGCACTTAACCATCATGCCACCAGGGTTTCCAAATGATAATATAGGAGCTACCATTTCTTCATTTGCTGGAAATCCTGCCTTGGGCTTTCAGAGAGACAATTTTATAAATGAACAAACTGAGGTTAAATGGCAGAGAGTGATAGAACTAAGGTTGGAACCACCAGTCTCTGGAACACACACTATCCCTCTGAACCTCCAAGGTCATGTGTGTGACTGTGTGGAGTCATCTGTAATGTGCAGAGAATTATTAGCAAGGTCAGGCCCTGGCAGCCTCCACGCCTTTGCCGAGCAGAGCAGCACCTGCAGCCCGGAGTGCCCTCGCCACAGTATCTCCTCTGATTGCAACTGGTTGTTCAAAAGGTTCTTGTCTCTGCCTCTTCCCTGTATCTCTGTGGCTGCTCCCCATCTGCCCAGTCCCAACAGTCCTCCCCTTTACCTTTGCGTGAGCCCAGGAGTCTTACCTGTTCCCCATGTGATGACCATGTGTGGGTACTGAATGAGTGACAGGAAATGGAGTGGGAGGGGTGGGGGAATAGGGGCTGGAGTCAGACGGGCCTGGCTGTGATGCACATTCCTCCCCATTCTGAGCCTCAGTCTCCTTATCTGTACAATGGGGGTGATGAGAACACCTACCTCACAGGCCTGTCACAGGGCTTCATATGGTAAGTGTGATGAGCTTTCCCAGATCCTGGCATGGGTAGGTGCTATGACTGAGGATCAGAGGAGAACAGCCAGGCGAAGAGAAGAAAGGGGCAGGAGGGAACCATGTGCAGAGACCTAACAGTCTTCTCTGTCTCCGGGCCCCTGCCCACCCTGTTCTCCATGCCTGGAAAGCCCTTCTCTTTACCTTGGCTGACTCTGTCCAAAGATTACCTGCTGGGTAAAAGCTTCCTGCCACCCTCATCACTATCCCCCACCCCTCACTCCCACAGGACGCTCTCCTCTATCACTGCTTCTGCCCACAGGATTATCTTTATCATCCCTACTTTTCCCTGGCTCTGTCCCCTGTGAGGCTCGTGCTCCAGCACTATCTTGAAATTCTTAATAATTTTTGAACGAGGGCCCTGCATTTTCATTCTGCACTGCACCTGAATAAATTGTGTGGCTCGCCCTCGTCCCTGAGCCTTAGGTGGGCTTGGGCTAGCACGGGCCTGCTGGATCTGAGGAGACTCACTTCTACCATTGCCCTGAGGCTTGTTCCCAAATGGCTTCCTCCTCCTGACTCTTGACTTTGGAAGCCTTCCCCAGTCAGACCCTGCCCTTCTCTCATCCTCTGTGCTCAGCCATCAGCTTACCTGCCGTATCCCCCACACACATCAGAGACTCTTGCCCACATCTAGGTCTTGTTCAGGTTATAGCAGCTGCCTGGGATAGGTTTCCTGCCCCCTTTTCCTTCTGAAAAAGTCTTCCTCCTTGGGCGGCCTAGCACAAGAGTTACCAATTTCCTAGACCCTCCCTGGCTCCATGCCCTCCACCCCCACCCCACCTCCCACATACGCACCCAGGCTGCAGTCTGTCCTGTATGGCCTGTGAAACATACAGGTTCCTAGGTCTGCTGAAGGACTCCACTCTCTGGGCGGAGCCTGTGAATCTGCATTCCTAACTGGTCCCTAGAGGATGCCTGTGGATACTGAGCTCTGTGAACCTCTGCCCAGGGTATTCCCGAACCTGGCACAGGGCCCAGTGTGTGATGTGCACGTGCTGAACGTATGAATGAGCTGTAGCTGTCTGTCCATCTTGATGCACGCAGACTCCTCAGGGCCTGGCACGTTGCCTGGCATGGAATGGCGTTAGTGGGTGGGTGACTGGCTGGATTGGTGGGGGATGTCAGCAATCCTGGAGGCTCTGCCTAGGCCAGGGTTCTTCTCCATCTCTTTGAAACCCCAGGATGTGGGGGCCAGCTGGGTCAGGCTGTCTGAGGGCCCCATGGGATGAATGGTCAGAATTAGGAGCGGGAGGGCAAAATTAGAACCACCTAGGAGGCAGGAAATGGGCAAAGATGATAGCGAATTCTCCTTCCAGCTCTCCCCTTCCCTCTCCTCTGAAAGGGCTGCCCCCTTCAGCCATGGCTCTCGGTACACAATTATAGCAGCGCGATGGAAATTAAGGTTTTTATTTTTTACTTCTAGAGGCTTTACACTGTTTAGGCACTGAGTTAAGGACTTGTACTACCTCATTAAGACCTCACAATTCTATGAGGAAGGGCCCATTGTTATCCCCATTTCAGAGGTGTGGAAACTGAAGCAAAGAAAGGGGAAGCCAGCTGTCCAAGGTCACACTGCTTAGCTCAACTACTACATCAATAATCTCTGAGATGCCTTATTTCTCCCTGTGGTTCCTGCTTGGAACACCCTAGGAAGCACCTGGTACAGTAGGTGCTCAGTGAGCATCTAAGGAGGCCATGGAGGGAGGGAAGGAAGAAGGAAGTCCCAGCTCATCCATCAGACCTGCACCTACTAGGCAGGGCTGGGCTGACACCAAGCCCCCAAGATGAGCAGGACCATCACAGCCCAGTGGGCCTGGGGACGAGGAGGGGTAGGAGAACCCAGAGGTTGAACAACTGACTCTGGGGAAATAGGGCATGAGGGGGAATCCAGAAAACTCATGGTGGAGTACCAAGGTGAGGCAACCTCCTTACAAGCAGTAACTGGTGCTCCACTGAGGGGCCTGATGGTCTATTCTCTGAAGACAGCATTCTGTTTCATATAAGCATTCCAGAAACATGTGTGGAGCCCCTCCTTGCCAGGCCCTATATGGGCACAGGAAAGGCACAGGGAGAAAGACAGATACAGGCCCTGCCCTCAGGGAGTTCATAGTCCACTGGGGAAACAACATGGAACGCTGAGCTGGGTGGGGTCTAGCCAAGGGGCAGCTCTTCACTGTAAAGAATGGGGACAGCAGACGCCAGGTGCAGGCCTGGCATAGCAGCTACTCAGGGACAACCCCAACATCAAATGCGATTTTCAGTTGCCCACGTACTGCACCCACCCCTGTTGATCAGTACCCCAGAGTGCCAGGCTAGCCATGTCAGGGACCCAGCCAGGTGTGTCACTCTTGCTAGGACCAGCCCAGAATGCTCAGGACATCAAGGCCTTAGCCAGGCAGCCAAGTGCCTGGGAGTCCCAGTCACCCTGGCTCCAAGCCTCAGGCCTCTGTGACTCTCCTTTGTCCTGTCCCCTCTTCGCCCATCAGAACTGTACCTTAAAGTTGGCTCAAACCCGGCCCCTCTCCAGCCACCCCCCCCACTGCCATTGCTCATGCCTCCAGGGTGACAGCAGCCTCCTCCTGCCAGTCTCTAGCCTCCAATCCTGTATACACACTGCCAGTATCATTGCCATAAAGTGCCTCTCCAGTCCTGTCACTCCCCTGTCCAATAACCTTCAATGGCTCCCTCCTGTCCACAGGATAAAATTCAAACCCCATAGCACAGCTACTACCCCCACCTCCATCCTTAGTTAGCCCCTTTGTCCAGACTCTATCTTAGCCTACTTTTCTCAGCCCACTGACTTAACCCCTAATATCCCTGCTACCAGTACCCCTACCTAGAATGTTCTCCCCAAATCCTACCCAGGGAGCCTGTTCAGGGTGACCCAGCACACAGACTCTTACTCTCTTCTACTGTTATTAACCAGACCCCTGCCTGCAGCCCTTCCTTATAGCAGTTCACACTTACAGGTACAGCGCTTTGTACCATCATCTCATTTAATTCTTACAACCCTAGAAGGTAGGTTCTTTAATAACCACCCCCACCCCATGTCACCAATGAGGGAATAGAGACTCAGAGAGACTGAGGAACTTGGCCAATGTTACGCAGCTAAAAAAAGGGTCTGAGCCTGGATTCCTGCCCAGCCAGTCTAGCCCCTTGCTCTTTCTCTATACTTTCTTTCAATACTAACTGAGCACCTACGATGTATGAGGCCCTGCTCTAGCCAAGGCCTGATGGACACAGAGTCCTCCAGCAAGGAGATCACCTGACAGAGATAACCGAAGCCAGACTGCTGAGGCCCAACACAAAGGACTGTGAGAGCATCTATAGCAAAAGCAGCAAGAACCACATGCCTAACATGAGAATTTTGCATCCACTCTCTCCTTTAAATCTCATCATTACCCTGAGGTAACTGTTTGGTCCTTGACAGACTTTGAGGCAACTGGGGCAAGAGAAGTAAAGCACATAACCCAAAGTCACACAGCCAGGAAGTGGCAGAGACTAGATTCAAACTCTGAACTCTGAGGCTTCAAAGCACAGGTGTCTTTCCCTAAGGATCTGGTTAAGTTCTCAGACTCCCAAGGAATTGGTTCAAGGGTCACAAGATCCAAGAAGAGGCAGACATCCAGGCATGAGGCCTGTGGCAGCCATGATTTCTACTTTACTCTGCCCATCCCTCCCCACCCCGCAGCCAGGGAGTGCTCTCTGAGGGCAGGGTGTGCCTGCCTCTTCCTGGTCCAGCTTAGCCAGGACCTGGCCTGAAAGCTGAGTAACTCAAAGGCCGTCTGGCTGGGTTCCTGGTGATTAGCTGCCCAGAAGCACCGGTCTCTTACCCAATACCCTGCCCTCTTGCCATAAGCACTTATCAAACAGTACATCGTTGGTGCCATGACACTCCCTGTACCCCAGAACAAGGTGTGCTTCCTTTTACAAATTATTATTATTACTATCACTACTGTTTTTTTTAATATAAACCTCTTCTGGGAGATGTTTCCCTGCAGCCACAACGATACGTCTCTGGGAGGATGGCACCTCAGTGACTGGCCTGAACTCCCGCTATGTGGGACAGCCAGACCAGTGGGCGGCCAGCTCCATCCTCCTTCAGGGTCTGCGCTCACTTATCAGGCTGACATCCCACAGGGGGGCCGCCAGCCTGCCCGCCCCTCCGGCTCCAGACCTGCAGACTGGAACCAGACCTTGAGGGGTGGGCGGGCAGGGGCACGTGGGAGGGGGCCGAGCCCTCACCACAGGCCCCTTCGCAGTTCAAAGTGACACACTCAGACGGCCCTCCCCTTCAAAGGGCAGACAGCGCCTGCCCAGAGCTGCTGTCTTGGCCAGGGCAGGGAAGGCGCAGCAGGGGTAAAGGCATCCCTGTGAGGGTTAGCCTAGCTCCCCTCCACAGGGTAGGCCTGCTTCCCTGTCCCCTGCCTGACTTGCCACCAATGCCCTGAGTAGGAGGGCAGACCCCTGCTGGCTATATCTCACTGGGTGATGCTAGAAAAATCATCTTCCCTCTCCGAACCTCTATGCTCTTGTAGTGTGCTTATAAAGCACTCGAAAGACACTCAGGGATGGTCGTGCTTGGTGCTGGCAATACTGCTGAGTCAGGATCTCTCTGAGAAGCACCACTCCAAAGTCAGAACACCTGAGCCTGATTCTTATCAGCTGCTCACTAGCTCACTCATGTCCTCTGTGTTTTGGTTTCCCATCTGTAAAATGGGGACAGGACTGAATGATGCCACACCCATTTGGCATGAGGCATGTCACAGATACACCCCTTCCCGTAATACCCCGCCTTCTGCCAGGATAGTCTTTCAGTCCAAGTAGGACCCACCGAGAAAGCTTGGTCCAGGTGCTCCCAAGACCCTAGATCGCCAGAGGCTGAGGAGTGGACAAGATGACAAATCTTGGCATCAACAGATGCTGGCTCTGTGCTGGTACAGCCCCCCACTGGCTGCGTAACCCTGGTGGAAGTGGCTTCACCTCTTTGAGCCCCAGTTCTGACACCTGGAAACCCAGGTAAACAATAATGCTTTTAGGGACTCTCAACAAGATCTCGGATGTGAAGGGCTCAGCCCATGCCTAGATGTAACATGTGCCCAGTAGATGGTAACTCTGTTGTTGCTATCTTAAGCTGTGTGGCCTTGGGAAAATCACTGCACCTCTCAGCTCAAACTTCGATGTTCGCAAAACGGGAGATGATAATAACGATGCCTGCCCCTGGGGCAGGTGGAAGATTCAATGAGCTAACCCCTGTCAAACTCTTACCACAGGCAGCTCCCAATGAACATTGGCCATAGGAGCCATTCACTCAACAAACAACATTGAGCTCTGTGCCAGGCTACCACTGGCTTGCTGAACCCAGCAAGGGGCCCAGATCCGCCCTCTCAAAGGATGAGCTGGAAGTTCTTGTGACAGAAGGCCTTGAATTCCAATTCCAGCTCCATTCACCAGCTGTGTGACCTTGGGCAAACTACTCAACTTCTCTGTTGTCTCAGTTTTCTTATCCAAAAATGAAAACAAGAATAGCACCTCTGCCATAGCATTGTTAAAGAATGTAAAGTGCTTAGAACACTTTATCATGAGTGCTAAGCAAGTGTCAGCTACGGTTATTATTGCTGCCGCTGCTGTAACCCGTGCTCTGGGCCTGACCTGCCTGTCAGTAAGCCCCGGGGCAGTAGGACCTCCTTCGGCAGTTCACAGGCTTGGAAGTGTTACCCCTGAGAGGGGCTTCCTCTCCGGTCTGTTTCCCCAGCAGCTGGAACACTTGGAAGAAAGCACCCAGCCTGCTGGGCTCGTCAAAGCAGGGCTGGGCTTTACTGGAACCAGGTTTGATGGTAATTTTGTGGTCATAACAACTATTTTCTTTACATACTGCTGAAGAAACGGAAACCTCCTGCTTTTTTTTTTTTTTTAACCTAATTGAAGACACCATCAAGCGTAAATATGCCGGAGTTTTTAATAAAAACATGATGGAGGGAAACATTCAAAGCTCAATAATCAGAAGCAATTTGTGTCGTGAGCAGAGATGCGTCAGCCCCCACCCTATCCCCCCTTTGCTGTGCTCTGTGCGGGCCTGGCTTTGGGGCTGGCAACTTTAGACCTATGGCAAAAATAATGAACAGCAGTGAGGCTCAGGGATAGCCTGAAAAATATCCTGGAAAAGAAAAACATATGCCAAAGAGTGTGGTACAAAAGTCATATTTCATGCCTGACTTTAGAGAATGTTAATAAGGATTAGAACCATACTCCAACAGAACAACTATCAGTCAAGGCGGGGTAATTCATTTCGCTTCAGATCTCTGTTTGGGAAAATGAAAGCGATTAAGTGTTGCTTCACAGCATAGAGATTCCATTGCACTAGAACAACCTGAAGAACTTCCAAAGCCATGTACTGATCCCAGCTGAAATCTGGCTGCTGCTGGCGGCCTTTCCTGATCTGTCGCTGTGTGGATTTGGGGGTCTTCTCCAAATCATAACAATATCAGACTCTTCTTTTTTTTTTCAGGATTGGCTAATAAATATGATTAAGATAACACGTCCCAAACCACATGTCCTCTGCTCAGCCTCCGACATGTGGAGGGCAGATGTGTCTTCTGTGCACAGATGACCCAGCCGGCTGCTCCCCGGAGGCAGGGACCCTGGGAGACGAAGCCTTGAGAGGTCCTGGCAGCGCACTGGCTCTCTATGGCCCTGGCCAGGCCACTGGCCTCCCCGTGACCTGCTGTAGAGAGAAAGGGCTGAGCCCAGGGTGTCCAAGAGTCAGAGACAAGAAGAATGGAGGGATGATGGAATGGCACTGTGCTCACCTGGCTCTTGTTCTTCAGTGTCCCAATTTAGAAAATAAAATTCCCAGATCTATGACGAGAAAGCTCCAAAATCATTTCATCATGGAGGCAGGATGCCACCCCCTCTTAGGAACCAGGATGGAAGGACCCCTCCCAGTGACCTCAGCCTAGAGAAGATAGGGTTGGCTAGTGTTAAGGCCAGAGTCTGGGAGACGGTTCTAAAAGGAATTGTGGAGCTGTCCCAAAAACCTCAAGCCTGGCAGCAGGCAGACTGATATTTCTGCCTCAGCTCTACCACACCTGAGTGAGCTTGGGCAAGTCCTGGTCCTATCTTGGCCTACTTTTTCCCATTTCTACAGGATCTTGAAGGCCTTTCAGCTGGGACATTCTAAGACAGCCCAAGGGGTCTGTGGGTGTGGCCCTAATGCGCCTTTGCTGAGGTCATTGAAGATGGCCCTTGGAGGCCACGAGAAAGCCAGACCCTAGAGATTAGGGTAGGGAGGCTTAGACCTGCTGCAGGTGAGGGAACTGGTGCAGCTCTGGAGACAGAGGGGCAGCAGGCTCACAAGTGAAGACTGGCCACCCAGGGGGCAGCACTGGTAGGGCAAAGAACTCCCCTCCCATCCTCTCACCAAAGCCCCCACCCACAAAGGAAAGCTCTAGGCCAAGGTAGGCATGGGCCTCCTTTTCAGCTTTCCTTTGTGGTGAGAGAGAAAAGAGAGTTAGTCCTCAAAGTTAGTCCAGACCAGGGAGAAGGGCTCCAGTGGGCAGGGAGGGGTGGGGTATTGGATCACAATGGAGGGAAGAAGGAAGACAGGCAGGTAGGCAAGGAGAGGAAAGCAGGCCAGAAGGAAAGGGGGGAGGGCTTCCCAAACCCCTGACAGCAGGCAGGCTGAGGGCAGGGCACCTCTCTGAGAAAAAGGCCAGTATGGGCTCCTTGGGGAGGGTCACTGTGACTTCAATGAGCCCCAGCTGCCTGCACAGGGTATGGAAGAAGCCAGAGGGTCTCCCCTCCTGGCCAGTCAATGCTCTGAGGCCAGGTCCCACTCTGGGGCAGACAAGGAGCATATGGCTTCTCCTGAGCCGGTGAGGTCAGGACCGCCTGGTAGCACCGGCCACTACACCTCCTTTTGGCTAGGGCCGACTAGGCGTCGACTGCTGAGTCTCTGGCCCTGTATTAACGCTCAGGCGGTGGCCTCCCCCGAAGACCTGAGGCCTCTTCGCTGGCCGAGAAGCCCGGGCTGGCGGCGGACGCTGCGAGCCCAGGGCGCGGGCCCGGCCGGGCTGATATGAACCATCTGCGTTGTCTTAGGCCGCCCCTCTGCCCACTGTCCCTCTGAACTCGGCCGGTTCCCGCGGGCCGTTTGATGCCTCAAAGGGTCACAGACCCCCGGCACACAAATCACCGCCGCGGGGCTGGGGGTGGGGCGGAGGCGCTGAAACCTAATCCCCAAAGTTTGCTCTGCCGCCAGCTCGCTCCTTCCCTCGCTAGCTCGACACCCACCCCCCTCTCCAAACAAGGCTTATTTTTCTTGCCAAAAAAACAAAGTTGGTATCAAGTGTTTCGAGGGAGAAAGTCTCTCCCCCGCCCTCAGCCTGGGCTGTGGGCTGAGTCCAGGATTGCAGAGGGGGCTCCGGGAGAGAACGGTGAGCTCCCAGTTCCCCGGTCTGTCGGTCTCCTTCCCTGTGCCTTCGTGAAGCCTGCCCCGGTCCCGGCTAAGGGCCCTGTCCAGGCTTTCTCTGACCTTGCCCCCTGTCCCTCGGCTAGTCTCCCAGCCCATTCGGACTGCCTTGATAGGGACTCTCCATCCCACCACAGCCTGAGATGGAAGAATCACTTCCTGCCCCTTCTCCCTCTCCATAAAACAGCCTTTGCCTGTCGCTTTTACGAGGTGACACCCTGCTCTCAGCCCCGTCCTCCCCGTGCCCAAAGCCTGGGCTCCGGGCAGGAGGAGACCACTGGCGCAGCCAGGCGTCCCCAGAGCGCTCCCAGGATGCACAGGGGCCCCCGGGAGGCCACCCCGCATCACAGTCTAAGAGCTTTAAAAGGAGACCGAGGAGCGGAGTATATTCGAGACAAATTCCTCTGAATTCCCTCCTTTCGGCTTCGTTGACTCAGGGGTCCTCGGGCTGAAATCCCGGGAGCCGGAGGCCTGGTACTCTGTTGGGGTGCAGAGCGGAGACCCGGGGAAGCGCAGTTTTGTTTGCTCGGTGCTGGTTTTGCTTTTGTTTTTTTTTAGCGGGTGCAGCGATCCGGAACCGCACGGCGGCTTCTCCGACAACCTCGGCTCCCCACTGTGTTTGGAGGCGAAAGGTGGTAGCTAAAGTGCGCGCCTCTGGCGCCTGCATCGCTGGCTGTGGTAGTTGTCCGAGCAGGCAGCCAGGGCCTGGGCAAGGCGACGACGTCGGGGGCCGGCCCGCTGATTGAGCTGGGTCTGCGCGGCCGGGGCGACACAGGAAGGACCTGCAAATGGTGGAACGAGAGTGGTGGTGGTGGCAGCGGCGGCGAGAATAAAGGCGCCACGGGCCCGGAGAAGAAGCTGGTTTCCGTGGGGGTCGAACAAAGGAATTCGCCCTCGGAAGAAGAGGGCCAAGCACGAAGCTGGAAATGGCTAACTCCGGAGTATCTCGCCCGCGGTCCCAGGGATCCAACGAAATCTGCCCCACCGAGGACCCCGAGCTTGGCATCTCCCTTGGGCCTCTCGCTTCTGCTCAATCCCACTTTAATGGGCCTGGGGCGGGGGGCGTGCGCTCCCCACGCCATCTTTCTTGGGGATGGGGGACAGAGCAGGGCCCGTGCTCTCCATCAGTGGGGGTTGAAAAATCTCCCCAAGATATTCTTTGGTCGTGGGGCCGTTGCCCCCATTTTTCGGACGCTGCTAACTGAGGCTCCCGCAAAGGATTCCCTTCTCCCACTCCTGCCGCAACGCTCCGCGGGCTTGAGATGCTCGAGCGCGCTCGGAAACGAAAGGCGTTGGGGGGCTACAGGGCCTGAGCACCCCTCCTCCCGCCGCTCTCGGAAGGGGTGGAGGGGACACGGTTGTAAGGTGCTCGGCTCCTTTTCTCTGCTTGACATGAATAAGGGGATTAGAACGGCAAGTTTCCGTCGTTCACTCCATCGGACAAAGGGCCCCGCGGTTTGAGCGGCGCAGCCTCTGATTAAACGACAGAGCCCTGTCACTCAGCACCATCCTAGGTACTTGTGTTCGTGACATAATCTTATTAGAAGATAAAACCGGCGAAATCCTTTTCATAATGAAAAGTTACATTTAATGGCCGGACTCACCCCCATCCCTTCTCCGGACGCTGCCCGCCTCCCCCCCGTTGCTGTTGGATATGGCTCGCCTGTAATTGGCATTTAAAGTACCAAGTCCGGGAGAAAAACGGGGTTTAGGGTTTTTGTAATCCCCCTAAACTGTCTTTGTTCGAAATCTCCACAGATACAAGTCTGTTAAGAGTAAATATTTGTGGATTGATACAACCACATTTCCCCCCTGCAAACCAAATCAAAAAAAAAAAAATCTGCCCTCCCACCGCCCTCGGGCCGGGGCGCGGGAGGGAGGGGGCTGGGGTCGGCCCGAGTGTCCGCGCCTAGTCGGCTTTTCGGGGCCGCCTCGCCGCCTCCAGGAGCTGAGGGACTTTGCACATTTCTCAGGCGGGAAAAAGGTCTTAGACTCTTTTTTTCGATTTTTGTTCCTTCGATAAACAAACCTCTCAAACTCGCTACTTTTGGGCCTGCCGGAGGGGGTCGGCGGAAGGGCTTGGGGAGGGGTGAGCGCTCTGCTCAGTACGGAGTGCAAATGCGAATTCCCTCTCTCCTCCCCCCCGCCCTTGCTTCCTTCCAGAGGGTTTAGGTGGCTCGGAGTAACCAGTTGCTCCTGAGCCGTGGGAAGCCGTACACAGCAAGGCGCCCCAGTCCAACCCAGGAGAACCCCCAGAGCCTCCTGGAGCCCCCCGAAATGCAAAGGATCCTAAGGCTGTCGCGGGGGCCCTGTGCTCCCCGCCCCAGCCTAGTCCGTCCCGGGATCGAATTCCTTCATAAATCAGCGGCTGGGTGAAAGGGCTGCGCTTTAGAAAGGGCAGGACCGTGTGCGCGTATTAGAGCGCGCGGTTCTCAAATCCGGGCTAAACCCCTGGTGACACCGAAATTCATCAACCGCCGCTCCTCCCGCGGCTCGGCGGAGAAGCCTGTGCACCACGCGGCCCCACTTGCGGGAAAGGAGAATGAGGAGCAGGAACCTGCTGAGATGTGGGCCTGGAAGAGGGCGCAGGCAGAGGCCTCGGAAAGTCGGCCCCACCCGTGCGCCCGGGAAAGCAAAGCTCTACTGCCAGGGGAAAGCAGTTATTCTACCCGTTTTCTCCTTTGGCAAGGGTGGGTCTGCGCAGGGGGCATTCCGGCATGGAGATGGGTGCTCAGCCCCCGGGCGGTGACACCCTCCCTCCCCCACAGGCGAAGCCTTCAGGGAGCAACCACAACCGTCCAGAGCACTCAATCTGGGGCTTCCGGAAGGTCTGGACCCGACGTTTTAAGGATTCCCTCCGGCTTTAGGAATTAGATCAGTGGGAGGAGAGGGGCTGGAAGGAAGGATCTGCTACAGAGTAACACTGGGCCTGTAGGGAGTTACTTAACCTCCTCAGTCTCAGTTTCCCCACCTATAATCCGAGTTAAGGCAAATGCTCAGTGCGCAGAACAGCAGGTCAACAAATGCCAATTTCTTTCCCTTATAGATGCACTGCTGTTGCCTGCCCCTTCCAGGTCAGAAAGGCTCTGCTCCTGCAAGGTCATATCTACACTGGCTATGCTCAAGAGTCTGATGGAAAAAACAGGATCTACATGCCTCAGCAGTTAGGGGGACCCATCCACAGGCTACTGGCTGTCTCTAAGGAGCAGTCTCTGAGAGCCAGAGCAAAGCCATTCCCTCTTTAAGGGAAAAATTCCAAACATAGGCCCTGAGACCTAGGTGAGGAACAGGAGGATGGGTAAGGCCCATTCAGGAGGCTGTACTTTCCTGGGCCTCCCACACACAGTAGACAATGCTTCTTGCCAGACAGGACTGCCTCAGGCTCACTTCCCAGCAGGAAGGAAGGAAACAAACATTGCCCAATGTAGGCTGGCACCTTTGGGTTTTTTGTTTTGTTTTGTTTTCACTTTATCCTCAGAGCAACCCTATGAGATTAGAATTATCTCCCTCTATTTCACAGAGGAGGAAACTGAGGTTTAGGAAGACCTGTCAGCCCTTCCCCAAAAGCCCTTGGCCTGTGCCAGTGGGCAACAGAGATGTTCTCAATCCCCTATCTGTAATTGCCAATGATCTTGCTCTGTCCTTTGAGAACTATATCCCCACCCAAGGGCCCTTCCACTTGGAGGAGTTGACCCCAGAGCACCGTGGTCCTGTCAATCTCTGCAGGCTTGGGCAGCTTTAGGCCTGGCGCCCATACCCGGACAGCCCAGTAACTATGGCAATCAAAGAATCACATGACAACAGTCACCGAGTCCCCAGCAGAAAGTGGGAGGCGGGAGAGAGGGAACAGCAGTCACATCCAGCTTGTCCTGACCCAGTGCTGCTCCTCTTCTCCTGTCATCGCCATGGGGGAGAGGTGCCACGGGGGAGTGACCCTCTTGCAGCTCTGCATCCAGCATGCTCAGCTCATCTTTCTGCAACTGCTCAGCTCCTCAGTGGTCACCTTGCCCCTGTCAGCCAGGTGGGCACCTCTCCTGGTCTGGCCAGCCCTCGGAACCCTCCCCAGTCTGCAACCTCCTCACAGTTCCTGGGGAAGCTTCTTACAGGACCTGCTGGCCTGACCAGGCCAGTGACAAATCATCTTTGTTTCTTCTGGAACTAGACTCTAGGAACTGGGTTTTTCCTTCAGAAACACTTCCCCTCAGTTCACCAAGCACCAGGCCAGCCAGGTACTCTGCCATCAGCCAGCACACTCAGCCCCAGGCCAGCTGCAGCAGGGCTCCCAAGTGAGACAAAGCCCCCCAAATGTACCCATACATCCCCCAGATCCCCATACTTCCCACACCTCTCCAGGGCCCCAGGGTCAGCAGGGCAGGTCCAGTGGCTGCCAGTCAAGAAACTGAATAGAAATGGATACAATATTGCCCAGGGAATAACAAAGGAAGGGCCCACGCAGAATTTATTTGTACTGATGGGCGGAAGCAAAGGTAAAGGAGCACCGAGGAAGTGCTGTCAGCCAGGCCTGAAACCCAAGAAAGTTGCCATTCGGAGCACAGTGGCCCCTTATACCCCTCCACTCCACTCCACAGCAGTAGTTAAAGCAAACACAGGCCCTTCACTGCCCCGTCAGTTACACCTTCCCCCCAAAATTACGCAAACTTTGAAAGATTTTTCTGAGAAGATGGATGCTTCAGGAGACTTGAGGTCAAGGCTAGGCTGTTTAAAGTATATTATTAACAAATAAACATTTACTGCAAAAAAAGAAAAACCCTATAGGCCACCGGGGAACCAAATCATGTTGGTTTTGGCATCAAATGACAGGAGACATTTATGACATGAATGGAGAACACCAGCCAGTCGATGAAATGGCAAACGTCTGCCACTTTGCTTCCTCTGCCTTCGTGAATCAACTTTTTCAAATATGGTTTTCAGCCTTACCTCCTCGCCACCACCACCTCCCCACTCCTGACTGCAGTGGCAATAAATATATGTAATTTTGGTTTTGCTCTCTGCTGCCATCAGCACAGAATCTGGGGGTTGAAGAGGGCCAGAGGAGCTTCCGGCTGGGTCAGCCAGAGAGAAAAGGGCCTTGGGTCCTCCTGTACTGTACCGCCAAGGGACTGACAGCTCACATGCGCTCCTTGGATGAGTGGACCATCCCTCCCTTCCTCCCTCCCTGAAGCTGAGGCCTGACTGTGGCATCCAACAAATTGGAAGTTATAATTCATGTCACTGAGTGTATCCTCCATCCCTCAGCCTCACTGATGCCAAAGTAGGGCTGGGTTTCCTACTTTCTGTCCTTTTATTTTTAAAAACCCCACAGCCACAGGATAAAGGAAGCTCCCTGGGAAGCCCTGCCAGCTTGCCATGGGCCAACACCTCACAAGGCCACATAGCCTGGGCCAGAGGATCCTTCACACCTTCTGGTCTGGTGTTTTTCCACCTTTTAAACTTCATCTTCCTTCTGAGAAACATACAGATTCTTGGATCTCTTGCCCCACTCCCCCCACTTTTGAATCTCACTGTCAGCCTCAAAGATGTTGGTTGAGCCTCATTTTCTTTCATCTGAATCACAAAAACAAGAAGCATTAACAGTTTTCCAAATATGAAATTATATTATTGAATTTGCTTTCCCAAGCTATACACCGGCCCTGGAGATTTAAACTGTCCCCCAGTGGATGTATCACTGCTCTGAAGCAGCCTCTACTCCCAGACCCACTCTCCCAGGAGAAACAGACCAGCACACCAGGCCCACCCTGCCGCCTGCCCTTCCTGATGATGCACTGTTGGAGTTTGTTCTCCCCCACACAATCAGAAGTTTTTTCATGTTTCTGGGGGTACAGGAGATGATAGTGGAGCCCGTGGAGAATGAAACATTTACTAAAGCCCCTCCAGGTGCCAAGTGCCCTGTGTAATCATCGCAACCACCCCCAGTTTGCTGACGGAGCGCCTAGGGCTCAGACACCGGCAGCTACTTGGTTAAGATCACACAGCCACTGAGTGGTGGGGTTGGGCGGCAACCAGGTCTAATTCATCATCTAAAGCTCTTTTCATGGCTGACGGGGGCAGGGACCTCACCGTGTCCTACCCAGGCAAAGGGAACAGTTCCCCCAGGGATGCCTTTCATCCAGATCCCTGCAGAGAGGGACTAAAGGCAAGTCCAGCCTGCCAGCCCTACCTGAGGCAAGGAATCTGTGGGGAGTCCGGCTGTATGTCTTGGGAGACAAGGCATCCCCTGCCATGCTGATGGTGATAATAGCAACACAATAATTTCTAGAGTATTAACAACATGCCAGGCAAGATGCCAGGTGCTTTGGAGTACCTTATCTTGAATCCTTTTAAGAATGCTTTACTCCAGGTGGGCATGTCCCCATTTTAGAGAAGTGGCTCAGGTAGGTGCCAGGGCTTTTTGGTCCCTAAGTATGAGTCCTTCTTTACCCAATGGATGGGGCAGGAGAAAGCTGAGAATTACCAGTCACATACCCTAGAAGAGATCCACAGAGTCTGCTTCCCCCATGTGAGAAAAATCCGGCAAGCAAATCAGGCCACACCATCCCGGAGCCTGGGGAATACAGGGTGAGCTAGGAGGCAGCTGCGAATAATGCCTCCGTTCAGCCGCAAGCGACTACAGCGTCAGGAAGGCCTTTGCTTAACCTCCTGCCAGCAGCCAAGGTGCTGGAGTTAAACAGAGAGGTGCTCTCTGCCGGGCCACAGAGTCCCCAGACCTGGGCAGCAGAGTGAGCCATGCAGCCCTGGGCCCCCATGAATGTCACTGCAGCTTTTTGTGTGAGGCAAATGCGGGCTCCTCCACACACAGCCTTGTTTCCAGGACAGGACCTATACCCTAGGCTGTGGGCAGGGATGTCCAGTGGGGGCCATGCCAGCTGGGGTGCCCAATGGGGGAAGAGGTGCTGCCAGTAGTGGGCACCCTACAGTAAGACCTATGGGAGGCCTCCCAAGCTGGGATAAGTAAGCTGGGATAAGTAGCCTCCAAAAAAGGCCCGAGCTGATTCTGCGCCACACCCGCACTCTGCCAGCGCTTGGAGGAGAGGTAAGCCTCCCACGAAGCCCCTTCCCAGTTTAAATGCTTCCAAGGAAAGAGATGCGCTGGGAAGAGTCAGACTGGGCCACTGGAGTAACCGCCAGCAGGGGGAAAAATTACCCCAGTACTTAGGCTGCTTTTTATGAAACCCATATCCTCACTGCTCCCCATCTGCCGAGGTGGGTGCAGCCTACCTGGGCAGGCAAGCCCAAAGGGACCCTCGTGGGCTCAGCGGAGGCACTTAACGCTGTGCTGCCGGAGGTGAGGCCGCCCCGGCAGGCCCGGTTCTCGGAACCGTGCCCTCAAGTCCCAGCCGCCACGGTGGGAGCACAGCCGGGCAGGAGCCCCGAATCTTTCCTGCACACAGGCTCCCGCTCACGTACCAACGAGTCTCGGGTCGCCAGACTTGGGAGCTGTATTACAAGCGATTAGACTCCATTTTGTGACAGATTTTTGGACTCTCTCACAGACCCTCCTCCCTTCTGGAGCCTCCTTCAGGAATTCGCCACCTCCTCAGGACAGAAACCCTTTCCAGACGAGAGATAGAGGGCAAGACAAGAGAGTTACATAATTCTATTTGGCCAATACGCCGAGAAAAAAAAAAAATTTGAGGGGGTTCTGTTGTCATTTTTTTTCCTCCTTGTGCTCTAGGGTGGAGGAAGGAGAGAGGTGTTCGCGATTTTGCGTTTGGAGGCCGCGTTTTCTCCGGGTTTCTAACTGGGTTTTCTGTCCGAAATAGCGCTCAGTTTGCCGAGGGGCGGGAGTCTCTGGGCACAGGAGGAGAATGATCCGAAGCTTTCTGAAGAAGGAGCCCCCCCCGCCCCGCCATCACAAGCACCGAGAAAAAAACGAGATCTTTCGAGTTACGCATGGAAATGCCCAACCGCCGCGGCTCGCTCTCTGCTTTGCCGGTCTAGGACATGCCGGCGGATTTATCAAATGCTATTAAATGTGCCCCAACGTCAATTAATCACCCCCGTCGTACGTAAAATAACTCTGTCTGTCTGGGTCCCCGGGATCTTTGGGAACAAATCGAAAGAAGGACTAGACGCTTAGTAATAAAGGCAATGTCTTTCTAAGGATCGAGCCCGGCAGCTCCACGCCAGGCGAGAACACATTTTTCAAAAGTTTTTTTTTTTTTTTTTTTGAGGCGGGGGGAGTGTTAATTTCCCAACACCGCTGATGCAGAGTCTCGAAAAAAATCAAGCCACGTTTCTGTGCCCACTTGCCTAGATTCTCGTCTGAAAAGCATTTATGCATAAATGCAGTAAATATGTGTCTGTGATTCCCCAAGAAAAAAATAAATCGTGAAATATATTTTTAGTGAAAAATAATTTATTGTGTAAAGAACATTGCCTCCCAGTCAGCTCCTGCCTGCCTCGCTGCGCTGGCTGTCCCAGCAAAAGGGCGGTGTGAGACTGCCAGGGTCCCCGGATTGTCTTGGTAACAACCCCCCCACGTCCCCACGCAGGCCCGGCCAGACCCGCCTGGTGCAGATACCTAATTGGCGTTATTCGAGGAAAGAGGGGGTGAGGCAGGAAGAGAGGATGTGAGCCACCAGAATAATGCCCGCCTGGAGGCTTAAGTCCCGAAGGACCCAAAGTCAGCACACTGGGATTTGTCCTTCGCCAAAATTCTCTTGAAAACACACCCTGCCTGCACTGAAAAGCAGACTCTTAGGCGACTTTCTTTCCTTATTCTTTTAAAAACAAATATACTTTCCACAAAGCAGTCGCAAGTGTTTAATTGTTTTGTAAAATGAGGGGGTTGGCCAGCTCATCTCTAAGGCAACATCCAGCTCAAATTCTGTGATTTTATGGTTCTGTGCCTCGCAGAACCAGGGGGCATCTTTTCCCAAGTTAAAGAGAAGCTTCATAAATGACTACAGGGCGGAAAATGTATACAAGGGGTTGGAAAGAGTCTTTCAACACGTTAAAAAAATTTTTTTTTTAACTGCACAAATAAGTCTGAGACCCAATTCCAGTTCCTGTGGCCTCCTGCTCCCATGTGTTGAGTCCTCAAGGGGGGTGGCAGAGCTGGGTGGGAAGTGGCACCAACAGATCCTCGCTCAGGGTCCGATAAGCAGAGCAGGGCAAGGGTGAGTGGGGGTTAGTGGTCCTTTGAGGGGGAGCTCCCTGTGCCTGCTCAAAGCCCCCAACCCCTTCTACTCCAAAATATTTTCCCCATTTTATTTTTGGTGCTCTATGGCTTTTTTTTTTTTTTTTTTTTTATGGCAGGCTGCAGCCGAGCTGACCGGCGGCCTCAACCTCTCTCCTGGAACTTGAATCATATCAGTCCCGGACACAGCACAAACCCCGACCAATGGTACCATCCCTAAATGTGGGGTGCTCCAGGCAGAGGGGAGGCCTCAGCTGGGGTCTAGGACCAGCAAAAGACCTAACCTTCTGAAAAAAAAAAAAAAAACCTTCTGAAATGGACCCTCATTTCTACCCCCAAAGCCTCCAGCCAGTAGGAAAAGCAAGGCCCCCAATGCAGCTCCTGCCCCCAGTTCTTGCTAGGCCCCCAGATCAGGGGAGGACAGCCAGGCTAGGCTCTACCACAGGACTCAGTGAGACTTTCTGAGCAGAACCCAGTGCCTTCTCTAGGGCTTCTACCTGCAGTCCCACTATTCCTAGGCCTTAACCAAGCAGCTGGGGAGGTGGAGATGGAGCACCCTGGTTGCTCCACTTTCCACCAGGCCCTGGGTTTGTGAATAGTCCCTGGGCCAAGCAGGTAGGCTGCACTCACCACTAGGCGCCAGCAGTCTAGCCTTTCCCCAGAGGCTTGGGCACACACCACTCCCTCTAAGCCCTGAAACTCCTGAGCAGTTTGCCTACCCTGCAGCCCTATCGAAGTGGATTTTCAGGGCTACACTTAAAAGTTCTCACAGGTACCCACTCGTCTCTGTATTGTCACTCTGAGGATCCCTACACCCCTCTTTCGGCCATTGCTCCTTACTACCTTCCTCTCAATTGCACTGCCAGCCACAAAACCCAGCAGGTCAATAGCAAAAGCCACGACCTACGTTTTTTTCTGTTCTCCAGTCCCCTGCCATACAAACCCATAGTCGCAACTAAAAACAAAATTCAGCAGGTAGGGCACGACCCACACTGTCTGGAGTCAACCCTGAGGCCTGGGTTGTACCAAGGCAGATTTGGCCACTCCCAACCCCCCAACACTCCTAACTGTAAGATAGGAGGCCTGCTAGGGAAGGCTGACACGGTTCTCCACCTCATGGAAGCCTCAGAATGCAGCGTGATGTCTTTTGAGGTCCTTTCCCTATACTCTTTTTTGGGCTCCTCCAAACAATGAAAATTACAAGTGTAAAATTTCCACATGGAACAGTTTGAAGGGAATGGATACTCTTCTCTCTTCCCATATACTGTTTTCTCACCATTAGGGACTAAAAGTGCGTCAGGAAGGCTGGTGGGACAGGGGTCTTCCCCACAGCTCAGGCCAGTTCAGCGTGCGCGCTCCCGCGCGCGCGCGCACACACACACACACACACACACACACACACACACACTCTCCACTCTACCCTCCTGCTGCAGGAATCTCAAGCCCATAGGAACCAGCCCTTCAGCTGGGGAAGCACACAGCCAGGGCCTGGCTCCCTAAAAGGCCCTGTTTTCGTTTGGAAATCAATTCTTGGTCCCCAATTCCGGCCTTAGTGGCCTCAAATCCTGGCCCAGGACTGCTGTATCATCCCCCGCTTGGCCCAGGGCCTTGTCCTGCGCCCCAACTCAGCGGTCCACTGTAGGTTTTCAGGCCAATGGATGGGACCTAGGAACCTGACTGGAGGCTCCCGGCCACCCCACTAGCACGGGCAGGACTGGAAAGGTACGCCTCAGCCCCGACACGCGCAGCCCGCGGAGCGGCTGGGCCCAGCGGCTAGAAGAGCAGGCGACCAGGCGGGCCAGGCCCGGCCGGGCCAGGCAGGGGGGGTGGTCGGGCTCAAGTGCCGGGCCGCGGCGGGGAAGGAGGAGAGGCGCTTACTGTTGGTAGTCTTGTTTGCAGTACAGTTTCCGATCCCGGAAGTAGCAGCTGGTGGTGAGGGCTTGCTGACACGCCGCGCACTGCAAACACTCCTCGTGCCAGGACGACTCGTTGACTCGCATCAGGAAGCGGTCGGAGATGGGCCGCTGGCAGCCCTCGCAGACGGCGGGATGCGGGCAGTCGGAGCCTGCAGCGCACAGGGCGAGAGCCGGGTCGTCAGCGCCTCCCGGTCCGGCCCGCCCCGGCCCCGGCGTCTCGGTGGTGCGGTGCCCACAGCCCGGGCTCCGAAGGCGAGGGCAGCCCGGGAGCGCCGCCCGCGCTTCCCCGCCGCCGCGCCAGGGGCTGGGCAGCCCCGGTTAGTTCGTCTCAGTCTCAGGCTCCAGAGGGGAGAGGCCGCGAGCCGCAAGGCTTGCCTAGGCACTGCCCTCTCTCCTTCTCTGGAGGTTCGGCGCCAGTGTTAATACAAATGAGAGCGAGCACGGCGCGGGGTCGCCAACTGGGACCGAGAGAGGCGAGGTGGGGCTGGGGTGCCCACTGGTTGACACACCCTACGGTGGCGTTCCTGATCTTCTGTCCCCCATCTCCCCAAAATCTTTGGTTTGGGTGTCCCAAGGGACATTTTTCTCTCAGAAGCCCCCCTCCTTCCCTAGGTGACCTGACATCTCTCCCACGCTCGCCAAAGTGAAGGCTTGGTCTTCCATCAACCCTATGACCCGCCTCCTACACGCGCTTGGAGTTGTAGCTCTAGAACCTAGGCCCACTGAGGATGGTGGGTGGCAGCTGGAGCTGTCGCGTCCTCCCTCCTCCTGGCTGGTATCCCTGGACATCTCTGCTTGTCTAGGCTGCCTGTTGACCCTCTGGTGATCACCCCAAGAGTTCTGTTTCTATGTTCTCCTCCATCCTCATGCCCTGCAAACCCATATCCTTTATCCGTGGGTCCACATGCGTGTATCCACCGCGAGATGACGCCCCTGTCCCCTGCCCATGACCATTCTGGTGGCCCGGCTCCGCACTCACCCAGCAGCACCCCTAGAGTGGCGGGCCCGGGGCGCAGGGCGTGCTCCTCCATTTTGATGCCGTCCAACATCTTGGCGCAGTCCGTTTGCCCGCGGGGGAAGCACCTCTCCAGCGATTCGGGACCTGTTGCTATATCCATGGGGCGCAGGGCGCGCTGCGGACCCGCTGGCCGGGCTGCGCCCGCCCGCCCGCTCGCCCCGCCGCGGCCCGGGAGCCGGGGAGGCGCGGCCCCGGCGGGGCTTTGGGGCTGCTGCTGGGGCCGCCGGCTGCCCCCAGCGAGCGTGTAGCAGCGCCCTGGCCCCGGGCCCCGGCGTCGTGCGGGCGGGCCGGGGCGGCTGCAGCCCGGGCCGCGCTCTCCCGGGCACTTGCAGCCACTCGCGCCGGCTCCTCTGTCACCTGCTTGTCAGTCCCGGAGCCCGGTTGCGGCGGCGGCGGCAGACCGAGCCTCGGGGAGGAGGCGGCCGCGGCGGTGGCGGTAGCGGCGACGGCGGGCGGGGGAGGGGGCGGGGGTGCAGGGGTGGCCCCGCGGGCTGGGGGGGCGCGGGCGGCGCAGCGGGGTCCCGGGCGGGGCGCAGCGGGCCGCGGGGCTCCGGGCGCGCTCCCTGCACTACTCCAGTGCCATGGTGCGTCCGACGAGTCGCTCCGTTTAGAGCCGGGGCTGGCGGCGGAAGGATACTCCAGCCGGGAGCCGCCTCACCCCTCCTCAAACTTCCTGACATTTGAACTCATTGGTGCGCCTCGTATCCCTGCGCCGGGATGAGCCGGCAGCTCCACGTCAAATAGTGCCGTCGCCGCCCCCCCGCGGGAGGATTCCCCGCGCGCCCCCAGCCAGTGCCCCGCGCCGGGCCCGGCCGGGAGAACTAGCCCCCGCGCCCCAGCCAGTCCCGACGCCCCGTTGGCCCCTCGCAGAAGTTTGAGTCGCCTTCGAAACAAATCCCTCTGTCCCACCCCCCTGGAAAAATTGATTTGGGAGTTGGTTAACGAAGGCTTTCCTTTTTCTCTCTTGCCTTCTTTATTATTAATATTTTGTAAAGATCCAGCGATAAAAGGAGCGGCGCTGAGCCGGGCCAGACTACATGGACTGCTGAGAACCCAACGACTCCGTCAGGGAACTGCGCCGGCCGGGAGTGCCCGCCCGGGGACCCCGACTGTCGGCCGAGGTAGGTCGCACGGGATCAAGTTGGTGTCCTCGGGGCGGCGGCGACTGCCCGGGGTCGACTTGCTCCGCAGAGAGGGCTGGCTCCGGGAACAGAGGGTCGAGGGGCCCGCAAGAGGGGAGGCTCTTGTCCGGGCGGGACTCACTAAAGGAGGCCCTGTCCAGGGAGAGGGGACTTGGGCCCCGGGTTTAGGGTGAAGGGGCCTGGGAAAGCTTTAGGTCTGACAGAGATTGGGTAGAGGGTGAGCCGAAGCGGGGTTTGGGGCCTCAGGATCGAAAATAGGGGGACATTTTGCGGGGGAGAAGGGCCAGGCCCGAGTTCAGATGACAGACAGTTCGGAGAACGACTGGGGCAGGCAGAGGAGCTCCCGGGCAGGAGACTGGGTTGGGGGCAGTGGGTGAAAGTTAGGCCTCGCAGGGTTTGGAGTGATGGGCGCGGGTAGGCGGTGGTGGCCCCAGGGTCCGGGGCTAAAGGCCCGGGACGCCCTGTGTTCGGCCGCACGCAGGAAACTGGACTGGCCGCTGAGATCGGCGCCCTCTGGCAGACGAGAGATCTGGTCAGGGGTCGATAGGCCGCTCTGGGCAGGGGCAGCACCCAAGTCAGCACGGGCAAAGTGAGCCTCAGCCACCAAAAGCGAGAGGAACGCGAGGCGGAGCGGCCAACTCCCGCGCCAGCCGGGCCTGACACCCACCGGGCCTGGCAACGGCTCCTGGTGCCAAAGGCAACGTCCGGCTCTCCGTGTCGGGCCGCAGACCACAGCTCCCGGGCCCGCTGCGTCTGCAGCCGCGGGGGCCTCACGGAGGCACGGCTCGCCACAGAGCCGGAGACGGGGTAGGGTAAGGGGGATGTTGCCTCCGGGCCGGCGTGGACCGATCCTTCGAGCCTCTGCGGGGCGGCCCCGGCCCCTCCCGGAGCAGAGCAGCGGCGCGGCACCGGGCGGGGGCGGAGGGCATGGGGGGCGGGTCCCCTGACCCCACTGGAGGCGAGAGGGCGGATCGGATTTGAAGCCTGCGGGAGCCTGGCTCAGAAGTGGTCCCCTGTGCTGCGGGGCCCCGCTGAGGGACCCGGCATTATGGGGGATTAGAGTCTCCCTTCACTCCCCAGTACCTAGGTGTGTGTGCCGGTGGGTATCTATGTGTGGCTGTGCGTGTCGGTGCTCCCGCCTCCAAGGCTCTCGCGTTCGTGTGACTAGCGTCTCTGTGCCTCACGTACTATTTTTGTGTCTGCGACTTTCTGGGTTCCCAGTGTGTGTCTCCGCGAATCGGTGTCTGATTCCTCTGCCTTCTTGTGTAGGTATCTGGGTATGAATCTGCGGATCCTTGCATACGTCTGTATCGTCTGTGTTTTTATATGTCTTTGTGTGTGCGTGTCCTTGTGTGTCTGTGCCACTCTCTTTGTGGGTGTATCAGTCTTTGTGTGTCTCTCAGCCTCTCTATTGTGCCTGAGATCCTTTTCTATACGTATGTCTTTCCGTGTCACCTTTGTGTGTCTGCGCGTTTATTTCCCAGTTTTTCAATGATTCTCTGTGTTCGTGTGTCTCCGAGAGTTTTTTTTTTTTTTTTTTTTTTGGTGGCTTTGTGTCTCTGTGTAGTTCTCCCGTGTCTTTGTGTGTAGATGAGGGTATGTGGAGTTTCTCTCACACGTCCTTGGCCTTCCTTCCTAGTCCAGGCCTGGAAGTCCTAGGCCTTGAGCCCCCAAGGTGGGGACTAGGCCTGGGCCACCTTCTTTGGGCATCTGGGGTCGGGGCGCCGCAATTACCGGCAGAGACCCGGCGGGCCAAGGTCGGGCGGGCAGAGCGGGGGAGGCTCCGAGCCAGGCTCTGGGCCCGCGGACGGACCGGGCGTATTCTGCCCTCTGCTGGCCGCGCTGCGTACCTGCATAAGCTGGCGGGCGACTGCGTGTAGGTGAGAGGGTCCTGGTTCCAAGCCCAGACCCTCGCCCTCTCCCCTAGGGCGCACTTGGGAATCTTTCCCGTTACTGGCCCTGTAGACTAAACCCAGGCCCCCAACTCCTGGCGCAGTGCAGCTTTTCCTCTTTTCCCCTGTTTCTCAATCCCTCCCCTTCCCACCCTCGTCTCATCCTGGGTTGAATGAGGGCCCCTCTGGCCTGACCCTCAGACTTCTTTGACCCTCGGGCTGGCTCTAGGGCAGAGTATGGACCGCGGACTGTGCCCAGAATCATGTTCCCGGGCCCGACCGGAGGCCAGGTCTCAGGGCAGGAGGACGCGCCGTCGGCCCCCGCTGGTCTCCCGTCACGACCAGCACCACGAGGGCGAACGTCTGGCTCAGAGCCGCCCGCGACTGCCGAGGTGCGGAGGTGCCGACGCAGTCCTTCCGCGGACGCTAGGGCTGGTTTCCCTCCCTCGTTTGGGGTAGGGCTGCTCAGTTCACAAGCTTCGAGTCCCCTCTCTGGGTCTTCGCTGCTTAGCGTCCATTCATCGCCATCCCCCACCCTTACCTTCGGGTCACCCGGTTGGTCCTGCTGCCTGCCCCTGCACCTTGCTCCATTTCCCCGGATCCTGTCCTGCTAGCTGAGTCGGCCTATCCCGGGTCCTTGCACGCAGACGCTCAGAGGCCCCGGGTCTCTCCCTAGCACAAACAGAGCTCTCGCATTCCCGAATTCTTCGCCTTCTGGAGCAGTGAGGGCTGGACGGAGGAACAGGGGCCGAGGTCGGGAGCTGGTTCTGCGTGCAGGCGGCGAGTGACACCTTGCTTGGCGGGATCGCAGCTGGGCACCATCGGGTAAGCCCTCTGCGCGCTCCCCTGCTCCCAGGCGGTCCCCTGGCCTAGTCCGGATACAGGACGCCGGGCGGCCGCCCGCACTGGTGCGCTCCGCCGAATCCCGGGTCGTCTCCTGCTCGGACTTAAGCGGCAGAAATAGCTTCGGATTTTCTCCACCTGAGGAAAGACTGACGCGATGGTTCGGAACCGCTCGGGTAGAAGCAAGAAGGGAGAAGGAAGCTCCAGGGCAGGGATCTCTGTTCCTCTAAAGTCGTTCGTATGCCCCCTCCTCTACTGAGCCCTGCTTTAGCCTCCCCTTTCTCCTCCGCTTAGGGCTTGCACCCCAGCCTCCCTCCCCGCGTGCTGTCCACCCTCCACGATCACAGCCCTATGAACTCCCCTCCCCAAACCCTGTCCGTCCTACCCGGGGTCGATCTGGACCATTTTGTGCTTCTGACCAGAGCAGATACACTGGGGCCCCCTCCCTGGCTCCCAACCCCAGCAGGAGGCGCGGATCCGGGGCGGGGGTGGAACACAGGGCACTTCCCTGCTCGGTTCAGTGAAGCCAGAGGTCGCTAACGAATTGCTGCGTGGATCGACTCTGCCCCGGAGCCGAGACCGCCAGAGCCCTCAGGTCCGTCCCACGCGATGCCGGCGCCACTGACCCGCAAAGTTGCGATCCTCGCTCGGATCCACCGGAAGCGGCCAGACTGACCCAGTGCAGCCTCGAGCTGTGGCCTGGCTGGGGGCTGCTGTCCGTGGTCGGGGACCTGGGAGGACCATGCAGGCTCCGGAAGGGACTGGGGACGCTCAGAGGCAGCTTTGGCAAAGGCTCAGAGTCAGGGACTCCGGAATCAACCGTGACCATGCGCTCCCTTCTGCCCACCCCAGCGGGGCTTAACCCCAGGACACATGGGTGAAACCGTCAGGCCCCTTCCCTTAGAGGAGAGATGGAAGTGTGAGACAATCATGCAGTTACATGGCCACCTTCCCACAGCCCAGTGAAAAATGTTTGTGTTCCTCTCCCTGGGGAGAGCTCACAGCTACTCTGAAGAGGGGGAGGGCCCAGAGAGAGGAGTGACTGGGGAGGGGTCCTCGCTGGGGTCTCTCCGACTAAGGGCTGGGACCTGGTTCTCGCTCTGTCATCTGGGATTTTCTAGGCTGATGGGAGAGGGGTGGCAGGGGACAGGATTTCAGGTAGTTTGCTGGTGAGTGTGTGTGTGTGGCTCTGAGGCTGTGTGCTAGTGTGTGCCTGTGTGGGAGAAAACTCAGCAAATGCCCTCTGTCCTTCCTCCAGCCCAGCCTCAGCCTCAACCAGCAGGTGGGGTCTCTGGCCATAGATCCACGACTTTTCAGCACAAGGTTTGGATCATCAGTCACGGAATTCAGGGTCAGGACATCTGGCTCCCTCAAAGCAAAAGGCTGCCATCAGCTGCCATCATCAGAGAGGGAGGATGTCCTGGCTGGGTAGCTAGGGGCCGAAGTCTCCCGCTAGGCAGGCAGTAGTTAGGAGTGGGCAAGAGCCAGGTTTGGGAAGTCACCCAGATATGGTTCAGGATCTGGCTGTGGGATCTTGGGAAAGTCCTGCCTTCTCTGCATCTCAGCTTATTTGTCTGTACAATGGGCATAATAATAGCATCTATCCCCTGGAGTTGTTGAGAGAATGAAATGTAAGTGTTCACCACAGTGCGTAGCACATAGCTGTTGGTGTTGTTAGGTGCCATTGAGTTGATTTTCAACTCAGAGAGACCCCATGTGCAGATCTATAAATATTTGGTAAATACTTGGATTTGGGGAATTTACAACTGCTCCTCCTCCTCCAACCAGGACCTGAAGGAAAATAGGCAGACTCATCCTGAGCTTAGCCATGCACTTTCCTTCAGGGCAAGTGAAACTCAGATCTAGGTTTCTATGGGCTGAATATAGGAGACCCTCAAGGCAGTGCCCAGATGTCCAGCATGGGCAGCTTCCAGGCTTCTCCATTTGCCCTGGGTCTGTCATTGCATCGAAACTGATAACGTGGGACTCTCAGGGTGTCATTCACGTATATATGTATTATGTATGTGCATTGTCATGTATAGTCCTGCATATATATAGACATGTATGTATAGTCATATATGTACGTATATATCGTTAAACCCGTTGCCGTCGAGTCGATTCCAACTATAAAAATAAAAAAAAGTATAAAAATTCTGTCCCAAAGAAGCTTTAGATTTTTTTGCCGAATGGATGGGCTGGGTTATTTCAGCAGCACATCTAGAACCAGGGGCTTCCGCAATGAAGACCTAAGCCAGGAGAACAAAAAGAAGGCCAAGGACCATATTTGGAGCTATAAAAACCCTGTTAGGACACTAAGAATAACTCACAGAAAGACATTTTATATGAATTAGACACAAATTCACAGAAGCAAGAAAGTTTATTGGCCTCTACCCTACAGGTCCATGGCCGAGGGGTGGGAGGCTGGGCATGGTGCTGGGGCCACTACCAGTCCTATTTGATCTTTATCTTTAATCCACTTCAAAACACTGGAGCTTGTAGGAGCTGGAGGTTTGCCCCTTCCTGCAATTATTTGGTCTCTAGTAAAGTTTTTATGAGTGTCTGTGCAAATACATGCATTTGGTGTGCATTTGTTCTGGCTAGTGCTGCTTTGTGTAGGAGGTGTGTGTGTGTGTGTCTTCTGTTGGACCTGGGAAAAGAAAAGAATGAGAGTGAAAAGAAAAATAAAGCCAAGCTCTCAGGAGGAGTCAGGAGGTGGAGCTGGGGCAGCTTCACTGCTGACCACCACTCCTTTGATGTCTGGGGTTGGTGGGCACTGGGGATGCTGCCAGTTGGCTTTCCAGCCTATGAGTTTGCTGCATGGGATTGCTCAGAGCTGGAAGGTGGGCTTGGTGATATCTGGATTCTAGGAAAGCTTTTTATTGAAACAAAACTGTCTTTTTTTGTGTATGTGGTAAAAATAAACACAACAAAACATTCACCAATTCAACAATTTCTACATATATAATTCAGTGACATTGATTATATCCTTTATGTTGCACAACCATTATCACTATCATTTTCCAAGTTATTCCACCACCATTTGCATAAACTCAACATCCCCTAAGCAAAAACTTCCCTTTTCCTCCTTCCTCCCACCCCTAGTTATTGTTGTTATTGGTAGGTGCTATCCAGTCTATTTCAACTCATAGCAACCTCACCTGACAGAGTAGAATTGCCCCATAAGGTTTCCTAGGCTGTAATCTTTATGGTGGGTTGGGTTAATCTTTATGGGAGGAGCCTTGGTGGTACAGCATTTAAAGCGATTGGATGCTAACCGAAAGGTGTGAGGTTTGAATCCACCAGCTGCTCGGTGGGAGAAAGATGTAGCGGTCTGCTCCCATAAAGATTTACAGCCTTGGAAAACCTGTGGGGCAGTTTTACTCTGTCCTGTAGGGTCACTATGAGTTGGAATTAACAGCCGTGAGTTTGTTTCATTTGTGTTTTTGGGTAAGCTTTATGGGAGCAGATGACCACATCTTTCTCCTGTGGAACTGCTGGGTAGGTTCAACTGCCAACCTTTAGGTTAGCAGCCAAGTGCTTAACCATTGCACCACTAGGGCTCTTTCCCACCCCTGGTAACCATTAATAATCTTTGGTTTCTATATGCATGCTTATTTCATATAAGTAAGCCTGCAGTGTTTGTCCTTTTGGTACTGACTTATTTCACTCAGCGTAATGTTTTCAAGGTTCATCCACGTTGTGACATGCATCAGGACTTCATTTCTCTTTATGGCTGTGTAACATTTCATTGTGTGAATATACCACACTTCGTTTATCCATTATCTGTTGATGGACCTTTCGGTTGTTTCCACATTTTGGCTACTGTGAAAAGTGCTGCAGTGGACATTAATGTACAGGTTTTTGTTTGCATTGCTGCTTTCACTTCTTCTGGGTATATACCTAGGATTGGGATTGCTGGGTCATATGGTAATCCTATGTTTGAATTTTTGAGGAACCACCTGTTTTCCACAGTGGCTGCACCATTTTATACTTTCACCAGCAATGAATGAGGGTTCCTTCCAGTTTCTCCACAACCTCGACAACACCTATTGTTTTCCATTTAAAAACTTTTTTTTTTAAATCATTGCCATTCTAAAGGGTGGAAGGTGGTATCTCAGTGTGGTTTTGATTTGCACTCTGCCTGCCTTTTGATTACTGCCCTCTGGGTATTCTTGGTGAAGTGAAATGAATAATGAATAAGGGTGATATATATTTTTTAAGAGGGTGGGGGTCATTTTATCATTTAGGTGATAGGGAAAGAATTTGAGCTTAGCAGAATCTGGCTGAGAGGCAGCGGTGAACAGAGAAGTAGCTGCCCGGCCTTCTCCCAGCAAGACAGCCAAGGCAGAGCAGGAGCTGTGCTCCTCCTGTGTGGCTCAGGAAGAAGGAATGTTGCACACCACAACCTGTTCCCTAAGGGTGAAAAGCAGTCCAGTCCTGGATGTCAGGAGCTGAGAGCACATATGTCCTTGTCCCAGGTCCCCAACAGATGACCCAGAGTCAGGATGCAGCCTGTATGTGTGTTCTGTTTGGCCACACTGTCTCTCTTCCAAGTACTGAACCTTGATGTATTTGTTCTAAAAGCATCTTAAGTAACCTTTCAGTTGAAATATAATATACATGGTGACCCCTGGCGACCCTGTGTATTACAGAGTAGAACTGGTCCATAGGGTTTTCTTGGCCGTAACCTTTTTTTTTTTTTTCAGGGTGTATCTTTAAAAAAAAAGGCACTGGGTTTTTTTTTTTAAATCTTTAAAAAAATTTTTTTTATTGTGCTTTAAGTGAAAGTTCACAAATCACGTCAGTCTCTTATACAAAAGCCTATACATATCTTGCTACTTAGTCATAGCTGCTGTCCCCCTAATGAGACAGCATACTCCTCCTCTCTACTCTGTATTCCCCGGGTCCATTCAACCAGCTCCTGTCCCCCTCTGCCTTCCCATTTCACCTCCAGACAGGAGTCACCCACATAGTATCATGTGCCTACTTGAGCCAAGAAGCTCAGTCCTCACCAGTATCATTTCCCATGTTATAGTCCAATCCAATACCAGCCTGAAGAGTTGGCTTTGGGAATGGTTCCAGTCTTGGGCTAACAAAGGGACCAGGGACCATGACCTCTGCAGTCCCTCCAGTCTCAGTCAGACCACCAAGTCTGGTCCCTCTACAAGAATTTGAGAACTGCATCCCACTGTTCACCCGCTCCATCAGGGATTCTCTGTTGTGTTCCCTGTCATGGCAGTCATTGGTGGTAGCTGGGCACCGTCTAGTTCTTCAGGTCTCAGGCTGATGTAGTCTCTGGTTTATGTGGCCCTTTGTGTCTCTTGGGCTCATCTTTACCTTGTGTCTTTGGTGTCCTTCCTTCTCCTTTGCTCCAGGTGGGCTGAGACCAATTGATGCACCTTAGATGGCTGTTTGCTAGCATTTAAGACCCCAGATGCTTGGCTGTAATCTCAATGGAAGCAGATCACCAGGCCTTTTCTTCTGTGGTACTGCTGCGTGGTCCGCTCTACAGCAAAAACAAATAATATACATATGGAAAAGTGCACAGAGCATAAACATACAAAGGGGACACACCTTTATCACCAATACCGACATCGATAGAGAATCTTTAGGGCTCCCCAGAATTCCACCTCAAGCTGCTCTAGGCACTACCTACCTCTTCCCCTAAAGAAACCGCTACCCTGATTTCTTTTACTCTAGAGACTTCTGCCTGTTTTCAAATCTTATATAAATGGAATCATACAGTATATACTCCTCACCATACTTTAATCATGAGATTTTACATGAAAATCTGGAGTTTTTTCCCGAAGAATCAGAGGATCTGAAAATCTTGGATTCTCATTCCTACAGGGTATTGATAATCTGAAGCTGAGTAGTGGACCCCAGATGGGACATGAGCTATTCAGTTTGCCAGGGGGCATTTGTGTTGGTAACTCCTGCTGTCAACCTATGGCTTTTCCCCTGATATTCAATCCCTCCCCTAAAGGAGTCACTATATGAACACTCTGGAAGTGCATCCAAAATCTTCTCTCATCCCAGTCCCTCCATCTGCATCCAGTGCCCTATGAAGAAGAGGTCAGGAGACATTTAAACGGGAGAGGAAATTACCTCCTCAGAAAGGGGTAGTGACTTGCCTGGGGTCACACTGCATTGTAAGGGGAAAACCCTGGATTCAAACCCAGGTTGGCTTGACTCCAAACCCCAAGCTCTTGTCACCTCCCTGCATGGTTCCCCTGGGCATCCAGGCCCAGGTGTGAACAATCCCCTCTTGCCTCCTTCCAGCAGGGAGGAAGCTGGACTTTTTCCAAAGGAAACGCTGGCAAACACAAAACCCAAAACAGAAAACAGGGCAGGGATGGTTCCCAGGCCTTGGCTGCCTAACCTTGGGTGGTGCAAGTCTAGTCTGGGAAGGATTGGTCTGAACTGGTGCAGCCTTTCCAGATGCACCAAGGGAGGGCGGCATCATGCCATTCACTGAGCAGCCACCACATGCCAAGTGCTTTGTGTATGTCACTCCTGAATACTCACATGCCTGTGAGGAAGGCATTATTATTTAGCCCCACATTACAGATGAGAAAACCGAGGTTCAGAGAGGTCAAATGTCTTGCCTTAGGCCACAAGCATATGAGTAGCTGAGCTGGGTTTTGAATGCATTAAGCAGGACTTCGATGCCTTTGCTCTGTGCCACGCTAACCTCATTCTTCTTCTTGGCTCAGCCCTCTTATCTGAGCCTCCTCCACTTTCCTGTTGTGATAGAGGTGAGGCCAGTTGCTTCCTCTTGGAAGTTCAGGCATTCTGGAGTCTGTCTGGCCTGGGTTGAGTCTTGGTGGTCCTCATGGCCTTGGTTTTCTCATCTGGGAAGTGGGGATGATAATACTTTCCATTACCATTTGGAAGTTCAACAAGGTCTGTGGAGTCTTGAATCTGGAAGAATTGGCAGTGGCTTGCTAGAAAGGGCAGGGGTTGACTTGATGTGCAAAGGTACTGAGGCAGAAAGAACTTGATCCACTGGAAGCCAGCGTGGCTGTACTGGAGCTAGGATCTGGCTACAGGTAAGGGAAGAAACCTGATCACAGGGCTTTGCAGGTCATGATGAGGAGTGTGGGCTTGACCCAGAGGGCAGTAGGGAGCCAAGGCAGGGCTTAAACAACACAGTGCTGTGGTCAAATTTGTTATTTTAGGAAGGTCCCTCTGGTTTCAGTGAGGAGATTAGGTTGGAGGGAGTGAGACCATAGGTGGGAAGCCAAGTGAGAAGGCCTTTGGGTTTCAATATCCTTTTTGTATGGAATGAGGTTGGGCGGTCCGCAGAGCAGACCTTATCCTCCAATTTCCCATAGAGGTTGTATTTCCAGATCTGGGGTTTCATATTACACAGTTATTCTTTCTGGAATGTGTCCCTGGAGCAACCCTGCTGGACCCTCTATGCAAGGAGGGGCTCTTCTGAGCACAAGATGCACATTTATGCAAAAAAGTACAGCATCTCAACGAAGGGGCTCAGCAGTGTCTGTTCCTGAAATAGCCCAGCAACCAATAGGCAATGCAGTGCCTGGGAGTTGGGATAGACTCCAAACGTTAGTAATAATAATAATAGCAACAACAACAACAATACAAATTAGTCTTTATTGATGACTTACCATACGAGGCCCTGTTGGAAACCTGTGACATCCATGATCTCATAGAATCCTCAAACAAACCTCTGAGGTAGCTGTCGTTGATACTCATAGTGCAGATGAGGAAACTGAGGCTCAGAAGTGGAAAGTACCTTGTACAAGATCACACAGCTGCTGAGTGGCAGAGCCAGGCCAGTAGCCACTGCCCTACACTGCCACCTGTGGATGCTGGGTGGCCTCAGAAGGGTGATGAGCTGGGCGTATTGTTTAGCTCTATGGGGTCTGGACAACCCTGTAACTGTTCCCAGTGCCCAGAAAAGCCAGAAAATCTCGTCACTGCATCTTCGCCTCCGACCTATGCTCCAGCCCATGCAATCTGGTTGGCAGACTTATTCTCCCTGGAAGAGCTTGGTAATTCAGGCTTTTCCAAGGTCAGGAAAAGCTCCAAGTTTAGAATCCTCCTCATGGCCTCTTAAGGCTCCACTTGGCCTGGCCCGTGTCCACTTCCCTGTCTGCATTTCTACCTCTCTCCCTTTCGCACACTACACCACTCGCCAAGCATTTTGGCCTTATTTCAGCTTCTCAAGCAGCTCATACTCTCTCTTACCTCAGTGCTCTGAACAGGCTCTTCCCTTTGCCTGGAAGACCCTTTCCACTCCATTTTTCTGGTTTACTCCTATTCATCCTGTCTGTCTCAATTTAAACATCACCTCCTCTCAGAAGCCTTCCTTCATATCCCATACTACCTTAGGTCTCCTGCTTCTATGTTTTCAGCAACCTATATTTCTCCTTCATGGTGTGATCGAAATATCTGCTCCCACAACCCCTACCCCTTGCAGTCTCAGGGTAAACCCAGGAAAGATTAGGAGGGAGTGATTAGGAAAGCTCTTAATTGTCACAGCAATGGAAAGGGGTCTATAAAGTAACCTAAGATGGGTGAGGACAAGTACTCTTGAAATATAACATAGTCCATATTATCCTGGCTCAGTGGTGGTGATATACCTTCCCTATGCAAACCTGCTGAAGACTCGAGGCAAGAAATAATGTCTTAACCTGTAAGATAAGTCTAATTGCTTATATTGAATGATCAACACTTTGCCCACCTTTGCTGCCCCTTCACATGACATTCCCCTTCCCTTCTATCCAGGAGCACTGAGAATGGGGGAGGAGAAAGCTTTGACTCACAACCCATGCTGGAGAAGGTGCAAATGAAGACTTCGGGCTTGCTAGATTCTAGAGGAGGGTGGAGTGGTCCAGGAAAACAGAGACAGCAGGGTCTTGGGGGTGGGGAATGGAAGAGGTGAGGAGAGGACAAGCTGCTCCCTGGGACTCTTAATCACAGTCAAAGAGGCGGCTCCTGGGGGCATTGTGATGATCTCATGTGGTGCAAGAGGATAAAAGGGTGTGACCAGGGCCTGGTCTCCATCATAATAACCCGGTGAATTCTGGGAACTCTCAGGATTCCACCCCCAAAGCCTCGTCCGGTGAGTTACCCATGAGTGGAGCCCTACAGGCTAGCTTCTCATCAAGTGGGCTCACTGTGGGGACAACTGGAAAGACACAGGCTGAGGGGACCCTGCAAAATGAAAACTGTATTTTCGCAATGTTGGGGTCCTGGAGCAATTTTGAAAATCGATTTTCAACCATTTTTTGAATAGTTCATTCCTTTAAAATAAAAGGATATTAAGAAGCACACACAGAGGAGATGGCCGAAGATGGCAGCTTAGGCATACCATGCTGTCCCCTTATAGCAAAGACCTGAGAAATCAAGCGAAACAGATATAATTGATGTCTTAGACATCTGGTGCTGCTGTAACAGAAATACCACAAGTGGGTGGCTTTAACAAAGATGAATTTCTTTCCTCACAGTAAAGTAGGCTAGAAGTCCAAAATCAGGGTGTCGGCTCCAGGTGAAGGCTTTCTCTCTCTGTCAGCTCTGGAAGAAGGTCCTTGTCCTCAATCTTCCCTGGTCAAGGAGCTTCTCAGGTGCAGGGACCCTGGGTCCAAAGGATGCGCTCTACTCCCAGGGCTGCTTCCTTGGTGGTATGAGGTCCCCAGTTCTCTGCTTGCTTACCTTTCGTTTTATCTCTTAAGACATAAAAGGTGGTGTAGGCCACACCCCAGAGAAATTCCGTTTACATTGGATCAGGGAGGTGACCTGGTAAGGGTGTTACAATCCCACCCTAATCCCATAAAATTACAGCCACAAAATGGAGGACAACCACAGAATACTGGGAATCAGGGCCTAACCAAGTTAGTACATTTTGAGAGGGACATAATTCGATCCATGACAATTGACAATCTTGGAACCCTGAGTATCAAACCAAAGTATGAAGAATTAGATTGAACACTGAATGGAAGGAGAAACTGAATGAAAACAATGAATGAGGAAATTTATGGCTCATACCTGCCCGGCCAGCCAGCCTAGTGTAGTGAGGCCATCTTGAGACAAAGCAAGCAGCGTTCCTGGTGAAGAACACAGGAAGGCAACTACATGAAATTCCTAGTAGAAGAAAGAGATACTGTGTAGACAAACCCATAGTGAAGCAAGGCACTATCTGCACCTCTGCCCAACAATGAGCAGGAGATCCTAGTGCCCTTATCCAATGTCCACCTGGCTGCGACATCACACATCTCACACCCAGACAGTTCCTGTAGGCTGAATGTACATGCACTGAAACCCCATGATCCCCCACCGCCTACTGAAATGCCAATTCATGCATGCACAGAGGGCCTTTCCCGTCCATTTTGGTAGCACTGCTTCACAGTGGCTATGGAGATGTCCTGCCCTGACCTCCAGAGGCTGCACTGTCAGCACCAACCCAGAATGACTGCATGGTCCCACAATGGCTGTGGAGTGATCCTGAGCCTACCCAACACTTATCACCCAACATCAGGGAAACAACCTGCTATCGCACCTCCACTGAATCCTATAAGGGAAGATAGATGAGCTTAACCACAGAGGACTCTCATGTGGGTGTAACCCACCATACCCACTAAAACCAAAACCAAACCAAACCCATTGCTGTTGAGTCGATTCTGACTCATAGCAACCCTATGGGACAAAGTAGAACTGCCCCATAGAGTTTCCAAGGAGCACCTGGTAGATTCGAACTGCTGACCTTTTGGTTAGCAGCTGTAGCACTTAACCACTGTGCCACCATACCCACTAGTGAGAGGAAATCATACCCAGTCAACTGACACCACCAAAGCCAAACATAGATTAGTACCATGGAACAACAACAATTAAAATAATACAAAGGAAGAAAGACATTCTAAAGAGAAAAAGAAGAAACAAAGCTCCTGATATATCACAAGACAAAAAACATACAATCAATAAAGAAACATGTAAATAAATAAGTTAACACCTTAATGCTTCGGAGATGGCAGGCAATAACAAACTATATGAAGAAATAGGATAAGATGGCTCAAACAAGTGAGAAAAATAAAGTGACAGAAAAACTTCCAGAGGAAGAAATGATAATAGAACTACCCGATAAGGAATTCAGAAGGCTTATATTTAGGGTCCTCAAAGAGATCAAGGAAAGCACATAAAAAGCCCTAGAAGAATTCAGGAAAAAAACACAAGAACAAAATGATAAACTCAATAGACAAATAGAAACCATGTTGTTTTTATGCGGTGCCATCGAGTCAGTTCTAACTCATAACAACCTTATGAACAACAGAACAAAACACTGCCAGTCCTGAGCCATCTTCACAATCGTTGTTATGCTTAAGCCCATTGTTTTAGCCACTGTGTTGATCCATCTCCATTGAGGGTCTTCCTTTTTTATACTGACCCTCTATTTTACAAGCATGATGTCCTTCTCCAGGGACTGATCCCTCCTGATAACATGTCCAAAGTATGTGAGACAAAGTCTCAGTATACTTGCTTCTAATGAGCATTCTGGCTGTACTTCTTCCAAGACAGATTTATTCGTTCTTCTGGCAGTGCATGGTATGTTCAATATTCTTCACCAATGCCATAATTCGAAGGCACCAATTCTTCAGTCTTCCTTATTCATTGTCCAGCTTTCACAAGCATTTGAGGCATTTGAAAACATCATGGCATGTGTCAGGTACATCTTAGTCCTTAAAGTGGCATCTTTCCTTTTTAACACTTTAAAGAGGTCTTTTGCAGCAGATTTGCTCAATGCAATGTGTTGTTTGATTTCTTTTATTTAAATTTTTAAAATTGTACTTTAGGTGAAGGTTTACAGAGCAAACTAGTTTCTCATTAAACAATTAATACACATATTGTTTTGTGACATTGGTTGCCAACCCCACAACATGTCAACACTCTCCCCTTTTTGACCTTGGGTTCCCCATTACCAGCTTTCCTGTCCCATCCTGCCTTTTCGTCCCTGCCCCTAAGCTGGCATGGCCATTTAGTCTTGTTTTGTTTTATGGACCTGTCTAATCTTTGGTTGAAGGGTGAATCTCAGGAGTGACTTCAGTACTGAGTTAAAAGGCTGTTCAGAGGCCATAACCTTGGAGTTTCTCCAGTCTCTTGTCAGACCAGTAAGTCTGATCTTTTTTTTGTGTGAGTTAGAATTTTATTCTACATTTTTCTCCAGCTCTGTCCAGGACCCTCTCTTGTGATCTGTGTCAGAGCAGTTGGTGGTGGTAGTCAGGCACCACCTGGTTGTGCTGGACTCAGTCTGGTGAAAGCTGTGGTAGTTGTGGTCATTTGATTTCTTGACTGCTGCTTCCATGAGCATTGATTGTGGATCCAAGTAAAATGAAATCCTAGACAACTTCAATATTTTCTGTTTATCATGATGTTGCTTATTGGTCCAGTTGTGAGGAGTTTTGTTTTCTTTATGTTGAAGTGTAATCCATACTGAAGGCTGTAGTCTTTGATTATCACCAGTAAATGCTTCAAGTCCTCTTTACTTTCAGGAAGCAAGGTTGTGTCATCTGCACATGGCAGGTTGTTAATAAGTCTTCCTGCAATCCTGATGCTGCGTTCTTCTTTATATAGTCCAGCTTCTTGGATGATTTGCTCAGCATACAGATTGAAAAAGTATTGTGAAAGGATACACCCCGGATGCTCACCTTTCTTGACTTTAAGCCATGCAGCATCCCCTCGTTCTGTTCACACGACTGCCTCTTGGTCTAAGTACAGGTTCCTCATGAGTACAATTAAACATTCTGGAATTCCCATTCTTCACAATGTTATCCATAATTTGTTATGATTCACACTGTTGAATGCCTTTGCGTGGTCAATAAAACACAGGTAAACATCTTTCTGGTATTCTCTGCTTTCAGCCAGGATCCATCTGACACCAGCAGTGATATCCTTTGTTCCATGTCCTCTTCTGAATCCAGCTTGAATTTTTGGCAGTTCCCATACAAAAGCAAGAACTAGAAACTCAGAAGATTAACAATAAAGTATCAGAACTAGATAACTCTATGGAAAGACACAGGACTAGAATTGAATCAATGGAAGAAAGAATCAGGAAAATAGAGGACAAATCCCTTGATACTGATTTGTTTGAGGAACAATCAGAAAAAAGAAAGGTGAAAAATAAATAAAGTCTAAGAGTTATATGAGACACCATCAAGAGGAATAATTTATGTGTAATAGGAATACCAGAAGAGGAGGAAAAAAGAAGCACAGAGAGAATTTTTGAAAATATATTGGCAAAAAACTGCCCAAATATCATGAAAGATGAGAAAGTTTCCATCCAAGAAGCTCGATGAGCCCCACACAGGATAGGCCCCAAAAGAAATTCAACAAGACATAACATAATCAAACTTTCCAAAACCAAAGACAAAGAAAGAATTCTGAGAGCAGCTCATAAAAAATGAAATATCAATTACAAAGGGGTACCGATAAGACTAAGCACTGATTTCTTATCAGAAACTATGCAGGGAAGAAGGCAATGGAATGACATATATAAAATCCTGAAAGAAAAGAATTGCCAACAGAGAATCATATATCTAGAAAAATTGTCTTTCAAAAATATGACACAAACTAAGACATTCCCAGATAACAGAATTAAGGGAATTTGTAAAAGCCAGAAATATTAAAGGGAGTCCTTTGCCAGAGAACCAACAACATCTGACGACAACCTGAGATAAAGACACACAACAGCATCACCCAGATACCGGCCCAGATAAAAACTTTACGAAAGAAAAATAAAGCTGTAAAACTGATTACAGGGAACCCGAGATCTGAAGCTGTAAACAATGACAACTTTGAAACAAAAATGGGGAATAAACAGTGTAGTTATAGAACTTCCATATGGAGAGGAAGTCAAGGCAATGTCAAGATATAACAGACTGTTTTAAACTTAGGAGGGTAAAGGTAAACTTCAGGGCAACCACCAAGAAAATTAATAAATGTACTCACCAAAATAAAGAAGAAAATAAAAAATTTATGTTATCAATACATTTGAAGCCTGTCATTTTACCCTTCCACTCCCAGATTTTCCCTCTCTGCCTTGAGGTAATCACTATCCTAAGGTTGGTATATATCATTCCCATTTATGTTTTTACATTTTTACTACATGTATACATTCATAAGCAATGTAGAGTATGTGTATGTGTATTTTAAATTCATGCCCATTAATCACCAGAATGGCTGAAATTTAAAAGTCTAATAATACCAAGTGTGCATAGGATGTGGAATGACTAGAACTTTCATACACAGTAATGAAAGTGAATTGATACAACCACTTTGGAGACATGTTTGGGGGTATCTACTAAAACCAAAAGTCCATATACCCCAGATCCCGCAATTGCATTTCTGGGCATATATCCAAAAGAAATGCATGCACATGTGTGCCAAAAGGAAAGTACAAGGTTGGTCACAGCAGCATTGCTTGTAATAGCCCCAAACTGGAAGAAACCCAAATGTAAATCACTAACTGAGTGCATAAATTAATTGTGGCATATCCAAATGATGAAATACTAGCACAGCAAAGAGAATATAAACTATTGCTACATGCCAGGACAAGGATGTATCTCACAAACAGAATATTGAATTGAGGAAGCCAGATACAAAAGAGTACATACTGTATGATTCCATTTATACACATTTCCAAAACAGGAAAACCAATCTATAGGGTTTGAAGTTACCATAGTGGTTACCCTTGGAGGGCGTAGTGACCTGGGGGAGTGAAAGAAGGGCTTCTGGGGTGCTGATAATGTTCTGTTCCTTGATCCAGGTGCTAGTTGCAAGGGTGTGTCACCTTGTGAAAATTCATTGGACTGTTCACTATGATTTGTGTACTTTTATGCATGTATATCACTCTTCAATAAAATGTATCCTTTGGGGGGGTAGGGGGAAAAAGTACACACAAAAAAGGGTGAGACTACGTGTGGAGAAGGGAGTATGCACTGTTGGGGAGGAGGGCAGCCTTCGTGCAAGACTTGTGTTCTGAGCTCTGGGCTCCTGGCTGTGGGGAGCCCAGAACAGACCAGGACTGTGTGTCACCTGCTGGAGAGGAGGGCAGGAGGGACAATGGAAGATGATTCAATATACCCTCTAAATGTGCTAGAAAGAATGGAAGGCTCCCCTGTATTTTCCTGATGAGACAGTACCTCCAAGTGTTTTCAAATAACTTGAGTATATAAACTCAAGATGATGAAACTGTGAAATGCCTACTTAAAATGTTAAGTTGAGGAGTTGAATTTTATAAATTTACAATCACAATTTTGATTTATAATTTTGGATGTTTAAAATAATAGCCAGACAAACTGGTTAAAAAAGAGATAATAAATGGAAACACTGCTTTTTCTTATGGTTGCTGAAACAATTTAATTTCAAACTCTTTACTTGCATTTTTAAAAATAATATTGTATTTTTGCTGAAGGTTTACATTCACCTGCATTTTTGACACCTGTGTCCTTTGCTATTACCAGGTCATTTTTTGAGGAGTCCAGCATGATTTTCCATAACACCTATCTCCACTTCTTTCTAAGTTGTTTGACATACAAATTCATGTATGGGGTATAATTACCCAAGCCACAATTACCCATTTACTGAACATCAGGACACCAGGTTGTCTTTATTCTTCTTGTGGGTATAAATTCATGATCTGCACAGCTTCTATATTGCATTTTAAAATGGAATGTAAAAGACTTGTTTGCAATAGTATCCAACTTTTGTGCATTCTCAGGAGAAATTCCAAAACTATATAAAATTACTTTACTTCCCTTTTAGCCCATTTTTCAGGTTACTGCGATTAATACCCAAAATAAGCATCAAGTGAGGTCATGTCAGGGCAATGTATTTTCCCCAAACAACATTCTGTTGGTCAAAATGAAATAATTGAGAGTGCCTATAGTACTAAAAAAAACAAAAAAAACAAAAAAAAAACAGCATACTTTGTAAGGAGTCAAATATAAGGAATAATTTTTGAGAAAAAGCCCTACTTTATATTGTGGTTATATGATAATAATAACTAAAATAGTAACAGTAACAGCAATAGAAATAATCATCATCAGTGCTTCACATACATTCTCACACTGAATCCATACAACAGCTTTATGTCCCCACTCTACAGATGTGGAAACTGAGGCTTGGGGCAATGAAGTGCCCATGGTCACACAGGTACCCAACTGGTAGAGCTGGGATTTGCACTTAAGTCTCTCAGCGCCCACACTCTTAACCACTACATTACCTTGTTTCTATCCACCTGGGTTATACCCAGCTGGGAGCACCCTAGCACTGCACATGCCTCAGAGAGGACTTCCTCGGCCAGCAGAGGGAGGCTGCCTAGCAGGAGAGGACCCAAAACCAAACCTGATAGGACAGGGTAGGACTGTCCCATAGGGTTTCCAAGGCTGTAAATCTTTATGGAAGCCGACTGCTACATCTTTCTCCCCTGGAGCTATTGGTGGGTTTGAACCGTGGACATTTTGATTAGCAGTGGAGCACTTTGACACTGCACCACCAGGGCTCCTAGCAGGAGAGGAAGTGGTAGAGAAGTTGGATTTATAGTGCTCCAACCTCGTGCCCACAAAGTTGGCTGCTGTGTTGGGGCCCAACCCCAACTCAGTTCCCTCTCTCCAGAATTTGGTGATCCTTCCCACGATGTAGGCTGATATGGGGACAGGGCGTCACACGTGGTCTCTGACCAGACAGGCTATCTAGAACTCACCAACAGGTTCTTGGGAGGAGGAAGTATTTAGAAAAATGCTACCACTCAATTAGGCCCTATTTTACACAAATAGATGACAATATAAAAACATGAGAGGCGCTAAACGGTATATAAAATATTACTAACAATGCAGAAGAAAAACTAGATAACTGAGAGCTCCTAAAAATCAAACACCTATGCTCATCCAAAGACTTCACCAAAAGAGTAAAAAGGTTACCTACAGAATGGGAAAAAGTTTTTAGCTATGACACTTCCTGTCAGCACCTCATCTCTAAAATCTACATGATACTGCAAGAACTCAACTACAAAAAGGCAAATAACACAATTGAAAAATGGGCAAAAGATATGAACATACACTTCACCAAAGAAGACATTCAGGTAGCTAACAGATACATGAGGAAATGCTCACGATCATTAGCCATTAGAGAAATGCAAATCAAAACTACAATGAGATTCCATCTCACTCCAACAAGGCTGGCATTAATTCAAAAAACACAAAATAATAAATGTTGGAGAGGTTGTGGAGAGACTGGAACACATACACTGCTGGTAGGAATGTAAAATAGTACAACCAGTTTGGAAATCAATTTGGCGCTTCCTCAAAAAGCTGCAAATAGAGCTACCATACAATCCAACAATCTGACTCCTTGGAATATATCTCAGAGAAATAAGAGCCTTTACACAAACAGATATATGCACACCCATGTTCATTGCAGCACTGTTTACAATAGCAAAAGATGGAAGCAACCAAGGTGCCCATCAACGGATGAATGGATAAATAAATTATGGTATATTTACACAACGGAATACTACGGATCTATAAAGGACAGTGAGGAATCTGTGAAACATTTCATAACATGGAAGAACCTGGAAGGCATTATGCTGAGTGAAATCAGTCAGTTGCAAAAGGACAAATATTGTATAAGACCACTATTATAAGAACTTGAGAAATAGTTTAAACAGGGAAGAAAATATTCTTTGATGGTTAGGAGAGGTGGAAGGGAGGGAGGGAGGGAGGGAGGGGGGTATTCACTAATTAGATAGTAGATAAGAACTACTTTAGGTGAAGGGAAAGACAACACACAATACAGGAGAGGTCAGCACAACTGGACTAAACCAAAAGCAAAGAAGTTTCCTGAATAAACTGAATGCTTTGAAGGCCAGCATAGCAGGGGTGGGGGTTTGGGGACTATATTTTCAGGGGACATCTAAGTCAATTGGCGTAATAAAATCTATTAAGAAAACATTCTGCATCCCACTTTGGAGAGTGGCATCTGGGGTCTTAAACACTAGCAAGCGGCCATCTAAGATGCATCAATTGGTTTCAACCCACATAGAGCAAAGGAGAATGAAGACCACCAAGGACACAAGGTAATTATGAGCCCGAGAGACAGAAAGGGCCACATAAAGCAGAATATATCAGCCTGAGACCAGAAGAACTAGATGGTGCCCGGCTACAACTGATGACTGCCCTGACAGGGAACACAACAGAGAACCCCTGAGGGAGCAGGAGAGCGGTGGGATGCAGACCCCAAATTCTCATAAAAAGACCAGACTTAGTGGTCTGACTGAGACTAGAAGGACCCCGGTAGTCATGGCCCCAGATCTTCTGTTAGCCTAAGACAGGAACATTCCCAAAGCCAACTCTTCAGACAGGGATTGGACTGGACAATGGGATAGAAAAAGATGCAGGTGAAGAATGAGCTTCTTGGATCAAGTAGACACTTGAGACTATGTTGGCGTCTCCTATCTGGAGGGGAGATGAGAGGGCAGGGGGGTCAGAAGCCGGCAGAATGGACACGAAAAGAGAGAGTGGAGGGAAGGAACAGGCTGTCTCATTAGGGGGAGAAAAATTAGGAGTATATAGCAAGGTGTATATAAATTTTTGTATGACAGGCTGACTTGATTTGTAAACTTTCACTTCAAACACAGTAAAAAAGAAAAAAAAAAACCCTGAAAAAAAAGTCAGAGGCACAAGAAATCCTGGTTGCTTCTGCCCTTGTTTTGAAAGAGGAGTTGATTTCCTTTTGCTTTTTGTTTTTGGTAAACCTTTTTATTACAGTGATTTTCAAATATGTATAAAAGTAGGCAGAATATACCATCACCCAGCTTCAACAATGATCAACTCATGGCCAGTCTTGTTTCACCTACACTCCCGATTCCTCTTCCTTAGTGTATTATTTGGAAGGAAATTTCAGGTGCTATAAAATTTCATCCATAGCTTCACTGAAATATGTATTTCAGTATATATTTCTAGAAAATAAGGACTCTTGAGAAATATAGCTATAATGCCTTTATTGTATCTGGAAAAATTTTCATCAAATATATCCAGCCCGTGTTCACATTCCCTGATGGTCTCATAAATATATATATATATATATATTACGCTTTATTTAAAAAGTACCCCCACGTATCTATCAGTTTGTCGGACTGTGGGGGCTTGCTTGTTGCTGTGATGCTGGAAGCTATGCCACTGGTATTCAGATACTAGCAGGGTCACCCATGGAGGAGAGGTTTCAGCTGAGCTTCCAGACTAAGACAGACTAGGAAGAAGGCCCTGGCAGTCTACTTCTGAAAAGCATTAGCCAGTGAAAACCTTATGAATAACAGCAGAACATTGTCTGATATAGTGCTGGAAGATGAGCCCCCCAGGTTGGAAGGCACTCAAAAGACCACTGGGAAAGGGCTGCCTGCTCAAAGTAGAGTCAACCTTAGTGACATGCACGGAGTAAAGTTTTCGGGACCTTCATTTGCTGATGTGGTAAGACTCAAAATGAGATGAAACAGCTGCAAATATCCGTTAATAATCAGAACCTGGAAAGTACAAAGTATGAATCTATGAAAATTGTCAAAAATGAAATGGAACACATAAACATCGATATCCTAGGCAATAGTGAGCTGAAATGGACTGGTACTGGCCATTTTGAATAGGACAATCGTATAGTCTACTATGCTGGGAATGACAACTTGAAGAGGAATGGTGTTGCATTCATCGTCAGAAAGAACTCTTCAGGATCTATCCTGAAGTACGACACTGTCAGTGATAATATCCATACACCTACAAGAAAGACCAGTTAATAAGACTATCATTCAAATTTACACACCAACCAATAAGGCCAAAGATGAAGAAATAGAAGATTTTTATCAGCTGCTGCAGTCTGAAATTGATCCAATATGCAATCAAGATGTATTGATAATCACTGGTGATTGGAATGCGAAAGTTGGAAACAAAGAAGAAGGATCGGTAGTTGGAAAATATGGCATTGGTGATAGAAACAATGCCGGAGATTGAATGATAGAATTTTGCAAAACCAACGACTTCTTCATTGCAAATACCTTCTTTCACCAACATAAACAGCGACTATTTTTTTTTTTTTTATACACATGGACCTCACCAGATGGAGCACACAGAAATCAAATTGACTACATCTGTGGAAACAGATGATGGAAAGCTCAGTATCATCAGTCAGAACAAGGCCAGGGGCCGACTGCGGAACAGACCATCAATTGCTCATATGCAAGTTCAAGCTGAAACTGAAGAAAATCAGAGCAAGTCCACGAGAGCCAAAGTATGACTCTGAGTCTATCCCACCTGAATTTAGAGACCATCTCAAGAATAAATTTGATGCATTGAACGCTAGTGACCGAAGACTAGACGAGTTGTGGAATGACATCAAGGACATCATCCATGAAGAAAGCAAGAGATCATTGAAAAGAGAGGGAAAAAAGAAAAGACCAAGATGGATATCAGAGGAGACTCTGAAACTTGCTCAAGAACATCAAGCAGCTAAAGCAAAAGGAAGAAATGATGAAGTAAAAGAACTGAACAGAAGATTTCAAAGGGCATCTCGAGAAGACAAAGTGAAGTATTATAATGACGTGTACAAAGAGCTGGAGATAGAAAACCAAAAGAGAAGAACACACTCAGTGTTTTTCAAGCTAAAGGAACTGAAGAAAAAATTCAAGCCTCGAGTTGCAATAGTGAAGGGTTGGTTCTATGTGGAAAATATTAAATGACGCAGGAAGCATCAAAAGAAGATGGAAGGGATACACATAGTCATTATACCAAAAAGAATTAGTCGATATTCAACCATTTCAAGAGGTGGCATATGATCAGGAACCGACGGTACTAAAGGAAGAAGTCCAAGCTGCTCTGAAGGCATTGGCGAAAAACAAGGCTCCAGGAATTGACAGAATATCAGTTGAGATGTTTCAACAAATGGATGCAGCCCTGGAGATGCTCACTCGTCTATTCCAAGAAATATGGAAGACAGCTTCCTGGCCAACTGACTAGAAAAGATCCATATTTATGCCTATTCCCAAGGAGGGTGACCCAACCGAATGCAGAAATTATAGAACAATATCATTAATATCACATGCAAGCAAAATTTTGCTGAAGATCATTCAAAAATGGCTGCAGCAGTATATCGACAGGGAACTGCCAGAAATTCAGGCAGGTTTCAGAAGAGGATGTAGAACCAGGGATATCATTGCTGATGTCAGATGGATCCTGGCTGAAAGCAGAGAATACCAGAAGAATGTTTACCTGTGTTTTATTGACTATGCAAAGGCATTCAACTGTGTGGATCATAACAAATTATGGATAACATTGTGAAGAATCGGGAATTCCAGAACACCTAATTGTGCTCATGAGGAACCTTTACATAGATCAAGAGGCAGTTGTTCGGACAGAACAAGGGGATACTGATTGGTTTAAAGTCAGGAAAGGTATGCATCAGGGTTGTATTCTTTCACCATACCTATTTAATCTGTATGCTGAACAAATAATCTGAGAAGCTGGACTATACGAAGAAGAATGGGGCATCAAGATTGGAGGAAGACTCATTAACAACCTGTGTTATGCAGATGACACAACCTTGTTTGCTGAAAGTGAAGAGGACTTGAAGCACTTACTAATGAAGATCAAAGATCACAGCCTTCAGTACGGATTGCACCTCAACGTAAAGAAAACAAAAATCCTCACAACTGGACCAATAAGCAACATCATGATAAACAGAGAAAAGATTGAAGTTGTCAAGGATTTCATCTTACTTGGATCCACAATCAACAGCCATGGAAGCAGCAGTCAAGAAATCAAATGATGCATTGCATTGGGCAAATCAGCTGCTGCAAAGGACATCTTTAAAGTGTTAAAAAGCAAAGATGTCACCTTGAAGACTAAGGTGTGCCTGACTCAAGCCATGGTATTTTCAATCATGTCATATGCATGTGAAAGCTGGACAATGAATAAGGAATTAATTATTTTTGACGGCACTGGATACTGGGATTTACTCTTTGTCAAGGGTTTAATACTATCTCCAGGCGTTGTATAACGGGTTTCCTACATGCTAATTGAGCCTTCAACCAGCTCCATGAAGTAGGTATTGTTATCCTCCCATTTTGCAGAAGAAGCTGGGACTCTGAGAGGTAGAAAGACTCAATGAGCTGGAATTAGAACCCACATCTCCCTGATTTCATGTGTTTTTTCATAAGTATTTCGGGAGCACCCAGCTCTGCCTTTGGCGCCATTCCAGGTACTGGGATGCAGAGATTAACTAGACAGGGTCCTGCCCTCACCGGGCTTACATCTAGTGGAGTGACTCATGTCTGAGCCAACAATTTTGGTATGAGACTGTCAGTCTGTCCACCTGTTGATCCATGCATTGCACAGGGAGCTTCTCAGGGAATCTGTGTCTGATCCTGTCTGAGTGAGAGCCCAACCCAGCAGAAATCATTGGGTCTTGTTGACAAATAAATAAATGATGTTAAAAGAAAGGCAAAGATTGAGATTATAGTGAAAGTCTTATGGTTCTTATACTCTGAAACCTTTGTAAATATTTTAATAACTTTTAAATTATGGGTATAATTAAGTTCATCATAGAAAAATTGGAAAGTGTAGAAAGGCATAAATAAGAAAATAAAAATAATTTCAGTCCCCAGAGTTAGACTTTTTGTTATTTCTTTTGGTCTTTTTTATGCATTAACATCTTTATTTTTTAAAGCAACGTTTGGATCATGCTGTATAGATAGCCTTGTAGTATGCATTAAAAAAAAAAAAAACCCGCTAACAGTGTATCATGAGCATTTTCCTAATAGAACATCCTTTTAAACCTAAGTGTCTACTTAGTCTACTTAGAGATTGGATTTATTTTCACTGTGAAGACATCCTTTACCATAAAATAATTATAAACTCAAGATTAAGGCTGAAACCACAACGTGAAGCCTATTTAGCAGGCCTGTAGGCTGCACACTGCGCCTTAGCCCTGATTGTGCAATCTCTCCACCCTCTCCCGACAAACACCCAGGGAAATGCAGCAAGGACGTCAGCCAGAGGCTCAGCCCTCCTTGGTCCCTTTAACGCTTGGGGTTATATTGTTGGCGCATTTGCTTTCTACATTTATAATCTCTGCAGGTACTTCTAAAAGTCCCTCTTTGCTGGAGAAGAACTACTGATACAGTCATTAAAGCATGTGATTAAGTAATGGCTCTGGAGTCAGACCTAAACCTAAGCCCTGAGATGTTTGTGTGACCTTCTCAAGGTACTTCACCTCTCTGTGCCTCAGTCTCTTCATCTGTAACACAGACAGCAACTGTACCCACTTCTACAGGAATAAGTAGCAGAGTGCCGGGCATGTGATTAAAAAAAAAAAAAAAGTCAGACCAGTTGCCATTGAGTTGATTTTGACTGACGGCAACCCCATGTCTTGCAGAGTAGAATTGCACTCCATGGGGTTTTCAAGGCTGAGACCTTTCAGAAGCAGACCACCAGGCCTCTGAGTGGATTTGAACCACCAACCTTTCTGTCAGTAGTCGAGTGCTTAGCCGTTTGCACCACCCAGGGACTCCTGACACATGATAAAAAGAAAAACATGATAAGCCACCAATAAATATTAGCTACCATGGTTCAAATGGTTACACGCTCAACTACTAACCAAAAATTTGGCAGTTCAAATCTCCCCAGAGGTTTTCCAGAAGAAGGACCTGGCGATTTACTTCCGAAATATCACAGCCATTGAAAACCCTACTCTGCAACACCTGGGGTTGCCAAGAGTCGGAATTGACCTGATGGCAATGGGTTTGGTTTAGTTTTTATTGTAATTATAACTTGTGTGTTTGGAGCTTTCACGGCATCTTCTGGTGTTGAGGCTGCTCTTGGCATCTTGTCTTGATGAAAAGATATCCAGCCCTCCTTACGAAGCATGTAGGTGGTCACCGTCGTCTGGGCTGGAGTCATTGGGCACAACAGACATCACAGGATGCTCCGCCCCCAACCAGGCACTACAAACCATTTACAGGAGCTTACAACTTTATTTTGTTTTTAAATTAATCATCACTACACAAGTAATCACAGGAAGCAATATCATGTAGTAAAGAAATTTATGGTCTTTGGAGTTAGACCAACCAAAACCAAACCCATTACCATCAAATTGATTCCTACTCATAGCAACCTTATAGGACAGAGTAGAATTGCCCCATAGGGTTTCCAAGGCTGTAAATCTTTACAGAAGCAGACTGCCACATCCTTCTCCTGCGGAGAGGCTTGTAGGTTCAAACTGCCAACCTTCCGGTTGGCAGTCGAGCACTTAACCATTGCCTGTCGGGGCTCCTTTTGGAGTTAGACAGTGGGGGTTCAAATCCCGGCCCCCTTGCTTACTATCTGTATGACTTGAACAAGGTATTTCCCATATATGAGCTCCGGTTTCCTCATCAGTAAGTTGGAGATGATAATTGTGGTGGATGGCTTCCTGTCTCCCTTTCTCCCAGCACCCATTTTCTTGATTTTGCTTTCCCACTCTGAAATATGCTTTCACTTTCTGGCTCTAGGAGTAGGGCACATGACCTGGGCTTAAGTCAGTCAATGCATTCTGTCTCTGAACCACAGAGATTGGTTCAGGGATGATCATGTGACCCAAGCCAGCCTAATCAGAGTGGCTCTCAGGTTTTTTTCTTGAACCACCTCTTTTCCCTGACCTTGTAGTTGTGAGGGAGTGACTGGGAACTGCTTCAAAGTAATCTTGCTCACCAATGGGATTGGCTGTCTGAGAATGGAGCCATCCCAGAGGAGGTAGAGCCAAGAGAAACCACTGTGTGGTGGACAACTTTTGAGCCCCTACAGAAAGCCAGTACTATCCCTTAATTTTTCACTGACATAAACTAAGTAATTGTTCTTCTTTGGTTAAGCCGGTTTGAACTGGGTTTTCTGTCACTTTCAACTGAAAGAATCATGCCTGATCATAAATATATACATGTTTGAGTGTGCTACATATATATTCCATTATAATAAAGCACATAGAGGGCACAGTTACGGAGACCTCCTAGATATATCCAAACACCTCACAAGATTGGTTTAATGGATTACGGGCCTTGGAACCATAGTCTCTTTACAACTCAGTCAATTGACATAACATATTTCATAGACGTAACGTTCTACATCCTCGTTTGGTGAGTAATGTCTGAGGTCTTAAAAGCTTGAGAGCAGCCATCTAAGATACAACTATTGGTCTTTTCCTGTCTGGAACAAAAGAAAATGAAGGAAACCAAATACTCAATGAAGAAATTAGTCCACATGACTAATAGCCCACACAAACCACCACCTTTTCTAGCCTGAGACCAAAAGAACTAGGTGGTGCCCAGCTGTCATTTTCTACCATTTTGACCAGGAAGGCAATTGAAGCTTCTGGACAGAATGGGACAAAAATGTAGAACAAAACTCAAATTCATAAAAAAGACCAGACTTACTGGACTGATAGAGACTAGAGGAAACCCTGAGACTATCCCCTAAAACGATAGTCTGGGAGTAACTTGGAACTGAAGCTACTCCCAAAAATCTCCTTTCAGCCAAATAATAAACACCACCATCTTTGAGGAATGTGCTCCCTCAAACAATCAACTATATGAGACTAAAACCCATTGCTGTCAAGTCGACTCTGACTCATAGTGACCCTATAGGACAGAGTAGAACTGCCCCACAGTTTCCAAGGAGCGCCTGGTGGATTCGAACTGCTGACCTTTTGTTTAGTAGCTGTAGCACTTAACCACTACTCCACCAGGGTTTCCATATGAGACCAAACCATCAACATTTACCCGAAAGCAAAGATGAGAAGACACGGAGTGGAAGGGAAGCTAGATAAATGGAAACAGAACAAATAGGATGGAAATAATATGAATGCTGACAAATTGCAAAAACTGTAAACAATGTCATGGAACAATTTGTACAAGAAATTGTTAAATGGGAACCTAATTTGCTGGTAAACTTTCACCTAAAACACAAAATATTAACAAACAAACAAAAAAAGAATCATGATAAAGCAATAGCACCTGTCTCCCAGAGTAGTTAGAAACGATTAGATAAGGAAATGTGTATGAAGTCCTTGATAGAATGGTTGGCACAACGTAAGTGCTTAATAAATGGCAGTTGTCTATATCGTTTTTATAGTTTTAACTGCTAAAAAATGAGAAAATGCAGATTAAAAAAATCAGAAAAAAATGGCATATTACTCCTATTCTTACCTCTCAGGGATAATCAGGTAAATATTTTGATATATTTTTCTTCCAGACATTTTCCTATATGGTGTCACTGAATTGTACACATGAAAGATGTTAAACTGGCAGATGTTGTGTTATCTATATTTTTACGACAATAAAAAAATGTATTATTCTCTAATATTGCTTTGCAACCTGTTTCACTCAGACTTAAATAAAAAATATCATAAAGATATAGCTGCACAGCACAGGCATTTGTAATGACTGTATAACTTTCCATTTTATTGTTGCATATTTAGATTGTTTCCAATTAATTTTTTGTATGACTAATGTAATAGCATTCTCTGTCATCAATCTCTCTATTTGCATGTATTTGATCATTTTCTCTTAGTTTCTAAAAGTAGGATTGCAGAGTCAAAACGTTTTAAAGATTTAAAAATCTACATTGTAATTTTTATTGAAAAGTTTAATTTTTGAATGAAGTACATTATTAAACAGTTAGATGTCTTTTCCAGGCAATAGGGAACCCAGCTCTGTGGGCTCCAAATCCTTGCTCTGCACCAGACACTGTCACAGTTGTGATGTCATGAATTCTTATGACCACTTGCAGGGGAGGGCTGTGACCACTGTAACTCACCAGCCTGTGATAACAAGCTGGTTCTGCTAGTTCTGAGGATCAGCCTTTTCACTCAGGAGACCTAGTGCCTTTCAGAGCTCCACTCTTCTAGATGTTTCAGGGAGACCTCAAGGGGTGTCTAATATGTACCCACAGGTAAGTGTGGTTTTAATTAATTTTTTTAAAGAAAAAAGTAAAATTGTATGTATTTGAAGACAACACAATCATCAATATTGAAAATCCAGTTAATCTACAAAAAAAGCTACTTGAAATATTAAATGATTTTAGCAAGGTTGCAGGATACAAGATCAATATACAAAAATCAATTGTGTTTCTATATACTAAAAAAAAAATATACTAGCAATGAACTATTGGAATTAAGTTTTTTTTTTAAATGGCTTTATTGAGATGTAATTCATGTAAGTCCTGGTTGTCATTTGACAATTCCTCCATCCTTCCTCGCCTCCTAGGCTGTTGCACCAGCAAACAAGATTCACAAGCACTGCAACTGGCCATGACAGAATTCCACAGCTTCTGGCTGCCCCTGAGCCTTCTGAAGCCCTTCAAGGACATGCCAGGCTGCTTCTGTCATGATTGCAGTCACTAATCTGTATGGTTCCATTTAGTCCCCTGTCCACGCAGAGCTGCCCCACCCCGTGGACTTCCTGAGCTCTGATGACCTTGGAAGGAGAAGGTGAGGTCACCCCTTTGGCTGACATTTGTTTAGAGGGCCCCACAGCAGGGCTGTTTGGGCACATGAAGGGCTAGAGTTTCATGAAACAGGACTTTCTTTCCACATAGCCCCTTTTTTCCCCAGGGAGAAACCATTGCCAGGAGAGTTGAGCCCACATTGGTGTTCAGACTGCCATACCCGCCAGCCAGAGCAGCCACAACACACCCACGACCCCCTCTGATCTTTAGGCCCTAGGCTTGGTCTGGCTCGCTCTTGGTAACTCCCTTTCTCCTGGGGGTAGATTCTCTCTCAGGGGCTTGCTGCTCCTCCCCAGGCCCAGCTCCCATGGCCCAGCTCCCCTGTCTCCCAGGCTGTCAGGGTCTGAACCCACTGTAGGGCTACCTCACATCTGCCCCAGGAGGCTGCCCAGTCTCATTGAATGCAAGTAGCTGCTGAACTTGGATGTGGCTGCCTCTCAACTCCAGCCAGGTGGTCCATTCTGTGACATGCATGCAGAGACAGAGGCTCAGAGAGGACCTTACCTGCCCAAGGTCTCACAGCAGGTTATGGCAGAGCCAGACCTTGAGCCCATCTCTCTCTGATACCAAGTCCTGTACTGGTTCTGCTGTGTCCTCCAGTGCCGGCCCATTTCCTGCCAGCTACTGACTGAAACCCATGACACGAGGGCCTCTGAGTGGGGAGGCTGATGAGCAAAGGGGGCTGAGATGGGCAAAAGGGTGAGCTGCTCTGTGCGAGCGTGACTGGGTGGGTTCCCCCAGATGCACCCCAAGACTCTAGTATCTGCATGCCACTGTAAGAACTAGACCCAGCTTTCTGGCCCTGGGGCTTCTGAGTTTAGAGGCCCTTCACCTGTCTCAGGCAATTCTGGGAGGTGGTTTTGAGGGGAGGAATGCTGACTTGTGAGAGGCAGCTGAGCTCACTGAACTGCAGGCCTGTCCCTTGTCCCCTCCCCACCTCCGCATCCTAGCTGGCTCCAGAAGGGAAGTGGGGGTGGGGGCAACTTCACAGGGAAACTTTTGTTCTTGCCCAGAACAGACACGGGCTGGGGACTGAGCTTCCCCTTGGCTGCCACGGAGACCGGGGCCACTTGAGTTCATGTTTATTTTCACAGTGTGGATTCCATGGAGATAATCGGCCAGATAGGGAAGCTCTGGGAAGAGGGCTCCAACCACCCTGGAGCACCTACTATGTGCTAGGCCAAGGCAGGCAGAGGAGCCAATGGAACCCAAGAAACAGCACTAGGGGTTAGACATGGAACCACACCTGATGAGGAGGAAGCAGCTGAGGTTCCAAGAGGGGAAGACAGTTGCCCAAAGTCACATAGCAAGTTAACAGAGAGTTGGAAGGGGAGGCCACCTTCTCTCTTGGGTCCTTTCTACTTTGTGCCAGAGTTTTGGACAGAGAAACTTGTTTCCCTGGGGCTTTGTGGAGAAGGCAGTGCCTAGGGCCCCACACAGGGCAGGGTCTCTAGAGCAGGATGGGTAAGAGTGTGGGCCAAGGCCTAGGGCAAGCAGCCTAACTCTCTGAGCCTTAGTCTCTTCCTCTGTGAAATGAGGCCAATAAAAACCACACCTATCTCCTCAGAGGCTGTGCAAATTGATGAAGGGCCTGGCACATAATAAACCAAGGGCCACCGAGTCGATTTTGCTCATGGCACCCCATGTGTTGCAGAGTAGAGCTGGTTCAGAGAGTTTTCGTGGGTGTGACCTTTTGGGAGCAGATTGTCAGGTCTTTCTTCCAAGGCACCTCTGGGTGAGTTCAAACTATCAGCCTTCTCATTAGTAGTTGAGTACTTAACTGTTTGCACCACCCAGGCAACCCTGGCACATAGTAAGAGTCCATAATAGCCATTTTTAGTGTTATTATTATTACTGCTATTTTTCTGTCTCACCCTGTTCTAAGCCCTCAGCCTCACTGTGGGCCCCAGCAGTCTCCTGAGAGATGTGTCAATGCTGTTCCCTGAGTTGCAAAATGGTGAGAGCAGGGTTGACCCATGCCTGAAACACTGCTGCTGTTTGCCTCTGAGGAGCAGACCCAGAATTTCACACAGGATCACCCCCCAGCCTCCTCCAGGGGCCACCAGGCCTCCCACCCCCCTGCCAGCCCCAGCCCTCCCCTAAAACCTACCCTCCATGTTATTTATTTATCTATTTTTCTGTCTTTAATTCTCCCATCAGTTTATTTCATTTCTGAAATGCACCTCAAAACCTCAAATAGACCTAAACTCACCAAGCAGGACTCACCAGGCCAATTATGAGCATGCTGGTGAAACCAGCCTCAGATACATGAGGACCCGAGGAAACAACAGAGTCACAAACCAAACGTGGAACCAATAAAATCTTTAACCTGACACTACAAACTTCCCACAGACTTCAGAGAAATACCTCGAGAAGTGCACGACCTTTTAGTTTCTCCCCAAGGCTACCTCCTCCTCCGGAGGGGTCTTTCTAAAATACAGATTTGACCTTGTCACTTCCCGGCTTCAAACCCTGCAATAGCTCCTCATTATTTATTATTCTTATTTGCTAGCATTTACCGAGGTCCTCTGCTCGCTAGATCCTGTGTTAAATGCCTTTCAGGCATTAGTTCCCGTGGGTCAGGGGCTTACTATCCCTGTCTCACGGAGGAGGGAGCAGTGACAAGGAGACTGCTCAGGGTCACACAGCTGGTAAGCAGTGGAGCTGGGATGCAAACCCAGGTCATTCGGATGCAAAGCCTGTGCCCACCACCTCTCTGCTGCCAAATTCCTCAGCCTGCCCTTCAAGACCCCCCAGCCTCATGTCACACCACTTCCCTCTCGGCCTTTTCTGGGTCGCCCCCTCCCCTGTTAATGTAGCCACAGCCAGCTCATTACTCCTGCCCCTCAGTCTTCATGCAGGAGCCCCCACCCTCATGGGCTCTGGACCTCAACCCCACAGCCCTCCATAGGGACCTCCCTGCCTCCAGCAACCCATCAGCTCCTGTGACTTGAACTTCTGAACCACCAGCAGCAGTTTAAGTTTCTCATTATTAAAGAAAAGCCCTTCATTGACCCCCAGTCTTCTGCTAGCTACCGTCTTCTCTCCATTTTTCACCATGCTCTAAAAAGACTAGTGTGTGGCCCTGCATCTTCATCCACCTCCTCACCTCCACCTGTCTCTCACCTCTGCACTCTGCCCTCTGCTCCCACCCTTCCTTGAGATGGCTCTTGGCTAAGCCACCTCTGAACTCAGCGTTGTCTAGTTCATTTGTCAGTTTTTTTTTTGTCATTCTCTTACATCCTTAACATTTCCCTCACCTGGTTCATCACCTACCCCTCTGGCTGCTCCTTCTCCAGATACTTCTTGGCGTCCCTTCCTTTGCTCCATGTCCTAAACATTGGTGTGCCCTGGTGTTCCTAACCAGGCCCACAGCCCTCCTCCCACTGCACACCATGACCTCCAGCACCACAACCACATGGTGATGTCCAAACCTGCACCCCAGCTCTGGCTTTTCTCCCAACCCACACGGCCAATTGCCTCCTGATGTCTCCTCTAGGCCATGCCATAGACCCCACCTCCAGGCTCAGCCTGTCCCCAGTAGAACTCCTCATCAGCCTTTCTTGTGATTTGCCTATCTCACCTGAAGGCAGCACCATCCAGTCTGTCACCAGGTGGGAGACTGGAGCTTTTCCGTGGATTTCTCCCTTTTCTCTTCCATTCTCCATCTCCAAGTTGGTTGCCAAGTCCTGTTGATTCTACTTTGTGCATATCTTGACCACCACCTCCTCCATATCCCTTGGGTCACTGCACTTATTCTCTTGCTTTCTCAGTGCTCTCCCTATTCTCTAACCTCCCCCCTCCAAACTCTTATCCCCACTGTACACAGACTGATGTTTCTCAAATGCAAATTTGATCTTGTTATCTCCTTTTGCTCCCTATTGCTCTCACAATAAAACCTACCTCAATAGAACCCATCAAGATCTGGCCCTTGCCAACTTATCTTTCCTAGTTGCGTGATCTTGGATCAGTTAATGATCCTCTCTTGCTAGCCTCCCCATATCCCCTAATACTTGACTTTATGCCTCCAAGCTTCTAAAAGCTATTCCTTCTGTCCTGAGCACTCCTACTCACTGTTCCTCCAGGCAAACTACTGTTCATCTTCAAGTCTTAACTCAAATGCCACATCCTTTTTGTTCACCTGAAAGACTCAAGTTGCCCCTTCCCTTTGGTCCTTCTAATGCTTATACAGGTACCCACGAAAGTTAGTGTTTTTTATATTGTAATTGTCTTGTTATATCAGCCTGTCCTTTTGCCCTGTCCTAACTAACACACACTGGACTGGGAGATTCTAGATGGTAGGACTTAGGGAAGGCTTAACTCTGGGTCCCTTGTGCTCAGCCCAGGGTCTGGCATGGAGGAGGAACACAACAAATATTTGTTGGATTTCCTTCAGTTAGTGTACAAAAGAGAAAAAGAAAAGAGGCCGGGCTGAAATTTCTGAGGATTACTTGCGTGGAGTTGAGAGGACCGACAGCCAGGAGCTAGACAACTGTGGCTTGGAGTCAGAGCCAAACTTTAGGATACCTTGGTCAGTATAGCCAACTGCCCCACCCCTGACATCTTGGGGTGCAGAGAATCTTGTGAACCTTGGGACCAGAACCAGGCTTCCAGCTTCCTGGATGAGTCTGGAAGCCATCCCTGCCTGTAGTTTTGGAACCAGACAGACCCGGCTTTAAATCTCAGCCCCTCTTCCCAGCTGTGTGACCTTGGGGGAGTCCCTCACTCTCTGAATCTCTGTTTTCTCTCATCCAACCTGAGGATTTTAGTCCCCACCAGAAGGAGCTGCGTGGTTTCAATGAGGTACTTTAAATAGAATAGCTAGGCTAGTGCTGGGCTCTTAGTGGTGCTTAGAAAATGTTTACTCATGCAGACTTACAGCCTTGGGGCCTCCCTGGTGGGCCCATTCCCTGGCCTGTCCCTGTTGGGAGATCTGGCTGGGCAGACTGTAAAGATCCGTAAAAAAATAATAGCTACCTTAATTCAGCACTAGTTGGGCCAGGCAGGGTGCTCAGAGCCCTACATGAATTATCCCATGTCAACATCCCCCACTTATGACAATGAGGAACAGAGAGGTCGGGCTATTTGCTCAAGGTCACACAGCCAGTGAGTGAAGTTGGGATTTGCAAATAAGCTGAGCACTTAACTGCTGGCCTGGTTGGTGTGTCCTTCCAGGCCAGGCCTGCATTCCCAGACGGCTCCTCATCCTGAACTCAGCCCAGCCTCCCTCACAGCTCTCCGGAGCCAGGCAGGCTCTTCCTGCTTCCCCACCTCCCCTTTGCCCACCGCTAGATCTGTTTAAACTAGCTGAGCAGGGTGAGGTGGGGAGGCCACGGAGAAGGTACGGAGATGTTTGTTTTCCTTGGGGGTTTATATCAACATTGGTCTTGACATTTCGCCTGTTATTATGTGTGGTTCTTTAGAGGGTGAAATAATATTTTCTTTTGCTTGAGAAAAGGACAAAGTTCAGGCAGAGCTCTTGGCCCCAAATGGATTTTCCTCCTTCTCTGCTTTCCATGTGCCATAGCTATTCCGAGTTCCTCAGAGCCATACCTTCGGGGCAGGCATCCTCCCTGGGCCGCGGTTACAGCTTGAAGCTGCAGATACCCCTGTGTGCGGCAGCTTCATTCTGTGCCGCAAATGCTGTCTGTTTCCTGGAATAGGCTGTGGGTCGCTGGCCCCATAGCAGTCAGCTGCTAACTGAAAGCTTGGTGGTTCAAACCTACCAGCCACTTAGCGGGATAATAAAGTGATAGTCTGCTTCTGTAAAGATTACAGCCTTGGAAACCCTATGGGGCAGTTCTGCTCTGCCCAAATGGGCTGCTATGAGTCGGAAATGACTCTACGGCAATAGGTTTTGTTCTCGGTTTGGTGCCTTCTGTATGGTTGTACTCGGTATTTTCTAAATATGTGCAGTAAGGACCTGCTGTGGATACTGTGGGTACCGCGTGTTCTGTGTGTGCTTTAGATACACCCGCCATTCCTTAGACACACTTGGGGAGCTGTCAGTACATGCACTGTGCACCGTAGACACCCTAGACACACTCTGGAGGTGATAGGCACAGGTAGTGCTGATGGTGTATGCTGCATACTGCAGGTTAATCCCATAGGCTCTAGGGATCCTCTGTGAGCTATAAATCATTCTAGGGACCTGGGGATATAGATTCTCCATGATCTGTGGAGACCCCTCCCCCCGCAAGCTACTGATACATCCTGGGCAGTAGAGTGTGTGCAGCATGCTGGAGAGAAAAAACCTGTGCAGGGACTCTCAAGGTACTGGCTACCTCTGTGTGTCCTCAGTGTCCCGTAGATAATCGTAATGACCATCATAATTATGACCACAGCCCCCGTTTATTGATCTCTGACTATTTGCATGCATTAGCTCCTTTAAACCTCTTTCAACATAATGAGATGGATGTTATTCTCCCCATTTTATCGTTGAGTCACCTGAGGCTCAGAGGGGAAACTTCACTTGCCCCAGGATACACAGCTACTCTAAGGTGGTCCAGGATTCAAATCCAGGTCTGCTGGGATCACCCTACAACCCTGCCCCTGTACGGCATAGTTGGGGGCTGAGGGTACCTTCCATCCACGTTTTTCATCTTCCAGACCAGGGTTTTTCCATGTGGCTCTGTTGACACTGGGGCCAAATACTTCTTTGTTGTGGGTGCTGTCCTGTGCATCGTACGATGTTCAGCAGCATTCCTGGCCCGTGACACCTACCAGTGATACCTTTGGAGGCAAAAGTGTTTCCAAACATTGACGAATGTCCCCTGGAGGGTAATATTGCTCTGGGTGGAGAACCATCGCTCCGGATTCACTCCCTTTGGGCCAGATGTGGCCTGTGTGGGAAGACCAGAGCTTGCCTCTTAGGTCTGACAATCAAGGCAAGTTCAAGGTCATAGATGGGAAGAATAATAGAGATGATGGTGATGATGTACGTGCCAGGCCCTCCTGCATGTGGTATCTTATTTAATCCCAGCCTCAATCTCATGAACACAGTCTGAGGTTGGGGAATGAGATCATGGAAGCACAGCACCAGCTCAACACCTTAGATGCTTGCTTTTCCCACTTGGCAACAGGAAGTCCATGCCTCAACTCTGAGTGCTCAGACTGCTCTCTGGGGCCTGGCAAGACTTCCTAATATTGCCCAGTTGATTTAAAAGATCAAGGTAACCAAAGCTCCTGGGGAAGATGATCTGCTCCCAGAATTGCTCAGAACACTCTCTGACTGGCGGCCTTCCGTACTTGCTTCTTTGTTCACTTTATCACCTTTATGGGGTAGGTAGGTCCTATCTGGGTGGATTCGAAAGGTAACCTACTATTTAAAAAACAAGGCAGCATCTTTCTCTCCCCCAGAATAAAGACCCTTAGTTTATTTGATGCTTTTTTCTAAATATACTTGTTCCCACTGATAAGTTGAGAGTCTTGGTTTCTCAGTCTAATGTTATGGAAGAGGAGCAGACAGGCATGGTCAGGACTATTCCTTCCAATCAGCAAATAATTACTGAGCACCACCGTACGCATAGGGTTTCCAAGGAGCAGCTGGTGGATTTGAACTGCCAGCCTTTTGATTAACAGCCAATCTCTTAACCACTGAGTCACTAGAGCTCTGTTTCTGGTTTTGGTGCCCAGGGACTGGGAATGGAACTCCCGTGGAGTGTGCAGTGTAGTTGAGAGGCAAAACTCAAGTTAACAAAAAAAAGGATATCACTGTCAGAGGTATAAAAGATGCTGTGAAGAAAGTAAGCCAGGTGCTGAGATAGAGGGAAATCAGGGGCTGGGAGGGCCACTTTGGAATTGGTGGTTAGGGAAAGTCTCTATTTTAGCCTGGCATATGAGTTTCCTAAGGCTGCCATAAGGAAATACCTCAAACTGGGTGGCTTATAAGAACAGAAATTTATTGTCCCTCAGCTCTGGAGACTAGTAGTCTGAAGTCAAGGTGTTGGCAGGACCATGTTCTCTCTGAAGCCTGTATGGGAAGATCCTTTCTTGTCTCTCCCAGGAGTTCCTTAGCTTGCAAGTTGCAGCATAAGTTCATTGTCACATGGCGGTCTTCCCGCTCTGTCTCTTCTCTTTTATAGGCACCACTCAGATTGGATTAGAACCCACCCTACTCCAGTATGACCTCATTTTAACTGATAACATCTTCAAAGACCCTATTTCCAAACAAGGTCACATTCACAGGTACCAGAGGCTGAAACTACAACTCAATGTTTTGGGAGACACAATTCAATCTATAACACCTCGTTTCCGCAGAAAACAGGGCTTAAGACTAAGGCTTAAGGGCTAGTGCTTTATGGGGAATGTGATCCCAGGAGGAGTGAGGGATGTGGGAGTGAATCAGGGAAGCAGGAAGAGCCATACGAAGATGCACTGTCAGGTTGGCCACTGCTATCTATGGATGAAAGGCTGCTCAAGCCACAGGACAGCCAGAGGTGTTGCGTGAAGCATGTCTTAGGACTGCCCATCTGCGGGAAGTCAGGAGGGGGTTGGGGAAGCATTTGTCCATCAGCGTCAGTCAGCCATTAGTCAAAGGCTTCCCCCAGGGACATTGAGGAACGTTCCTTCTGAATGTTTGGATTGCATTCGTGTGAGCTCCATGTAGGTGTCCACTATGTCATCTGCTCCATGGAGAAGCCCCAAAGCTGGAGGTGAGAAGCATATGGGGCAATTCTGAGCAAGGCACTATCCAGCTGTACTCGCATTGAGCTGGAAAAGCCTCTGCAGGATTGAGCACCACAATAGAGACAGAGGCTGGAAGGAATAGAGACAGATGAGTGTGTTAGCACCCAAAGTGCTCAAGAGTGTCCGAAATGGCATCTCTGAGAAGGTGACATTTGGGCTGGGATCTGAGATGAGAATGAACAAAGTGTAGGTTTATGTGTTTACCACAAGAGTTAAGGTACAGAACAGTCCCCCAGATGCTCTGTTAACCCACAACTAAAACCATTCCCAAAGGCCACTCTTCAGACAAAGATTAGACTGGACTACAAAACATAAAATAATACTCATGAAGAGTGTACTTCTTAGTTCAAGTACATACACGAGACCAAATGGGCAGCTCCTGTCTGGAGGCAGGATGAGAAGGCAGGAAAGGACAGGAGCTGGTTGGAGGGCCATGGGAAACCTGGGGTGGAAAGGGGGAGTATGCTATCACATTATAGGGATTGCAACTAGTGTCACATAACAATATATGTATAAATTTTTGTATAAAAAATTAACTTGAGCTGTAAACTTTCACCTAATGCACACACACACACACGATACAGAACAGTTTTATCTTGTGCCTGACCCACTGGACCACCATGAAGAAACCTTCCAGAAAGAACACATGGCTGTGGCTTTTAGCAATTATTTCTTGACCTTTTGGTAAATATTGAATCAAACTATGTGAGCCTAGCTGGTTTCTGATGCCCACGCAGTACTGACTCTGTATCCTGCAGAGTCAGAGCCCATAGAGAGTCAGAGCCCTCGGGAAATCAGATAAAGGTGTCCAGGGATGTAAACCAGGGTGTGCTCCAGTTGGAACCTGCGGTGTAATGAATTACTTAATGTGGCCTTTCTCTCCATGGTCTTGTAAATTCCACCCAGGTGATTGGGCACAACTGTGCAGATAGGGTAATTGTAACTCACCAAGGGGATCAGTCAATTTTGCCATCCTGCCGGGCTTGAAATAAGCCATCCCAGAAATGGGAAAGAGAACAGGCTACTACCACCAAGGAAGGAGAGACTGGCAGGAGACCCGTTGACCTAGACCAATGGGATTAGGGATGAGAGAGTGTGAAGGTGTTGTCTAAAGTGCCGGGAAGTTTGCGTGAACTCTCAAGCCTAAGGCTGCTACCCATTGTGACCTAGCGTGGATGGCTAGGAAAGAGCTGACCAGAACCCTACCAAATAAAGAGAAAGATACTTGAGACTGTGAACTGGTGTAGATTGCTGCAATTTGGTGGGTTTCTCTGGACTAGACTTTGCTTATGGATGCAGATGCTCAAAGTTCCAAGCAGAACAGAAGAGTCTTCAAGACCAAAGAACATGCTTGTCCTCTCAGAGTACTGGTTTGATAGGGACGGGCAATTTAAACATTGACTATCTAAAATGGAGAGATAAAGGCAGGAAGTGGCTGGTTTACACACTTATGTGGGTGTGCTTACATTCAAAATGAGGGAGGCAAGGGAAGTTCCCCACTGAATAGTTTCCTCTTTTCCTGAAGGGTCTGGGGAAGAGAGGGTGGGGGGAGATATTGATAGGATTATATGATTCATTTGCGAGTGTTGATCGTTAACAGGGTTAATGTGATTGTAAAAACTGTAACTGTAGAGGCTGTAAGTATGAAAGAGTGGACTCAGCGGGAGGCACGGCTGGACTGGAGTATAGTGGCCAAACCTACAGTCCCTTAAAGGTTTTGGTATGCTGATACCTTATGAAGCTTAGAGCAAGAGAATAATCTCTCAGCTGAATTTTATCAGACACTGAGAAGGGTGAAGTGGAGACAAACTATTGGAGAACCCGACCAGGTCAGATGGAAAACCGCAGCAGACCTGAATGGCTGGTACCTGGGTAACCTCATCCTTAGGACTTTTTGCCCTTTTGAAGAACTAATTGTTAATAATTGTCTTAGACTGGTAAAATGATTGGGAGGGGGAAGTTATCCTCCAAATATGAAAGAACCATGGCTAGAAAAGCCAGGGGGTAGCCACAGTGCAATGAATTACTTAATGTGGTCTTTCTTGCCGTGGTCTTGTAACTCCCACCCAGGTGATTGGGTGGAACTGTGCAGATAGGGTAATTGCAGCCCACCAAGGGGACTGGTCAGTTTTGCCACCCCTCTGGGCTTGAAATTAGCCATCCCAGAGATGGGAAAGAGAAGAGCCCACCACGACCAAGGAAGGAGAGACGAGCAAGAGAGACCGGCAGGAAAGCCCTGCAGGAGACGGTGTAGCGAGCTTCCTGGCCCACGGAGCAAAAAAAAACTGAGAGCTTTTGGGCAGAGACTGAGGGCCAGGGAGATGCGTGCCTGTGAACACAACTGGGAAGAGGCTGTCCTGGTGGAAGAACTGTATCCTGGCATCCCTGATCCTGAGTTGTAACCTGTTACTTCCTGATAAGCCCTATAATCATGAGTATGATCTGTGAGTTCTGTGTGGCCATCGCAATGAACTATGGAACCCAGTAGAGAGGTAGAGAGTGCTGTGGGAGGGAAGGTTGGTGTCAGGTAAAATTAATTTTAATAACATATATTATTTAATCCAATATATCCCAAATGTTATCATTTCAACATGTAGTCAGTGTAAGAAATTAATGAGATATTTTACATGCTTTCATTTGTACTGTGTCTTTGAAATCTGGTGTGCATTTTACACTAACAGGACCTGTCAATTTTTGCTGTGGGCTGTCAAGTCCATTCTGACTCATAGCAACCCTACAGGACAGAGTGCAGCTGCCCTATAGGGTTTCTAAGGCTGTCATCTTTACAGCAGCAGATCGCCAGGTCTTTTCTCCTGAGGAGCGGATGGTGGGCTTTTTTTTTTTTAAATTCTGCTTTAGGTGAAATTTTATAGCTTAAGTTAGTTTTTCACACAAAAATTTATACACACATTGTTATGTGACCCTAGATGCCATCCCTATAACGTGACTACACATTCCTCCTTTCCACCTCAGATTTCCCATGTTCATTCAACCAGCTCCTGTCCCTTTCTGCCTTCTCAGCTCACCTCCAGACAGCAGCTGCCCATCTAGTCTCATGTATCTACTTGAACTAAGAAGCCACTCTTCACGAGTATCATTTTATGTCTTATAGTCCAGTCTATTCTTTGTCTGAAGAGATGGCGCCGGGAAAGGTTTTAGTTCTGGGGTAACAGAGAGGCTGAGGGCCGAGTTTTCTGGGTTTCCTCCAGTCTCAGTCAGACCATCAAGTCTGGTCTTTTTTGAGTTCTGCACCCCACTTTTCTCCTGCTCCATCAGGGACTCTCTGTTGTGTTCCCTGTCAGGGTGGTCATTGGTGGTAGCTGGGCACCATCTAGTTCTTCTGGTCTCAGGCTGATGGAGTCTCTAGTTTATGTGGCCCTTTTTGTCTCTTGGGCTAATATTTTCCTTGTGTCTTTGGTGTTCTTCATTCTCCTTTGCTCCAGGTAGGTTGGGACCAATTGATGCTTCTTAGATGCCCACTTGCTAGCTTTTAAGAGCCTAGATGCCACTCATGAAAGTGGGACGCAGAACCTTTTATTCATAAACTCTGCTATGCGCCTGGTGGTTTTGAACTGCCGACTTTTCAGTTAGCAGTTGAGTGCTTAACCCTTGCTCCACCAGGACTCTTTGCATGTTAGTTAGGACTGGCCATATTTCAAGTGATTAATAGCACAACTCTAGAGATTGGAAATAGCTTATTTTGTGTATTCAGATGACACGTTTCTTGTATCATAAACTGGAATGACTGGTGAGTAATATGTTTCTGATAAACATTAACCCAAATAAAGTTGGTTACAAAAGTGAACTTGGGTTTGCTCTAATGCATAGAAAAGAGGAAGATTAAGACCTCCCAGTTCAGTATCACAGAACCAAGATGGCTGCAGGAGTGTTATCTTGTGTTTCAAACTGGTCATCCAGGGTTCCCATGCTGGGAAGTGGAGGGGCTGGATTCAGACTCAGTCTTGGGCCCGTCTGACTGCAGGTTCTGGATGCTACTCCATTGTTCTGATGTCAGACGCTGTGGACAGACCACTCTTCCTGGCCCCATGGGTCCCTGGGCTCCCAAAGGAGCTCAGGCTGCAGGGCAGCTGGATGGAGCTCTCAGAGCCAGTCTGCCCTCTCCTCCCTGCCCTCATTGCCAACAACCCCTAGCCACAGCCTCTGCCCTGCAGCTCTCACCCCTGCAGCTCTCACCCCTGCTTCCCTGGGTGATCAGTTGCCAACACCTGCTGTACCAAGAGCTGCTCCTGCTCTGCCTGTGTGTGGGGGTCCAGCCACCCTGCTGTGACATGCTGCCCAGGTGCCCACATTCAGACAGTGGCATTTCTGTAGCCCACTGTAAACTGTGTCACCCACTATACCAACCACACTCAGGGGACCCTGTCCTCCTTTCACTCCTGTTCAATGCACTCAATGCACAAACTGAACAGGTCAAAACTGAGCCCCCAGCATCCCCCCTGTACCCTCCCCAGCTCCAGCCTGGTCCTTCCAGTGTCATCTCCATCTCAGTTGTGGGGAATTCCTGCTTCCTCAGACCACTTTGATTCTTCTTTCTCTCTCACCCCATCCCAATCCATTAGTAAAACTTTTCAGCTCTGCCTTCAAGATGCATCCCAAATCTGACCTCATCTCCCCACATCCTCACCGCCTTCCTTTTACCATGGTCCCAGCCACCACCACCTTCTGTCTGAGTGATTGCAACAGCCTTTGTCCTACCTGGACTTCCTGCTTTGGCCCTTTGCTCCCTACACGCAGTCACCAGCGTAGACCTCTTAAAATTCCAGTCAACTCATGTCGCTCCTCTGCTCACAAGCCCCAGTATCTCCCAGATCACTCAGAGTCAAAGTCACAGTCCTTATGATGACCCAAAAAGCCCCACGCCATCTGACTCTGTTCTCCTCTGAGCTCATTCTGCTCCTGCTCCAGCGGCCACCTTCCCTGGATACACTGGGGTGGGCACAGTTCCTCCTTAGGGCCTTTGAACTTGCTGTGCCCCCTGCCCAGAACATTTTTCCCCAGATGTTCACATGACTTGCTCTCTCACCTTCTTCAGGTATCTGCTCAAATGTTGCCTCCGTAGCATTTCTCCCTCACACCTTGTTTATAATCTCTTTGTAACCCCCAGCCAGCATGCCCTCCCTTCCTTCTCTGCTCTGTTTTCCTTGGGAGCACTCAGTGTCATCTAACCTATTTTGTCCTTTGCTTATAAATGTTGTTTTGTGCCTGTCCCCACTTACTAGAACATGAGTGCCAAGAGGATGAGGCATTTGTCTGTCTTGTTCTCTGCTCAGCACCCAGGACAGTGCCTGCAGATGCCCCTAGCCAGCACACACAGCTTAGGCTGCGCTCCCTTGGGCACAAGTTGTATTTACTGTAGAATCAAAACTCAAGGCCAGCACCCAATTCACTGGCCAAGATGTAAGTCCTCATTGGCTCCATGCACTGGACATGCATCATCTTCACGATCATTAAAACCTCAGCCAATTGGCATAACAATAAAAAAAAAATCATCATCTGCATCCTAGTGAAGTGAATAGCATCTGAGGTCTTAATGGCTTGTGAGTGGCCATCTAAGACACAACTACGGGTCTTTATTCTCCAGGAGCAAAACAGTAAGAAGGTAACCAAAAGCTCACAGAAGAAACAAGTCTACAAGAGCCCTTACCTCATCTACCCGAGGACCAGAAGATAGTGTCCGGCTATCATCACTGACCGTTCTGACTGGGATCGCTATACAGCCAGACAAATTGGAACAGAAGAGAACAGAGGATCCCTGAGACTACCGCCCTGAGACGCTCATTAAACCTAGAACTGAGCCTATCCCCTGAGATCACCTTTTAGCAAAATAGCAGAGTGGCATACAGAATAAATGGTATTACCCATAAGATTACTGCACTACTTAAAAACCATCTGTATGAGACAATAAGGTAAAAAATTACTCAAAAGCAAAATGAGAAGATAAGGGGGCAAGGAAACTACAGTACTGGAAAAGGAACAAACAGAATACAATTAAAGAGAATGTTGACACATTGTGATAAATGTAACTAGTGTCACTGAACAATTTGTGTGGAACCCAACCTGCTGTGTAAACTTTCACCAAAAACCCAATAAAATATTATTATTTTTAAAAAGTTCAGAACAGGCCTGGATGTGGAGCTCTCTTTGGGCTGGTACCCATTCACCTGGGGACCCAGCACCGATAAGCTACAAACTGACATCAGTGGAGGGGGAACTATAATTGGCCCTTCAACCCAGGGCATATGCCAGAGACCACCCTGGGTGCCAAAACTGCCTGAGGCTTTGGGACTTCTCTCTAGCTTCACACTCCGTTATGCCCGGTAGAGCCATGGGAATGGTGGGGTTGGAGGAGGGGCTTAGGCCCATTGAACAAGACCTTGCTGCATACTGAGCCCTCACTAAGTGCTAACATCAGCTCACAGGGCATTAGTACCACCATCGACCCAGCAACAATTGAGCCTCTGAAGCTTGGAAAACTTCTCCAAGAAAGCTCTCAGCAAATAAGAGGCGGAGCTGGGGGTCAGCCCAATCTGCCTGATACCAACAACCCTGGTGCAGAGGAGTGGACGGGAGGCTTTTGCATGATGTCTGCAGGTCAGGGGCCACATCAGGATCTGCATGCACCATGTCCGCAGAGCTACTTGCAGGTCACCTTGGATGAGGTGTGAATAGGAGGTTCAGGTGAGGGTAATGTCCAGCTTGAGGGGTTTAATTGCATAGTTTTTCCCAATGGCCCTTTCAGCCACTTCCTTCAGGTTCCATCTGCTTCTTATATGTGGGGGCTGTGGGAACCAGGGCGAGCCCCGCACCCTGTGGCCTGCCCAGCTAGGCTGGGGCTTGGACTTCCCCTCCCACGGTACAGGGACGCTGACTGCTAGGAGCCATGGGCAAGGGCAGAGCAGGGCAGTGATGTGGAGGGCACAGCTGGCCAGTGCTGGGGGACACAGGGGACAGCACTAGGCACACATCTGGAAAGGGGGCATGAGTCTTAACTGGACAGCCAAGGACACTGTGGAATGTGGTGGGGGTATAGCTGTAGGTGACAGCAGGATATTGCTTGAGTTCCCAGCCCCCCTTTTTTTTTTTTTTAGCAGAGGAGCTGCCCCTGGTCCCTACCACCCCTCCCCCTCCTCAGGTCTCCCAGACATCCCCTCCAGCCCTGCCTAGGCTCCTCACTGCTCTGCCACCGTCTGACGTGCCTTTGAAATCTTATCTCCCATCTTGTTCCCTGTTTCCTCCCTGTCCAGGCCTCATCTGTCTCCTGCCTTTCACCCACCCCCCACTTGCTTTCCATCTGTGGCCCCTCCTCCTCCTCCCCACCTGCTGGCCATTGCCCATGTCTTGTCCTGTCCTGTCCTGGGGGGCTGGCTGCAGCCCCAGCCCCTTCTCTACCCCTCCAGTTGTGCTCTCAGTGCAGTGGGTTAGGACCCTGAATGCTGTCTGCTTCAGGCTCTGCCACCTACCCCAGACCCCCTGGTCCCTCCTTCCTTCAACTGGCCCCTAGGCCAGCCTTGCTTCAGCTGCCAGCCCCCATGCCTAGAGTCCTCGGCCAACCCCGGCTGCACTCTCAGGACCAGCTCCCAGGACCCCTCCTCAAGGCAGCCTTCTTGACCCAGAAAATCGTCCGTCCCTCCTCTGAGGTTGCCTGGCCCAGTCTGTCCCTTGGACTTTACCTGGATCATGTGGGCCACAGCTGTCTGTGGTTCTGCTTCCACTTTGAGTTGGTAAGTTCCTCAAGGGCAAGGACAGTTCCACCCTGCCTCCCGTACAGACCGGGAAACTGAGGCTCTACCAGCAGGCGTGCTCTCTCTGCCTGCAACACCTGGCTGGCTCTTCACAAGTCCAGCTCCATTCCATCCTTCTGGACTCCACGTCAGGGTTGCCCCTTCATAGGGACTGCCTGACTACCCTGGCTAAGGTGACTCCCTCTCATCTTACCCCCACCACCTTCACCACTGCACCTTGGCTTCACTTCCTGTGGGGCTTCACCTCCTGCTCTGGACAAAGCAGAGGGGAACTCGCTCATCTTCCCAATGCCAGATTTCCCATTCTACCCACCTGGCCTCTTCCTCTTCTTTGTCCCATACCTCGCTCAGCTCAGGAGCTGTCCTTCTTCTTGTCCGAGGCCAGCCCTTCATCTCGGGCTGTGCCCCTCCTGCCTCACACAGGACCTCATACCATCCCTCACCCTTCTCTCTCTTCTCCAGCTTGTCCTTTCGTGTTCAAGTCTTTCCCACTTGACTTCTCACCCCCCTGCAGCCCCTGCCCCAGACTTCTGCCTTTCACAGGCAAACAGCCCCAGCAGAGCTGTCCCTTTGCGCCTCTTCATGGCCTCACCTACCACACTCTCCTCGGCCTGTCTACTCTGGCTTCCTTCCTTGTCTTCTCACTTCCTGACCAGCATTTGCTAAGGTTGCCAACGACTGAGGACATCTTTAGACCTCATCTGGCCTGAACCGTCAGTGGCCTTCAGCACTGTTGACCATTGCCCCTTCTGAAACACTTGCTTCCCTACAGCATCTGGTTTTCTTCTTATCCCTCTGGCTGTTCTGCTTCTGCTTTGCATGCTCCCCTTCTCTGCCTGGGCATATCCACGGAGGTCCCTTGAAGCCCAGGCTGTGGCTTCTCTTCTCTCTCTCTCTCTCCACATATATATGTATATATACTGCTGGAATCAGCCCTGCCCAGAACATGCTGGGTCTGTGGCTGGGGCTCCCAGAGAAGGAGAAATCATCTATTCTCCAGAAAGGGTTTACAATTCCTGTGACTCCTCTTGGTGATTCTAGAAGAATCTAAGACTCTAATAGGGGCCTGGATGGGGTTACCAGGGCAAAGTTTCAGTGCCAGCATTACCCTGATGCTCTGTGGCTTCCAGAATGCTCTGCTCTCTGACCATTACAGGAAGTTGTTTTTGTTCTCTGACCAACATAGGGGCCTTCAGAAACCTATTCTTTTGAGGAAGACCCTCATATACCTTAGTGCTTTTATTCATTCTGTCTCCTCTCCCTGAAATGCCATCCCAACCTCAGCCACAGAGAGAACTCCTATACATCCCCAAGGCCTGGCCTCCATTGCCCTTCCTCTGTGAAATCTTCCTGGGCTCCCTCAAGCAAAGTTGCTGCTCCATCCACTCCTTGTCCATTTCTCTTCCTAGCCTGACCTCACCAAGTCTGTGTTTGGGTCTGCTTCCCCCTGGGACTGGAGGCTCCTCATAGGCAGGGGCCAGGTCAGACTGCTCCCTGTGACCCAGCACCCAGCACAGGGTCAAGAGCTTTGGCTAGTGTGCGAAGATCACAGACAGGATGGTGATGGAGGAGGGCCAGAAGCCCACCTCTGGCTGACCAGAGCCAAGAGCATCTAACAGCAGGCCAATTAAGGTGTCCATAGTACCCCAGGGAACTGACAGCTTCTCATCCCTCACCAAAGCCAGGAGTCCCAGGCCTTGCTTCTGCTCCAGAAGCTACCTCCAGGAACCTCCATCCTATGGAATCAGACTCATAGTGTAGACCCAGCCTGCTTGTATTAAAATTCCAGCTCTATCACTTAGCAGCTGAGTGATCAAGGGCAAGTTCCTTCTTTCTGGGCCTCAGTTTCTTCATCTGTAAGTTGCAGAGGATGATAATAATAGTGCCTATCTCATAGAGATAATTAAATGAGTTAGTGTACACAAAGAATTTACAGTGGTCCCTGGCACATAGTATGTGTTCATGAAGTAGCTTGTGTTGCTACTAGTGTTGCGAGCACAGAAGAAGCAAATATATAGGAGCAAATCATGTGCTTGAACATGAAGGTCACTCTCACTGAATAGTAATGATAATAACTATTATCAGTCTCATTTGTTACAAGTCCAGTCCCTCTGGAGTGTTTTACAAACTGTATCTCTTTGAGCTCAACACTCTGAGAGGCAGGGGCTCTTACTTCCATCTTCCAGATGAGCCAACTGAGACTCAGAAGGCAGAGATCCACCTAGGTCATATGACGAGTGAGCAGGGGTTGGGATATAAAACCAACAGGGGAACTTTGAGGCTGTAGGATCCTGGATCTGATGCCTGCTCAGATACTTCCCGCTGAGTGACCTGGGTCAAGTCACACTTCCTCTTTGACCTTAGCTTACCCATCTGTAAAATGGGGCCATTAATAGGTCTTTCCTCACTGAGCTACAGTGAGAATTCAGTGCATTCTACAGACTCACTCAGTGAATGAAAACCAAAAATCTCACAGCGCCGAGTTGGTTCCAATTCATAGTGGCCCTATAGGACAGAGTAGAACTGCACCATAGGGTTTCCAAGGAGAACCTGGTGGATTCAAACTGCCAACTTTTTGGTTAGCAGCCGTGGCTCTTAACAACTACACCACCAGGGTTTCCCACTCGAAGGATAGTGGCTGATAATAGAGGCGTGGGTCTGATATTTGCCCCAGGCCTGTCTGGCCCTGAGCTTGAGCATTACCACTCCATGGCCTGGCCTCCCAGGCACTCAGGGGCCCCGTTCCAGTTCCACTGGGGGATCCTAGTAGTCATCTGAAACTGGGTACACGTCTACCAGGGGTTCTGGGGGGAAGGCCCACGACCCCATTTGGAAGCAATTTGGGCCTGAGTCTCTAGGGACCTTGAGCCCATGTTGAACTCATCTGAGGCACTTGCATCTTCAAAGTTGAAATCTAAACAAAGAAGGAAGGGCATTTCTGTGTTTATCCAGATTGTTCTCCGAGGTACATTACTGGCCAAAACCTCAATGGCCACATGGCACAGGTTTACTTTGACAGGCAGTGAGACCCTGGGCATGAGCCTACCCTGAACCTTCCATGACTCCCACTGTATGTAGGAGCCAATCAGAGGATGCTCTTGAGTACATAGTCCTGGACCCCTTCCTGGCTGTGGGACCCTGGGCAAGTGTATCCTCGCTGAGCTTCAGTTTCCTTTCCTGAAAAATGGAGAAAATGTTCTTATCTATTGGTAGAGTGACCCAGTGTCCTGGTTTGCCCGGAATGAAGGGATTTTGGGGGATGTGGGACTGTTAGTGCTAAAATCTGGAAAGTTTCAGGCACACCAGATGAATTGATCACCCTATTTACAAGGCTGTTGTGGGACGAAAATAGAAAATGCATGAAGAATGCTTGGTAAGCAGCAGCAATGGCTGGGCCCCTGAAATGTGCACTGCACTTCACAACTTATGAAACCCTCTCACACCTGTTATTTCACAAGCCTTCCGACGATCCTGCTTATCATCTCTACTTTAAAGATGAGCAAACTGAGGTGGAGAGAGAATAGGCAGCATATCTAGGGTCACCTGGGAGGGAGACAGGACTGGCTGAGTGCGAATGATTAAGTTCCATGAACACAGGGACTCACCCTGCATCCCGAGGCTGTCACGTGGGATAGGGGAAAGTCATGTTCAACAGATGTTTCCCTAAGTGAAGATGGGAATCCAGAGTCTGCCTGCCCTGCAAAAGCCCTTCTCTCTGCTCTCATCCTCTTGCCTCAAGGTGGTTAAGACTGGAAGGGTGGATGGCATTGACCCTGGGATTGGGAGGCAGCAGGCAGCGTATGAATCCTGCAGGGGGGTGAGACGCTCAGGCTTTGACCCCAGATGCTCATTTACCCAGGTCCCTCAGCTGTTACTGTCCTGTGTGGCCTTGGGAAGAAACTTGGGTCTCAATTAATTCATCTGTAAATTGGGGAGAAATCACTGTACTCACCTGGCAGGTTTTCTCTAAGGATTCAATGAGATAATGCACAGAAGGATTTAGCAGGGTTTCTGCACACGGCGAGTACTTAGTGAACATTAGCCGACGCTAAGAAGAATACAGTTAATGAGAATACAATTCACGAAACATTTTCCCCTCCAGAATCCCATTGAATCCTTACAATAGCGCTAATCTAATATTCTTCCCATTTTCCCGATGAGGAAACTGAGTTTGGGGCAGCATAGGAAGTCACCCAAAATTACACAGGGAGTAAGGGACAGGCTGGGAAGCCAGGTCTATGGGACTGGACCCACTCTATCCTGCCGCCTGATAGCCTTTTGGCCTCCTGCTCTCCTGCTCCTGCCCAAGACAGACCTTGTCCTTCTGGCTCCTCCAAGGGTCCACTAGCTCCATTCCCCACCCTGAGTTTTTCTGCCCCCATTCTTTTCACTGTACTCATTACTAAAAACAAAAACCAAACCTATTGCTGTCGAGTCGATTCCAACTCAATGACCCTATAGGATGGAGTACAACTGCTCCATAGGGTTTCCAAGGAGTGCCTGGTGGATTCAAACTGCCGACCTGAGCTCTTAACCGCTGGGCCGCCGGGGCTCCTCATACTTATCATTAGCAGAAATCAAACTGTTGGGTTTTTTTTGTTATTATCCATATCCCCCACCAGAATGGCATCTCTAAGAAGGAAGGGACTTCGTCTTTCATATTCACTGAAAAATCCGCAGTCCATGGCATAGAGCAGGCGCTCAGTAAACACTTGTCAGATTATTAGATTATCTTCTAATTATTAAGAAAAACAAATGAAACATGATCTTTCCAGGGTCGAGTTCAATTGTTGCAGTGCCCTACAGTAGCCAGCAGATGGCAGCAGAGAACAAGGCACCTGATGGGTGGAGCCCAGGTGAAGGACAAAGTTTTGACCTGTAGGGTTGGCGAGGGATGGATGCCAGGGCGGAAGACGGTAGCCTGGGGCGTCTGCCTCTGTGTGTGTTTGTGCCTTCTTCCACCGAATCCCCATAGCCCTTACCCCTGCCCTGGCCTGCAGATTCTCACCTGATAAAGGAAGTCTTTCCTAGTAATATAACAGCTATCACTGATTTTTTTTTTTTTTTTTTAATTAGGAAACCCTGGTGGCGTAATGGTTAAGTGCTACGGCTGCTAACCAAGAGGTCAGTAGTTCAAATCCGCCAGGCGCTCCTCGGAAACTCTATGGGGCAGTTGTACTAGGATCGCTATGAGTCGGAATCGACTCGACAGCAGTGGGTTTGGTTTTTGGTATCATTGATTAAGCACAAAAAGCAGTTATGTGCCAGGAACTGTATATGTATCTTCTCATTGCACTCTCATAGCAGCGCTATCATTAGCCTCATTCTTCAGATGAGGAAACTGAGGTATAATAGTGTCATAACAGCCAGTGGGAGCTAGGGCTGGGATGAGAGAGACTCTGGACCTGTTCCTTTAACCACCCTGAGACAGGGACTCTAAGCTTTAGTTGCCGCACAGTGGACTCAATGGGTTGCCCCAGGAGGTGATGAGCTCCTTGTCGTTGGAGGTATGCAAACTGTGCATAGGTAAACACGTCTGTCAGAGAGTGTAGGGGCACTGGATGTCCAAAGCTTCTCCTGGACAGGCAGGGCCGGCTACATAAATTGCAGGGCCCAGTGTAAAATGAAGGAGCCCCAGTGGCACAGTGGTTAAAGTGCTCAGCTACTAACTGAAAGGTTGGGGGTTTGAACCCACCAGCTGCTCTGTGGGAGAAGTATGTGGCAGGCTGCTTCTGTAAAGATTATAGCCTTGGAAACCCTACGTGAGAATTCTACCCTGCCCCATTGGGCCGCAATAAGTGGGAATCGACTTGATGGCAATGGGTTTGGTTTCTTTGGTAGTGTGAAATGAAAATGTGAGGCTTCTGGCTCAAGAATTATTAAGAATTTCAAGATGGTGATAGCAGAGGATTAAAACCAGTGCAGGGCCTTTCTAAGCACGAGATTCTGTGTGACTGCACAGGCTGCATGCCCATGAGGCCAGATTCTTTAGTCCAGGGAAGGAGAGCGAGAAAGAGGTCTCAGGGCATAACCCTAGGCGACTGAAGGGCCTTGTAAAGCAAATAGGATTGAGGCAAAGAGGAATCTGCCCTGAAACCCCAGTCCCAAGTCACAGAGCCCATGGAGGTATCACCAGCCCAGCTCTGCAGAAGTCCAGGAAAAATTTCCTCCCAGCACATTCCTTTGGGCCCTTCATCCCTGCACCTTTTATCTTCCTCCCCTGGCTGTGATTTACCTCTGTGCAGTAAAAACAAAACAAAACACAAACTTTTTTTTTTTTTAGTGGGCCGGGGCAGCACCAAGGTACAAGGCAGGTTTGAGGGTCCATGAATCTTTCCTTGGTGTATCCTCTGACCATCCTCTGTGTGTCCAGCCAAACCCACCTCTTCATTTCTGCCAAGTGAGGATTCGTTGTTAGGTGCCATGGAGTCAGTGAGGATTAGCAAGCCATAAAATAAGGAACCCAAATCCAGAGCACACTTCTGGGCCTCAGATGTGCTGGGTGGCAAGGAGGTGAAGGGTACTGCTGGGACCTGAGCCCCATAGGGGGACCCCTGCTCCTGGGAGCCACCATTTTCAGCCACCTATTCCATGGGGCTAGGAAAATTGGAAGTCATCAAAAATGAAATGAAATGTATAAACATTGATATCCTAGGCATTAGTGAGCTGAAATGAACTAGTATTGGCCATTTTGAATTGGACAATCATATCGTCTACTAAGCTGGGAATGACAACTTGAAGAGGAATGGCATTGCATTCATCACCAAAAAGAACATTTCAGGATCTATCCTGAAGTACACCCTATCAATGATAGAATAATATGCGTAAGACTATAAGGATGACCAGCTAATACAACTATTATTCAAATTTACACACCAACCACTGCTGTCAAATATGAAGAAATTTAAGATTATTACCAACTTTTGTAGTCTGAAATTGATCGAACATGCAATCAGAATGCAGTGGTAATTACTGGAGATTGGAATGTGAAAGTTGGAAAGAAAGAAAGATCGGTAGTTGGAAACTATGGCCTTGGTGATAAAAAGAATTTTGCAAGATCAACAACTTCTTTATCACAAATACCTTCTTTCACCAACATAAACGGCGACTATACACATGGACCTCACCAGATGGAACACACAGGAATCAAATCGACTACATCTGTGGAAAGAGGCAATGGAAAGGCTCGATGTCATCAGTCAGAACAAGGCCAGGGGCTGACTGCGGCACAGACCATTAATTGCTCATATGCAAATTCAAGTTGAAACTAAAGAAAATTAAAATGTGTTGATGAGAGCCAAAGTACAACCTTGAGTATATCCCACCTGAATTTAGAGACTATCTCAAGAATAGAGTTGATGCGTTGAACACTAATGATCGAAGACCAGATGAGTTGTGGAATGGCATCAAGGACATCATACATGAAGAAAGCAAGAGGTCATTAAAAAGACACAAAAGAAAGAAAAGGCGAAAATGGATGTCAGAAGAGACTCTAAAACTTGCTCTTGAATGTGAAGTAGCTAAAGCAAAAGGAAGGAATGATGAAGTAAAATAGTTGAACAGACGATTTTAAAAGGCGGCTCGAGAAGACAAAGTAACATATTATAAAGACATGTGCAAACACCTGGAGATGGAAAACCAAAAGGGAAGAGCACGTTCTGCATTTCTCAAGCTGAAAGAACTGAAGAAACGATTCAAGCTTCGAGTTGCAATATTGAAGGATTCTACGGGGAAAATATTAAACCACTCAGGAAGCATCAAAAGAAGATGGAAGGAATACAGAGAGTCACTGTACCAAAAAGAATTGGTCGATGTTCAACCATTTCAGAAGGTAGCATATGATTAAGAACCGATGGTACTGAAGGAAGAAGTCCAAGCTGCTCTGAAGGTATCGGCGAAAAACAAGGCTCCAGGAATTGATGGAATACTAATTGAGATGTTTCAACAAATGGATGCAGTGCTGGAGGTGCTCACTCATCTATGCCAAGAAATTTGGAAGACAGCTGCCTGGCCAACCGACTGGAAGAGATTTGTATTTATGCCTATCCACAAGAAAGGTGATTCTACTGAATGTGGAAATTATCGAACAATATCATTTATATCACACGTGAGTAAAATTTTGCTGAAGATCATTCAAAAGTGGCTGCAGCAGTATATCTACAGGGAACTGCCAGAAATTCAAGCCAGATTCAGAAGAGGGTATGGAACCAGGGATTCATTGCTGATGTTAGATGGATCCTGGCTAAAGGCAGAGAATACCAGACAGATGTTTACCTGTATATTATTGACTATGCAAAGGCATTCAACTGTGTGGATCATAAAAAAAAAAAAGGATAACATTGTGAAGAATGGGAATTCCAGAACACTTAATTGTGCTCATGAGGAAACTGTACATAGATTAAGAGGCAGTCGTGTGAAGAGAACAAGGGGATACGACACAATTTAAAGTCAGGAAAGGTGTGCATCAGGGTTGTATCCTTTCACCATACCTATTCAGTCTGTATGCTGACCAAATAATCTGAGAAGCTGGACTACATGCAGAAGAATTGGACAACAGGATTGGAGGAAGACTCATTAACAACGCGATTGCTGAATGTGAAGAGGACTTGAAGCACTCACTGAAGATCAAAGACCACAGCCTTCAGTATGGATCGCACCTCAGCAGAAAGAAAACAAAAATCCTCACAACTGAACCAAAAAGCAACATCATGATAAATGGGGAAAAGACTGACGTTGTCAAGGATTTCATTTTGTTTGGATCCGCAGTCAACACCCATGGAAGCATCAGTCAGAAAACAAAAAACGCATTGCATTGGGCAAACCTGCTGTAAAAGACCTCTTTAAAGTGTTGAAAAGCAAAGATGTCACCTTGAAGACTAGGGCGAGCCTGCCCCAAGTCATGGTGTTTTCAATCACCTCCTAAGCATGTGAAAACTGGACGATGGATAAAGAAGACTGAAGAAGAATTGATGCCTCTGAATTGTGGTATTGAAGAAGAGTATTGAATATACCATGGACGGCCAAAAGAACAAACAAACTTGTCTTGGAAGAAATACAACGAGAATGCTCCTCAGAAGCAAGGATGGCGAGACTATGTCTCACATACTTTGGACATGTTACCAGGAGGGATCAGTCCCTGGAGAAGGATATCATGCTTGGTGAGGTAAAGGGTCAGCAAAAAAGAGGAAGACCCCCAATGAGATGGATTGACACAGTGGCTGCAACAATGGGCTTAAGCATAACAATGATCGTGAGAATGGTGCAGGACCAGGCAATGTTTTGTTTTGTAATTTTTTTTTTTTTATGGTCACTATGAGTCGGAAGGGACTCGATGGCACCTGACAACAACAACAACTCCATGGGGGTACTTCCTGGCCAAGCCTGGGACCAGAGCTGGCCATGGCTACACCCAGGGGAAGAGAAGATCCCAGGCGGAGCCAGAGCTAGATGTGGTCCCCAGCTGGGGGAGGCGATGGGGTAAGGCCAGGCTGAACTGAGTGTGGGGGCAGTCCTGGCCAGCTTGGGTTGGAGGAGCTGATCACCTACTATGTGCCAGGCACTTAAACTATGTTATTCTCATTTTTTTCCCGGGTGGCTCCCATTCTCAATGTATAGGTGAAGAACCTGAGGCTTTGAGAGGGGAAGCCACTTGCCAAAGTCACACAGCCAAGATGTGATGGGGTTGGGATTTGAACCCAGTTCTACCTCCCTTGAAAGCCCATGATTTCTTCTGGGCTGGCGAACAGGTCTCAAAGGCTTCACCCAGCCTGACAAGAAATTTTAAAAATATATTCAAACATGTGTTATTTATTCCTTAAATGTCAGCTATTTTTTAAATTGGTTATAAAAGGCGTGTGGTACAAAATTCAAGAGTGGTATAAAATAACTTTGAAGGGTATGTCTTCCTTTTTCCCTCCCCTGGTGTTCACAACCCCTCAGCTCCCTTCCCAAGAGGCAACCATTGCTACCAGGTGTTATAGATCAAATTGTGTTCCCCCAAAAGATATGTTGAAGTCTAAACCCCTCAGTGCCTGTGAACATGACCTTATTTGGAAATAGGGTCTTTGAAGATGTTGTCAGTTAGGTTAACACAAGGTTGTACTGGAGTAGGGTGGGTCCTAATCCTATATGACTGATGTCCTTATAAAAGAGGAGAAGATACACAGACAGACAGACAGAGGTAGGATGCCCGCGGTGCTGCAGCTGCAAGCCAAGAAACGCCTGGAGCTACCAGAAGCCCAGAGAGAGGCACGAAGCAGATTCTTCCTCAAAGTCTCAGAAGAAATTAGCACTCTGATCTCAGACCCCCAACCTTCGGAACTGTGAGACAATGAGTTTCCGTTCTCTTAAGCCACCCGTTTGTGCTCTTGTGTTACAGCAGCCCTGGAAAATGAGCATACCAGATATTGATAACCATTCAGAGAGACTTTGCAGACTAGAAATATCTGGTATTTATTGTTTTCTCTTCCATGTAAATGGTAGCATTGTATACACAGTATCTGCTTCTTACTTTTTTATCTTAATGACATATCTTGCAGACTTTTCCATGTCAGGACATGCAGAGCTACCTCATTCTTTTTAATAGCTGTATTTTATGTCACCGTATAGAGTGTTTCAGTTAGCTACTGCTAGGTAACAAACAATCCCAAAACTTAGTGGCTCCCGACTAACCATTTATTATTTCTCACGTGTCTGTGGGTCACTGAGTGGTTCTGTTGATCTGGGCTGAGCTTGTCTGATCTGGGCTGGGCTCACTCATATGTCTGTGGTCAGCTGGTGGGATTGCTGGTGGATGGTTGATCTAGGGTGGCCTCAGCCGGGCACTTTGGCTTTCTGGCACGTTTCTCACATGGAATTTAATTCACTTAGGACTTAACTCCTGAGGATGGAGCAGCAAAGTGCTCAGGGCTGCGCACTGCCAGGAGGCCAGGGGAGCGCAGGCTGTGAGAGGCTGGCCCAGGGAAGGGTCTCGCCAAGGAGGTCACCCCACCTCCATTGGGAGCAAGCGGTAGGGGCCCAGGACCATCTATTGGTACTGCCCACCACCCACCCCAGCTTAGGGCAAAAGCTGGGGGTGTGGCTGTCATACCCTGATGGGGCCCAGAGCTGAGGACAACGCCTCACTGCCCATGACAGACTGAATGGACCTGTCTGGCCTCTCGGCCACAGAAAGTCCCAGGGTAACCTGGGCAGAAGTCTCCATCCATCACTGGGGCGAGGCCCTGAGCTGGACCTGGAGACTTAGACCATGGGGAAGACAACCCAGAGGACAGCCAAGGATATGGGGGCTCAAAAGGATAGAGTGATGACCTGGGAGGAGGGGCATCTGGGAAGGCTTCCCTAAGGAGGGGACAAGAGCACTGGGCCTTGAAGGATGAGCAGGAGTTCAACAGGCCTAGAGAGGGAGGTTAGAGCATTCTAGGCAGAGTGCACTACCAATGCAAGGGTGTAGGGTCATGGGAGGGTGTTCTAGGGGCAGCGCAGTGCAGGTGCCTTGAGGCTGGGACAAGAACGCACTGGGTTCTAGCAAGTGCTCTAACCTTCGCTGCATACTTTACAGAGATGCAGGCAACATCTGGGCATCTTCAGGGCTCAGGTGAAGCGGTGCTTCCTCCAGGGGGCCTTCCCTGATTCTGGTTGGGTCAGTGCCCCTGCTGACGGCTGTCGAGTGAAAGCTGCAGCAGGTTTTACACTCGGGAGTCAATGTCCATGTGCTGGCCCATTTCATTTCTGACTCCTCCAGTTAACATTGAGCTCCCTGACGTCTGTTACCCCAGCACCACGCGCAGGGCTTGGCACAGAGCAGGTGCTCACTAAATGCTTATTCAGTGAATGAGTGAATGAACTAACAGGAAAATGACAGAAATTTACCCACATAGGTAACAACAGTACTGGATTATGGATGATTTCAATTTTTTTAAATATGTGCTCCTGGTCCTATATACATGTTTAGTCTCATTTTATTTTATAATCAAGTCAAAATCAATTCATATTATTTTACTGAGAAAATGAGAGACTGTCCTGAGTGCCCAGTGGAGATGGGATTGAAAGGCACCAGATCAGGGCAGGAAATGTGGTAAGGAGGCCGTGTTGCCCAGGTGTGGGGGAAGGTCTGGGCAAGAGAGGTGAAACTGACCAGGTGCTATAGAGGCCAGAGCCTCAATTTCTTCATCGGGAAAATGGGACTAATAGCCACTTCAGTACTTAAATTATGAAGTGTAAATAAGAACCATCATCATTTATTATTCATGCCCTTCACAGTCCTATCTAACCTTCCCACCCCCTTAGGTAAGAATCATTTGCTTCATTTTCCAGGTGGGGAAACTGAGGCAATGGACCTTAATGGTTGGAGACATAGACTCTGGAGCCTGTTTGACCAGGTTCAAGCCCTAGCTCAGCTACTCAGTCATGTACAAGCTTTGTGTGAACTACAGTATGTTGTTTCTGAGCCTGAGTTTTTCTATCTGTAAAATGGGGATAACACCAGTCCCTACTTCACAGGCGTGCACAGAAAGCAGGAGTGGACAGTGCATGTGAGTTGTGCGGTCCTGCCATTACCAGGGAGGGGCAGTTATTGTCCTAGGGTCACAAGGCAAATAAGCAGCCTAGCCAGGAATCAGCAGAGGTTTCTTTGACCCAGAGACAGCTCTTTCAGTTCCTGGAAGGTGAGGATGGAGTGGGGTGGGGTGGGTGTGCTTCCCTGCTCAGTAGGAGATTTGGGTGGCAGATGCCTGTCTGGTGCTTAGCAGGGCTAGTGTGAGGGGGCCTGCCCAGAGCTTCTTCTTAGTGGGCAGGGGACAGGTCAGGGATTCTGGCTCCTTCGCGGCTCTGGCTCCATCAGGGGCTTCAGGATCTGTGTGCCCAGTGCGGCTGGCAGAGTGGTTTCCCAGCAGCTGATGCACCGCTAATGGGCCTCTCTTCATAACAATACGCCGCGATAACAGACAGATTTAATTAAAAAGAACACACGTCCTCCTCTGTAGGGCGGCTGCAGCCAGGGTGTGGGGACTGCAATTAAAACTTCGCTCTATGAAGTCAGCACACAGGCGTGGGTGCTGGGAGCTGCCGGGTTCTCTAAAAAGCATGCCTTCCCATCCAGCCCTACACGCGTTATTTATTGAGTTAATTTTGTCCTCTGTCTGCAGCATGAACCAACTCGGAGCCCCTGAGGTCGACCCTTGATTTCTACCCGCTCCCAGGCCATGTCAGGCTAATGCTTGACGCTCCTTTGGGGAGGAGAGAGGCCTCGAGTGGAAAGACCCAGGCAGGACTCCCGTCCTCTCTGAAATGGGGCAGAAACTGAAGCCACCCCGAGGCTGGGTGAGGACTGAACAAGAAAGTAGGAAAGGTGCTTGGCATGTAGTGAGCGTTCAGAAAATGTTGGCTTTTTTTTTTTATTGTTACAAGTGGAGGCTCAGTGGCACAGTGGTTAAGCACTCGGCTGCTAACCAAAAGGTTGGCAGTTTGAATCCACTGAGGCGCTCCTTGGAAACCCTATGGGGCAGTTCTACTCTGTTCTATAGGGTCACTATGAGTCGGAATCGACTCGTCAGCAACGGGTATTGTTACAAGTAGTAGTAGCTCCTGCACGGAGCCCAGAAGGCCTTGGTGAGAGGGAGGCCGGCGTGGATGGGGAGGCCCAAGCTGGACACTCAGAAGAAGTAGATGCTGCAGTTAAGTGGAGAGGAGTCTTTGTAGTCAGAAAGACCCAAGTTCGAACCCTGGTTCTGTCCTTAATAGCTGTGTGGACCTGGCTGAGTGACTTTACCTGTCTGGGCCCCCACTTTCTCAACTGTAGAATGAGGATGAAAACAGAACCTTCCTTATAGTGCTGCAGTCCGAGGGTGTTGGCCGGGTAGTGCTGCCCATGAGGATGGCTTTCTGAGGCTGAGTTGGGGCAGAGGGCTCAGATGCCTGGTTTTCTGGCCTGGCTCAGGGCAAAGCTTCCTGGAGGCCCCCAGGCCAGCACCCAGCACGCTGGAGGGGGACCCTGAGTGTTATTCCCCAGGTGCTGCCACTGTCAGGCTGGAATGGGGGCAGCCAGATAGGTGGCCTGATAGCAGGGCTTGTGAGACAAAGCTATCGGAGGCGGTGGCAGGATACTGAATGGGCTTCTCTGATCGGGCACAGAATTGCATTCGGCTCAGATTTAATTAAAAAGACTCAAATCTTTCTGATAATCCTCCCAGCAACGGCTGGAGCGGGGCCTGCGGCAGGCTCCTTGGCAACGGTGCATCCTGTCGATAAAGAACTCTGGGGGGGAGGACGACAGTGAGCTTCTTCGGCTGGCCCCCTGTCCACTGCTATCAGCCCACCCGTCACTCAGCCAGAGCAGGCGGCAAGGCCGGGGAGGCACCTGCTGCCCCCACAAAAAACTGCCCCAGGTCTGTCCCCCCACACCTGCCGCACACTGGTGGCTTCTTTGTTCATGGTTGGAGCCCTCTGCCTGGCACTCATGCCCGTCCCCCAGCCAATCCAGATGCCCAGCTCTTGCCCGTCTCCAGTCCTCCCCTAGTGCCTCTGCGTTGAGGCTGGGACACCCAAATGCTGGTGCCTGTGGAACAGGCACAGTCAAAATCCGGAGGGGAAGGTGAGGCCAGGCACCCTCAGCAATGCCACTCTGCTGCCATCCCTGCCTTTGCCTGTGCTGTTTCCTTGAACCCAAATTTCACTTGTCTTTCAAGTCCCAGTCCAAGGTGTCTCTTCTCTCCCTCCTTCGATTTATGTCCTCACACCCAGTCCACAGCCTGGCAGAGAGCAGGGGCTCAGAGGATACCTGATGATTGGAGGAATGAATAAACAAGTGAAGGAAGGAAGGCAGGAAGGAAACAAACTAGCCCGAACTTGGTGCAGGGCTTTGGCACCAGTTTTCTTCATACCAGATGAGGGACCTGGCAGGTGAATGACTTCCCTTCTTTGTGCTTCAGTTTCCTTACCTGAACATCAGGAATACCCATTGGAAATGTAGCCCACCTTGCCCAGGGAGGAAGCATGATCCATGCTAGTTCCTGCTTCATGCACCACTCCAGAGCCCTTCTGAGGAGAGAGCCTCCCTCCACCACTACCCACCAGGCCACTTCAGTGAGGGCTGGAGCCTGGGAAAGCAAGGCAGCTGGACACTCCACTGGGTGTCCAGAGCTGCTCCGGTCTCACCCCTGACCCCCACCGAGGCCAGACAGCAAGGTCTGAGCTAAGATTTCCCCCTCTGTCCCCTTCTCTCCAGGTCTTACCTTCCCCTGGAACCCATTAAAAAATATATTTTAGATTTAATTATTTAAATATGTCACAAATCACCTGGCTCAAATATTATTTATAAATAAGAGAGAGTGAAAACTCTCCTAGCCCTGTCCTCATCCTCAGTTCCCACTCACCATGCCCCATAGAGAACCTCTGCTGCGAGTTTCTACACGCACGTATAGGTTTACATACTGTTGTAAGGTCTCTCCCCTGCTTTTGTAAGAAAAAGAAACGTACCATGCTGTGCACTGGGATCTGCACCGCGCTCTTTTCACTTACATTCTTTCACTGTGGACAAGGGCACTCGTTCTTTTCATGCTGCGTTACTATGCCCTTGCATTGACGGCTTTGGACGGATGTTTGGCTGTGGCCCATCTTTTGTTATTATAAACAGTGTGGCAAGAAAGAATCTTGTACATGCACTGTTAGGCTGTTTATCTGTAGAACTCAAGAATAGAACTTGTTGGGTCAAGGGAGGAGTCCATTTTTATAAATTTTTTTATGGTAAGGAAAAATACATGCCAAAACATTTGCCACTTCAACCATTTTTATGTGACATTAACGACATTTATCATGTTGTGAAACCATTACCCCTATCTGTTTCCAAATTTTCCTGTCACCCTTAGTAGGAACTCAGTGTCCCCTCTCACACCCTCCTTGATAACCACTAATGAACTTTGGTTGCTATACACTTGCCTATTCTAGATAGTTCCTATAAGCTGGATCATAGACCATTTGTCCTTTAGTGTCTGGCTTTTTTCACTCTGCATAATGTTTTTTAAGGTTCAGCTCTGTTGTAACATGTATCAGAACCTCATTTCCCTTTATGGCTGAGTAATGTTCCATCGTACATACATAACGCGTTTGTTTATCCGTTCATCTGCTGATGGACATAACCTTTTAAAAAACTATTGTAAAAAGTGCTGCAACGAACATTGGTGTACACGTATCTGTGTGAGGCCCTGTTTTCAAGTCTTTTGGGCATATGTCTGGGAGTGGAATTGCTGGGTCATATAGTAATTTTAGGAAACACTGGTGGCGTAGTGGTTAAGTGCTATGGCTGCTAACCAAAAGGTCGGCAGTTCAAAACCACCAGGTGCTCCTTAGAAACCCTGTGGGGCAGTTCTACTCTGTCCTATCGGGTTGCTATAAGTTGAAATCCACTCAATGGCAGCAATTTTTTTTAAACAGTAATTTTATGTTTAACTTTTTGAGGAACTGTCACACTGTTTTCCACAGTGACTGCACCATTTTACAGTCCCACTAGCAATAGATGAGGAATCTAATTTTGTGGGACCCATTTTAATGCAGGAACCTCATTATCCATCTACACATCCATCCACCCATCCATCCATCCCCCCACCCACCCACCCATCCACCCACCCACCCACTCAGCCATCCATCCACCCACCCACCCACTCATCCATCCATCCACCCACCCACCCACTCATCCATCCATCCACCCACCCACGCACCCACCCACCCATTCACCCATCCGTCCATCATTTGCTTACTAAGTGCCCTGCACTAAGTGGGGACAGGGGCTGAGTGGTGAATGAATCAGACCTGGCTGGTCCTTGCCCTCTGAGGGTGTAAGTGTCTACTCTGAGCTGGTCTCAGGGCCTTGCACCCACCCCGTGCCCACTGCTGCCTCCCTTGCTCAAAAATCTGCTCTGGCTCCCTGTGGCCCCAGGTCCACATTCAGACGTGTAGCCTGAGGTACAAGGCTCTGCTGTCCTGACTTATCTAGCCTTACTTTCCAGCCCAAAGTCTTCACCACTGTGGGCTTCCTTACTGTCTCTTGGGGGCTCTGCCTCCGGGTGAGTCCAGTGCCAGGTGGGCACTGTTGCCATTTGAGCACCTGCTATGTGCTGGGCCTTGTGCAGGTGCCTGGCACTTGTCCCTGTTGTACTGCACTTGGGAGCACTGGCTGGCTCTCAGATCAGACTGACTAGGTAGGGCAAACCACCTGGCCTCTCCAGGCTTGATTTCCTCATCTGAAAAATGGGGATAACAGGACCTACTTCCAGGCTTGTAGTGAGAATCTGATGGGGTCATATGCCTGAAGCAAGTACCTGATTGGAGTGAGTGGGCAGCATACCTTTGTTTCATCCCCACAATTACCTTCCAAGGTGGGAGTTACTGGCCTCACTTTACAGATAAGGGAACAAAGGCCCAGGAGACAGAGTTGGGATTTGAACCAGTGCTGCTGGTGCCAATGTCCTTGCTCTTGATCACCAGCCTTGTTGCACACAGGTGGTGCCCTCTCTGCCCTTCACAGTGGCCTTTCCTGCTGGCCTGCCCCCTGGATCCCCCTCCCAGCCCCTTTCCTCTCTGGCTGGGCTCTCGCTTCTCTCCATTCATTCATTCACTCATTTATTCAACCATGCCAGAAACTCTTTTAGGTGCCGAGGGCTCCAGCAAGGAACAAAATTTGTGTGAAGATCAGTGAGATGGGTGGAGGTCCAGGGAACAGAGGGAGACAGAAGCCAAGAGAAGCACGAGCGTCAGAAAGGAAGGCTGGGTCAAGTAGTCGAGGCAGGATGGAGAAGCATCCCGGGGTCTGGAGGGCCTTTGGTGGGAGAGGAGAGGTGGGTGGAGCTGAGTGGGGCAGCAGGGAGACAAGACAGCCAGGAGTGTGGCCAGGAGTGCTGACATCCCTCCTACAAGTTGGCCCCTGCAGGGGTGGAGCAGCCAGGGGGCTGTGGCTGTTGGTGGAGAGGGGGTCAAAGAACTTTTTTTTTAAGTAGGGAGAGACCTGAGCAGGTTTATAAACCAAGGGAAGATAGCCAGCTAAGAGAGAGAAAAAAAAAAAATTTTTTTTTTTTTTTTAAGGATGATAAAAAGAGAAAAAGGCCTCTGATGATGAAGAGGTTAGGCCAGGGCCAGCAGGAGAGGTTGTCCTCCAGCTGGAGTTAAACCCTGTGATGGAGGCGTGGGGTGGGCATATGTTTGGTGACCCTAAGATATCAAGGGAGGGTTCTCACATGAAGCCCCCAACCACCTCAGTAAAGGGAGCATGTTGGCTCAGGGTGGTTAGGGGAGCTGGGAGTGGGTGAGGGTGAGGGTCTGGAAAGGCCCCTGTGATTGGGAGACTGGGGGCAGAGGCAGGGCCTGAGGGAAAGACAGAAGGGCCCTGGTGAGGTGGCAGCAAGTTTGCATCTCAGAGACCAGGGACGGGCAACTGAGGCAAGCAAGCAGGGAGGCAGCACTTCGCCCCCACCCTAGCCCTGGGACCATCCCCTCTTTTAGTTCATGCCTCTGTCTTCCTACCAGCCTTACCCCTCTCTCCAAGGCCCAGAGCCAGGGGCTGCTCCATCACAGATCATTCCCAGGGAGGCCTTCTTGGGGCGGGAGCCAGTTAAGAGGATTCTGAGCTGGCTGCAGAGGCTTTACACTACCACTGCTTCTACTAAGAGATGGAGGAGGAGAGGGGGGAGAGGAGAATGAAGGGGAGAAAGGAAGAAGAGGAAGAGAGTGGGAGGAGGGCAGAGGGAAGGAGGAATAGGGGGAGGGGAGGTTCTTGTGCGCTGAGCACTTGCTCTGAGCCAACCCCATGCTAAGCATTTATACGGATATTCTCATTTAATCCACACAACAACCCAGTGACATAGATACCATCATTATGCCCATTTAACAGAAGAAGAAATTGGGGTTCAGAGAGTCTGAGACTTTGCCTGAGGCCACACAGCTGAGGAGTCAGTCAATGGCAGAGGTGGGATTTGCTGTCTGGAGCCCAGGCCTTGGATGTGGCTCACTTCTCCCAGGACAGTCAATAGTGCCACCTCCCTTAAGACCTCAGGCCATTTGCACTCATCTCTGAGTCAACCCATCCACTTGTCTGTCCATTCACTCACACTCTGTGTTTGGCAGGGGTCACTAGAGCCTCTGAGGGAGTCAGATGCTAAACCTACCCCACCCAAGGAGGTGTTGTGCCTCACCTGATGTGAGGGGCATGTCAGAGGGCAGCCAGCCACACTTCCCTGGACAATTCTCTGAGGTCCAGCTTCCCCCATGATGAGTGCTCCAGGATACCCTCTCACCTCACATGTGGGCCACTGGTCCTCGGGTCCAGTGGGTTGAATTGTGTCCCAAGGAAGATCTGTTCAAGTCCTAACCCTGGTACCTGTGAATGTGACCTATATAAATGTACCTGAGAATGTGACCTTATTTGGAAATAGGTAATGTAATCAAGTTAGGATGAAGTCATACTGGATTGGAAACCGAAACCAAACCCATTGGCATCGAGTCGATTCCGACTCACAGGGACCCTATAGGACAGAGTAGAGCTGCTCCATAGGGTTTCCAAGGAATGCCTGGTGGATTTGGACTGCTCACCTTTTGGTTAGCAGCCGTAGCTTTTAACCACTATGCCACCAGGTGAAGTCATACTGGATTAGGGTGGTCCCTAAATCTAGTGGAGAAAGAGATTTGAATACAGAGACATAGAGGTCGCCAAGGGAAGAAGGCCCTGTGGTGACGGAGACAGAGACGGGAGTGATGCAGCTACAAGCAGAAGCTGGGAGATGCAAGGCAGGGTCCCCTAGAGCCATCAGAGGGAACACCACCCTGCCAACACTCTGAATTTGGACATCTAGCTCCAAGAACTGAGAGAAAATACATTTCTGTTGTTTTAAGTCCCCCGGTTTGCGGTACTTCGTTATGGCATTCCTGCGAAACGAATACATGGGCCATCAGACTTGCTAAGTCCCAAACCAGGAGGAATGGTGGGTAGAGGAGCGGCGCCCTTGAGCCCCAGGGACAGGTACGGCATCACTTGGGTTTACTTCTCCCCATCCCCAATGTCCACATGGGGCCTGCCACAGTGTGGGGTCAGGGGCTGTTTGCTAAAGGTGGGGAGTCTTAGTCATCTAGTGCTGCTATAACAGAAATACCGTAAGTGTTTGGCTTTAACAATGGGAAATTTATTTCTTCACAGTAAAGTAGGCTAAAAGTCCAAATTCAGGGTGTCAGCTCCAGGGGAAGTCTTTCTCTGTCGACCTTCTCATCAATCTTACCCCAGGCTAGGAGCTTCTCTGAGCAGGGACCCGAGGTCCAAAGGACATGCTCTACTCCTGGCACTGCTTTCTTGGTGGCATGAGGTCCCCCACTCTCTGCTTGCTTCCCTTTCCTTTTATCTCTTGTGAGGTAAAAGGTGGTGTAGACCATGCCCTAGGGAAACTCCCTTTACATAGGATCAGGGATGTGACCTTAGTAAGGGTGTTACCATCCCCGCCCAAATCCTCTTTAACATACATTTACAATCACGAGATGGTTATCACAGCCCAGCCAAATTGATACACACATTTTTGGGGGGACATAGTTCTATCCAGAGAGCAGGGAGCAATGCTGTGCTCTCACCCAAGGGGTATGCAAATGTGTGCCCACACAGACCCCAGGGTCCTTCAGCCACTCCTCCACAACCAGTGTCACTTCCTGTCACCGAGACCTCCAGGGCTCAGCCCTCACCGGCTGGGACTGAGGTGCTGGGAAGACACGAGGGACTGTGGGGGGTTATGAGATCCTATATGTAGGGGTGTCAGGTTCCGGGCCAAGCTGCAGGAGCACGGGAGCGGGGAGGGGTCAGGTGAGGGGCAAGGGAGGAGGGCCAGAGCCCCCAAGGGCCACCCCGCCCAGACTCCAGGGTGAGTTTCCTGAGTCTTTTGAGGCTCCGTGTAGATTAGGAAGCCTCCACTTACACACTTGTCAGCTGAGGACGGGCATTTTCCTGATTAGGTGTGTGATTATTTCTTCTTAATGTGCAGGAATCCTTTGAGAGCCAGCAGTTCTTTGGAGGGTATGAGGGGGCAGTCAGGATGGTACCAGCCTCCCTGGGTGTTAGTTACCGTATCTGTAAAAGGGGTTAGTTCCGGAGCATTCCGCCTGAGCCTGTCTCCAGAATGAACATCCACACAGCACACAGGCAGTAGCTTTAGGGCCATAGGTGATCTGCCTAGATTGGGTTGGGAGGAGTGATCAGAGTCCAGGGCAGGGTGAGGAGCTGGTTCCGAGACCCCAGGACTCTGGGTGCAGGCTACTTCCAGACCCCACTTACTAATGGCAGGTGTCTCTGAATCCACAGCCCAGGTTGGCACCATAGGTAGAAGTGTGTCAGGACGTAAAGTGGGGAGTACGGTCCAGGTAGGGGAACGGTACATGCAAAGGTGTGAAGGATGAAGGGGATGGGAAGTGAGAAGTTTAGTGGAGTGAGGAATGGGTTCAAGGGAGATGGGATGAGGTATGATTTTGGAGTGGTAAAGTGGGCCAGGTCATGAAAGGCCTTGCATGCTGAGATGTCCGTGGGACAGTGAGCGTTGCACCCCATCTGTGGCCACCCTGTGTTTAGGTGCCACACTGGGCTCTCCCGTGGCTTCAGACCACAGGTGCCCTACCTTGAGGGAGTCAGCCAGTCTGAGCTGGGGCCAGATCTTCAACCCCTTGAGCCATCAATTGCTTGTCCATTTTTTAGAGAAATGATTAACTTCTCTTTTGTTAGGTGAAAAAGTTATGAAAGTAATACACATAAACCAGTTGTCACAGTCAATTTCAACTCATGGCAACCCCAAGTGTGTCACAGTAGAACTGTGCTGCATAGGGTTTTCAGTAGCTGATTTTTTGGCAGCAGATCACCAGGCATTTCTTCCAAGGTTCCTCTGGGTGGACTTGAACCTCCAACCTTTTGGTTCCCAATTGAGCACATTAACCATTTACATCACCCAGGGACTCCAATACACACAATACCTATTTATTATAGGCACTTTATGGAAAAAAGACAAATAAAAGAAAATAGAAACCATTCATAATTTCATCACCTGATGAATGGTACTGTTTAAGATCTTAACATATATCTTTCAGGAAGATACATTTTAATTCGTTCAACAAGTATTTATGGATCCCCAACTTTGTGCCTAGGAATGGGATGAGGCAATGAATGAGCTAGTTATAGACAACATATATGTGCACACGTGTATGTGAGTGTGTGTTTAAGATGGTATATTATTTGCACTATTTAGTAACCTGATGCTTTTGATGGCTTTTCCATGTGAAAGTGTACACACACATAAATTTTTTTAATCAAAAGTAATCCAAGCACAAGATAAATATTAAAAAGATGCAAAAAGCTATGTCCTCTCTGTCCACTGTTGAGTTTCTTTGGGGCATGTTTATAGAATTTTTATGCATATAAACGTGTGTGTGTATGTATGTGAATATATATGTGTGTGTGTGTAAATATAGATATAATTTTACACACACATACATGTGTATATTTACATACACACACATATACATGTGTATATATAGGGAAGCTATGAGTCGGAATCGACTTGACAGCGATTTATTTAACCATTTCTCTATGTTAAACTTTTAGCTTGTGTTCACTGTTTACAAACAGTGCCTCATTGAGTACTCTTGTGCATGTACCTGGTCTACTTCTTTATTATAAATTCCTAGAAGTGGGATTGCTAGATCAAAGGGTGTGCATGTATATACATATTTTTAAATTTTTATTGTGCTTTAAGTGAAAGTTTACAAATCAAGTCAGCCTGTCATTCAAAAATTTATATACACCTTGCTATATACTCCTAATTGCTCTCTCCCTAATGAGACAGCCTGTTCCTTCCCTCCACTCTCTCTTTTTGTGTCCATTCTGCCAGCTTCTGACCCCCTCTGCCCTCTCATCTCGCCTCCAGATAGGAGACGCCAACATAGTCTCAAGTGTCTACTCAATCCAAGAAGCTCACTCTTCACCAGCATCTTTTTCTATTCCATTGTCCAGTCCAATCCCTGTCTGAAGAGTTGGCTTTGGGAATGGTTCCTGTCTTGGGCTAACAGAAGGTCTGAGGACCGTGACCACTGGGGTCATTCTAGTCTCAGTCAGACCACTAAGTCTGGTCTTTTTATGAGAATTTGGGGTCTGCATCCCACCTTTCTCCTGCTCCCTCAGGGGTTCTCTGTTGTGTTCCCTGTCAGGGCAGTCATTGGTTATAGCCGGGCACCATCTAGTTCTTCTGGTCTCAGGCTGATGTATTCTGCTTTATGTGGCCCTTTCTGTCTCTTGGGCTCATAATTACCTTGTGTCCTTGGTGGTCTTCATTCTCCTTTGCTCCACGTGAGTTGAGACCAATTGATGCATCTTAGATGGCCACTCGCTAGTGTTTAAGACCCCAGACACCACCCTCCAAAGTGGGATGCAGAATGTTTTCTTAATAGATTTTATTATGCCAGTTGACTTAGATGTTCCCTGAAACCATGGTCCCCAAACCCCCTCCCCTGCTATGCTGGCCTTTGAAGCGTTCAGTTTATTCAGGAAACTTTTTTGCTTTTGGTTTAGTCCAGTTGTGCTGACTTCTCCTGTATTGTGTGTTGTCTTTCCCTTCACCTAAAGTAGTTCTTATTTACTATTTAATTAGCGAATACCCTTCTCCCTCCCTCCTCTCTCCCCCCTCTCATAACCATCAAAGAATATTTTCCTCTCTGTTTAAACTGTTTCTCAAGTTCTTAATAATAGTGGTCTTATACACTATTTGTCCTTTTGCAACTGACTAATTTCATTCAGCATAATGCCTTCCAGGTTCTTCCATGTTCTGAAACGTTTCACAGATTCCTCACTGTTCTTTATCGATCTGTAGTATTTCATTATGTGAATATACCATCATTTATCCATTCATCCGTTGATGGGCACCTTGGTTGCTTCCATCTTTTCTATTGTAAACAGTGTTGCAATGAATATGGGTGTACCTGTATCTGTTCATGTAAAGGCTCTTATTTCTCTAGGATATACTCAAAGGAGTGGGATTGCTGGGTTGTGTGGTAGTTCTATTTCTAGCTTTTTAAGGAAGTGTCAAATCCAAAGTGGTTGTACCATTTTACATCCCCACCAGCAGTGTAGAAGTGTTCCAGTCTCTCCACAGCCTCTCCAACATTTCCTATTTTGTGTTTTTTGAATTAATGCCAGACTTGTTGGAGTGAGATGGAATCTCATTGTAGTTTGGATTTGCATTTCTCTAATGGCTAATGATCGTGAGCATTTCCTCATGTATCCGTTAGCTACAAAGGGTATGTATATTTTAAAGTTTGTTAGTATTTGTTATCTTCCCTAGCAAAAAAAAAAAAAAAACAAAACTCGTTGCTGCTAAGTTAAGTACAACTCATGTGATGCCATGTGTTACGAAGTAGAACTGCTCTATAGAGTTTTCATGGCTGTAATCTTTACAGAAGCAGATCACCAGGTCTTTCTTCCATGGCACTGCTGTATGAGTTTGGATTGCAGCCTTTAGGTTAGTTACTGAGGGCGTGTGAGTGCCCATTTCCCTGCAGCGTCACCAGCATTGGGTATTATCATTCGTTAGAATCTTGATTAATCTGATGAACAAAACTTGATATCTTGATGTTGTATTAATTTGTCTTTCGTTGAGTATTAGTGAGTTTGGGCATCTTTTCTTACACATATGGACCATTTTCATTTCTTCTTTTGTCATATTTGTACTTTTAAATTGGTAAGAGATTTATACGTAAACATATTAACTCTATTCAGTTAAACACCTAGCAAATATCACTCCTCCCCCCATTGAGAGTTTGCCATTTATATTTTGCCCGTTCAGAATATTTAAAAATTTCATGTAGTTAATTATAGCAATTTAAAAAGTTTTTATTTTTGTCTTTAAGGTCATACTTAGAAAGACCTTCCCGACATTCAAGACTATACAGATATTTACCAATACAGTATTTCTTCTGATAATTAAAAAACATTTTTTTCCTATCAAAAGTTAAATCTTTAATCTACCTTGAATTTATTTTCATGTAAGGTTGGATGACTCTGAGTTTAGTTTTCTCAATAACTAGTCGCCATTGCGTTGATTCTAACTCTTGGTGATCCCAGGTGTGTCAGAGTGGAACTGTGCTCCATAGGGTTTTCAATGGCTGGTTTTGGGGAAGTGTATCCTCAAGTCTTTCTTCAAAGGCACCTCTGGGTAGACTCACGCTTTCAACCTTTTGGTGAGCAGCTGAGTGCCTTAACTGCACCACCCAGGGTCTGCACATTATTTATTTAAAAATCCATTATTTCCTAATTGATTTGAAATCCAGCTTCCACTGTACTAAATTCTCATTGTCTTTGGGCCTATTTTATTAACATGTTTGTCTCTTCCTCTGCCAGTATCTCCCTGATTTAATTACTACAATTTTACAATATGTTTTATTATTTTACAGGGAAAGCCTCCTCCTTAACCTTTCTTTTAAAAAAATTTCTTGGTAATCCTAACACATGTTCTTCCAGATGAACTTTAGAATCATTTTAAGATGTTAAAAAATTCCACTATTTTGTTTGTAACTGGGTGAAATTTGTAGATTAATGTGGAGAAGATGCACATTTTTATAGTCATCGATCTTCCCAACCACAGGAATATGATATATATATATATGATTTTTTTTTAAATCTATTAGAACGGCAGCTTCAAGAGATCAGAGATTTTGCCTTGCTTACTCTTGTAGCCCCAGTACCCAGGACCACCTGGAAGAACACGCTCAATAAATACAAGTTGGCTGGCATTGCTGGAAGCAGAATACACTTGTGAGAAGAGGCAAGAGAAGTGGCTGAAGACAAGCTGATAGCAGCAGCAGGCCAGGGAGCACCTAGGATAATGGCTGAGAAGCTTGGACCTTCTTGTGGAGGTGATCAGGAGCCAGGAAAGGGTTACAGGGTTAAGTTTATGTTTGGGGATGGTCATGCTGCCTGCCAGTACTGGAGGGTGAGAGTGAGATTGGCAACCAGTGAGGCTGAGTTACCCCAGTGCAGGCCAGAGCTGCTAGTGAAGGAGTGGTTGTGGGGAGTAAGAGAAAGGGACCAGGCAAGGCTGATGGAGATGCTGTTTATTGGTGTGGGGAGGTTCCGCTTTGGACATGTCAAATCTGAGGAGGTGTCTTAGAATAGGTGTCTAGGAAGCTAGGGCCAGTTGGCTCTGGGGCTCAGGAGAGAAGCATCTGTTGGAGAGACAGGCTTTGGGGTTGAAGCATGGGGAACCTGCCATCACTGGCATCGTCATCATCATCACCCTCATGTGCTAAGGCCTCAGTGGTGCGAACGGTTAGGAAAGGTCGGCGGTTCAAACCTACCCAGAGGCTCTCCGGGAGAAAGACCTGGCAATCGTCCCTGTAAAGATTACAGCCAAGAAAACCATATCGGGCAGTTCTACGGTATCACATGCGGTCACAATGAGTCAAAATTGACTTGACAGCACCCAACAACAAGAACTAATCAAAAGTTTGGCAGTTTGAACCCACCTAGCAGCACCACTGAAGAAAAGCCTGGCAATCTGCTTCTGAAAGATTACAGCCAAGAAAACCCTGTGGAGCTCAGTTCTACTCTGTAACACATGGACTCACTCTGAGTTGGAATTGACAGTAATGGGTTTGGGTTTTTTTTTTTTTTAGATTGGGCTAGACACTGTGCTCAGAGCTCCACGTAGATTTCTTTATTGACTCTTCACTATAACCCAGTAATGTGCTGGTGCGTGTCACTGATGAATTTTGAGTATTTATTACCTTTCTTTTTAATACCGTTTATGTAATTATAGGTTTATATAATTTAATTTTTCATAATGGCTGTGTTTAACAACCAGCCCGCAAAATTAATTCCTGAAAATTTAACAAGCAGCTCTTGTAAGCTAGTATGAACCCATGCCAGCTAGTGGCTGCTCCAATCCCATGATGCAGATGCTGCTGTCATGAAAGGAGGGTGAGGTCACCCAGTTGGTAAATGGTGGCGCTAGCAGTAGTAACTTCCTGTCCTTGAGCCTCAGTTTCCTCATCTGTGAAATGGGGTCAATAAAACCTACCGCCCAGGGTGACTGTGGGAATTGAATGAGCTAATACTTGTAAAGCACCTGGCATATAGAAAATGCTTGGCAAATGGGAATCATTGGTGTGTTACTGCTGTTTTTATAATAGTAATGAACATGACTCCTGCCCTCAAGGTATTCATGGCTTCATGAAGGGAGGGGAGCAATAATAAGACACACGTATTCATAGGGTTCTGATTCAGGTAAAAAGTGAGCAGGGTCCCAAGGAAGACACAGAGAAGAGAGCTGTAGGCACCCTGAGGAGGCAGAGGGAAGACTTCCTGGAGGAAGCTGCTTTTGAGCTGGGCCTGGCAGGTTTGGGAGAAGGTGGGCCCATGGGGTAGGCATTCCTGGCTGATGGTCAACAACAAGCAGAGGAGGGAGGCAGGAGTGCATCTGGAACGTAGGTGCACACAGGTGCTCAGTGAGAGATGAGGCTAGGGCCAAGGGGAAGGAAGTCCAATGCCAAGACAGGGTCTGAGCTTTATTCTGAGAACAATGGAGCCAAGGCAGGCACTTTAGCAGGGCATGATGGGATCCAACTGACCTCTTGGGACATCAGCGTGGCTGCAGCAGAGAGGAGGGCCAGGAAGGGACTAGGACGGAGGCGACAGAGGCTGTCCAGGTGGGCGTGTGGATGGAAGCCCACCCAACTGGGCTCCTTCATAGGCCTGGGGCAAAGGTGACAGGGAGTCCAAAGGCACAGGCTTCTTGCCCCCCTCCTCTCCTGCAGCTGCTGAGGAGGGCACCAGCCTTCCCCACCCAAATGCTATCATCCTGGGTCCTGCCCAGGTCCAGCCCCAGCCTCAGCCCAGCAGCTAATCCTGGTGACACTGGGTCCCAAGGCCAGGGCGGGGTGGCCAGGCAGCTGGCCTCAATTAGCGGGGGAGCTGGGTCTGGACAATGTCATTAGGAGAAAACCAGAGCCTGGCCATAAACTCTAATGAATGCATTAATGGAAGACTTGTGTGCCTCAAAGGGGGAAAAAAAGCGGGCCTAAATAAAGTTATTAACACAGCCCACCTGTGTTCGGCTCTTGGCCTCTATTGTTCAAATAGCCCATTAACTCCCGAAGCATCCAGCCTTGAAAGCGAACCCTGCGTCTCTGAAGCAGAAGTTTAACTGCATTCATATAATTCAATTAGATTCTGCAGTCGTGGTCCAAAGGCATTCTCTGGGCTTTCATCTCGGTAATGGCCTGCAGGCCGGAGCGGGGAACAGGGGGTTAAAAAGGGGCCCTTGGAACCTGCCTTTTTGGCCTGACTCACCCCATCACCTGGAGGGGACACAGAGTGAGCTTCTTGGGGCCGAGTGCGCCCCTCCCTTGTGCCTGCTTACGGACGGCCTTCCAGGCCTGGAATTTGCACTTGGGCCCCTCTCTTCCTTCTCTGTCCAGTCCTCAGGCAGCGCACCCCCTGTCCTGCTCCCCACCTTTTCCAATGGTCCAGCAGGGCTAGGACCCTGACTGCACTCAGCCGGTCCTATTAATACAGAGTTAAGAAAATTCATTAGGAAGTGGGCCTTTTATAGGTTCCGTTAAAGCCTTCTTCCTACTTCTGTCACTGAGAAAGGATAAAAATCCTTTTATCACTCTACAACTTGTTAACGTTCCGCCCCGGGAGCACTCCGTCTGTAATAAACATCTTCACAAAATATGCATCCCCAGGGAGGAGCCGTTAATTTCCTCAAGGCCTCACACACGTAAGGGTTTTTATTGCCTGCAGGTGCTTCACCATATTACGTGGGCTTCTAATAAACGTCCAGTAAACCGCAGGTAGCGCCTCGGAGAGACATGGGCCGGTGCACCTGTCCACAAAGGGCCTCCACGCACCGTGCCTGCACCTTCGCGGCCCGCGGGCAGCCCCGTGTGGCCGGCCCTGAGTCCCACCTGCCCCTCAGGATGCCCGCAGGTAAGTTCTCCAAACTCCATCTGAGCCACTCCGGAGCTTGGGGAGGGAGGGGCTTGCTGCTATTCGATGCCAGGAAAATTCCGCCCTGGAATCTGTACATCTTGGCAGGAATCGCAAACACACGTTGAAGACGTTCTCTTTTTTATTTCTCGGTTTTCTTTCGGACGAATTTGACTTTCCATTTTCTTAATAACTGGGATGGATAAATGGACAAAAAAGGGAGTCTGCCTCTCAGTGCAATTCATGCAAAATGTGTTTTGCATATCTTAAGGGCAATTTTCAGAATGTTAAGGATAATTGCTCAAAAATACGTTGTAGCTCAGTCACTAGAAAAAGAATTACTTAAGGAGCAGATTTCATCAGCATTCTGTGAAGTAAATAATTAGAATTTTGCATTTAATAAATATCTCGCTAATCTCTGGGATTCTTTCCAAGTTGTGATCACCAAATTACCGGTGAGGTATGCATTGGGTGTCTGTAGATGCCATGGTGTTTGTGGGGAAGCTGTGGGGGCTGTCCTCGGCTCTTTCCTACCCTGGACATGGGCTGGAAAGCAAACCTCAGCCTGCTCAGTGGTTCAGAGGCGTGCGGGAGAGAGGTGGAGGGACTGCTCAGGGCAGGGACGGGGGGCCTCTCTAGCCCCTTCTAGGGCAAGACACCTCTGAAAATCAGGGCTTTGAGTGGTGTGACAACCTCTAAATCAAAGATAGTTTATGGCATTTCTGAACACTGAGCAACTGGAATTTCTGGGGCATTTCCATGGTGGTGGGGTCTCTGAGACACATAGCCTGAGGTCTGGATGGTAGATGGGAGCTTCTGTGATCCTGGTGGTTTGTTCAAATTTGTAAATGCTGAGAGTGGGCTGGTCAGCTGCACTGGCCTTGCCCACTCTGCCCACACCAGCTTGCAGAACACACTCTCTACCCAACGGGAACCACAGAGCTCAGGGGAGAGGAGCCTTGGATTCAGCCATCCTGTGGCTCTGTGCCCAGCAGAGATGCACCCTGGGGCCATGGTAGCTTCTGGAAAGAGGGGATCCCCAAATGGATTCTGGAAGAGATGAGAAAGAAAAGCTATCATGAGTGTGTTTGCAGGTCCCCTCCTCCCCAGCCAGAGGGCTGCAGCAAAACCCAGTGGGCCCAGAATGTAGGACCCCAGGGTAGGCACAGCCTGCACGGCTGAGCCACTGGGATGGGCAGCTTCTGGGATAAGAAATAATACAATGATACCATCATTGTGCCCAGCGCCAATGGCAACACTGGTCCTAGCGCTCCTGAGCCCTCAGGGTGGGTCAGGGCCAAGTGCACAGGTTTTATCTCTTGAATTCTCCTAACTACTTTTCTGCAGGTGAGAAAGCTGAGGTTTAAGGGGTGAGCTCACTTGCCAGGGAAACCCTGGTGACGTATTGGTTAAGTGCTACGGCTGTTAACCAAAGGGTCGGCAGTTCAAATCTGCCAGGAGCTCCTTGGAAACTCTGTGGGGCGGTTCTACTCTGTCATATAGGGTCACTATGAGTAGGGATTGACTTGATGGCACTGGGTTTGGTTTTGGTTGGTTTCACTTGCCAGAGGTCATTCAACAAGTGACTATACAGTCACAGCATGGGACAGACAGCAGTGCAGGGTAGTCCAACAAGGCTTGGAACAGGGGCATATCATGTCTCATGGTGTTTTCCCACCAAACCTTCAAGGGAGGGCCTAATGTCCCCATGTTCCTGAGGACAGGCTGAGCTCACCTGGCATGGAGGGGAACCCAGCCAGGTCCTGACATCTGCCTCCTTCCCTCAGACATGGCTGCCCCCACCCCCACTTTTCTGGGCTGGAAGGGGAGAGGAGTTATTCACCTCCCGCCCCTGCCCCCACTGGTCAGCTTGGCCTGTCCCAGCAGAAGCCATCAGAGGGCCAGGGTGCCTGGAGCAGCTTCAGAGGCAGCGACGGACATGATGAAAGACCCAGAGTCGGGACCCAGCCGAAGGTTAGAGGAAGCGGGATTATTCCGCCCAGGGAGCGGAAGGCCCAGGGGGCAGGGGCCGTGGCTAATGGAGAGCACCAGATGCTGACCAGCTGTTCTGTGTCTCCCTGGAGGCCCTGCAAGACCAAAAGAGCTTCTCCTACAGCAGAAGGGAGTTAGGAGTGATAGGAGGAAGAACTGGCTGAGGGAGTTGTTAGGGCTGAAAGAGTGGAGGAGCTGTTCTCTGAGGAGCTCTAAGAAACAGGGCAGCAGCTCCTAACTGGGTCCTGGGGGTTGAAGGAGGCCTGGGGCCAGGAGGGCAAGCTCAATGCCTGTTGCAGGGCTGTCGTGTGTGTGTGTGTGTGTGTGTGTGTGTGTGTGTGTGTGTGTATATGTGTGTGTATGTGTATAACAGATAGAGAGAGAATGAATGTAAAGATTTAGCCTTGAGAAGCTGTACCCTTCTCTATGGTGGTGATTTGAATTAATCCACCACCCACGCCCATCCCGACCTGTAGCATAACTTGGAGGCCCTATTACCCTAGCAGTGCTGGCAAGCTGTAGTCTCAAGATTCAGGCCGAGGACAAGAGCCTCTGAGGTTGTTTCCCCAGCAGATGAGAGGCCTGAGAAGACCCCAGTCTCAGAGCCCTGGGTCCACGGGGCCTTCCAGGCCCATAAGTCAAGACGTTTAGCTGCCAAAACTCCAAGAAAGTTGTGATGGCCTGGCCCCCCAGGTCATCAAAATCAAAGCAGCTCTAAACTGCAAAGATGTGTTAGAAGGCTTAGAGTCCTGGTCCTTCCCACGACCACTACTCCAGGGCTTTAAAACAAGCCAACGAGAATTCTGGGTGTTCATGTTCCGCTGGTGTCCGAAGCATGTGTCCCATCTGCTGGCTGGGCGACCCAGCCTGACTCTTTTTCCCTCAGAGCCTGTTCCCTTGTTGTAAAGAAGTGATGGGGTCACTAACCTGGGGGGCTTGTGAGGACACAGCTGTAACAGACTGGCCAGGTTTTTCCTTCCTTCCTTAAGCCCCCAGTTCATGGGTGGGAAAACTGGGGTGACAGAGAGTGGGACAGGTCCGTGGGCATCACACAGCAAGTCAGTGGCCGGGCAAGTGCTGCTCCCAGCTCAGTCCAAAGCCCTGTGTATTCTGGGTGGACTCAATTTTGCTTCTGGATGGAAAAACTGAAATGTCTCTGCCTAACTTTCTCCATCCTATTTGGAAACTTGGCTAGGGTTGCCAGATAAAATATAAGATGCTCCATTGAATTTGCATTTTTAGATTAACAGTGAATCTTTTTTAGTATGAGTATGTCCCAAGTAATAATATTTGGGAATACTTATACTTAAGAAAATTATTTGTTGTTTATCTGAAATCAAATTTAATGGAGTGTCCTGTATTTTTATTTTCTAAGTCAGGGAACCCTTCCCCAGTGGGGCTGCGTCTGTCCCCTCATAGGGAGAACTTTCTGGTTCTTTCTGTGGCAGTGGAAACCCGGGTTGGAGCCACTTGCTCTCAGCTTGTGGAGACATCGGAAGGCCATAATCACCCCTTTCCTGCTGCTAAGAGCAGAAAATACATGTCCTTGTGATATTTTTTTTATTTTTGAAAGGAACCTGGGGAAACCTCTCACCATGGGACTTATTTATCAGTGGAAAGGAGGCATTTTTGAGTTTGTCGTTTGAAGAGGGTGCGGCTGTGCTGGCAGGCAGCTTCTGTGATCTCCGGTTTCTTTGGAGGACTGTTGAAAACTGCCTACGTTACAAGGAAACCTTTTCCCTCTGACTCTTCTGGGCCCTTGTCTCCTCAGTTTAAAACTTGCTAGGACACAGGTGGATTTCTCAGCAGTAAAATGGAAGGAACGAAAAAGACAAAAGTGTCCACAAAGTTTCTAGAAGCAGTCCTTGGAATATGTTTATAATTCCTCAGATCAATGGTATTTCATTTTCAAACAGTTTGAGGGCTTTTCAAAAACTTATTTCTAAAAGGGCCACTGCATTTTTATGTGAAGGGACTCAGAACAACCTTCCTTTCTTATTTTTTCTCTACCCTTCTCCCTTCCCCTGTGTCTTTCTTAAGCTAGGTTGAAGATGTTAAAGACATTGTTTGGGCTAAGTAATCAGGAAAATATACTTTCAGAGTTTAGAAAGCTCAACAGAATATGAAAAAAGAAATTGGATAAAAAGGAAATAAAACACACTAGAAAAAGTCTATTAGATTTTCTTTAAAATATTTTAACATTTTGACTCTACATTGGTGTGCTTTTCTGATCACATTTAGTTTTGAAATGCTATAACTAAAACTTCAAATCTTTGTCATTTTTTTCTCACTTATCCCAACTCTGATGGCTTTTTTTTTTTTTTTTTAAATATCCTTCCAGACCAGGAGAAATAGCCCCATGTGGGAAAAATAATACATTCAGCATAATTCCTTTAAAGAATGGTTTTCAAAGACAGCCAGGCTCTGCTCTTAAGATGGCAAAATTTTGAAAAGATGAAATCCTAGCTCCGATTCACGCCAGAATCAAAGCCAGAGGAGTTTACCGATGATTCGTGATAGCCGAAGACTGGAAGAGTCCTGCACCCCGGAGTGCAGGGCTGGGCTCAGAAGGGAAGGGACTGAACCCTAAGCCTGTACCCCTTTTCCAACTCCATCTGTCCCCTTCCCGCTCTGAGCATGGACCCCAGAGCGGAATCGCAGCTTGCACAGGAGCCGGGAGGTGCGGTTTGATGTCAATTACGGCTCAATTCCCGAGGTGGCATCAAAGAGTTAACTAGGATGTCCCAGTGCGCAAATGTGGGATAATTGGGAAACAAATTCTACAAACATCTTGAAAGGGGCAAAAGACCTTTGATCTTTCCAGAGAAAGGCAGACATTACAATGCTGTCTGCCTCCTGGGCCTGCACACGTCTCAAACCAGGTTGGAGGATGGTCTCTTCCTGAGAAATCAGCCGACACCTCATCCCATCGCACCTTAATGATCCTAACTGGTTGCGTATGTCCACAGGCATTTTCCCCAAAGATTAGAGGAGAGAGAGGGACTGACAAAATAATTAAATATGCAATTTGCCAAGCCTGGGCAATACGGCTTTGAAATCACCTTTTCAGGAAGTTTTACCGCTTGTTCATTGACATGTATATTGCCGGCTTCGGACTTTTATTTAAGCTCTTTTGATTGCCTTAATGGATTAATACCCAAGTAACCATCAGCAAGGGGCTGGGACCCAAGGCTGTTTCTAATTTTGCAAATATTACCTGCCCGCTTCCTTTGGTGTTATGACAAAAACAAGTATTGAGAATTTGCCTTCTCACTTCAAGCAACATGCGGATCCCCTCAGATAATTGCCTGAGGCGAGAATCTGTGCCTCATGTGTGCTGTGGGCCTTTACAGGGAGCTTTCATGTGCCAGGGGCCAGGGCGGGTGGCATGGTGGTGGCAGGACTGGGCAGGCCTGTGCTGCAGTGAGGGGCCTGGGTCCGTTTTGGTTGGCATTCCTGTAACCAGTCCATGTCTCCAGACAGCAGAACGCCTCTCAGGCTAAGGCCCTGCCAGCATCCAGGGGTGTGGAAGAATGTGTTAGTGTCTGCTTATAACTCCTGACATGGGTAAGAAACATTCCGAAGGGATGGGGGCGGGGGGGTGGTGAAGCTGCTGGTGGGGATTTGGAGAAGAATCTCGGCTTAGAGGCTGCTGCATCTGACGGAGGCATCCGGAAACCAGAGCCGGGACTTAGCTCTGGGGGAATAGTTCACATTCTGTGCTCCTGGTGGGGAGAGCTCCGAGTTCAGCAGAAGAGGGATCAGTCCGGGCGATGGCACCATTCCTTTGGCAAGCTAGATAACCAGGAACAGTGCCTTCAGGCCTCTTCCGAGGCACCAGGGCGTGTCTCATGGGGAGGTTCTGTCTGGTCTGGGGTATCTGTGGATACCCAGAGGGCTGGAGACTGGGTCATCAGGGACACACAGGGTAGCTTGGTGCTTAGAGGGGCTAAGGATAGGTGGAAGGGAGAGTGAGGGAGAGAGAGAACAGAAGCAGAGACAAAAAGAAAGACAGGAAAAAGAGACAGAGACTTTCATACATTCATACACGTATGCACACACACATACACACAGAGCAAGATTGCCTTTGAAGGTGGAGGAACGGGGCCTAATTGTCCGAGAGATGCGTGGCGGCCTGGCTTTTTCATCCTTCCCAGAACTCCCTAATGAGGCTGTGCCCTCTCCTGGTGAGAACAGTGCTCCCTGAAATCAGCTTTGATAAAGCGGATAGACCGTCTGGGACAAGTTACCAGGTTTTCCTCTTTCCTTTTGAACCCTGCAGTGGTTTTGCTCTTTCATGGCAAAAAGAGTGAGGCCACGCTCTCTGGCCTCTTCCTCAGGCTGGGCAGGCATCTCACCTCCTGGGGTTCCCAGACACGGGGGACATGGGTACAGGCTCTGAGTGGGGATGCTGGCCTAGGCCACAGCAAGTGGGTGAGGAGGGGACTTTGCTGGGCTCAGTATTCAGATCTATTTGCCAGTTATGCGGGTTCTATTGGCCTCAGTGTAAGAATCACCTAAAATGTATTTCAGCAAATCACAGCAGCCACGAGGGGACCCGGCCACGTTGTAAGCACACACAGGCCAAAGGTAACAACAGAAGCAGCAATAACAATTGTGCTGACTGCTCATTGCCTGCTCGCTCTGTGCCAGGCACCGCATCAAGTGTTTGGTAAGGACTGTTCATTGCAGTAGCACTACTGTGCTCCTTTTACAGCAAATGAGGCTCAGAGAGTTGGGTGGCTTGCCTGTCAGAGGCAGGATGGGACTGGATCTGTAGTCCATAACCCAGCTCATAAGCACTGGCCTCCCAACAGGGGTGGAGGCCTCAGCTGCCTCTCAAGCCCCCTTGACACAAAGATTTTCCAGCCACACTGTTCCTTCCTCATGTCTTCTTGCCTATGACTGGGCTTTCTATAAGGCCACAGTCATAAAGTCAGCAGGACCCTAGAAGTCCGAGGTCTCAAACTCTGAGGTGCTCTCTGGACACCCCCCTCCTGCCCCAAGGATGCAGTGTCCAGAAGCTTCCTGAGCCCCAGCTGCCCTGGGCAGCAGCTCTGGTTGGGGAGGGGGGGTGTGTGTGGGAGGGGTTGAGCCAGCCATGCTGGGGTAGGAGGGGAAGAAAGGGCCCAGTGCCCACAGAAGCCCTTCTCCACTGCCTATTGGCTGCCAGCGCCCAGGAGGTGCATCAGCCTGGTAGGATTTGCCTTTGATCTCAGATGATTAAAACAAAATCCCTTCTCAGGTGGCTCCTCCTTGTCAGAGGCTGCTCATCCCAAGGTGTTCACATGGGAGAGCTCCTGGTTCCAAAGACAGCTCCAGAGAGACCCACCCTGGCTCTGGCCAGGTCAGACCGTTGCTGGCCGAATGGCCTGCTCCCCACCCTTCCTCTATCTTCTGACCTATCTGCCTTCCCCCTGCCCTGATCCCAGTGCCTGGCTCTCTAGGCTTTTCCATCAGTGTTCCACAACCTTCTCTTGGGTGCTGCTCACCCTCAGCGGCTGATGCCAGATAAGATGGGCAGTGGGTATGCGTGATCCTGAGTCGCTGCCAGCACCTCAGGCCTTATCTCTGCCCAGGGGAACATCTCTGTGGCCAGTGAGGCTGTGCAGGAGGACCTTACCTCCAACTTGTGAAAAAGCTGCAATTCATTCCATCCAGCGCCCATTTTGTGCCAGGCCCTGGGCTGGGGATACAGCAATGAGTGAGGCAGATGAGGTTCCTGGCTCGTGTGTCTGTGTGTGTGTGTGTGGCGGGGGGGGGGGGGTCCTGACTTTGATTCGCCACAATGCTGTGCTACACACTTCACAGCTGATTGTGACATCCCAGAGTGTGGCCACACCATGAGGAGGGAGCCAGAGACAGATCCTCACACTCGGTATCTGGTAAAAGTACTCCTGTGGTCCTTATGGGTCTTGGGGGACAGGGAAGTCGTACCGGCATAACTTCATGTGACCATCTTAATGGGCTCACTCAGCAGTTTGTAGGGAGAGCCATGTGACGGCTCCACTGAGATGGAGAAAGTTGAACATTCCTGCTTGTGTACCAGGCAGAATGTTCTGGTCACTTTCGTGGTTAGAAAGTGCAGACGAAGAGGAAGGGATAAAGGAAGGGGTGTGATGACAGGGAGGGATTTTTCTTCTAACTTTTTATTCTGAAAATATTCAAACATATAGAAAGTTGAAGGGGACAATGAATACTTCCTGGATTCAACACATGTGAACATTGTGCCACAATGGCTTTCTCCGTGTACAGACACACCTATTTCTATCTACGTGTTTTTTGCTTTAAGTTTGAAAATAACTTCCAGGCTTCTTCCCTAAGTACTTCAGCATGCATGTCCTAAGAATAAGGGTATGGTCTTCCCTAACCAAAATACCATTACCACTTTGAAGAAAATTCACAGTAATTCGAGAGGGAGAGATTTTGATGAGCGTTGTTGTTGTTAGGTGCCATTGCCTTGGCTCTGACTCATAGCGACCTTATGTAAAACAGAAGAAAACGTCGCTTGGTCCTGCGCCATCCTGGCAATCTCTACTATGTTTGCGCTCATTGTTGCAGCCACTGTGTCAGTCCGTCTCATTGAGGGTCTTCCTCTTTTTCGCTGATCCCTTTGATGATCAATCAACATGTAAGAACTGTTACTTTCAATAAGAAAAACAAAAGACATTGCAAAGCATTGTTATTATTAGGTTGACATCTTTTCTTAAATAGACTATTTTTTAGAGAAGTTTTGGATTTACAGAAAATTGTGAGAAAGTGCTGACAGCTCCCATTACGCCCCTCCTGCCTCCACAATCTTCTTCTGTTATTAGCATCCTGCAGTGGTGCCCTACATTTGTCAAAACTGATGGACCAATATTGATACATTATTATTAACTACAGGAAACCCTGGTGGTGTAGTGGTTAGGTGCCTCGGCTGCTAACCAAAAGGTCAGCAGTTCAAGTCCTCCAGGCACTCCTTGGAAACCCTATGGGGCAGTTCTACCCTATCCTATAGGGTCACTATGAGTCGAAATCGACTCGAAGGCAACGGGTTTTATTATTAACTACAGACCATAGCTTACATTTGTGTTGTACAGTTCCATGGGTTCGGCAAATGCCTACTGTCACGTGCCTATCAGCACAGTAATTCAGACTAGTCGGCCCTAAAAATGCCCGGTGTTCCACCTGTTCATCTCTTTCCCCTTTTGAAAATCTTTTTATGGTCTCTATAGTTTTGCCTTTTCTAGAATATCATATAGTTGACATACAGTACGTAGCTTTTTCAGACTGGCTTCTTTCACGAAGCAACAGGCATTTACGTTTCCTCCATGTATTTTTGTAGCTTGATAGGCCATTTCTTTTTATCACTGAATAAGACTCAATTGTATAGATGCACTATAATTTGTTTATTCGTTCACCTATTGAAGGACGTCTTGGTTGCTTCCCATGTTTGGCAAATATAAATAAAGCTGCTATAAAACATTCATGTGCAGGCTGAGTGTTACTTTGAAAACTTGCTTTGGTTTCAGTTTCCCTGTGGGAAAGCTGTGGGGAGGATGGAAAGACAGAGTTACAAAGTCTGTGAGCTTCATGTGTGCAGAGCACTGGCACACAGTAGGTGCATGGGAAGTGTTCGCCGACTGAGTGAACATGAAGGGTCTCAGAGCCCACTGCTGGGCCCTCTTTTATGAACCTGAACTCAGAGGGTCCTGGTCTTCCAGCTCTGCCCAGAGGAGAGAGGCAGGTGGGAGAGTGAGGCTTGGCAGCCTGACTGGGCTGGGTTCAAAGCTCTATGAGACCTGGGCTGATTGGGGTTCCCCAAGCCCCTGGCTCTCCTTGGGGCCATCAAAGCTGATGTAGGAGGAGAATAAGATATGGTGCCTCCGCTGGCGCTGGACAGCCCCTTCCTTTACAGGGACTCAGTGGGGTTTGAGGGAACAAAGCCTGGGATTCAAGGGCCAAAATGTCCCACCTTCTAGTGCAGAGATCAACCCTTGGGACCCTCCAGCTATGATGTCCAAGGGTTCTGAAAAATCTCCCCCAGCCCCTCTGACTCTGGGTGGGGATTGGGGTGTGTACCCACCCGTAGTTACGTGCATGAGAACAGCACGTGAAGAGCTATAGCTGTGAATCTTTGTATTTACTGGTGTGTGTGACTGTGTATCCTAGAATCAGGGGAGTGCTGTTTGTATGTGCACATGCGTGCATGCGTGTGTGTGTGTGCACGTGTGTGTGTCGGGGGCATTTCCTTATGTATCCATGTACGTGACTGTGTACCTGAATGCTTTAGGCTGTGGGTCTGGGGGTGCTCCTACGTAGAAATGTGGATCTTTGCCCCGTGTGCTGTTAGAAGTGGCTTGTTGGTGCCTGTGACTGACTGCATTGTCAGGTTCTCTGTTTCAGAACGATGGTGGCTCCCCCTCACTCACCGCCCCTGTCTGATGTGATTGATCACTATTGCTTACTAGGAAAGCCAGAGTATTATCAGTCAGAGAAAGTGTAACGGAATCAAAGATATTCTTTGGGGCTTGTGTGAGTATCAGACTGAAGACCCGTTTCTGGAAATGCTGCTGCCATTTGAAGTGGTCTCGCCAGCCAGGAATGAAACGGAGGTACTTTGTCAGAGGAAAGAACTTGATGAAAAATTGTTTTATGAAAACTGAAATTTTGGCATGTTTTCACATTTTAGTTTGTCAGAATGCAGAGTAATAAATGTTAAACATGTTTATTATTATGCATGGTTGAATTCTTTATGATGAAATTTTTATTTTAAAGTTTGTCATAGACTTACTGCAGCCCAGGGTGGGGATTCTAAAAGAGAACAGGGGACATTTTACAGTTTATCCCAGTAGGGCTATAGGGATAGAAGTTTTTATTGAAACAAAAATAGAAGGGGGCAGCCCAGGCCACCTCCCACCATCGGTCGGAGGGCAGTGTGGTACAGTGTCCATCCTTGGTCTCCGGTGATCAAGCTCACGATGGCTCGTGTTAGCTGCTGCAGGCGCAGCAACTGGGTCCCTGGGTGTGGTGACACAGCTGCTGCTTGGCTTGCCGCAGTCTTTTGTTCCCGCCGCTGATATCCTGGTAGCCGGTTTGTGGTTGCAGTCAGAGGGAGCCCAAGGAATAGGGAATCTAATGCAGTCCATGTGCCAGGCCTCCTTCCCTGAGCGCTGTGGGTGCACCCTGGCAAACCTGCCACAGGAACTGTCCTGTGAGAGAGAGGGACCAACTGCATGAGTTTCCTCTTCTCTGACCTTGTCTATACCACCAGTGGAGGGCCAGTGGAGAAGGGGCACAGATGGGTGCCATGGCAGTCACGCAGTCACTCTGCCTCGGATGGGCTGGGCATGTCACCTTCCCTCTAAAATCCTCAGTTTCCTCAGCTATAAAATGGGTCTCCATAGCAGGGCTGTTGTGATCTCCCATTTCCTGGGTGCTCACCTGGGGCTGGGTGCTTTGGGAGCAATATCCATCAGGCCCCAGACAGCATGTGTGGTCAGTTCAGTTTTGATCCCCACGTTTGAAGGAGGAAGTTGGGCTCAGAGAGGTAGAGCCACCTTAGTGGAGATCGCCCAGTGGGAAGGAGCAGAGATGGGGTTGAGTCCTGGGTCTGTCTGCTCAGAACCTGTGCAAGAAATAGGTTGAGTGCCTTGTGCCCAGCTCAGAGTGGATGTTTGGGTGAGGTGACACACTCAGGGCTGAGGGAAGTGGCTGAGCTTCCGCAGATGTAGGGAGCCCAGCTTAGAGTACAGCCTGAGGGTCCTGGATGAATGTGGGCAACTTTGCTTAAGCCCCCAAGGGTATCTCCTTCTTGGAACCAGGGGCCTTGGGCTGCTGGGTCTACACTCTTGGCTGAAGTTGGGGCAGCTGGTTAAGGGGACTACCAGAGACACTGCACTGCAGTGGTGCCAAGTGTTTCACCCTGATGTCGGCTTGGGCTCTGGGGCCTTCTACATGGTTTCTGGGCTGGAATGGAAAGCAGGGTAGATGGAACAGCAGTTTCAGGGAACCCTCCCAGGATAAGAGAGGGGCCCAGAGTCTACAAGCGTCTAGAGGAGTTTCCACGCAGGTTCCAAGAAGAAGGTACAAAGAGACTGTGGTCCTGGTCCAGTGTCACATTGCATGCTGGCAGAGGGGCCATCTGCCTGGCTGCTCCAGAGGCCACGAAGAATCTGAGGTTGGGGTTGGGTGTGCTTGGGAAGCATCTCCCAATGCAGTTAATATTCCTTGCTTGGGGCTGCTAATTCCTCAGCTTCCTTTGACATGGTGGAGAGGGGGTGGGGGCTTGAAGAGAGGAAATGTGCCCCAACATTTCCCCCAAAGTCTTGTTCATCCCATTCCCACCCTAGCAGCAAGACCTGGGCAATAGTTTTGAACACAGATACTGGCAAGATAAGCTGAGGGAGGCTAGCCAGGGCTTAGCTTAGGGTCCTGCCCCAGATTTAGCCCAGCAACACTTCCAGCCAAACTCCTGGGCTCCTTGGCACTTCAGCCCCCAACCCTGTTGCAGGAAACTCTTTTAAGAAAGCCAAGGTGGAGGGGTCTGAGAGCACTGGATGGGGAGCTTTGTGGCGCCAGGTCCCAGCCCCTGTGACTCTGGCTCAGGCATTGGCTGTTCGTGGAAGTGGACTCTGCTCCTGTCCCTTCTGACCCGAAGCTTCCCCAGCCCTTCCCCAGCTGCCACCGCCAAGGCCTCCAGCGCAGCAGCCGGATCCTCCGTAAAAGGATAAAGATCACATTCTTCACTTTTTAAGTCGCACAAAAGCTGTATGCATAATTAATGTGCAATAAACATGAGCGGCTGGAAATTAACTAAATGAAAAAAAAAAAAAAGAACGTACTTAATTGTAAAAATTTAATTTTGCGTTTATTCTTTTTCTTTCTCTCTCTCTTTCCTCTCCCTTTTACAACGTGTTATATTCTTGGAGCCCTTAAGATCTCACCGGAGATGACATTCTGAAAGGCTCGCCTCCTGACCTCTTGCCAGGGAGCCTCGGACAAGATGAGTTTTAAGTGGCAGCCTAGTCAGTTACTTTCAACAGAGGGTCCGAGGGTGCCCACAAGTGGGGTGTTATTGCGGCGCACAAAGGAATATTGTAATCATCCCCCAAGACCCTACTTGAGGAACCTCTGTGCCTGATTTTAAGGGCTTTGGTAGATGCAATTTTGAGAGTCACCTTTCGAAACTCGGAGAGAAAGCCCATTGTGGTATTTAAAATTCCTGAACATGAATTCAGTGGTTAAAAAGCCAAAGGACTAAATATGTTTCCATATATTCAAAGTATTTTAAGCAATACCACTGAAGGTTTCCTGCCGTCTTCTCTTCCTTCTAATTTTTTAAAGGACAAGACCTTTTCTAGATGCTGAGAGTGGGTGGCAAAATTTCCCAATGGAAAAATTTATTGATGTATTCTTAGTTATTGTCACATCTCTTAATAAAACCTGAGGATTCGGCTTCAAGAAACAATTCATCCACTTGAAAGAGAATTTAACAAACAACAAAAAAAGAATTATTATTTTTAAGAATAAAACACTCTATTAACAGACACTTTAAAATATGATTTATTGCACACCCAGGACACCAACGATAACTTAAAATATCAAATCCCTGGAAATAAATCACTGCCGATCCCATCTCCCTTACATGCCAGCTGTTTTCCTGTTTCTGTGGTTTTTCCAGCCCTGGTCTGTATCAGTAGATAATTTTAAAAGAGGCAGGAGAATCAAGAGACAGAGCCCAGACGAGTCTTGGCTGTTTGGATGAGAATTGTGTTTTCAAAACATTCTAGTTTGTCCTGGACAGTTCGTAGCTGGCTCTTCTCAAGTCTTTTCAAACAGTAACTAACTCAGCTGTCTCTTCGAGTTGCTCTATTGCCAGGTTTATTTATAACAAGAAAAGAGATTGTCAATATAGTTGCTTGCGCTTGCTGCTACCTCTGCCCAGGTACCTGGTCCTGCTCAAGATGATCAGCTGTCATCCGGGAGCTGCCCGGTCAGGGGGGACCACCGGCAAGCTGTAAATAACCATGGCCGTGGCTGTGGATCACCTCTGGCTGGCTGGCTGGCTGTGCCGGTTCCACCGCTGACGAGCTGCTAAATGCGGCTGCTTCATGAACAGGTGGCCCACAGGGGCTGAGGCCAGGCAATGGGCTTGGGCAGCCGGCTGGTGTGTGCAACAGCCTCTGAGGACCAGCTTGATTCCGGCCCCAGACCCCCACCCGGTGCCCAAACTGGCCCCAGCTGCAGACCTGTGCATTAAACAGGTTCTGACACTAAAAATCCAGGTCTGTCTGCCGTTGTCATAGGAATGCAATATCCTCTGGAGGTCTCCTTATTAAAATCCAAGCCTTGCTGCTGCTGCCCGGGATAGATTTCTATTCCATTTGTATTGATCACAGGGAAGTGTCTCATTCCCTGGTTGACAAATGCAGCCAGCAGGGAGTTAGTTAGCTTTTGGTGGAAAACATCTGTTTCCACGGTGATTTAGGTGATCCTGAACCGGAGCTGTGGTTATATTCGTAAATCCATGGTGGGTAATCTCTACCTATGATATGGAATTACAAATGTGGGGATTACAGTCTGGCAGAACAACAGAGCCTGCCAGGGGCTTCAGAAATTACCCAATGCAGCCACTTAGTTTCACAGACAGAAAATTGGGGCCAAGGAACAGGGACTTGACTTGCCCAAGGTCACTTCTAGAAATTTAACCTACAGATATACCTGTCAGTGTGTGCAAAGGATATTCATCACAGTACTTTTTTTTTTTTTTTTTAAATGCAAAGGGTGAGAAACCATCATAGGAGATTGGGTAAATAAATTATGGTTATAGGTAGAACTACATCAAATTACTGTTTTTGTTGGTCAAAAATGGTCAAATGTCCACAATCTCATAGGGTTCAACTTAATACATCTATGGAATGAAATGTCATGCAGTCTTAAGAGGAATGAGATGGAGAACGCACCAAGATACATTATTAAATGAAAAAAAGCAAGCTGCAGGACAGTGTATCCAGTATACTACCATATACGTGCTTTTAAAAAAGTAAATGTGTATGTATTTGCTAGTATAAGCCGCGGCTCTCTGGAAGGAGACACTAGAAACTGTCCGTGGTGGCTGCCTTTGGGGAGGAGAACTGGGGGTTAGAAGAAGATTGACTTTTCACTTTATAGCCTTTGTACTTGGAGTTTTACACTGTGTGTGTGTGTTTGGCAGATACAAGATGAACATTAAAACAGAGATCAAAACATCGGTGGCTCCCTCATTACTTGTGGTTCACAGCTTAGTCTCCGTGGTGAGAGAAAGCTGGGTTTCAAGTCACTTCGTGTCACCGAGTCTCAGTTTTCTCATCTGTCCAATGGGGATAATGATGTTTACTTCATAGGGTGGATGTGAAGATTTGCTTGAGACACGAATGGGCGAGGCTCAGCACAGTGTTTGGCACAAAGAAGTCAGCAAATGCTACAGATTATTATGTACTACAGATAAGCCATAATACATACATATACCCATAAAAATCCTTAAGACGGCTTGCTTGGCATTTTCTTTTCCTCTGAAGAGATATTAAAAATAGCTGTGTGTGTTTGGAGTCAGAACTCCTGAGCGTTACGTGGGACTCTCTGCTTGGGGACCATTTTCCTGTTGCAGTGACACTCAGACTAAATTTACAGGGTGGGTCTGATGATTTTTTTTCTGAATCAGTGAACAGTCTTCCTCGTTTCTGTGTGCGCAGGCAGGTGAACTAATAGAATTAAGCTTATTGGTTTAATTCCTCTGGGTCCCCTTGGTGAGGGGAGAGCAGCTGGATGAATATTTTAATTAAGCTCCGACACCCAGAAGTCAAAGTCCCCAAGTGGTCCCATTGGGCAAGGGCTCGCAGTTTGGGGTTTAATCAAGTTTGGTTTCAGAGTTCAAATTTCTTCCTGGACAGAAATATGTCATCAGGCATCCAAGACTTCCACTGGAAAAAAAAAATACAACCTGACTGTATTTTCTCTAGAGAATGATACCGTGATTCGATTAGCCTTTTTCCTTGACATTTTGCCCACTTTATTAACTTCTGCTTTGCTTTTAAGCAGGCAAACTACTGTTTTACTTCCCTGAAGAAGCTCATAATATTATAATTCAAGTGTCAGGATAGATTAGGTTAAACGAACTGTGTAATTCCCGAAGGAAAACAAACTTCAAAACGGACACGGTTTGCCTGGTAACATGTCATGGATTGCATTAGCGTCGAACGGGCGATTCTCTCACCTAATGCGCTAAAGTTGGCTCAAATGTTCCCCGCTCTGCAAGGTGAGAAATTACTTAGCTAACAAAACATTTAGTTTTCCTCTCTTTGCATTCTTTCTTTATGAGATCCTGAATGTGACATTTTCTCCAAAAAATCTCTGTGCTTATTTGTGAAAAATGTATATTAAAACCAAAACCCATCAAATGGAAAGAAATCACAGATGGTTTTATTCACAAGCAGTAGAATTAATGGCCTCTCTTCTCTTTATAATATTAGAAGCAGATGAGTTCATTATGATTTCACCCTAATAAAGAAAACCTGCTTGATTTTGACAAGACATCGACTTATCTAATACATCTACT